>NC_141921.1:4818571-5420892 GCF_057802395.1 Ceratotherium simum simum
GACTCTCTGGGCAGGAGGGGACCTTGGACATCATCCCCTCCAACTCCTACTTTCAGCGCTGTCCCAGCTGAACCCCTTCACGGGCCAGAACCTATGGCTCTCCCCTCCCCACATACACACCTACCATCCCAGCCTCCACTTACATACCTCCAAGATTGAGGAGCTCACTCCATCTAAGCTGCCTATACAATTAAAGGGTCTTGACCGTGGCTTTGGGTCACCCAGAACAAGGCTGCTCCCCTGGCCTGTGACAGCTGGCCAGAGTTTCCCACTGTTCCCTCACACACCTGGGGTTTCCTCTGTTCTTGCTGTTGACTCCACCCTGATGCCCTCCAATAACTCTCCATCCAAACCCTGCCCCACCCTCTCACCCCGCATCAAGGCTGGGTTCAAATGGCACCACCTCCAGGACATCTTCTGAGCTCTCTGAAATGGAAATTACATCCTCCTCCTCTGTACCTCTGTCCCCCCCACACACAGACACAGAAACATACACACTTCACAACCTTTATCTCTCTCTCTCACACTGCTTTTCTCTTAAATTTGGCTGATTTGTGCTAATTTCTCCTTCTTGACCTTGAACCAGCTGGTAGCAGGGATGGAGTCAATTCATCAGAGCATCCTGCCCCCCTCCCACCAAACACCCAGGGCCTTGGACAGAGTAGATGCTCAGTAAGCGTCCAGAGAATGAAGGAATGAGCGACTGAATGGGAAAGAACAGGGGACCGTGTGAGAGAATGGAAGTGAATACACGTGTAAACGAAGGATCAGATGAACGAATGAATGCAAGAACGTCCTCATCCTCCCCTGCTCTCCAAGCTAAACACTCCCAGTTCCTTCTGGGGGCCCCTTGGCCTTAGGATGGCAGAATAAAGGAAGCTGTGGGATAAATGGCAGGGGGGACAGAAGGGAGCAAAGAAGGAAGTGGGGTAGTGATACCAGCAAGAGAGGAAGTAGAGGTGACCTCAACGTTGCTTCAAGGCCGGGCCCCCCTCAGAACCGCAGCCCTTTGTGGAGAACTGGGCCAGGAGACCAGTGAGAAGATGGTTCAATGGTCCAGGGGAAAGAAGACACAGCTTGGTGGGGATGGAGAGGAGGGAACCCCAACGAGTCATGGAGGCCAGATTCAGGATGCACGAGCAGAGTACTGGACCTGTCCAGCCAGCCCTGAACTCCACCCTGCCTAGCAGATCAAACATGGCCCCCCTCCTCGTCTCTCACCATCTCCTCGTCTCTCACCATCTCCTCTTGTGTAGGCCGGAACACCCTCCTTGGCCCAACTGCTGGGGGTCTAGGCCCAGCCTGACTTCCCTGATTGGGCCCATGCCAGGGAGTTGCTCACAACACTGTCTGGTGCTTCCCCGCTCTCCGCCCCCCTCCCCCGCCCCCCACACATCCCAGTGAGTCAGCGTTGGCTGCACCCTCTGACTGTGAGTCTTGTGCCCTTAGGCCCTCCCCAGGGACAGCCAACCCTTCCTAGGGAGAGGCCCGCCCATCCCAGCTCAAATCCCGGGGTGCTTTAGGCCCCAGCCTGCCTGAGCAAGAGTGCGCCGGGCACCACCTGGCTTGTCTGGAGCCCAGTCCCGGGTGGAGGCGGGTCTGCCTAGGGAGGGTGATGGGGCCGGGGAGGAGCCAGCCGCAGGCGGATCCAGGGAACGCGGCCCTTCGGAGACAGAGAGATGGGGGAGGGGCCGCGGGCGGCGGAGTCTTACCGAAGTGGTGGGACAGTCTAGACCCAACAGCTTGCAGGGTCTGGCCAGGGAGCCTGCTGGGGACGTCGGAGAAGCGGATCCGCGGGGAGAGGCTCAGTAACGGGCACCTGAGGTCCCAGGGCGGAGCCTGATGGGGGAGCCTGCGGGGGCTGGAGGGAGGCGCGGGAAGCTGCCGGGCAGAGGCACAGGGGCAGCGGCCGGCCAGTTTCTGGACGATTCTGTCCCCTCCCCTCCCCTCTCCAGCACGGATGGGGCGGCCGGGGCTGCGGAGCCTGCGGATCACAAGGGCCAGGGCACCCGGGCCGGTGCCAGACACCCTGCCCCGCGAGGCAGCGCCGGGCAGAGGCGGAAACGCAGCTGGCTGGACCGGCCGGGTCCACGTGGAGCTGGGCGGGCGCCTCCCTGTTATTGCGGAACCAGCCGCTCACAGCCTCTCAATAAGTAATACTTGCTATTCATTCACACCTTTATTGACCACCTACTATGTGCCAAACACTGAACTGGGCGCTGGGATGAGGTTCTGACCAGGACACACTGTCCTTGCCTTTAGGGTATTGATAGAAAAAAATAACAATGAACAGGTCAGAAAAGAACAAAGAATGAATACTCCATGATCTCTTCACTCGGAGAGAATCGTTGTTAATATTCGGGGTATGAGTTTCCAGCTAGACCAGAGCTGACAGACGTAAACAGACTGACAGGGAGAGAGAGAGGCCCCCTCCCGCACTGTGTGTATGTACAGGTTAAGTTATGTAATATGATAGCATGTGAAATATATGATAGATGAGATGATCATAGGCATGAAGGAGCCGCCTGGAAAACTCTCCATCAGTGCTCATGTTTGGGATACAGGCTCATCTGGCAAACTCAGAAGGGACCTGACAAAGGATGGTGGTGGTCTCTGAAAGAAAGGGTATCACGGCCGGAGGAGTTTGGCAGTAGGCGTGCATTCCACACCAGGATGGGGAGGCTGGGGGGTCAGTCAGCCCAGGCACCTCATGGAAGCTGGTACTTGAACTCATCCTGCCCCAGCCCCTCTGGAGAGGAAAGGGCAGTCTGAACAAAGAGAGACACCCTGCTGAGCTGGCCACACCTGGGGCGCCAGCAGCCTCCTGTGGGGACCTCTGGCTGGCCAACAAGCTGGGGCACTTCCCCTTGTCCCTTTGCCTCAGCCATGCTGTCAGAGCACCCTAAGGGTGGGAGGTCAGGGCGGGAACGATGGGCACCCCCTGCACGGGGCTTTGGCACAGCCTGGACAGTAACAGGAGACTGCCTCTGGCTCAGCCAGCAGCATTGGCGCAGGAGCCTCGGCTCAGCAGAGCCCCAGGTGTCAGCCACAGCAAATGACACAGAGACTGCTTTCTGAGTGCAGGTGACACACGTGCGGGGACACCCAGAAACATATGGGACAGGTGGACTTTGCAGGGAAGGGGAATTCCCACACTGACAGGATGGCTCTGGGCTGGCATAAACCATGGTTTAATTTTAATGTGACACTATTTGTAATCAAACAGTGAACCCTGGAGATATTCAGGTTATCTAAAAAAAGTGACCGTATACTATTTTGCAATCTGCTTTTTTTCTCTCAACAATTATCATAAATATCTTTTCATAATTTTCATTGCTACACAGTATTTTTCCTTATGGATCCACTCAAATTTATTTAACTGATCTCTTTCTTTTTGTTTATAGCTTTTTTGAGATATTATTACTTACAATAAATTGCACATATTTAAAGTATACAATTTGATGAGTTTTGACATGTGTGTCTGTGTGTGTGTGTATCTTTGTGAAAACATCACCACACAGTCAACATAATGAATTTATTCATCACCCCCAAAGTTTCCTTAATGGCCCCATGTAATCTCTCCCTTGAGTCCCACACTGCCCCCTCCCTCACATCCCCAGGCAAAAAATAATCTGCCTTTTGTCACTCCAGGTCAGTTAACATTTTCTAGAATTCTATATAAATAGAATCATACATCAGCATAATTCATATATATTGTTGCACATATCAATAATTGCTGCTTTTGATTGATTTATTTTATTTATTATTATATTATTTATTATTATTTTATTTACTTATATAGAATGCCATCATATGGATATACGACAATTTGGTTATTCATTCACCTATTGACGGGCTTTAGGTTGTTTCTAGTCACTGGCTATTATACAAATGAAACTGGTATGAACATTCATGTTCAAATCTATGTGTGGACACACACTTTCATTTCTCTTAGGTAAATACCTACAAGTGGAACAGGCAGATCCTATGATAGATTACATTTAACATTTTTTAAACTCAAAATGTTTACAACGTGGCGGTGTCATTTCACATTCCCAGTAGCAGTGTGTGTGAATTCTGGTTCCTGAGCGCTTGGTCTGCTCAGTCAGTGTAATCTTGGTCCTTTTAGTGGATTCATAGTGGTATATCATTGTGGGTTTGATTTATATTTTCCTGTTTATTAATGTTATTAAGCATCTTTTTGTATACTTATTTGCTATGATCTGTGTATCTTCTTTGGTAAAACGTCTTCAAATCTTTCCCAAGTTTCCCAAATTTTTAAAAAATCCAATTTTTTTTAAATTGGATTGTTTGTCTTCTTATTTGAGTCATAAGAGTTCTTTATATGGCAAAAAGAATTGAAAGCAGGCTCTCCAAGAGACATTTGTACACCCATGTTCATAGCAGCATTAGTCACAATAGGCAAAATGTGGAAGCAACCCAAATATCCATCGACTGATGAATGAATAAACAAAATGTGGTATATCCATACAGTGGAATATTATTCAGCTTTAAAAAGGAAGGAAAATCTAACACATGCTACAACATGGATGAACCTTGAAGACATTATGCGAAGTGAAATAAGTCAGTCACAGAAGGACAAATACTGTATAATTTTACAATATGAGGTTTACCTAGAGTAGTCAAATTCATAGAAACAGAAAGTAGAACGGGGGTTGCCAGGGGCTGGAGGAAGGGGTAAATTAGGAGTTGTTTAATGGATATAGAGTTTAAGTTTTGCAAGAAGAAAAATTTCTGGATATTGGTTGAACAACAATGTGAATATACTTACTACTGAACTGTACACTTAAAAATGGTTAAGATGGTAAATTTTGTTATTTCATCACAAAATTTTTAAAAATAAAAGAGTTCTTTCCATATCTGAATACAAGTCTTCTGTTGCAGATATATTTTGCAAATATTTTCTCCAAGTCTGTAGCTCATCTTTTTATTTTCATAATAGTGTCTTTTGAAGAACAAATTTTTAAAATTATGATAAAGTCCAATTTATCAATTTTTTACTTTATAGCATAGGCTTTTTATGTCCTATTTAAGAAATCTTTGCCAAATCCAAGGTCACTAAGATTTTCTTTTGTGCTTTCTTCTAGAAAGTTTATAGTTTTAGCTTTTACATTTAGACTACAATCTATCTCGTTTGTTGTTGTTTTTTTTTTAGTGAGGAAGATTGGCCCTGAGCTAACATCTGTTGCCAATCCTTTTCTTTTCGCTTGAGGAAGATTGTTGCTGAGCTAACATTTGTGCCAATCTTCCTTTACTTTATATGTGGGACGCCACCACAGCATGGCTTGATGAACAGTGCACAGGTCCACGCCCAGGATCCGAACCTGTGAACTCCGGGCCACCGAAGCAGAGTGCGTGAACGTAATCACTACACCAGGGCCAGGATCCTATTTCAAGTTAATTTTTATATTTGGTGTGAGGTAAAGATAAAGGTCCATTTTTCACATATGGCTATCCAGTTGTTCCAGCACCATTTGTTGAAAAGAGTATCCTTTTCCCCATTAAATTGCCTTGGCACCTTTGTCAAAAGGGGATTGACTGTATATGTGTGGGTCTGTTTTTGGACTCTACTTTGTTCTGTTGATCTCTATGTCTGTCTTTAAGCCATACTACATTTTCCTGAGTCCTGAAATGTATAATACATCTTGAAATCGAGTAGCGTTAAGTCCTCCTACTTTGTTCTTTTTCTAAATTGTTTTGGCTGTTCTGAGTCCTTTGAATTTCCATTAAATTCTAGAATCAGCTTGTCAATTTCTAAAAAATAATGACAATAATAAGAATAAAGCTTTCTTGGATTTTGACTAGGATAGTGTCGAATCTATCAATTTGGAAAGAACTGACATTAATAATATTGAGTCTTTTGACCCGTGAACATGGTATATATCTCCATCTATTTAGGTTTGCTTTAATTTCTTTCTGCAAAATTTTGTAGTTTTCAGCTACAAGTCTTACACACCTTCTGACAAATTTATTCCTAAGTATTTCATATATTTATACTATCATAAATGGACTTTTAAAATTTCAATCTCAATCAGAATGTTGCTAGTATATAGAAATATAATTGCTGTTTGTGTATTAAGCATATATCTTGAAACTTAGTAAACTCGCTTAGTTTTAGTGGCATTTTGTAGATTCCTTAGACTTTTCTTCATAGGTGATCACGTTGTTTGCAAATAAAGACAGTTTTACCGTTTCATTTCCAATCTGTATGCCTTTTATTTCTTTGTCTTGCCTGATTGCCCTGATTAGAAACCCCAGCACAACATTGAATAGAAGTGGTAGGATCCAAAGGTCCTGGCCTTGCTCTTGATCTCAGGGAGCGGGTATTCCATCTTTCACCATTAAGTATGACATTAGGGATAGGTTTTTCGTAGGGGCCCTTTATCAGGTCGAGGAAGTTCCCTTCCTTCTATTCCTAGTTTGATGCAAGTTCTTATCATGAATGGATATTGGATTTTGTCAAGTGCTTTTCTTCAGCTATTGAGATGATCGTACGGTTTATCCTTTTTAATTTGTTAATATGGTGAATTATAGTGATTGCTTTTCAAATGTTAAAACAACTTTTCATCCCTAGGATAATATATTTTTATATATTTTTGGCTTTGATTTGTTAACATTTTGTTAAGAATTTTTGCATCTATGTTCATTATGGATATGGTCGTGCAGATGTCTTTCCTTGTAATGTCTTTATCTGGTTTTGATGTCAGGGTAATGCTGGCCTCATAGAATGGTTTGGGAAGTGTTCCCTTCTCTTCAATTTTCTGGAAGAATTTATAAATTGATAATATTTCTTCCTTAAATGTTTGGTAGAATTCACCAGTGAAGCCATCAGTATGTCAAGTTACCTCTGTGGGAAGCTTTTTAACAACACATAAAATTTCTTTAATAGATGTAGAGCTATTTAACTTATCTATTTCTTCCTGAATGAGCTTAGTACTTGTATCTTTTGACATTTCATCAAAAAAATTAATTTATTGGTATAAAGTTATTCATAACATTCCCTTATTATCTAGTTAATGTCTGTCGAGTCTGTAGTGATCTCCCTGTATCATTTCTGAGATTGGTAACTTATGTCTTCTCTCTTTTTCCTGATTAGGCTAGTTAGAGGTTGATCAGTTTCATCAATCTTCTCAAAGTACCAGATTTTTGTTTAATTTATTTTTTCTATTGTTCTTCTGTTTTCTATTGATTAATTTCTGTCCTTATATTTATAATATCCTATCTTCTGCTTACTACAGTTCAGTTTGCTTTCACTTTCTGGTTTCATAAAGGTGAAAGTTTAGGTAATTTATTTCCTTTTTTCTAATATAAGTATTTAGTGCTATAAATTTCCCTCAAGCACTGCTTTACCTGCATCCTCAAAATTTTAATATTGCGTTGTCATTTCATTCAGGTCAAAATAGTTTCTAATCTCTCTTGTGATTTCTTTTTGACCCATGGGTTATTTAGAAGTGTATTTCTTTTGTCTTAAAAATGTAGAAATTTTTCATATATCATTCTGTTGTTGACTTCTAATTTAATTCTATATGATTAAAAGCCTTTTAAAAATATTGATACTTGTCTTATTGAACAAAATATGGTCTTTGGTAATATTTCACATGCACTTGGAAAGAATGCATATTCTGCTGTTGTTGGGCGGAGTATTCTGTAAATGTCTGGTTAAGTTGGTTGAGTGTTATTCAAATCTATCTTCATAGTGATTTTTTTTGTCTAGGTGTTCTATCAGATATTGAGAGGACATGTTGAAATCTTTTACTGTGATTTCTCTTTGCAGTTCTATTAGGTTTTGTTTCTGTATTTTGACACTCTGTTATTAAGTGGATAACCGCTTAGAATTGTTATAGCTGATTAATGAATCGGCCCTTTATCATTACGTAATGGCCCTCTTTGTTCCTGGTAGTATTCTTTGCTCCTAAACCTACTTTCTTTTGATTATTGTTAGCATAATATATCTTTCTCTATCCTTTTAATTTTAACATATTTGTGTTTTTATATTTAAAGTATATTTCATATAAATAGTATATATTTGAGTCTTGCTTTTTTATCCAACCTTATAATCTCTGCCCTTTAATTGGAGTGTTTAGGCTGTTTCCACATAATGTGATTATTGGTATGGTTAGCTTAAGTCTACCATCTTGCTGTGTTTCGGGGGTTTTTTTTTTGTCTCATCTTCCCTTTTTTTTTTTTTTTGTGAGGAAGATCAGCCCTGAGCTAATATCCATGCTAATCCTCCTCTTTTTGCTGAGGAAGACCGGCTATGAGCTAACATTCATTGCCAATCCTCCTCCTTTTTTTCCCCCCAAAGCCCCAGTAGATAGTTGTATGTCATAGTTGCACACCCTTCTAGTTGCTGTATGTGGGATGCAGCCTCAGCATGGCCAGAGAAGCGGTGCATCAGTGCGCGCCCGGGATCCCAACCCGGGCCGCCAGTAGCGGAGTGCACGCACTTAACTGCTTAGCCATGGGGCCGGCCTTCATCTTCCCTTTTGCCTCTTTTTCTACCTTCTTTTGAATTACTTGAGCATTTATTATCACTTCATCCCTACACTAGGATGGCTAACAATAACCTGACTCTACACAGAAATGACTGAGAACCACATAAATATATCCCACTAAACCCACACTAAATGTATTTCTAATACAGCTTTCCTTTAATCACACCCCAAATCACACAGCCATTCCAACACCACCCAACACAAGTGGAAGTATTATGAAGGGGAAGTCAAAGTGAAAAGAGACAGCAATCTTAACCGATTGTGGTTAAAATAGCTTACCTTTTCAAATTTTACACAATCACGTGATCATGTAATCACATTGCATTACAAAGATTGGTTGAACTGTCTGCCCTTCTGTACTAGACTGTGTGTAACATATGAACAGTGTAAGGACTTACTCATCTTGGCCCTAGCACCTGACATTATAGCCAGCTCAAAGTAGGTGCTCAATAAGTGTTTGCGGAATGGCTGTGTAAGCAAGTGAAATGAACCCTAGACTGAAAGTCAAAGAATCTGTGTTTGAATCCAGCTCTGCCTCTAATAATCTCTATGACCTTGAGCATGTCACTTAATTTCCTTGATCTTCATTTTCTTCATTTGTTTGTAAAAGCCCTTTCCAAAACATAGCTGTATTTTAATGATTTTTTTACCTAAGAAATGTATGCATATGGTTTGAAAATTAAACAGTACTGAAAGATTTATAATGAAAAACAATTGTACTCTACCCCTCTCCTCTTAACCATCAGTCCTGCTCCCAAGAGGCTACCACTTTTTAACTCTTTTAGCTATTTCTTCTAGTTATCTACATTTTTATAAATAATGTGCTTATGCAGCAATTTCTTGCTTTATCAGTTTTAAACATTAACTATAAATGTCCTTCCATGATAGATGATGAATTAACATATACCACTGCCATAACTCTTCTCTCCCCTAACCCCAACAGTGTTCTATCAATGTTTTTAACTCTTCTATGAGGAGTTAAAATTGGTAAAATTAAGTTATACATATACACTTTTTCCATTGTTTTGTAGGGGAGGAAGACAATTCCTCTACCCTCTAGGTCCTTCTGGTTGGTCTACGAATTAAATTGACATGAGACAAAATAACAGAAGAAAATCAAACAAAGCTTTATAACATGTATACATGGGAGAAACCCAGGAAAACTGAGCAACTCACCAGAATGGCCGAGGTTGTCACCTTAAATACCGTTTTCAGCTAAAGACAAAGGAGGATGTTGGGGGTAGTGGTTTGGGGCTTCAAAAGAGAGGAAGGCAATTTGCATGGAGATGAGAATGCAAATGTTTGTTAAATAAGTATTTGCTGGGCTGTCTGTAGACAATGTTATCTTATGGTATTAGCTCCTTCCTGGAACAGGTCTTCTATCTTAAATTCTTTCAGATAGTTAGGGGGAAAGTTAAAATTTCTTTCAGAGTCTTTTGTTCTCAAAAATAATCAAGGCAACGAGACACAATTTGGGGTGGCCAATTCTGATCCCCCACAGTTTCATAATCTATAGACAGTAGCACTGACTCCCCAGTTTGTAAAATGAAGATAGTGGGGACTTTACTTTCTCCTTTAACTCTCCTCTCCCTCTTCTACCTCTCAGCTTCCCTGTGTGAATTTTTTAATTGTTAAGGTTGTTAACATTAAATTCTGTTCTGTAACCATAATTAAATCTTCAAAGACTATAGATTGATTCTAATACACAGTGTTTACATTATTATCAGCTAGGAGAATGGTAATCATTTCAGAGCCAACTGGGTACTATTAGATTTCCTTTCTTATAGAGCTGTTTGTTTTTCCTGGGGTTTCTAATTACTTTTGTTTGCTTTTTTTTTTTCTTGTACAGTTTTCCTTCATTTATTCTCACTCATCACATCTGGACAGGTGCACCTCTCTGTGCTCTTAAGGCACTTGTGGTTATCTCTATCACTGCTCTATCATTGTGGATGGTCTATCAGATCCACTTTTTCTCTTTGCAGAGCCTTCCCTCCTCCTGTTTCAATTTAGTCTGCTTGCTCTTTAGGCTGACTGGTATGGTGGTCGTTAGTGCTGTTCACAAATACTCTGGTTCTTCACCTAGATGTACAGCAGAGTTGCATGTTCCTGACCCCTTTGAAGATGGGCCATGTGACTTGCTTTGGCCAGGTTACATGTTTTGTTTTAGTTGGAAGTTTTAAGAGTTAGTGCATGATTTACCTCTTCTCTTTATCTCTCCCATGGTGATAGGCAACATTCAATATGGTGGCTGTGCTAACAGCCTTGGTCCTGAAATGAGAACATGGAGCAGAGTCCCTAGCTGGCCTATGATGGACACATTGGCATGAGCAATAAATAAATTTTGTTGTGTTAAACCACTGAGACAATGGGGATGTTTGGTACTCCTTCATAACCTAGCCTCTCCCAACTGACGTGGAAATTGGTACCAGAAGTGGAGCGCTGCTGTAACAAAACCTAAAATATGTAATACTGACTTAGCGTTGGGCAGGAAAGAGCAAATAAATTGTTATTGAAGGCAGTGGTGAAACATTTGGTAAAAGTAGGTCCTGCAGTAAGTGGGAGGGCAGATCATGGACCTAATAAACTTGTAGCTCAATGAAAGAGGTTGGAAATAGAACATCAGTAGTATGTATTTGTTGCTGTTGGCTGTATTTGGCAAGGTACTCCAAGAAAGATATGATTTAAGAAAAGAATTGGCCAATTTGCAAGTAAGAATAAAATGGAATAGAAAGAGTCAAGACATTCGAGGACCTGCAGGATTGCTTCTTAATACCAATCTATACAGGGTGAAGCTGAGAAGACTTTTGAGTGAAAAGGCTAAGTGAGAACAGAAGTATTGCATCACCGCCTTGTTAAAACCTCTACTATGGTGTCACAGTAAAGGTCCAGTGAAGTGCATGGCACCTAGAAAATCTTTCAACTGGACAAAATAATTCAAGAAAATGGAACTAGAGATGTGGCTCTCCCACTCTATCAGGTCAAGTTAGAAAGTCAGAAACCACGCTAGAACTCCCAGACAGAGGGGATTTAATTTAGGAAATTGGTGTTACGTGGTGTCGGAAGTTTGAAAGAACAAAAAGAGGATGCTGATATAACTCAGATATTAGTAACTATAAGAAGCAGCTACCACTCCTAGGGCTGAGATAATTAGATGCTAGTAATTGCCAAAGGCAATTCTCATCTTTAGGACTGGGGAATAAAAAGGAAGATGTATGGTTACCAGACCTAAGTGTTGGGAGGGGAGCCCCATATGGCTGCTGCTACTTGGATCTCTGGGGGGTACCACATGGCTGGTATATGGACATCTCAGGGGGACACCAAATAGCTGGTTATGGGACCTCTGGGGGACTGGTCTTCACACCACTAAGAGGCATGGCCAGCTGGTACTGAAACTTCTGAGGAAACATGATGTGGCTGGTGCTGAAAATGCCAAAAGAAGCTGGAGACTGAAGCCACAGCTGTCCTTTGCTGCTGGAGGGATGCTGGTAGGTGCTAAATTAGGAAGGAAGCCCCACTTTCCCTTCTGCTATCTTCTCATCTCCTGCCAATTCCTCCCATTGGAGAACATAACAGGAAGCCAACAGGCAATGACACCTGGGAATGGTGGCTTGCTGAGTTCAGTCAACACAGACCAAATGTACAAGGGTAAGCTTGGAGCTGGGAGACAACAGGAAAACAACCAGCACACCCAACAAAGCACGCTGGTCTAAGACCCACATTTAAATCAAGGAGGTATGGGGTGAGAAATATAAAGAAATATTAAAGAAATATAGCAAATCTCTGTGTTCTCTGTCTAGAAAAGAACTGTGGGTGTGGCTTATTGGCATATGGAACTGACCAGAAACAAACAGACGAGAAGTCAGCTAAGTTTTCAAGAGAATTCTAGTCTCAAAAGAACCACCAGCTTGACCTAAGAAACTAACTCTTCAAGTAACAAAATGGCCCTTGGGTCCCTAGCCATCTATGGGCAGAAAGTCCACTGAGAAAATGACTCAATCCCCACTGGTATATTCCTCAACATTCTTTTGAGATGAGGCCAAGGAGGATGATGGCAAAGGAAGGACATCCTACAGAGTCCTGCAGAGGCCACACAGAACAATGTATAAAGGAGCTATTCCCAGGGAGTAGAAGCCCAGCCTCCCCAAAGAATATTTTCCATCTCCCTGGAAGGTAGCCTAAAAATGTCTGCTTAATGGAATTTCAGAATTGCTAGGAACCACTGTCTGCTGCCGTGTGTCTCCCATTCTTTCCCTTTCTGAATAAGAGTGTTTCTTAGAATTAACATGTTCCAGTTCCACCATTTATATTGGGGGTGGGGGAGCAGCAGGTACCATGTCTTCATTTCTCTAGTTCATTTCTCCAGGTTAAGATGAGCCACATCTGGGGCCAGCCAGATTTGGCGCACTCTGCTCCAGCAGCCCGGGTTCAGTTCCCAGGTGCGAACATACACCACTCACCTGTCAGTGGCCATGCTGTGGTGGTGGCTCACATACAAAAAAAGAGGAAGATTGGCAGCAGATGTTAGCTCCGGGTGAATCTTCCTCAGCAAAAAACAAAAAGATGAGCCACATCTGGACCTGACTTAGAGACCTCCATGCATCATCCAGAAACTCTGGGCTTTAACTTGATGCTGCAGTTGAAAGGGACTTATGGGTTATCTGCCTCAGGGAGGATATGCTGTATTTTGTGTGCTGGGCAATCGAGCCGAATTTTGGAGACCAGAGAGGTGGATCATGGTTGTTTTTATAACTACTCCCAATTATTTCACGAAAACTTCCAGACCCATGAATGGACTGTACTTGTCTACCCACCTTGAGGTTGGGCAGAGCCATGTAATTTGCTTTAACCCATAAAATGAAAATGATATATGCCTTCCCTCATTTCATTTTAACCCAATAATTTTATTTTTCTATTTTGACAATCAGATTTTTATCTTTCAAGGACACTTTGTTTTTGTTGTTGTTATTCTTGTTTTATGAATCCAATATGGCTTTGCATCTCTCTGAGGACACTGAATAGAGCATTTTAAAGCTCTCTTCTGTGCCCTGAATCATCTCTGTCTCCTCTAGGGTTGTTTCTGATCTGCACCACATGCAGACTTTCCTCAAAACTCTGTTGATGAGTGTCACACCTAAGAATGAGAAAATGGATTGGGTGTGAACCTGGGTGGGGCTTAGTGGTAGACAGACTTCAGAATTCTGGATAGGGACAGGTCATGATGCTGTGCCTAGATGCGGACCGAGACACTAGACGCCTATTTGCAAAGGTCTTTTTTCTGCGGCCATCCAATTGGAAGAGTCTTCAAATGGTTTGCCTGTTCAGTAGATGCCTAGCTTCTGGACATTCTGATCCCACAAGGACTTTCATTAAATCCCTCATTTTCTGCCCATGTCTTATCCCCACCTTCAGTCATACCTGGCATTTCTGAGTTAGGGACTCTATTGGGTTCTGCAAGACATACCAGCTTCCTTCCTGGCTATGTCCACCTCCATGGTACACTAGGCGACACCTCTTCCTCCACCTGTTTTATGTCTTTTATATTGGTCGATTGCTAAAATTTCATATTTGCTGATGCCTCTCCCTTCCAGCCTCTCCATTATTGTGAGTTTGTACCTTTTTATTTCCTTTACTAGTGTTTTAATGGACTCTTATTAAGGAGAGGACATTTTTAAAATGAATAAAAATGGTCAGTCCACCATCTCAAACCCAAAGTTAGTGACAATATTATTAAAACAGCCTAAGATTATGTTTTTGTTGTCTTTAAAAAAAAACAAAACAGCATCACACTGTTGTTTCCCTCTGAGCTTGCAGCCAATGGAAACTCCTAAAAGTAGCCCTCTCTGAATCCCTATTAATCTCTGCATTCTGTTTATGCAATTGATAGCTGGGCATAAACAGGAGGACTTTATTTTATTTTATTGTGTTGGATTTGTCTGGGTTCTAGTCCAGGAAACTATTTGTCTTTGATTTACTTGCTTGTTTTTTTTAATAACTCTCAGATGCACAGAACTGGATTAATGATAATCTTTGGCTCAAGACATCCATAGCTATCTTTTATATTCATTTATTATTCATTTATTCTTCATTTGTTTATCCAATTATTTGTTTTTTAATGAATAGACTTTTTTGAGCAGTTTTAGATTTACAGAAAAACTGTGTGAAAAGTACAAAGAGTTCCCATGTGCCCCCTCCCTCCTTTCTCTCCATTTCCCCTATTATTAACATCTTCCATTAGTAGGGAAAGTTGATGAACTAATACTGATATATTATTAACTAAATCCCACAGTTTATGTTAGCATTCACTCTTTGTGTTGTACAATCTATTGGTTTTGACAAATATCCATTTACTTATTTATTTATTTTGACTTTTTTTTAGAGTAGTTTTAGGTTTACAACAAAATTGAGAAGGAAGTAGAGAGATTTCCCAAACACCCCTGCCCCCACACGTGCATAGCCTCCCCCATAGTCAACATCACTCACCAGAGTGGTACATTTTTCACCCAGGATGAACCTATATTGATGCATGATAATCACCAAAGTCCATAGTTTACCTTAGGGTTCATGCTTGGTGTACACTCCATGGGTTTGGACAAATGTATAACAACATGTATCCATCGTTATAATACCATATAGAGTATTTTTACTGCCCTAAAAATCCTCTATGCTCTGTCTATTCATCTCTTCACCGACCCCCCTGCCCCCCAGGCAACCACTGTTTTTCATTGTCTCCATAGTTTTGCCTTTTCTAGAATGTCATATAGTTGCAATCATACAGTATGTAGCCTTTTCAACTGGGCTTCTTTCACTTAGTAATATGCATTTATTATCCTCCATGTCTTTTCATGGCTTGATGGTTCATCTTTTTAGAGTGAATAATATTCCATTTTCTGGATGTACCACAGTTCATTTATCCATCCCCCTACTGAGGGACATCTTGATTGCTTCCAAGTTTTGGCAGTTTTGAATAAAGCTGTTATAAACATCTGTGTACAGGTTTTTGTGTGAACATAAGTTTTCAACTCCTTGAGTAAATACCAAGAAGCATGACTGCTGGATCGTACAGTATGAGTATGTTTAGTTTTGTATGAAAACACCAAACTGTCTTCCAAAGTGGCCATACCATTTTACATTCCGACCAGCAATAAATGAGAGAGGTCATGTTGCTCCACATCCTCACCAATTGGTGAGGTTGACAACACCATTTGGTGTCAATGTTTTGGATCTTGGCCAATCTAATAGGTCTGTAGTGGTATCTCATTGTTGTTTTCATTTGCACTTCCCTGGTGACATATGATGTGGAGCTTCTTTTCCTATGCTTATTTGCCAGCTGTACATCTTCTGTGGTGAGGTGTCTGTTAAGGTCTTTGTCCCACTTTTTAATCAGGTTGTTTGTTTTCTTATTGTTGAGTTTCAAGAGTTCTTTGTTTATTATGGATAACAGTCCTTTATCATATGTGTCTTTTGCAAATATTTTCTCCTGGTCTGTGGCTTGTCTTCTCATTCTCATCAATTTATTTTTAACAATATAATGAAGACCCATGAATCCACCACCCAAATTTTAGAGCATTAGTGATAACTTTCATTTACCTATGTCATCCTCCCCTTCCCACGTCTCTCCCCACCTCAGGGAATCACTATCCTGAATTTTGTATTTATCATTCCCTTGCTTGGAGGAGGAGGTTTGTTGTTGTTTTGCTATTGCAAATTGCTATTATGAATATTCTCGTACATGACTCCTGGTGCAAGACAAAGAGTACATATACCTTGGAATGGGTATATACCTAGTAGAATTGTGGGGGTATAGGGTATGAAAATGTCCAAAGTTACAAAATAATAATAGTTTGTTTTTCAAAGTAATTGCATCAATTCATTCTCCCATCAGCAATGTGTAAGCAGTCCCCTTGATCCACTCCCACTTCAATGTCACACTTCTAATTTTGGCCAAGAAAATGTTGTAAAATGATAGTTCATTGTTGTTTTGACTTTTGTTTCCAACTTACAAGTTGTTTCTCAACTTACAAGTAAGTTGACCATCTCTTCAGATGTTTATTGGCCACACGTGTTTCCTCCTCTGAGAAACGCTTAGTCATGTTTTTATTTCTCATTTTTTGATTGGGCTAGTTTTCCTTTCTTAGCACTTTTGCGTGTTCTTGATACTTATCTTTTAGCAACCATATGCAATGTTTGTTCTTGTGTTTGTAGTATTTTACTTTCTTTAAGATTTCTTTTGGGCCGGTCCCGTGGCTTAGAGGTTAAGTGCATGCGCTCCGGTGCTGGTGGCCCGGGTTCGGATCCCGGGCGCGCACCGACACACCGCTTCTCCCGCCATGCTGAGGCCGCATCCCACATACAGCAACTAGAAGGATGTGCAGCTATGACATACAACTATCTACTGGGCTTTGGGGGAAAAAATAAATAAATAAAATTAAAAAAAAAAAAAGATTTCTTTTGAGAAAAAGAAGTTCTGGGTTTCAATGTAGTCAAATATATCAGTGTTCTACGTTAGCACTTTTGAGGTCTTTTAAAGAACTACCAATCCTGAAGTCACCGAAATTTACAATCTAAATGACAGAGAATTCAAAATAGTCGTCATAAAGAAACTCAATGAGTTACAAAAAAACTCAGAAAGACAGTTCAATAAGCTCAGGAATCAAATTAATGAGCAGAAGGAATACTTCACCAAAGACATTGAAACTCTAAAAAAAAAAAAAAACAGAAATTCTGCATATGAATAACACAATTAATGAGATTTTAAAAAAATCTAGGAATCATAAAAAATATAGCTGATGTTATGGAGGATAGAATTAGTAAATTAAAGGACAGAAATATAGAAATACTTCATGTAGAGGAGGACAGAGAACTAAGATTTTTAAAAAATGAAGAAATTCTTCAAGAAATATGCAACTCAATTAGGAAAAAGAATAGAAGAATTATAGGTATTCCAGAGGGAGAAGAGAGGGAGAAAGGAGCAGAGAGCTTGTTCAAAGAAATAATAGCTGAGAACTTCCCAAATCTGAGGAAGGAAGTGGACTTACAAGTACGTGAAGCCAGTAGAACACCTAACTACATCAAGGAAAGAAGACCTTCTCCAAAGCATATAATAGTAAAACTGGCAAAAGTCAATGACAAAGAGTGCCAGCCCTGATGGTCTAGTGGTTAAAGTTTGGCGCTCTCACTGCTTTGGCAGCCTGGGTTCACTTCCCAGTCACAGAACCACACCACCTGTCTGTCAGTTGCCATACTGTGGTGATGGCTCACATAGAAGAACTAGAAGGACTTCCAACTAGGATATACAACCATGCACCGGGGATTTGGGGAGGAAAAAAAAAAAGAGGAAGATTGGCAACAGATGTTATTTCAGGGCAAATCTTTCCCTGCAAGAAAAAAAAAAGTCATTGACAAAGAAAAAATATTAAGGGCAGCAAGGCAGGAGAAAATAACCTACAAAGGAACCCCTATCAGGCTTTCAGTGGATTTCTCAGCAGAAACCTTACAGGCTAGGAGAGAATGGAATGATATATTCAAAATATTGAAAGATAAAAACTTTCAGCCAAGGATACTCTATCCAGCAAAACTATCCTTTCAGACACAAAGGAGAAAAAAAAGCTTTCCCAGATAAACAAAAGCTGAGGGAGTTTATCGCCACTAGACCTGTCTTACAAGAAATGATGAAGGAAGCCCTCCACCTGCAACAAAAAGGCAAATGTTTACAAAGCTTTGAGCAAGGAGATAAACAGACAGACAAAATTGCAGACAGAAAATTGCAGCTTTCTATCAGAATAGGTTAGCAAACATTTAATTATAACATAAAAGATAAAGGGAAGGAAAGCATCAAAAATAATTATAAACACTTCAATTTAGTCACAAACTCACAACACAAAAAAAAATAATTTGTGACAAGAACAACTCAGAAGGAGAAGAGGAAAGGGATGGAACCTGCTTAGGCTAATGGAGACAAGAGGCTATCAGAAAATGGGCTATCTCATCTATGAGACCTTTTATACAAACCTCACGGTAACCATTAAACAAAAAATCAGAGCAGAGCCACAAATCACAAATAAAGAGAAAACTGAGATAACCACCAAACTGAAACGGCAGTCAGAAATACAAGGGAAAAGAAACAATGGAAATATAGAACACTCAGAAAACAAGAGATAAAATGGCAGTATTAAGCCCTCATGTATCAATAATCACTCTAAATGCAAATGGATTGAAATCTCCAATCAAAAGACACAGAGTGGCTCGATGGATTAAAAAACAAGACCCGGTAGTATGCCGCCTCCAGGAAACACATTTTAGCTCTAATGACAAAGACAGGCTCAGAGTGAATGGATGGAAGATGATATTCCAAGCAAAAGGCAAGCAAAAGAAAGCAGGTGTTGCCATACTTATATCAGACAAAGTAGACTTCAAGATAAAAAACGCAATGAGAGACAAAGAGGGGCAGTATATAATGATAAAAGGGACCTTCCACCAAGAAGAAATAACACTTATCAATATATATGCACCTAACACAGGAGCACCAAAGTAAACCAACTACTAACAGACCTAAAGGGAGAAACTGACAGCAACACAATAATAGGAGGGGACCTCAACACCCCACTTACATCAATGGATAGATCATCCAGACAGAAAATCAACAAGGAAATAGTGGCCTTAAATGAAACACTAGACCAGATGGACTTAATAGAAATATAGAGAGAACATTCCACCCAAAACCAGCAGAATACACATTCTTCTCAAGTGCACATGGAATGTTCCCAAAGATAGACCATATGTTGGGAAACAAGGCAAGCCTCAATAAATTTAAGAAGATTGAAATCATATCAAGCATCTTTTCTGACCACAATGCTATGAAACTAGAAATCAACTACAAGAAAAAAGCTGAGAAAGGCACATATATGTACAGATTAAACAACATGCTACTCAACCACCATTGGATCAATGAAGAAATCAAAGGAGAAATAAAAAAATACCTGGAGACAAATGAAAATGAAAACACAACATACCAACTCTTATAGGATGCAACAAAAGCAGTGCTAAGAGAGAAATTCATAGCAATACAGGCCTACCTCAACAAAGAAGAAAAATCTCAAATAAATAATCTTAAACTATACCTAACACAACTAGAAAAAGAAGAAGAAACAAAGCCCAAAGTCAGCAGAAAGAGGGAAATAATAAATATTAGAGCAGAAATAAATGAAACAGGGACTAAAAAAACAATAAAAAAGATCAATGAACCTAAGGGCTATTTCTTTGAGAAGATAACAAAATTGACAAACCCTTAGCCAGACTCACTAAGAAAAGAAGAGAGAAGGCACAAAAATAAAATTAAAAATGAAAGAGGAGATGTTACAATGGATACCACAGAAATACAAGGGATTATAAGAGAATACTATGAAAAACTATATGCCAACAAATTGGATAACCTAGACGAAATGGATAAATTCTTAGAAAAGGAAATGAAAGGTATCCAAATGGGAAAGGAAGAAGTAAAACTCACTGCGTGTGGATGACATGGTTCTATATATAGAAAACGCTGAAGAATCCACCAGAAAACTATTAAAAATAACCAACTACAGAAAACTTGCAGGGTACTACAGGAAAATTGCAGGGTACAAAATCAACCTACAAAAATCTGTTGCATTTCCATATGCTAACAATGAACTAGCAGAAAGAGAAGTCAATAAGACAATCCCATTTACAATTGCAACAAAAAGAATGAAATATCTAGGAATAAATTTAACCAAGCAAGTGAAAGACCTATACACTGAAAACTATAAGACATTATTGAAAGAAATCAAAGAAGACATAAAGAAATGGAAAGATATTCCATGCTCATGGATTGGAAGAATAAACATAGTTAAAATGTCCATATTACCTAAAGCAATCTACAGATTCAATGTAATACCAATCAGAATCTCAATGATATTCTTCACAGAAAAAGAACAAAGAATCCTAAAATTTATGTGGAACAACAAAAGATCTTGAATAGCCAAAGTAATCCTGAGAAAAAAAGAACAAAGCTGGAGGCATCACAATCCCTGACTTCAAAATATGCTACAAAGCTATAGTAATCAAAAGAGCATTGTACTGGCACAAAAATAGACACATGGATCAATGGAACAGAATTGAAAGCCCAGAAATAAAACCATACATCTACGGATAGCTAATCTTCAACAAAGGAGCTAAGAACACATAATGTAGAAAGGAAAGTCTCTTCAATAACTGATGTTGGGAAAACCAGACAGCCACATGCAAAAGAATGAAAGTAGACCATTATCTTTCACCATACACAAAAATTAACTCAAAATGGATTAAAGACTTGAATGTAAGACCTGAAACCATAAAACTCCTAGAAGAAAATATAGGCAGTACACTCTTTGACATCCGTCTTAGCAGCATCTTTTAGAATACCATGTCTACTCAGGCAAAGGAAACAAAAGAAAAAATAAACAAATGGGACTACATCAGACTAAAAAGCTTCTGCAATGCAAAGGAAATCATGAACAAAATGAAAAGATAACCCACCAACTGGGAGGAAATATTTACAAATCATATATCTGACAAGCGGTTAATTTCCAAAATATATAAAGAACTCATACAACTCTGGGCCAGCCCCCGTGGCCTAGTGGTTAAGTTCAGCTGGCTCTGCTTTGGTGCCCCGGGTTTGGTTCCCAGGTGCAGACCTACACCACTTGTCTGTTGGTGGCGCTGCTGTGGCAGCAGCTCACACACAAAAAGAGAAAGATTGGCAACAGATGTTAGCTCAGGGCGAATCTTCCTCAGCCAAAAAAAAAGAACTCACACAACTCAACAACAAAAAAACAACCCGATCAAAAAATGGGCAGAGGATATGAACATTTTTCCAAAGAAGATATACAGATGGCCAACAGGCACATAAAAAGATGTTCCATATCACTAATTACTAGAGAAATGTAAATCAAAACTACAATGGGATATCACTTTACTCCTGTCAGAATGGCTATAATTAAGACAAAAAGTAACAAATGTTGGAGAGGATGTGGAGAAAAGGGAACCCTCACACACTGCTGGTGGGAATGCAAACTGGTGCAGCCACTATGGAAAACAGTATGGAGATTTCTCAAAAAATTAAAAATAGAAATACCATATGACCCAGCTATCCCACTACTGGGTATTTATCCAAAGAACATGAAATCAGGGCCGGCCCCGTGGCTTAGTGGTTAAGTGCGCGCTCGGCTGCTGGCGGCCCGGGTTCGGATCCCAGATGCGCACCAACGCACCGCTTCTCCAGCCATGATGAGGCCGCATCCCACATACAGCAACTAGAAGGATGTGCAACTATGACATACAACTATCTACTGGGGTTTTGGGGGAAAAATAAATAAAATTAAAAAAAAAAAAAACAAAGAAAATGAAATCAACAATTTAAAGAGATTCATGCACCCCTATGTTCACTGCAGCATTATTCACAATAGCCAAGATGTGGAAGCAACCCAAATGCCCATCAACTGATGAATGGATAAAGAAGATGTGGTGTATCTCTACAATGGGATACTACTGAGCCATAAAAAAAGACAAAACTGTCCCATTTGCAACAACGTGAATGGACCTTGAGGGTATTATGTTAAGCGAAATAAGCCAGACAGAGAAAGACAAACACTGTATGATTTCACTCATATGTAGAAGATAAACACAGGGATAAAGAGAACAGATTAGTGGTTACCAGAGGGGAAGGGGGTCAGGGGGTAGGTGAAAGGGGTAAAGGGGCACTTATGTACAGTGACGGATAAAGACTAGACTATTGGTGGTGAGCATGATGTAGTCTATACAGAAACTGATATATAATAATGTACACCTGAAATTACACAATGTTATAAACCAATATGACCTCAATAAAATAATTTTTTAAAAATATGTCAAATGTCAAAGAAATCTCCGTTGGAATACTAGATCGAAATTGCATTAAATATATTTATATATTAATATAGTATTAATTTAGGGAGAATTGATAGCTTTATCACCATTAAGTCTTTCCATTTATTTAAGTCTTCTTTAATGTCCCTTGGCTAAGCGTTAAATTTTTTTCCACACTAGTCTTGCACATCTTTTATTCCTTAGACACTTTATTCCTTAGATACTTCTTTTGCTGCTAGGGTCTTTCTTATTACATTTTCTTGATCTGGGGTCCATGGTTACCAAGGCATCCATGGCTGGGCTCCAGGAGCTCTGGGAACCTTCTGAAACTGTATGTGCATTTTGTGGAAGTACAGAACTTTCTTCGGATTCCCACATAACTACTGCCAGCAGTACTAAATGCTTCCCAGGTGCCAGGCACTCCGCTGAGCACTTTACAAGCCCCATAACCACCCTGGGAAATAGATGCAGTTATTCCCCCCATTTTATGGATGAGGACACCAATGCTCAGAGAGGTTAAGTACTTTGCCTGAAGTCACACAGTTAAGAAATTAACAGCCAGCATTCAAACCCAGGCTGTCTGACCCCAAAGCCACACACTGAACTTCTGTAATCTGTAAACTCCAAAGAGGTTGTGGACTCCTGCTCCAGGCCAAGGCACTTGGCCTCTCTGGGCTCCTGTTTGTTCATCTGTAAAATGGGTAGATGAGGATTACTGCTCCACCTACCTCTCAGGGCCGTCCAGAGAATCAACTGAGGCCGTGGACGGGCAGGAGGCTCTGCAAACTGCAAAGTGCAGCATGCGGGGCAGCAGGCAAGGCAAGGGCTCAGGCACCCTTCCCCCCTCTCCCATCCCAGCTGCCAGTTTCCCAGGCAGCCTCTTCCCCGAAGATGGAGGGCACCCAGGCTGCACTGGGAAGGGGCTGTCCTGCCTGAGCACCCACTCTGCGCCAGGCCCCATGTCAAAGTGGGGACACAGAGCCAGACTGTGCCCGTGGGGGAAGGCCCACATCTGGTGGGTCTGACCATAACAGGTGATGATCACAGGGGTAAAAGTGCCGTGGCAGAGTTAGGCCTGGCTGTGGCCTCATCACAGAGAGGTGCCTGGTCCAGCCTGGGGGAGCCAGGGACACCCTTCTGGCAGAGCTGACCATGAACTCTCCTTGCACCATGCTGGCCAGACCCCCTCTCCTAAAAACCATCTCCACTCCAGCCTCCACTTAGAGCCTCCTCTCCCCCTACCGTGGAGCAGCCATGTCCGCTTCTGAAGACGTGCATTCACGGCGCCGTGCCTCTGCCTAGAACCCCTCAGTGACCTCCACTGCTCTTAACACAAAATCCATAGTCCTCCCATGGCCTCTACATCAGGCCCCCACCCCTCGCTTCCCAGCCTCTCCCCGACACTCATCACACTCCAACCCCACGGATTTCCTGCACTCACCCAGCTCTTCCTGCCTCCTGACCTCAGTACCCAGAGCTCCCTTCCTCACTCTCTCCCTGGAGGGCCCCTTCTCCTCCCAAGGGTCCCAGCTTAAATGACACCTCCTCAGAGACGCCTTTTCTGACCACCCCAGCCAAAGCAGGTCTCCCCGGGGCTCCTATTCTCTGTCTCAGCCCCATGTTGTTTTCTTTCATAGCTCTTGTTATCATTTCCAATTATTTTATTTGTCTGTTTTTTCTCCTCTCCCTCCTACTCCTCCCATTATAAACACCTCATGAGGGCAGGGGTCACGCCTATTCTCAATAGTCCCCTCAGCACCTTGTCACCACAGGCACTCAGTAAATATCTGTTGGATGAATGAATGAACTAGTGAATGAATAAATGAATGAACTGGATCTTAAAGGATCCAGAGCTACGCTGTCCAACACAATAGCCACTAGCCACATGTGGCTATTTAAATTAGTAAATAAATTTAAAATCCAGTCCCTCAGTTGCACGAGTCACATTTCAAGCACTCAGCATCTGCACGTGGCTAGTGGCTTCCATATGGGACAGCACGGGCATAGAACATTTCCACCATTGTAGAAAGTTCTATTGGACCACACTGCCCTGGACAATCCTAAAGGCAGAGAAGATGGACAAGGGCATTTGGAGCAAGAGGGCACAGTATGTACCAAAACCTACAGGTGTGAGAGAGCGTGGTGACGCTGTGCTCTGGGACAAAGAAGAGGGGCTCATCACCCCATCTTTACACAGCCCTGATTGATGTTAGAAAGTTTGTCTTAAGGTAAGGAAGAATGTCAGAGCTGGGAGAGTCCTAAGAGACCAGCTGGTTCCATCCACCCCTCTTAGAAGTGGAGACTGTGGAGAGGGGAAGAGACTGACCCAATGTCACAGAGAAAGTCACATGAATGGGGCCAGAACCCAGGCCTCTTGACTCCAGTGCATTAGGAGTCGGTGTCCCCCTACCAGGCTCACGGGCACCTCTCCCCTCCTTCCCGGCCCCCCTTTCCCACAGCCAGGCTGTTGAGCTGACAGAGCCCCCCAAGCCGGTCCTCAGCACTCACATTGGCCGCTCTTATTTATTCCCTAAAGCACCTCCAGCATCTGACCCCTAAAAATTTTAGACATCCCAAGGAGAATAGCTGCTTATAACCATTTGCTAATTACACGTATGGATGTCAATTAATTCATTTAGCTAATTAGCCACTGGATGAGCACCACGCACCAAAGAACTGTACAAGACAGGCATATGGCGGGAGAGGGGGGTGGCCGGTGCTCATGCAGCATGCAGGGACGGGGAGGGAGGGCGCGGTGGCTGCAGCTCCTCCCCACCCCCATGAGTGGAGGGAGGCAGCTTAATGGCGGAGGGGACAGAGCCACGGCTGCTGCTGTCGCCATAAAGCATCATTACGGCTTTCCACTAATAGTGTCGGGAAAACACTCACACGCACACAGACAAGCATGCGTACGTATGTGCACGTTTCTGCTCACACACACACTCATGTGCTCACAAACAGAGCGTGCACATACCCATAAGCACAGTGCACATGCACACATGTGGACACACACATGCGGACACACGGAATCAATTCACAGATTGATCAATCAATCCACAGTTCTTAATCAAGGCCTACCTTCAGTGGAGGCTGGAGGAAGGGAATTCTCTTTCATTGCACCCAAGTTGGTGCCAAGCACTGTGCTCAGCCTTCCACATGTCATTTCACTTAGTCTCCATGTAACCCCACAAAGAATGAGTTATCTTCACTTTACAGATGAGGAAACTGAGGCTCAGAGAAGCCAAGACACTCGCCCAAGGCCACACAGCTGGTAACTGGCAGAGGCCAGGCTAATCCACACACCTCCATGACCACATGCTGCAGGGCACAGCGGAAGGGAAAGCAGGGCTTTCATCTGCTTCCCGTCAGTGGGTTTTTGGGAAAATAACCTCTTTGGGCGGGGGGTCAACTGCTTAAGGAGTGAAAACAGGCTTTCTGCCACAGAGATGAGAAGACAAACTGAACACTGATGAGAAAGAGCACTGACGGGAGGAGAGGGAGACACACACTCAGGACTCTGGACAAATGTCATTCTCATGGGGAAGGGATCTCCTGGCCAGCCTTGGTGTCACACGGGAGTCCACTCTGATGCCACCCATGTGCCAGGCCCGGCACTCAGCACACGGAGTGAATTAGATCTGAGCTCACGGCCCGGCAAGGCAGGCAGAGTGACACAGGCTGTCACTGGAAAAGCAAGCATTTGAAATGGCTGTCTGGATGGAGAGCGCACGCTTTCCCCACCGTCCATGCTCCCTCCCTCTTCCTGCTCTGAGAGGGGCTGGGCTTGAGCCTAAGATGCACCCTGTGAGCTCCCTGAAGGGCTTCCCGCTTCCTCTCTCAGGCCCTCCCCCTGGCATCTGGGCCCGGCCCTTCACACCCATCCCCATCCCCATAATGACAGCAGGGTTTGGCCTCCCCCACAAGACAAGAACAAAAGTTTCTCCAGTTTTAGGGAAAAAAAGACAAAATTCTCCAACACCCCTCTAGAGCCTCTCCTTTGACCTCCCCTCATGTCCATCACCAAAGTGATAATCGGGGACCACAATTAGGTGATTCATTTATTCACCTATTCAATGAACACTCCAGAGCATTCCTCCCGTCTGGGACTGGATGCTCTCTCTCTTTTAAGCAAAAAAATTAA
Organism: Ceratotherium simum simum; assembly: GCF_057802395.1. Lineage (NCBI taxonomy): Eukaryota > Metazoa > Chordata > Mammalia > Perissodactyla > Rhinocerotidae > Ceratotherium > Ceratotherium simum. The sequence goes on from NC_141921.1 coordinate 4,845,128, forward strand.
AAAAATGCAGCTCACAGGTGCTCACATCAACACGATGTCCAGTGCTTCCATCAGTTACAAATCTTTCTGGTGCAAGTGACAGAAAATCCACCACCAACAAGCGTCAGCAGGGGGAGTGCACTGGCTCACATATCTGAGAAGTCAGGGGTCCTGAGCAGCTTCAGGCACAGCTTGATTCAGTGGCTCAGGCAGTCGTCAGGACCTGCCTCTCTGTCTCTTGTTCTTCCTCTCTCCTGTGTGGTAGCTTCATTCCCAGGCCTCACTTGGTGATAAGCTTCCCTCCCTCTCAGATTCAAGTCCACCAGGAAAGAGGAGCTTTTCCAGGAGCTCCTTCAGAAGCACTGGGATTCGCTCTGATTGGATGGGCTTGGGGCACACGCCCACCTCTGAACCAATCACACGGCCAGGGGAATGCCATGCTCTGATTGGCTGGATCCAGGGTGGAGTCCCACCCAAACCTTGTGGATTAAGAGTGCAGGTGGGTGGGTCCCCAGATGTTGTCAGAAGAAGGGGGAATGGACAGAGGACTAGAAGACAAGCTACCAATACCCACTACAATGTTCTTCTAAGCATTTAAGGTAGGCAAGGTAGGGAGTATCAGCCCCATTTTGCAGCTAAGGTAACTGAGGCTAAGAAAGGAGATAAGCCTAATAAAAAGTGTATAGTGAGTAAGGGATCAAGTCAGAGTTTGAACCAATTCCTCTCCACTTCCACCTTACGCCCTTCCTTGCCCTACAACAAGCATCCGGCATCACGCTCTAGGCATCCAATCTAGAACTAACCGCCATCCACAGGTTCTGGTGTCCACCAATCAGGAGTCTGGGCCAGCAGGGCCTCCTGACCAGCAGGGGAAGGCCTCCACGGCTGGGACCCCACGAGAGCCAGCCCGCTCTGTCTACATAGGCACCAGGGCCCCACCCGTGTCCTGTGTGCTCACTCCAGGACAGGCTGAAAGCCTGTGGCTCAACTCTCCCCAGGCTTCTCTCTGCCCAGGTGTGGAGGGCCCAGGAGGCGCCCCAGCCAACGACCAACAGGAGTAGGGGATGAATGCCAGCTTGCTGGCCCCCTGGGTGGCATGACAAGGTGGAGCCTGTTCTCCCCAGTTGCCCACAGTAATAACTGGCCTGACACCACACCCTTACTGGCCGCCTCCCCAGCTCGGTCTCACTGCCCATTCCTTTCCCTGCTTCCTGGGGTCACCTCTCAAACAGGCTTGCATTTGAATCCTGGTCTCAGAATCTGCTTGTGGGAAAATACAACTTAAGGTCCCCCACACATTCTTCCATAATATAAGGGTACAGGAAGCCTGAGGGGGTTTACTAGATTGATGATTGTCAAGTATTTTTCTAGTAGAATGCTTTTTTCAAATGCTTTTCTTCTCTGTCTGGCTTTCAACCCCCTCTCCCTCCTGACATCCAGGCCTCTCCCCTCCCTCCCTCGCCCCATCATGTCCCAGATGTCCCACAACCCCTTTGGAATCTTGTGAATGCCTCAGTCCCTGGAATCTTGTAAGTCAAAGGCATTTTCTCCTCTGCCAGGTTGTGTGCTGAGGGCAGGAGGAGATGGTGGGTCCCCTGGTGAGGGAGGGAGGGTCAAGGGAAATGCATCTAAAAATCAGACACATTCCACACCTCCAGAGCTAGTTTCCTCCTGAAAACCCTCACGGTGTCTACATATTCTTTCTGATGATGTAACATTGGCCTAATTATGCTACAAGCACTTTTGGCCCTCTCGCACCGTGGGAACTTTACCAAGCCCTCGACATTACCCAGCATTGGAAAGTGCCAGGTTTAAGGGCTGGAGAGGATGAGTCCCGGGTTTCTCCCCCAGCTCCGGGAGGGGATGTGAGAGCTCTGTCGTCTTTCTATCTCCTTTTATCTGCCTCTCACCCTCTCCGTCTCAGGGATCATCTTTCCACCTTCCGTTAGAGTATTTGGATATAGGAGGTATCAGTTATCAAATGCTGTGTAACAAATTACACCAAAACATAGTGACACCACACAATCATTATTATGCTCATAAATTCCGTGGATCAGGATTTCTGGGAGCCGGGCAGTTCTCATTTGAGGTCTCTCAGAAGGCTACAGTCAGATGTTGGCCTGGGCTGCAGTCATCTGAAGGCTTGACCAGGCCCAGGGATCCACCTCTAAGTGACCCACTCACACGGCCAGCGGGCAGGTGCTGGCTGTTGGCCGAGGGCCTCAGCCTCTCCACGTGGGCTGCTGGCGAGTTCTCAGGGCATGACAGCTGCTTCCCCCAGAGCAAAAGAGCCAAGAATCCAAGCAGAAGCTGCAATGCCTTTCGTGATCCAGTCTTGGAGCCACATCATCACTTTAATTTTATTCTATTGGCCACACCGGGCCAGCCCTGAGTCAGTGTTGGAGAGAACTGCATGGGAGGTATGGGTCCTGGGGGCCATCCTGGGGGCTGTCTACCACAGGAAGTTTAATTGGAGCCCTCTCCACCCCCAGACAGTCTACATTGCCTGCGTCCTCACTCCTCAGAGGGGCATGTTCCTATCCACTTCAATACAGCCCTCTTGTTTCATTCACCTTAAACCTCCCCTAACAGGAGACTGTGGTGTGTAATAGAGTGTACCAAGAGTTCAGGGCAGCAGAGGCACGGGCCCAAGTAGGAAATGTCTCCACAGCCCTTGTTAGATGTCCCTGTCCTGAAGCTCATCAGCCATTCCCTTCAGTGTCCCTCTCTCAGGCCATGCTCCTCTCACCAGCTCACAGGACTCCTGGGGCAGGGAGGGGGCCCCATCATCGCCTGCTGTCCTGTGGGTACCAGAAGCCCCAGGAGGGTCAGACGGAAGAATCAGCTTTATTGCTGGTAAGGCCAGATTGGGGAATGGGGTGGGGAGCCTTCTACCTACCCCCGGTTGTTGGCAGACACTGTAGGATGACAATCACCCCCCCAACAACCACCACCAGAAAAAGAGAGAATCGGCCCCTGAGGCTGCCTGCGCTCCACCTGAGGAGGCCCTGAACAGGAACTACCCAGCCAGACCTTCCCAGAGTCTGTGAGGCACAGAGCTGTGAGCAGAAGACAGGACTGTCTTAAGCCACTTAGTTTGGGGAGAATTTGATACACAGCGTTAAGTAACCAGACACCCTCTATCCCCAAATACATCGCATTTTAAATCAGCAATTCTGCCCCAGGCTAACCTGGCCCAGGATGCCAGGTTCCCTGCAACGTTATCCATCAAATGGGTTACTCCTCTCCTCCCCCTGGAACAAGCAATAGGAGTGAAGAGAGGCCAAGAGTGCTCATTCCAACACCTCTTCGCCTGCGGCTGCGGGGGAACACGGAGACGGGAGGAGACCCCCGTGCAGCCCACGCCCACACACCTGTGCCCAGCTGCCCTGCTTAGCCCCTCAATTCCTGCTTCTTTTTCCAGCACGTAAGCTCTTGCTCCTCTCCGCCACTCCCTCCAGGCCTCGAGCCAGCATCTGTAAATATGTAGGGCCTGGCTAAACAGAGCTTTCTAGTCCAGCCTCTGCTTCGGGCAACACAAAGAACCAGCAGAGGCTGGGACATCCCACGTTGACCCTGAGCTTGTTGGAGACCCTAGGAACCAGCCCCAGGGGCATAGGTTGGGGGTGGGAGGGTTGGAGGGCGGGGGAGGAATTTCATATTCCTTGAGTTTGACCACACTTGAAAGGGAAACATCAAACTATTTCTAAGCAAAGAAGGGGATTTCTTGGAGGTCACCGGGATAGGCTACAGAACAAGAAGAATCTTGGCAGGAACCTGGTGGGGGCTCCAGGAGCCTTGGGAACTGGAACGGAAACCAAACTTTTAACCATGATCACGTCTAGGGAATGGAATCACGGAGACTTATGCTCCCTCCATATTGTTTGGATTTCTTTCTCAATAATCATGTATCATCAACAATAAGAAAATTTCCATTTAGAGAGCAAAGAGGTTTGAAGCGAGGAGGGGGATGCCTGGAGCCACACAACCTCTGCCCCCCTCAGCCCCCACCTCAGGACCCTAGAGCACCTCCACTGGATGGTTCTCAAGATCTCCCAGCTCAGACCTACTGTCAAACACTACACAGTCTGGACCTGTTCAGGGTCTGGGCCCAGCCTTGCCCGCCCTGACCTGGCCCGGGATGCCGCCAGCCCCTCGGGGGCCTACCAGCACCCCATGTGTAGAGACCCGAGCCCCCACTGCTCATCTTCCACCTAGTGACAAATGATCCTGCCTTCCCCAGAGCTGTGACTCGCGGGCCCATCAGTCAGCCGCCCAGCCAGTGCAATCGGAGTTTAATGATGTCACAACAGGAGTGATTACAGTTGTTAACTACCTTCCAGCCATCAGCAGCTTCTGCAGGCCCTCAGCCACGTGGTGGCTGCCACGGCCACCCTACGCCTGCACGCACCTCTCCTGGCCTCAATGACCACCCTGCTGTGTTCCCACAGGCCCTGCGATATGGGGCATTTTGGTGGGGAATTTCAAGGCTCCAGTGTGGCCCCCAGGCCCCAGCACTCGGAGGGCCTGAGTACCTCCCCCCCCACCCCGGTTTAATTTGTAGAACCCACGCTGTCAGGGTCCTAAAGGGAAGCACGGACCATCTGTTACGAGAGGTTCGGGGATTCAATCGGAGATGTAAAAGACACTTTCCACTCCAAACAAATGGACTGAAGGTATATTTTATTATATAGAGGATAGTAAAGGCGATAGTCTGCAAACAGATCCAAATAGGTCAAATGTTAAGAGGGAAAAAAAACATCAGCCAGACTGGAAAGGGAAAACACCCACATCGGCTGAAGAGAAATGACACAAATCAACCAGAAAGAGAAACACCAGGTTGACCGAAAAGAGAACACATCAAATCAATTATTTTATATCAAATCAATTATTTCACATCAAATCAGTTACTCACAACATCCACGCCCCACTGCCGGGAGAGCCCTGTCAATTGACGCGGCTGGGCAAGGATCACACGTCCTGGGCAAGGTGTCCCTTCTACAGGTGGAACTCTCACTAGGGCTCAGTTTCTAGCAGTTTTTATACCATCAGTAATTTTCAGAGTAAGCAACTACAGAGTTTGTAGAGCAAGCATTTAGTGTTCTCATGTACAAAATGGTTATCAGTGGCGTACGTGCACTGAGCCCCTTGGCCAATGTCCCAGCCCAGTAGTTGTATATGTGCATTGTTCTCTTTGGTTATCATCTTAGCCCGGCATAGATGGCCAGTCTATCCCGTGCTACCACACTCTAAGAGCCTTGAAATGTTACAACTTGTAACTCTCTCCGTGGGAGAAGGGCCAGTTCCCACCACGCAGAAAGCAGCTTTTATATTTTTTTTTGTGCTGGTGGCTGTAGGTCAATGGAGCGGCCAAACATGGCTGTACTCATGTCAAGACACCATCTCACTACCTGCTCACCAATGGCTCCCCACTGCCAGCAGAAAGTCTAGACACCTTTGCTTGGCACTTAAATGTTCCACGAAGGAACGACCACTGAGGACGTTCATCTCCCATTACTCAAGTCCACACACCCTGCTGACAGAGCTGCCTGCTGTCCCCAGCCCTGCCTCACACTTTCCCAGTTCCAGGCCTTTGCCCATGCTGTCCCCTCCACCTGGAAAGCCCTTCACCCACAGCTCCATGCATTCAATTCCTACCTGTTCCTCCACCAAATGCTCACCCTGCAGAATAGGGCCCAGATCCTCTCTCCTACCCCACGCCTCACCCCTAAGTACTTGTGGCCTCCTGGGACCTCCTGAAGCGATTCGTCTGACTCTCCTTTCTCACACATCAATTCCCCCATGTAATGGAGGTATGTGTCTCCCCCCCAGCAGTGAGCCTCTGAGGGCAGGGCCTCTGCCCCCAGCATGGGCCTGGCATGGAGTAAGTGCTCAGAGGCAATGGATGAGTCTTAGACCTGGCCCCTGGAGGGGAGGAAATAAAAATGGCCTAGGGAAGAGGGTGGAGTGGACCATAGCTTCCTCCTTGGGAATCCTGTGCCCCACCAGGCCCTCACTGCCTTGCACAGCTGTCACAAGCCCTCAAAACTGCCCATCGGATTCCGTTGCTCCTTGACTTAACCCTCATCCCCTTGAGGATAGTTCCTTGGCTGAGCATTCAAGGCTCTTCACAACCACAGTAGGCACTTTTAGCGCTGCCCACACAGCTCACTGCCACCCCTCTCCTCTGTAGGCTACACCCCCACGCCCAGGCCAAGGCCATAACAGCCATGTTTGCACCCCATGCTTGGGCCTCAGCTGGGCCTGCCTGGTCCAAGCTCAGCCAATCAGATTCTCTCTCTTCCCCTGGGAACTGGGCTTCCCAGATGTGGAATTGAGGGGTGTATGAGGGCTCAGGAGCCAAGGGGAGGTTATCATCCACTTGGAGCCTGGAGAGGATAAATGAAAGGGATGAGCGTGAAGAAGGGAAAGAAGAGGGGCATGAGAGACACAAAGATTCCAGGCGGCCTCGTACACCACGCCTGTCCCTCCCCCAGGCAGGTTCCATCGGGTTCCAGGAGAGGCTCCCATCTCCATCTCCTCAAACACCGTCCTTTCTTTCTTACCCTGGTTTCTGTCAAATGTGTAAAAGATGGAGAAAACTTTGCTCGTTCAAACATGTATAGTTTGGAACAAACATCGTAAGTGTTTGGAAGAAATACTCTGAAAAGCCATTTGGGGTGCAGTAGGGATGTAGGGGTGCAAGTTCGAAGGGCTTGTCCACAGTCCACAAGGTGGTGGGGAGGCTGCCCTCTGAGAGGCAGGGGAGGGCATCATGCTGCTTCTGGAAGCAGTCTGGAGTAAGTGCTCCAGAGAACCAACCACCTCGGTTTCAACCCCAGCCCTGCCACTTAGACTGTGTGAGAGCAGACCATTTGTCCCGGGCTCTAGTTTCCTCATCTGTAAAATGGACCTGCTGACAATAATAGTACCCACCTCAAGGGGTCGCTGTGAAGAGTAAGCAAGGTAATGTACGGAAAGCACTTAGTAGTGCCTGTTAACGGCAAACACCAACAAGCGTGAGCAAAAGTGGGGAAAGTGGATGCTGTTGACGTCAAGTCCCTGGAGTCCTGGGGTGAATTTAGGTGCGTGAATCTGAAGCCGGGAGCTGGGGCACAGGTGGAACGGAGAAGAGAGGAACTTAAGGTGGACTGTTCACCACTGCGTTCCTGTGAGTGTTCTGAGCACACAGCAGCCCAAGTCTCTGCTCTCACAGAGCTTCAGTTCTAGAGGGGGACAGGCAATAAACAAGGTCCCTTCAGGTGAGGACACAAAGACAACAGAAGCCAGGAGGGTGATGCGGTGGTGGGAGGGCTTCTCTGGATTGGGGGTCAGGGAAGGCCTCTCTGAGAGGTGATGGAGAGAGGACTAAACGCTCACAGGCACCAGCCATGCGGGGGGAAGCCATCAAGGAGGGAACAGCGTGTGCAAAGGCTGCCAAAGGTGAGGGAGGGAAAGAGAGATGCCACTAAGGCGGGGAACAGTGCCTGGGAGGGCAGGATGGGGGAAGCCCCGGGCAGGCAGCCGAGCAGGGGCCTGGGAGAGCAGAACATGTAGCACAATTCTGTTAGGTTCTTTGCCATAAGGCATAACAGAAATGGCCTTGTCCTTCTCTGCTTTAGCCTTCAGTCCATCCCACTTGTTCATTAATGCTTTCAGGTGGCTCAGTTGTCCTGGGGGTGGGGGTTCAGGGAGGGTCTGAATTCAGCAAGGAACAAAAACCAAGACAACAGGTGCAGGTAGCCAGTAGGGTCCTGGGCAGGCCCTTCCAAGGCTCCCTTCCTCCAAACTTAGCCCTTCCTGAGGAGAGTCCACAAGCTTCCGTATCCACCCAGGGCCCAAGGCCAGTGAGCCCCCCGTAAGGAAGAAGCTGAGAGAACTCACTTTGGTCCCAAGGACCTAGTGAAGACCGAGGCACCCTCAGTGACCTCCAGTGAGGAGAGGAAGGAGCACTGGTTTGGGAGTCCAGCAGACTGGGTTTCAGTCTTTGCTCTGCCACATATGTCCTAGATGCCTGGGCAAGTCACTCAACCACCCTGCTCTGTAAAATCAGGGAACGGTCCTGGGGAAGGCGAGCAGGCCTTGTACACCATGTCATGGGGGATTGACCTCAGGAGATTCTCCCTTCTAGCGGATGGGGTCAATGCGACAGCATTGTCTCCAACGTGAAGAGCAGTGATCGCTACCCCTCAATGAGGCCCTTCTAGGTGCCAGGCATGTACTCAAGAAAAAGTAGCAATAAAGACTAACAAAACGGGGTGGCCCCGTGGCTTAGCGGTTAAGTGTGTGTGCTCCGCTGCTGGCGGCCCAGGTTCGGATCCCGGGCTCGCACCGATGCACCGCTTCTCCAGCCATGCTGAGGCCGCGTCCCACATACAGCAACTAGAAGGATGCACAGCTATGACATACAACTATCTACTGGGGCCTTGGGGGGGGAATAAATAAATAAAATTAAAAAAAAAAAAAAAGACTAACAAAACAAAGAGTGAGCACCGAGGGAACAGTTCACTACTGAGCAGGTCACCCATCTGGCACAGAGTCCAGGCTCTGGGGGATGGGAGTTTGATGAGGAACAAATGAATTCGGGTTTTTTGTGTGTGTGTGAGGAAGATTAGCCCTGAGCTAACATCCGTTGTCAATCCTCCTCTTTTTGCTAAGGGAGATTGGCCCTGGGCTAACATCCCTGCCCATCTTCCTCTACTTTATATGTGGGATGCCCGCCATAGCATGGCTTGACAAGTGGTGCGTCAGTCCGTGCCCGGGATCCGAACCTGCGAACCCCGGACTGCTGAAGCAGAGCACGCTAACTTAACCACTACACCACCAGGCCAGCCCATGAATTCGGTTTTTTAAAACCAAAATCCCAAGTACCATCTGCCCCGTGTGAGGAAAGCCTCTGAAGAAGCCAGTGATACCTGGGCTTGTCAGCAGACAAGTGCAGGGCCTGCTAGAGGCACCTGCTGCATACGAGGGGCCATCTCAGGACCACGGCGTCCAGGCGCCTCTGCTGTGCACATGGTGGGCGGCCCGTGGGAGCTGTGTGGTGCAGTATTCTGGGCCAGTGTCAGCAGACCAGGGGGTCAGAGTTCTACATGCATTATCATTGATCCTCACAATAGCCCCACAAAATATGGCTTCTCATCCCCATTTTAAAATAGGAAACTGAGGCCCAGAGAGGTCAGGGATTCCTCGCCTCCAGGTCACAGAGTTAGAAGGTGGCTGGGCTGAGATTTGAACCTACATCTGTCTGGCTACAAGGCACATAACTGTCACATCAAGCCACAGAAATGCCAACTCTGGGGGGTAACAAGCAGGCAGTAGGCAGGCTGAGCTCAGAATTCTCAGAAGTTTGGGGGAGGGCAGAGGGAGGCATGGAGGATCCAGGCCCTGGGAAGCAGGGCCAGGATGGCACAGGGAGGAATGTGGGATGGCTCCCAGGCTGCACGAGAGGACTGGCCTCACGCCTCCTCTCAGCAGTCCCCCTCCCGCACCAGGGGCGATTTTTCAGCCCAGACTTTCCAACCTCACCCCTCCCTGGGCAGCCAGACTCCTGCCCCCCACAGACCGCCCGCCAGCCAGCGCTGCCTCCCTCCTGGAGCAGCCGGAAGCCCGCAGTCACTCTGCAGACACCCCCTGGTGGAAACAGCTCATTATGGGATGGGGAAAATGTGCTAGAACATTAGCTTAATAAATCAAGCGCTCCCGGAGACCCGCAGCCGCCAACGCTCGGCGAGGGGGTGCCGCAGCGCCCACCCCTGCTGGGCCCGGGGAGCCCACAACAACCGCGGTCCACCCGCCCCCTCCTGCAAGCAAGCCAGGCTTGCACCCCAGCCCACGGGGCCCACTTGCACCCCAGCCCGCGGCTGCCTCTCCCAGGACCAAGAAGCCTGTGGGTGGAGGGGGCTTGGGATCCCGGGCCACGCGGGGTTTGAATCCCAGTGCTGCCACTTGCCAGCCACGACCTCGAATGAGGGCCTCCTCAGAGCCTCAGTGTCTTCCTCTCCACACTGAGGCGATAAAAGACACTATTGATGGAGGGCCTACAAGAGCGGTGACCTCCATAACTCACCACAGCCCTGGGAGATCTGAGAGGCGGCCCCATTTGTCAGAATGGTGAGATTCAGAGCATGTGGCCGGGTTATTTCCAGTCCTGCCAACCCTCTGCCCAAAGTCACTACCAACCCCACGGCCCCACCTCCGCCCCTAGCGGGTGCTCTACGTGAAGACAGACCTGCAGGGGAGCCAGGTCCTGCAGAGCAACAGGCTCACTCCTTGGTGCCCAGCAGGCTGGCCGCCCTACCGACTCCAGCCGCTCCGAGGCAAGGAAACGCCAACCAGTGGTAAAGGGACAGGCTCCTACCAGGGGCCCAAGAGCCCCAGGTTTCCTGCAGCCTCCGGCCCTTGGGTCCCTGCCACACACAAACCCTTCCCAGTCCCTGCTCCTGCGTCCTGGGGCAGTGCAAGGGCTGGCCCCGGGTCCTTCCCCTTCTGGTCCTGGCTCAGATGCTAACCCACTTAGCACCTGCAGCAGATCCCTCCCCTCTCTGGGCCTCAGTTTCCTCCTCTGGACAAGACTTAGCCTGGGGGACCCTAAGAAGGCCCCTGCTTGCCCCCCACCCCTCTCTGCTGGTCTAGGCAGGGAAGGCGATGCACCCCAGAGCTCCTTAGCAGGGAAAACCACTGTCTGGAGAGAGAGCTAATTCCTCCTGCTCTCTGGGGGGTGGAGAGAGGGCTAGAGGAAAAAAATTCAATTACCAGACTGTCTATTTGTCAACTCCTCCCTCCCCATTGACTTAATTTTCTCCAGCCAGACCCAGAGTCAGAAGAGGCAGGAGGAGTGAGCCTGCCGGCCCAGTGAGGGAGGGAGAAAAGAGAGCTGGAACAGAGAGAGGAAAGAGGGACCCCCAAAACAGACACACATCAAGCCAGGAAGCCTCGTTTGGCCCAAAAAACAAACAAGCAGCACCCAGAGACGAGGAACACCTATTCCTGCCCAGGGCCTCAGAGCACCACTTCCCCCAGGAAGCCTGCCCAGATCTCCCAGGCTGGGTTAGGAGCCTTGTGTGGGCTGCCACAACCCATTTGGTTCCCCCAGCACCATACTGATGTGGTCTGCTAACTTGCATTCATTTATACAACTAACATCTGTGGAGCATAGTACATTCCAGGCTAAGTGCTGGGTATAGAGCTGAAAACAATAACTACAGTCTACCAGGGAAGACTGATAATAAAATAAGTGTAAACCTGTCTGGATTTATCTACTGCTGTGCAACAAATCATGTCAAACCTTCACGGCTTAAAATAACAACAACCATGTTCTTCCCTCCACGGTTTCTGTGGGTAAGGAATTTGGAAAGGGTACAGCTGGGCAGTCCCAGGACAGGGTCCTCCGTGTGCGGCAGTCAGATGGCTGCTGGAGATGGCAGTGCAGAGGGCCGAACAGCTGGGGAAGGCTGAGCACCGTCTCTTCATTTGTCTCAGGACTCTCCGTGGAAATGAGTCTGTGCTTCCTCACAGCATGGCGGGGTGAGGGCAGCCATGGCAGCTGGCTTCCACCCCAACGAATTCCCCCAAAGAACAAAGCAGACATGCTCAGCATCTGTATGACCCAGCCTTGGTTATGAGAAGAGTGTCACTTCCCCACACTCAGTTGGTCAAGGCAGTCATACAGGTCCACCTAGGTTCAAAGAGAGGACACACAGACCCCACCTCTTGATTTGACGGGAGAGTGTCAAGTCACAGGGAAAGAGGAGCACATGGGATGGGAGACATTACTGCGACCATTTTTGGAAAATACAATCTGCTACAAAACTCACTCAGATTTAAATAAGGTGGCCTCAGACCCTCCATTCACCCCTGGGAATTACCCCCTCCACATTGCACATTCCTGCAAATTCCCCAGAGGCTGATTTACAGTTCCAGGACCACCTCTGCTTCCAAATTCCCGCTTCTGCCCTATTTGATCAATGTTTGGACTCTCTCACTGGCCTGTGGGTGCTGACTGTCACAAGCCACAGAATTCTGTCACAATCGACAGAAACTCAACCCCTTCCTCAATTTCCACACAACACTTACCTAAGGCAAATGAGGACGAGGTGGGCTTTGCCAAGGATTTAAGGAGACAGAGGAGCAACTCTGGTGACTCAAAATTGAATATTAGACGTCCCTCCTTGTAACTGAGGTTTATGCCTGGGTCTCTTCACTCTGCATACCTCACCCTCTTTTATCTCCTCTCTCCCCTCTTCCATCCTCCTCTCTCTTCCTTATCCTTTCCTCGCAACTCCACCCCCCCACCCAAATTATTTGTCAGCTAAGATAAGCAGTTCTCCAGGACCCCTGGCCCTAAACCTGGGCCCAGGCATCCTTTTGGAGGCTCAAACAAAGGGCCTTCCAAGTTCAGAGCTGCCTTCCCTAGAAGGTTGGTGTGGATTCCTTGATGCAGCGATGGGATTTTCCTCCATTACTCAAGCCAGGACCATCAAGTGGGACGGGCTCTAATGGGGAAAAACATCATGTATCATCTCATTTAATCTCTGGGATATTCTATTCTGTCTAGTTGCCTCCCTCACTGCACAATGAGTCCTCAGAAGCAGGTGCAGCCTGGTCGTGTGTGAACTTGGAGCCCACAAGGGGTAAGCACTCAGGAAAGGTTTATGCAATGACGGCAATTCAAATGGCAATGACACCAGGGACCTAGGGGAATCGTTTGCCAGAGCTCAGGCCCCTCAAGCCCAGCTGACCACCCCATCCCCAGAGGACAGACCTGCTCTGAGGCAGTTGCTGTAGGCTCTCCTCCATGCTGATTGTGGAGCACCCAACAGGAAGACAGACCAGGAAACCGGGCAGGAAAATATGCAAAGGACACAAGCCGTTCACAGAAGGAGAAGCCCTGAGAGCTAACAAGTGCATGAAGAGCTGCTTTTATACTAGTAATTCAAGAAACACAAATTAATGTGTTGGCACTTTAAATTCATCAAGTTGGCAAAAATTAAAACAGTGGATAGTACCAAGCGCTGACAGGCCTGCGGGAAGGTAGAGGCTCTCGTACTGTTGATGGGGTGCAAAGTGGTTCAGTCATTCTAGAAAACAACCTAACAACATTTAGTAAAATTAACTAGGTGTATGTCCCATAATGTAGCAATCGCACCTCTGGACACCCCAGGAAAATTCTCACACAGGCCCACAAGGGGACATGTCCATGATGTGTACAAGAATGTTTTCTCAAGGAATCATTTGTGACAGGAAGAAGTTCGAGGCAGCAATGATGCCCATCACCAGGAGAACGGATGAGTAAAATGTGGTGGATCTGCGCTCAGAAAACTACACGGCAGCTGCAAGCAACAAAGCGAGATCTTCCAACACGAAGTGTTGGGTGGGGGGAAATGAAAGATGCAGCATGAGACCTCTAGCACCCAAAACAACACTAGATATTTTATGAAGATATGCACATATTTAAGGTCATATGTGGAATTCACTGGAGTGGGTGCTCATAGAAAGAAGAGACTGAGAGAGGGGACTAAGAATGGGGCGGGGGGATGAAGAAGGAGGAAAAAAAGCCAATACAAATTATGTATTTACTAAGAGTCAGGCTCAGTATTCAGAGCTTTGTATGTATCATCTGATTTAATCTTTGGAATATTCTATGAGGCAGGTACTATTAACATCTCCATTTTTTCACACAAGAAAACTGAGGCTTAAGAGTGGTCGTTATGTTATCCAAGGTCACGCTGCTGTGCAGGGGAGTGGAAGTGCCAAGTTCTGACCCCAGGCCGTGGCCATGGTCACTGGGGGCCTCACCCCAGTCCCAGCTCTGCCGAACTCTGAATTCGGCTCCATGACCTGGTCTGGCTTCTCCATCTGGTTCTGCAGCCTTGGGGTATCCACTAGGCAGCTGGCGTTAGAACCCCAGCTTCCTCTTCAGACTGCCTTTCTTCTGTATGTCTCCGTGCTCTGGGACTCCCCCCTCCCCTCAGCTCTGGCCCCTCCAAATCCAGCCTCACGCTAGTCAGCAACCAGCACCCCTCACCCACCCCCAGGAACAGATCCCTCCAAGAGAAGCTCAGCTCAGTGCTCCGCAGGAAAAGATGGCTCCTGCCGCCTGTACACTAAGTCCAACTCCATCCAGGTGTTCACAGCCCCCTCAGGATCAGGGTAGCCTCATCTCCCATCACTCCCCTACAGGCTTCTGATGCTGGTACCACATCAGACCAAGCTTCTGGCCTTGACGTGCAGTGGAATTTCACACCCACCTTGAAGGCCTTCTCCCAGCCCTTCTCTGCCAGTGGGACTCCCGTAGCCTGTAAAGACCACCTGCTCTTGGGAAGCCTTCTTGGGGCCCTCCAGATGGCTTAGTGGACTAGAGTGATGTCACACCAACAAGCGCTTCGAGACAAGCCCCACGGGTCAAGTTCTGGCCCTGCCTCTCACCAACTGTGCCTTCTTTTTTTCTCTTTTGTAATAAAGAAAAACTATTCCTCAGAGTTTTTTCAGATATAAGAAGTATAATATTGGGGCCGGCACGGTGGCGTAGCGGTTAGGTGTGCGCACTCCGCTGCAGTGGCCTGAGGGTTCGCAGGTTCGGATCCCAGGCACGCACCAACACACTGCTTGTCAAGCCATGCTATGGCACATCCCATATAAAGTAGAGGAAGATGGGCACGGATGTTAACTCAGGGCCAGTCTTCCTCAGCAAAAAAAAGAGGAGGATTGGCATCAGATGTTAGCTCAGGGCTGATATTCCTCACATAAAAAAAAAGAAAAGGAAATATAATATTGGGGCCGGCCCAGGGGCGTAGTGGTTAAGTTCACACTCTCCGCTTCGGCAGCCCGGAGTTCGCAGGTTTGGATCCCAGGCACGGACCTACATCACTCATCAAGCCATGCTGTGGCAGGCATCTCACGTATAAGGTAGAGGAAGATGGGCACGGATGTTAGCCCACAGCCAATCTTCCTCAGCAAAAAGAGGATTGGCAACAGATGTTAGCTCAGGGCTAATCTTCCTTACCAAAAAAAAAAAAAAAAAGAAGTAGTATTATATGCTATGGTAGTTTTTTTATCTGCTTTTTTATTTTTAAAAATTGAGGTCTAATTTACATGCGCAGATCTTAACTTC
This sequence comes from Ceratotherium simum simum, assembly GCF_057802395.1. Classification (NCBI taxonomy): domain Eukaryota; kingdom Metazoa; phylum Chordata; class Mammalia; order Perissodactyla; family Rhinocerotidae; genus Ceratotherium; species Ceratotherium simum. The sequence continues at coordinate 4,860,219 of NC_141921.1, forward strand.
AAGGAATTCGATGAGTTTTGACAAATACCTTCGTCATTTTGATAGTCATCTCCCCTCTCTGAGTCACAGTTTCTCCATCTATATAATGGGATAATGTCAACCATATAGGGTTGTTGTCAGAGAGAAAAGTAATACAAGGGGCTAGCACCATGCCTGGCACACAGGAGGCAGGCAGTAAATGTCTCTTACTATTTGTTATTCTTCACAAGCAGCTTGTACAATCTTCAACAACAAAAACTTGACTGAGCATCTACTCTGTGCCCGGGCGTGTATGACCTGCGGGAAACCCAGGGGTGAACAGAGATGGAGGCTGCCTGACTCCTACGGATGTGAAACTACGCTGGGATGGGTGCCATGATCAAAGCCAGCACAAGGGACAATGGAGCTGAACGGAGAAGCCCAACCCAGCTTCGGGATCAAGGAGGGCTTCCTGGAGGGAGTGACGCCTGAGCAGCATCCTGAAACAGCCAATAGTTGAATGAAGAAAGGGTGGGAATCCTGGGCGCTGGGGAAGAGGATTTCAGCAGAGCAAGCAGTAGGGGCACAGATCTACAGTGTATTGAGGGGACTGCAAATAACTCAATTGGCTGGAATCAAGGAAGTGCGAAGTATGGGCTGAGATGAGTTGAAGGCGCCAGCAGGGAAGACCACAAGAGTCTTGAATGCCACAGAAAGGAGAGGGACTTGCCCCTGAGGGCACCAGGGAGCCAAGGAGGAGGTTTAAAGCAGGGATTAACAGGACCACTTAGGTGTGTATTTTAGGAAGTTCTCTCTGCTTTCTTCAATCTGCCTTGACCCAATTTATTCTTTATCTACCACAGTCTGTGAGCTCCTTAAGGCAAGAGCCGTATCTGATTTTTCTTTAGATCTTTCATATCCTTTATGGAATGAGGCAGAGAATAAGAAGGTAGACTGGGTAAATAAAAATAGTCATTTCTGCATTCCCAGGGCCTGGTTGCAGGAGGGAGGGCATACCCAACGTGCAGTCCAGCCCAGGGCTCAGAGCCCTCCCGTGGCTCCCCACCGCCTGTACATGGAAATCCCAGCTCCTCAGCCCAGCACACAAGGACTACCTTGACCTGGCTGCCTCTCCAGCTACCTCTCTCCCCACTGCCTTCTCCCCTTACACTTCAGCTACACTGTCCTCCAGTTTCCTTAAGGGTCCTGCTCTCTTATGATGACTTGTGCCTGCCCACGCTCTTGCCTGCTCATGACTTTCCCTCTCCCTGCACTGGCTTCTTCCTTTACCTCTGTGTGTCTGACCAATTCCTGCTCCTCCCTTGGGACTCAGCACAAGCATCACCTCCTTCAGAAAGCCTTCCCTGATTTCCCCCCAGGCTGGGTGAGGGTCCTCTTAAGGCTCCATTCTGCCAACAATCATTATATGACCATGCTGGCTGTTTCTGCCATGGTCTGCGAGCTCTCTGCAGGGAGGGGTGGTCTTATTCTCCTCAGTATCCCCAAGGCTTGGCAGGACCTGACAGTGATGACCTCTGCGAGCCCAGGGGCCAGGGCAGGCTCTGGAAGTTACATGCAGTGTCACTAGGACACAAAGGGTGTATCAGAGAGGGGCCCAAAACGAGGCTGGAGAGGTGGGCGAGCCCAGGTCACAGAGGGTCTCACCAGCCACAGCGGGCAGCCTGGGGTTGATCCCAGAGCAACGGAATGCAGCACACAGCCTGAAGCAGGGGAGGGAGGATGTGCTCTGTGGTTCAGAAAGCTCGGTGCCGGACAGTGTGGAGGAAGGCTCAGAAGGGCCTGTTTAGAGCCCCTGGGGGAACCAGCAGTGCGGCAGATTAGGGTGGTGGCTGAGGGATGTGGAGAAGGGAACGACTGCAGAGATATTTAAGGGGAAAAAGGACCAGACTTTGCGCCTGATTGTTCGTGGGCGGTAAGGGGAGGGAGGAGTGGAAACAACTCCCAGTGCAGCTCCCCTCCTCTCTAGGGAGAGAGGAAGGAGGCTAGCAGCCAGCTCGGACACCCGTTACCTTGGACACAAATAACCCCCAGGGACCCTGTCCCCGCCAGCGCTGAGCTGCACCCTCTGACAGCAGCCTCCCCACCCTGTTTTCCCAAGGGGTTGACTTGACGCTCTGCTGGCTCCTTGCCCACCGCTCCCTCCAGCAGTCAGCTCTGCGTCTGCCAGCAGGGCAGGGGAGGGGCGGCCACAGAAGCCCTGCAGGGAGGGAGGAAGGGTGGTGGAGGAAGCCAGCCCAGCAGACCCCAACCAAGGAGCAGGAGGGAGCAGAAGAGAGGGTGTGACAGACAAAAGAGGAGGAGGAGCAGTACAGTGCCACCACGCAAGCACTGGAGATGCAAATGCCTGCCCCATCCTCTTGCCCATCCCCCATTTTAGAGATGGGGAAACTGAGGCTCAGAGATAGCAGCAGTTTAGGGACCCGGAACCCAGGTTTCAGCAGACCACACGCTTCTGTTGGTCCCCCTCAGCCTGGAGCAGCCACCCCTACCCTGGTTTGGCAGGGATGGGTATAGAGCACCCCAGAGGACCCAGTGTGGAATGGCCAGCTACCTGAGCGCACGGTTCAAGTCCCCCAAAGTCCCTACAGTATGGGGCTGAAAGACAGGGGACTTGCTTCTCGCTCAGCTGTGTGACTGAGCAAGTCATTTGTAAAATGCCTGATAATGCCTCTCCGACAAGGAGCCACTGAGGTGAGGGATGAAGGAAGACTCTGTGAATCCAAAAGCCACAGGACCCCAGGAAGATTGGGCTCAAATCTCACCTCCTTGCCCTGAGCAAGTCGCCCCTCTCTCTAGGCCTCAGTTTCCCCAAATGCACATTGAGGAAACTAGATCCATTGATCTTAAAGATCCAGTCCATCACTGGGAGCCTGTAGGATGCACCCAACTGTCTGCCAAAGTTTTAAATTCTAGAGCAAATACACAAACCCCACCACCACATACCACCCCACCCCTCCTAGCCCCTGAAACTGGCACGTGCAAGCCCTCCTCTGGCCTGTCACTGGTCGGCCGGAGGATCATTGCAGCCCCTGCCTAGGTACTCCAAGTTGGGTCCAAGACTAGACCCACATCCCCTCAAGGCCAATCGCCGCCTGGGCTGCAAACCTCCGGCGGCGGCCCCTAGGGGGCAGTGTTGCCCCGAACTTGGGCCGCCTCCACCGCTGCCCCCGCCCCACCGGGCGCCGGGAGAATACTCGAGTTCTGGGAATGTTTGACACCCCCCCGCACACACCGCCCCCCGCTGCCGGCCCGGCCCCGGGGCTCCCGCGCCGCACGCTGCCCACTCGGTGCGGACTTGCTGCTGGCTTCCCCCCCTCTCCGGGCAGAATGCACTTCGCAGGCACACGGCTTCTGTTTTTGTTTTTTGCAGGAGTGGGGGTCAGGTATTGGGCTCAGACTGCTCGCGTGGTCTAGGATATCTGTGCTCAGAGATCCGAGGGAGAAATTTGAGGGGCGAGGGGGCTTGTTTTTCCAAGAAGCTGTCAGCTGCTTCCCCTCTCACCCCCTTATCCCGTGGACACCACCCGCTACGTTCGGCCGGCATCCACCCCGCATCTCCTCCCCAGGATCCATCTCCAGGGAGCCCCCAACCCCACCAGGAAGCGCCCTGGGGCGGGGGGTGGGGGCTGCAGGGTCCGATGTTCCCGACCCCACCACTGGCCTCACCTTCCCCAGCTCCAGCCCAGGCCCAGGGGCCGGGACACAGCCGGGATTTGAGGGGTTGGGTTTGAGGGGGGTGACTCCTCCTGTGAAGTCCCCCGCACCCCCCAACTGTGAGCAGCAAAGTCAGGGGCTAGAGTGAAGACCGTAAACGGAAAACCTCATTCAAGTTTGATCTAACGGCTTAAGCGGGGAGGGGGCCAGAAAAAATTTAAAAGCCCCGAACCCACAAAGCAGACTTTAAAAAATTATAATTGAAAACATCTCGAAGTAAGGGCCGCCAGTGCGGGCCAGCTCCCCCCGCCCCATCCCCCTCCCCGGCTCCCCGGAGTCCGATGAAGTCATAAGTAGGTTGCAAAAAAAAGGGGGTTGGGGGAGGGTGGGCGGAGGGTGCTGGGGGCATAGGGGTCCCAGGCTGGGGCCCCGCGCGGACACAGTTTGGATACTATGGTTACGCGATCCGACCCAAACAGCGAAGGCTGACAACAATAGCGGCCGCCAGAGGAGGAAATTCCTTCCGGGGTGGACGGCGCGGGGGGAGGGGCGCCTGGCTGGAACGCCGAGGCGGCGCCTCGGCCAATCAGCGCGCGGCCGCCGGCGGTTTCAAGGTGCCCCGCGCCGCGCGCCCCCACCCCCCGCGCGCTCCGCTCGGGCGCTGGAATTGCTGAGACGTTTCCCTGCACGCGCCCGGGTAACCCTGCGGGGGCAGCTGCCCAGGCCGACCCCCTCCCAGCCCTTCTCCCCGCCCCCCTCCCCGAGCCCACCGCCCCGGGAAGGCCGAGCGTTCCGCTGCATGAGTTGCTTGCACTTGAGGGAGGTGGAGGAAAAATTTCTCCAAACCACCCCTTCCTATGGGGTTGGTTCCTGCACAAGCCTGTTTTCTATTTTAAAGCATGTCTCAAGAAAAAATGAAGAGCGAAGGTCCACCCCAACTCAAGAAGCCTGGGAGGCTCTGACCCCTGCTCGCCTGGCCGCAGGGGCTGTTATATAATAAGTCGAGTTATTGATATTGGCGGTCCTGGCCGGGCATCTGGCATGCAGAGGTCCAAGGGCAGAGCTGGCATTTAGAACCCCCTAGTCCCCCCCTATCCCCCACTCCCGGTTAATGTTACCTGCCTGGTAATGGACCAGAGAAACTAGGGGCTCCCCTCAGCTGGCGTCTGGGTTATGTGGTGCCCGGGGGGGGGGGGGGGGGGGGGGACTGTGCCCGCTTCGCCCCCACCTACCGGGGATTCTGTACGCAAGTCCCCCTCCTTCAGGAGCCCCGGACTGGCTCCCAAGCCTCTTCCCCCGCGGCCAGGCCCTCCACCGTGCCTCCTGCTCTCCTGCCGACTACCCGAAGCCGGCATGCTGGGCACTGCGAGCACCGAGTTGGTCCCATTCCTTTTTTAAGCTCCCTGAACCAGCTTTCTGCTTTCTGATGCCTCCTGGGCACGGAGCACCACTTCGAAGAAGAGTAGATGCCTCTTTATTCATTGCATATTAAAAGATTCACTTCTCTGGAAGAATCTAATGTTCAAAAAGTATTTGCCTGCCTCTCCCACTCTTTCCCTCTCTTCATATATAATGGGGATAGCCCTAATTCTCCAGTTCCTCCTGTGTCTCTTTATAAATAAATAATGAGATTTTATTAATTATGCACGTACAGTATCTGCGAGCAGATTGCTATGTCTCTCGATGCTTAATAAAAAAAAAAAACGAAAAACCCTCCACACTGAAGCTGGGTTTTGGTTTTTTTTTTCTGCAAGCAAACAATAACTTCAAGGGGCCATATGTCCTCCAAAGGAGGAGAGCATGGGGTAGGAAGGGCAGGATTAAAAGGGGTTCCTGTGCAGATTTTCGAGGCAACTGAAGGCGAATTTTGAGTTGCCTGCTTCACGTTTGTGATCCAGCAGCAGGTTTGAAAACATAGCTCGGTTCTCTTGGGTGTTTGTGCACAGGGCGGGATGGGCAGCTGTTACTAGTAAACAGGAAACCAGTCCCTCTCTCACGTCGGTGCCCCTCCTCAGAGCCCCTGAACCCCTGAGCTCTCAAAACCCACTGGTTTCTGGGCATTTGTGCCTCAACTGCTTCCTGAGTTCCCAACGCAACTCCTGGCACATGGTAAGGGCTCAACAAATATTTGCACGTTGAATGAACGAAGCATGGGGGTGGGGGAATGGTTGCAAAAGTGGCCAGGGGCTAGGTCTTGGGGCACCATGCCCTGGGGGCACAAGAGTTGGGGCTTTAGCCCTCAGACAATGGGAGACAAGCTCACCCCTCAAGTTTTCTGGCTGAGGAGATGACAGAGCAGAGCTGAGCTGTGAAAAACTAATCTGGATGAAGGAGACCAGAGAGGTGCAGTAACACAGGCGACAGGCAGTCAGCGTGGTAGAGAGAAAAGAACACAGGAGATTGGGGGTGGGGGGTGGCTCACTACCTTTAGCACATGGAGATGAGAGAGTGGAAGGGGTCAGAGGTGAGCGTCGATTCAGAACATTCTGGTTCCAGTTCTGAATAGCAAGTCTGTATGGAAATAGGTGTTTGAGGGGCACAGAGGTGAGACGCGGGGACTCCTACAGAACAGGCACCTGAGACTGAAATTGTAAAAGCAGAAAAACATAGAGACCCCAGAGGAGGCACAGACAATTGTCCATAGAGCTGTCTGTCCAGGGAGTTGTCATTTGGGGCTCAGAGGCCCCAAGAGGATCAGGGGCCAGTCAGGGGTCCCACAGCAAGACAGGCTGAGGGGGCACACCACTCCCACGTTTTTTGCCTCCTTCTCAAGTAATTTGCACTACACCCGCCTCAGAGGAGCGAAACAGTTTTCCCACCCAGCCCGGGGCAGCCCAAGCGTCCTGATAAAAGGGTTAATTAAACTGGGAGGGTGTTGCGCAAGTTCAAAAATAATTTTTTTTTTAAAGAAGTTCTGGATGCCATTTCTCCTGCCTGTGAGAGGTCTGTATATCACTGAGGAGTTAAAACATAAAAATAAAACTGTGCTGGCTGAGGTTACCGCAGAGCTGTCAAGCTGGGTCTTGTTGCCGGAGCCCTGGCATCTGCTGTGTAATTTGGGGAGCACTTGGTCTCCCAACCGTGGGTGGGGGCGGCTGTCTGACTTCTCTCTTTGTATCCTCCTAATTAAAAAGGACCAGGATCCCTTTCCACATGTGTTACAGAACATCTCTTGTGCCGAGGAAAGGCAAGGGTGCGGATGCTCTAGGCCCTTGGGATTTGGGGAGGTGGTACCAGGCTCCAGCAGGAGCCCACCTCTCCGAGAAGTCATGACCACTGTGTGATCTTAGGCAAGGCCTTCAGTTTTCCCACAAATCAGATTGGGGCAGAAGGGAGCCTAGTTGAAGACCAAGGATCCTTCTTGTTCTCTAGCTCTAAGATATGAGTCTAACAGGACCTCAGGGCTGTTTTCCCTCCCGGTCTGTTGGGATGGAGCCTCTGCCCTCAGGCAGCCATCATGCCCGTATCCTGCCCCCAGTTCTGGTTGTGGGCCAAGGTCCAAAAACACCAACCACCTTTAGACCACAAAGGTCCCCAAATTACAAACATGCCCAAGCTCGAATAGACAGTCTCTCCCACACACACATGCAGCAAAACTCTAGGGTCAGACACCATCCAGGCTGAGAGGTCCCTAGGCCCAGCTCACCTGGGATGCATGTAAGGCCTCTACAGCATCCCAGCCTAGTGTTTGTCCGGCTCCTGCTTGAATGCCATGTGTGACAGGGAGCTCACCATCACTTATGAACTCTAGCACAGTATATCCTAACCGCTCAGTGCTCCTGTCCACCAAGGTGTCCTGCTAATATCTCACAGCCAGCATGTACCAAGATTGAACTGGATGTTGGCCTCAACAGACCTGTTCCTCCTCCTCTTCCTTCTGTGTGTCCTGCTCAGAACACTGGCACCACAACCTAGAAACGTGGCAGTTATCCTTGACGTCCTGCCCCCCTCCAGTCAGTCAGTCTCCAAGTCCTGACCTTCCGACTGTCTCTGGTCTCCATCCTCACTGCCTCATCATCACTCACCTATATGGTGGCTTCAGCTTCCTAGCTGGTCTCCCTGCCTCCCAACTAGTCCCATCCAAATTATTGTCCGTGCTGCCTACCAGAGGGCTCTTTCTAAAGCCTTCACCTGAATATGACAGTCTGCTTGTAAACAAATGATGACCTGACTTGCCCACATAACCAAAATGCAAATTCCTTAGCACACCGTTCAGGCCCTTGTTAATTTGGCTGCGGGCACACATGCCATCCATTGCCCCTCCTCCCGTTCCGCCACAGCCACACCAAACGGCTGGCTGTTCCCTGAACGCACTTTGTGCTTTCGTGCCTGTGTCTTTGTCCATGCTGTGCCCTCTGCCTAGGACACCCCTCTCGGCACAGAAGAAAGAGATGAAAATTACACAGCCCCTACCCTAGAGGGACCCACATTCTAGGGCTGCATTATCCACGATGGTGACCACTCACCACATGAACCGAATGAGCGCACCAAATGCGGCTAATCCAAACTGAGGTGTGCTGTGAGTGCAAAATACATGCTGGATTTCACAGACTTAGTACAGAAAAAGAAGTAAGTTAGCTCATTAATAATTCATTTGTTTATTGATTACATGTTTATAATATTTTGGATCTATCGGGTTTAATAAAATATATTATTAAGAGTAATTTCTTCTGTTTCTTTTTACTTTTTAAAACGTGGCTACTAAAGAATTTAAAATTGCAGCTCTGCCTCATGTTTGTGACTTGCCCGATTTGTCGACGGGACAGTGCCGCAAGGAACACAGACGTGAAAACCAGTGGTTCTAAAGATGACAGGGTGGGAGCCACGAGGCGGGGAACACAGGTGCTCGGGGTGTGGGTTAGGGCAGCGAGCCCCGCTGACAGTGGTCAGTTCCTCCAACAGCACCTGGGTGCAGCTGGCAGACAGTGACAGTGCTGATTGAAATAAGTGCACAGAGGAAGGTGAGGCGCACATCCAGGCCTCAGCTCCGCTCTCATCCGGTCACTTTCTCTGGGAAGCCACCCCTGACCACCCTGTCCTCGGGCCCCTTGGGTTAGGTCCTCCTGGGGGCTCCCACAGGCCCCTCTGCTTCCCCATCACAGCCCTGATCAGTCTGCCTTGTCATCGCCTTTAATGGGTGTGACCCTCTGCGACCCTCCCCCGGACTCTGGGCCTGAGGACCTCGCAGCACTTCCTCACAGTCGCCTCCGGGCTCGGCGCAGGGGGATGCTCAGTGAGTGTTTGTTGAAAGTTGAATGAATTCCTTCGTTCAACAAACATTCATTGACCCTAAGCGACCTCTCCAACTACATCCTTCCACAACCCCACACATCCGCAGACGTGCCTTCCACCGACCAGCCGTCTGTATCCATGTTACTGCCGGTGTCACTGAGCCCCGCCATCCGCCACATGGCACTTGTGCAGGCTGTCTTGTTTCATGGTCCCCGTAATCCCGTGAGATACATTCCACATATACCCTTGTACAGAAGAGGAACGGAAGCTGGGAGAGGTAAAGTGATTTGCCCAAGGCCCAAGGTCACACAGTAGGTCTGGATGGAGCTGACTTTCACAAATCGGCCCTCCAATTCCCAGGCCTTTGGCCTAAGACAGGGCTCGTCCAGGGCTTTCCTGGGACTATCTCAGTCGACCGCTTTCCATTCTCTCCCCTTCACTTGCTTCCTTGTTCTCCTCTGTCATCTCCAGCCTGTGAGAAGCTAAGCGTAACTCAGACCCCAGCGGCAGGGAAGGCCCCTACCCCACACCCTGTGCAAGAGAAGTGCCTCCCCCTATGGCTGCCTAGGGCTGAGCACCCGCCCCCAGCTGCGGAGGGGAGGAGGGGAGGAAGGAGAAACCCACCAGGGCCTCTGGGGCACAGCCCTCGAGGAGCCCCGGTGTTTGGTTTCAATTAGGAGAACAAATTCCAGGAAGCCAGGCCGGTGCTGGGGGGGTGGGGGCGCAGAGCAGGGCTCTGAATGAGAAGGCTCCTGGAATCTGGCCGTGGAAAGAGGCTCCTGTAGGGCCGAGGGGCCGCTGGGGAAGAAGCGTGGCCCACAGGGCCCAGTTTGAGTCCCAGTTCATGGTTGCCACCTTACAGTGTGCTGTCAGGGTGGTGGGGAATGGGGTCAGGTGCCTGGCACACGGTAGGCCCTCGTGGGCTCAGTAAATGGTGGCTGGCATTGCTTCTGTCCGTGATCACGCTGTTCTATAAATTCCAGCTCTGGAGGTGGGGAGGGGGGCCTGGCGGTTGACAGCGAAACCTACTCCATACGAAGCTGAGGGCTGGGCCCTGGGGCCCCAAGATGACCCAAGCTGAGAACTCTGCGGTGTAGCCATTGCGAGAGCAGCACCGAGAGCCAAGCTCTGGGAGACTCAGAGGAGAATGGCAGATCCAAGAGGGATGGAACCTCCTCTGTCGGGTTCCTGCTTGTCTCCTTAGCCCCCAGCATCACACCTAGCACACAGTAAGCACTCAACAGATAGGTGTTAAAAATTAATGGTGATGAATCTTCTGGGAAATTTCAGGGAAAGCGACTTATAAGAGGGGTACATCTAAGGTGGGTTTTAAGAAATGAATCAAAGCTTGGAGACCAAGAAAGGAAGAAAGGGCATTCCAAGCCAAAGGAAGAACTGATGCAAAGATGAGGCAGCACAGAGCACGTGGCAAAGTATTCATTGATTCACTCATTCAACAAATATTGATGGCGTGCCTGTGATGGTCCAGCAGATGGCTGTGGCTGGATTGGAAGGAGATGAACTGGAGGGGGAGGCAGGGGCCAGACCATGGGGGTTGGGGGGGGAGGTTTTGTGTGTCTTGCAAGGGAGTCAAGACCCTGCCCTGCAAGCTATGGGGAGCCCTGAGGGGTTTATATCTTCTGGAAAGTAATGATGGTAATGTAGAACAGAGCGTGGGAGTGGAGGGGTGCTACCACATAGACGAGGCACTGAGGCTCTGAGCCGTGTTGCACGTGCTCAGGGACGTGGAGGTAGGCAATAGCAGAGCTGGGCCTCTGGTGTCCCGCAGCCCGGGGCTCACTGTCCTGCACCAGGTCTCCACTAGGCCCAGCTTGTCTTCAACTGGCCCACCCTTGGCCAAAATCCTGAGTCTCTGGCTCTAGTTGGCTACTCCCTCGCTGAATGAGCTTGGATACATCTCCTCCTCTCTCTGGACCAAAGGGCTTGGGCTGAGGCAGAGTGTCCCAAAGTGTGGGTCAGGTACACCCAGTGGGATGGGGAGTGAGGTGAGGGAGGCCACGGACCTGGCCACACAGAACATGCAACCTCAAGCTCATCTCGGGAAAGTTATTCCTGTTCCGTTCTTGCTTCTAATTAAGACAAGGTGAAGGAGAAAGGCCTAGGCTGAGGCTGGTATGCCTTTAATGCCTCTCTGACACCTGCTAATCTCCCTTTACAGCAAAGAGAGGCCTCCTAGCAAGCACGAGTGTCTAAACTAGAATGGCTCTGTTTTCATTGAATTTATTTTTATATTTACCTTCTGTTTTTGGAAAGCCAAAACATTTAGAGTACAGATACAGATTCCTTGTTAAATAAAATTTTGTAAAAGTGAGTTAATTTAAAGAAAAACACTAAGCAGATGAGGTAGCAAGATATGGCAAAGATCGTGGAGGAGGTACCAATGACCAGACTTTAGGGAAATCCTGGGTGGTGTGCCTCTGACTCTTCAGTTCTAATATCAGCCACTTTTCTAGGAAACTGACTTAGAGTCTAGGTGTTGCTGTTATTCCTCTTTTTAAAAAAGAGTGAGAAGGTCAGAATTGCACTAGGCATTTAGCGATGGAATCAACTCTATTTACAAAGGAACTTTCCTTAGCAAACTTCAATGCCAGCTGCAACACCTTGGCCATGCCCTCCATGAAGGTGGGGATGAGGAAGGAACCCCAAGCTAGGGTGGCTGTCGTGGGGCACTGTGAACCTCCTTCTCCTGATTCTGGGGAGGGGACTCTGGGACTCCCACACCCCCAGACTCAAGAGCAGCTGTCAGGAGGGCCCTATGCAGAATGTCTGACCTCGCAGCCATTTGGGGAATAGGGCTGGTGAAGCCAAAGTCCTATGAGGACCCCCTTCACCCCCAGGATAAAGGCAAAGCTCCTTGTGTGACACTCAAGATCTTTCAGTGTCCTTCCATATGCCCCATCTACCTGGCTGACTCCTACTCCTCCTTCAAGCTCCCTTGTCACCACTTCTAGGAGCCCTTTCACTGTCTCTCCAGTTCCCCCAATGGAGCCAGGGCTTCCTGTGGGATCCCAGCTTCCTCAGCATGCCAGCCCCAGGTCATCATTGCCCGTCTGTGTGCCTATTGTCCTCACAGATGGGTAGACAGTGTCTATCTCGTCTCTGTATCCCAGGGTCTGTACCAGGAAGTGCTCAATAAAGCTTTGCTGAACTGAAGAGGGTCCATTTTAGTGGGCATAGTTCCAATCCTTCCAGGACCTTTCACGTGCTTACTCCTCCTCTCTGGAGCCTGCTGTAGGCAAAGGTGCCTCTGAAGAGTAGTGAGAGGCAGGGGAAAGGCCAAGGTCTAACCCCAGGTAGATGTGGGTTCCAATCCTGTTTAGATGTTCAGCTGATTTAGCTGAGCCAGAGGATTCCTGTGTGTTAAAGAGGGATCCTAGGGGCCGGCCCCATGGCATAGCGGTGAAGTGTGTGCACTCCACTGCTGGCAGCCTGGGTTCGGATCCCAGGCGTGCACCGATGCTCCGCTTGTCAGGCCATGCTGTGGCGGGGTCCCATATAAAGTGGAGGAAGATGGGCACAGATGTTAGCCCAGGGCCAGTCTTCCTCAGCAAAAAGAGGAGGATTGGCATGGATGTTAGCACAGGGCTGATCTTCCTCACCAAAAAAATAAAGGGGGGGATCCTAATCCCCACCAGAGAGGCAGACAGGGTGTGATGAATAAATGAGATAATGTGAGAAAAGCAACCTCCACAGGCCAGGTACCCACTTGCTTATTAAATTACAGAACTGTTAGAACTGTAGAAAGTGCAGAAAGCCCAGACACCTAGGGGAAATAGGAACTCATTCTGCCCAAGGGACTGAGGCAGGGAAAGCTCTCTACTTGAGGGGACTTTTGACTTGGGCTTTGAAGGCCAAATAGGAGTTGGGCTTTGGAAGATAAATAGGAGTTCCCCATAAACAGTCAGAGGAATTTTAGGTAAGAAGGCTGAGAGCGGCATAGGGAGAGTACTCCCAGCCTCTACATGAAACTACAGTAAGGAGAATTTGGGTTAAAAAGAAGGAAGGACTTCTCATGCCACAGCTTTGGGCAGAATTCTAGTCCAGGATTTGACTAAAGGTGTAAAATGACCTACGAAGGGTCAAGGGCTCCTTCATCATAAGTCAAAGGTCAACCCATCCACCCCCCTATGGCTAAGCTACGCAACTACTTTTGTCCCTAAACCTGATTCCTTTGTGCTAGAAGTGAGTGAGGCCTTGAGTGAGTAGGGGAAGAAGGGGGAGGCTCCCCCGATTCCTGGGTCTGTACCCAACACGCTGTGCCCCTGGCTAAGCAGCCCCCTTCCCTCCCTCTCCAAGAGTCTGACCCCCTGCCAGGGTCCTTCATTTCTCCCTGCAGCCTTGACCCAAGGCAGTGATACCAAATTGGAAAATAAGCCCCCTTTCCTGGGCCGGGAGGGACAGAAGGAGGCAGGGCCATTTTCTAGGTCAGAACTCCCTGCCCTTTCCCCTCCTCTCCTAGGCCATGTTTTTCAAAACTAGACCTTGTGGAGAGAGGGAGAGAGTGTGGATGCTTCTGTGTGTGTGACTGTGTATGTGTGCATGAGGAGAGGGAGAGGGAGGGAGCGAGAACAGAGCCTGGGAGTGTGTGTGTGTCATGTGTGTGTCTGTGCATGGAGAAAGGGTGACAGAACAGAGCCTGGGAGTGCATGTGTGTTGTATGTGTGTGTAGAGAGAGAGGGTGACAGAGAGAGGGAGCGAACAGAGCCTGAGCGTGTGTGTGTGTGTGTGTGTGTGTGTGTGTGGCTGTGTGACTGTGTGACTACGTGCAAGAGACTGCTGTGGGGGTGTGTGTGTGTGGCATTCCAGCAGCAAGCTGTACCTTAAAGCCACAGACGCTGCCTCTGCCCTGCTCCCCTCTACCTCCACCCCTAGCTAGAACCACCTCCCACCACCATCAGCTGGGAACCAGACTGGGTGTCCCCAGTGACTCCCGCCTGAGGGAAGTGAAGCAGGCTCAGCCCACTCAGGCACCCCTTCCGTGGCTGAAGCTTTGGGAGCTCAGAAATGGGTCCTGCAGGAGGAAGAAGGAGAAAGGGGCTTTATTCCTGAGGAGGGCAGGGCCTCCCAGAGGACTGCGGGCTAGGGAGGGGTGGAGGCCCAGCTCTTGGGCAAGACTGCCTGGTGCGGGCTCGGCTCCTCACTCACTAGGGGTGAGGGTCGGTGGAGGGAGGCCACAACCCTCACAACTCTTTGCAGGGCGGGGACAGAGCTGTGTAGTCACGATGGGGACCATGAGGGCATGGTGCTGGCGGGACAACCAGGAGGGTCTCTGGCAGACAGGAAGCCCCCGCCTCAGGGCTGCCGTCGCAGGCAGCCTTCCTGCCATCTTGGCAGCTGGAGCTCGCAGACAGAGCAGGGGTGTTTGTTTTCTTCCCACAGCAACCTGCCCCTCCCCCCAAAACCTCTCACCCCCGGTTTTGGCTCCCAGGCGGGAGGTGCTGGGTGGAGCCCTGGGAGGCTAAGACCTGGTTTCTCAGCCTGCCTGGGCCTCCGACTGGCTGTGCGATCCTGGACAGGTCCCTCACCCTCTCTGGGCTGCCCGTTGCCTGCTCTGTATATTGGAGAAGCTGGGTTCGGAGACTCTACTAGATCTTCTAGCTCTGACACTCCCGGGTTCTGGGTCCTATGGTGGTCATCATTTGATGAGAACATGCCTCCATCTAGGAAGAAGATGAGAAATCACCCAGCCCTGAATCCTCCCGGCCCGATCTCAGAGCCAGAAAAAGTAGTGTGCGCTGAAGTGTCCATGGAAATCTCCTGGTCCAACTCCTCCGTTTCACAGTCGGGGAAACTGAGGCTGGGGCGGGGAGGGTGGAGGTGGTGATTTGCCCGAGATGCCCGGGGAGTGAGAGCCCAAGCCAGGACTGGAGCCGCGCTCCCCCGGGCCCAGCCTCCAGCTACCAGGCAGAGCCGGGGTCGCCGAGGGAGCAGCGGGCGCCGGGAGGCGGGGAGGAGGAGGAGGCGCCGGGGGCGCGCCCGTCCGCCCCGGCCCCCGCGGGCCCCTTCCGGCCCCTCCCCCAGCCTGCGCACCGTCCCGCCACCTGCTCCCCCGCCCGCCGGGGCGGGGCCGCCGCCTCCCGTTGCCATGGCAACGCGCGGCCCGGCCGGCCACCCTGGCCTCCCTGCAGCAGCGCAGCCCATCTGGCCCCAAGCCCGGCCCAGCTGGACCGCCCGAGGCCCCGTCTGCCGGGGGCCCTCACAGCCCCGCAGCGCCCGAGAGCAGGGCGGGAGCGCCAGGCGTCGGGCACTACCGGCGCCAGCACCTGGGCTGGCTGCTGGGCTCATCCTGAGGGGTCAGAAGCCACGCTGCCCTCCGGGATCTCACATTCTAGATCGCCCCCGCCACAGGCAAATGTCCACCCGGGGCGGCAGGAGGAGCATCTCAGATTAGAGGCTAGCTTTCCGGAGCCAGCCACCCTGGGCTCTAATCCCCAAGTAGTGTGACCCTGGGCAATTTACTTAACCTTTTACCCACCTGAAAAATGGAGGTGAGCAGAGAACCTGCCTCACCGGGTGGTTGTGAGGGTTAAATGGGTCAATAAAGAAACATACATGGAGTGAGCACTCAATAAATATCGGCTGTTATTATTCCTGCAGGTGGCAAGTGCTGCAAGAGAGGGCCACAGAAGCCCAGAGGAGGGGACCTAACCCAGCCTGGGGGCAGCAGGGGCGGCTTCCTAGAAGAGACCATGCTGGTGGCACCTTAGGAAGTAGTAGTTAGCCAGGAAGCCAAGGGGAGGAGGGAACAGCAGCCGCAAAGACGGAGAGATGACGAATAGCACGGGGGAGGGGGAGGGAAACTTACAAAGCCCCTCGGTGCTGCTGGAGAGTGTAAAAGAGCTCGGCTTTTAGTCGGAGGGCACTGGGACAGGAGCCACTGGAGGGTTTGAACAGAGGCATGACATGTTCCTTGTTTTCCCAGAGATCACTCTGGCTACCATATATACAATGGCTTGAAGGGGCCAATGGTCTTTTTGAGAGATGAGGCCTGAAGAAGGGGAGAGGCAAGGTCAGTGGAAAGTGGGGACAGATTCATGGCTTTAGAGAAGCACATATGGTGGGATGGGGACCTACAGATTGGATGTGGCTGGAGAGGGCAGAGTTAAGGATGGACATGGACACTCAGGTGGTTGGCTTGGGCACTGGGAAGGTGGCAGAGCCAGAAGACGGGCAGGTCTGGGGGTGGGGAGGAAGAGGATGGGCTGTGAGTGTGTAGCAAGGGGGCGGGAGGCGGTGCCCAGCTTGAGAACACTTGAGTTTGGAGCCAAGAGACCTGGGCTGGAGAGACCAGCCTGGGAGACATCAGGGCCTGAGAGCTGTGAGTCAGCAGGGGGTGGGGGCCCTCACCAGGCCACATCCTCCTCCACAGAGAAGAAGACTTCCGCTTCAGGATCAAATTCTAAGCTTCATTTCCCTGGAGCCAAGTAGAATTTGTTCAAAAGAAGTTCAGGAATTCTGACCCAAGTTCTATGTGTGCCATTATCTCTCTCTGAGGTTTTGGGGTTTTGGAGAGTTTTTGGGGAGAGGAAGGGTCAGAGGAGTACAAGGAGAGAGCATGTTGTGCTGGCCTGTCCCAGCTCTGTCATTTACCAGCTGTGAGGTCGTAGGCAAGTCTTCTCAGGGAGCCTCGGTTTCCTCCTAGCTACCTACCTTGCAGGGTTATTATAAGAATTCAATGGGATGCAGGACACAAAGCTCCCAGCATGGCCTCTGGCCATCTTTGTTAAACATGCAAATTGTGGAATCTTCTCCAAGACCCAGGAATATGAATTTCCATGGATGGGTCTGGGAATCTGCCAGTAAAACTGACTCACCATTGGATCAAAGCCTCCAACTACCCCCTGGGACTCCTCTGACATAGGCCCCTCCATGGGGTGGCCCACCCCTAACATTTGTAGCCCCCCTGCCAGGTTCCTCCTCTTCCTCCCCTTTGCTCCATTTGTACTGTAAGCGTCCTTGTGTGCAGTCATGGGGACCCAGGCCCATGTCCAAGCTCCCAGGCACACCTCTCCCCCCAAACAGCTTCCTTGTCTACCCCTCAGGCCTGGGGTTGCACACACCTGTAGCATAGTCAGGTCCTGGGAGTGGGCTCAGGGCCCTCAGATCCCAGGAACCTGGAGTATGATCTAGAATGATAAGCTTGGGCTCCAGGGGGGCATGTCCCCTTGGTCTCACCTACACCTCACCTTTAATGGAGGGGTAGGGCTGGAGGAAGGCATAGGGGAGCCGTATATATATAACAGAGTTCAGAGCAGGGTCCCAGCTGCCCAGGTCTGTGGGCTGCCCTGCCTCTGTTCCTATCAGCCTTTCCCACCAAGGCCCTCTGGCAGGCCCACTGGTTCCCAGCACTTATATCATGGAGCCTGCAGCCATTTGTCCATCTGCCTGCCCCCTGCCCAGCTGAGGTTACCTCGGACTGCCTCCAGCCTCTGCTGGCTCTGGGGAGGGTGGGGTCTGAGGCCTCCCACACATTTATTTCGTGCACCGTCACAGCCCATATGTGCCCAGTCCTTGGCTTGTCATGGGAAGTTACATTATTATTCTCCTTGGAAAATGAGCAAAGAGAGGCTCAGAGACAGCAAAGGAGGAATTGGTATTATACAGCACCTGCTGAATGCCAAGCTGTGAGGCAGGTGCTTTTAAAGACGTGACGGCACAACACCGCTGTCAGAATTACCCCCAATTTACAGCTGAGGACACCGTGGCTTGGGAAGGAGAGGTAACTGACCCAAGTGTCACCACGTTGGTGGGAGGCAGAGTCAGAAGTCAAACTCAGACCGTCAGACCCCCAAGCCCAGACTCCAGGGGTATAGAGCAGGCCTTCAGTAGGTCTTGCCAAGAGGAGCTGAGGAAGGTGGGAAACCTGGGCCTGCCGTGTCCTGTGAGGGCCACGGAATGTGAGGAATGTCCACCCTCCGGGCAGGGCCGTGGGCAAGGTGACCTTTGGGGAGATAAAGTGGAATTCCAGTACTCAGAAGGAGACTAGCTGAGGTAGACCTGGGGTGGTACTGCCAGGAACCAGGACTGGCTGCAGCCTGGCACCCACCCGCCAAACCCTGCTCTGGGCTAGTAGTTGCAGCCGGGCACGCGATGGGCGTACACGAGAGGAGACACTGCTACACTTCAGCCCCTGCTCTTCCCCCAACTGGAATCGCCTTTCCCCCCTCAGCCACGATGCCTCTAACCCTGCCCCCAACTGTCACCTGCACATTTCCACTTGGAGGACCCTGGGGAATCTCAGCCATAACTGTCCATAACTAAATCACCATGCTCCCTGCCTACAGCCCACCATCCTCCCAAGGAATGCCACCTCCCTGCCCCACCTTGATTGCTCAGATATCAGAGTGCTAGCTTTGCCTCTTCCTTCCCCCTCTTACTCCATCCAAACTCCGTCTCCTAATGTCTCTGCCCTCACCTTGCTACCTCTGGCCTCCAGTCTCAGACCCTCACACCCCATCTCCCCATGGCAGCCAAGGCCAAGTTGCCAGATACAGCAAATAAAAATACAAACTCTCAGTTAAATTTGAATTTCGGATAAATGACACACTTATACTAAAAAATTATTCGTTGTTTATCTGAAACTGAAATTTACTGAGCATCTTGTATTTTACCTGGTAACCCTAAGCCAGAGTGTACTTCACCACTTAAAACTCTCCAGTGGTTCCTGGAAGGCAGAGAAGGGGGAGAACTCCCATGCTTGGAGCACTCTTCACCCATTGGTCCTTCTCTGCCTATCTCTAGCACTTTTCACTTCTCAGAAATCTCCTCCTCCAGCAAGCCTTCCATACAGCCATAGGCTGGGTTAGGGGCTGCTCTGTGCAATTAGAGGCCACCATACCTCCCTTGCCAGATCCCTATGTACACTGGTGGTCCCCCATCCCTGAGCTCCATGAGACCAGCATCTTGTCTTTTGTTCACTGTGTCCCCCAGCCCCAGCTCCTTGCATGGCACTTAGAATAACTTGCTGTGGAACCCTGGCTAAGCCTATTGCCTCCTCTGGGCCTCAGTCTCTCCATGCATAAGAGAAAGGGTCATCTGAAATGGTCTGCGAGGCCCCTTCCAGCTCGGATGCCTACCCATTTTAGCCTGACCCTGCACTTTGACCTGGAGATCCTGGGCAGGAGTGGCGTGAGAGAGAACTCTGAACTCAGCTTGGAAGACCTGAGGATGAGCCGCTCTCTGCCTGTGCGGCCTCGGCCAGGTTCCCACCCTCCTGCCTCTGACGACCTACCGGGAAGGGCGTTCAGAGTCAGGTGAGTGTGCGGCACAGCTCCAGCACATGGGAGGCCCTCAAAGCACATGAGATTCCTGCCTGCTTTTCCCACTCAACTGGAAGGCTGGAATGCCCAGGAGGGGCTCGGGCAGTGGGGGCTGCGAGAGCTCCGAGGGGAGAAGGGAGGGAGAAGCTGGGCTGGGAGCATTCAGGCAAGACTTTAAATCTGGTCTTGGATTTATTTATTTATTTATTTTTAAAGGGCCTCAGCATCTTCCGTGAAAGACCAGGAATCAATCCCGCCCACAGGGAGAGACAACCTGGAGTCAATCCCCCCACTCGTTCGCTGGGGTTAATTTTTCAGCCTAAGTGGAGGGTGGGGAACATCTGGGTGTAGGGGGAGAAGACTCAGGAGGCTGGCTCCAAGGAGACACTAAGGTGGCTTTGTCCAGCCTGAGAGCTCCCATAATCTCCCCTTAACTCCCCAGGCAACCTCAAATAAACATGCAGCCCGAGTGGGAACAGGGTGCTCACTGGCTTCAAGACAGCTCTCCCACCACCCCCAATCCAGCCTCCTTTCAACCAGGGGGTCCACGAGGTGGGGAGATCCTGGCAGGCCCTCGGGGCAGGCCCCACTCAGTGCCCCCACTCTTCCAGTGCTTGGACGGTGCCTTCCCAAAGCTCTGTTTTGGTCTCCTCATCTGGACAGTTTGGGGCAAGCAGGACAGGCAGGCCCGGGCTCCGGAGGGCCAGACCAGTGAGGAACTCAAGTGCTATGAGCCCCCAGGAAGCAAACTCCTGCCTCTGAACAGGAATCTTAAGACAAGGCTCTCTCTGCCGCCTCCTTCTCCTCCTTCCGCTCTTCCCTGTACCCTCTCCTGCCTCCATCCTCCTCCTGCTCCCCTCTCCCAGCCCCTGCTGAACTAGCTTCCCGTGGCCCATTAATCAGGCCAGATCTCACCTCAAGGCCAAAGAGGCAAGAAGAGGAGGCAGGGAGGAAGAAAGGAGAGAGGGACGGAGGGACGAGCCTTCCTCAGGACCTGGTCAGGCTGCTCCTAGAGCCACTGTCTCCTAGAGCCCCCGGCCACAAGGCAGAACCTGTTTTATAGGGGAGCAAACTCAGCCTCCAAGAGCAAGGGCATCCTGACCAATGTCACACAACTGCTAAGGAGCCAGCTTTCACACTTCCCCTCCTCACTCTCGGGCTCCAAGGTGAAATCTGGGAGCTTAAGCTGACCCGCAGGAGGAAAAGAGTCTCCCACATCCTGGGGCTGTGAGTCCTTGAGAAGGTCATTCAAGGGCTGAAGCCAGTCAGAGCAGGCGGGAGGGCTGGGCTGGCCCATCCCTGTCCCAAACAGGCTCGGTGACCTGAGGCAAGTCACCTCACCTTTCTGAGGATCCCTTTGTCTAGTTAAAATCTGGCCTGGAGTGACCTTTGCCCTTAAGGGACAGGAGATAGGTGCCTGGGCTGTGGAGCTAGACTGGTTTCAAATACTGGGTCTGCTCTTCCCCAGCGGAGTGGCTAGAGATAAGTCACTTCCCACCCTGTGCAATGGGAGTGAGGAGGCCGTCCAGGGGGGTTTCTGAAGATCAGGGTCGGTAAGGTACACAGAACAGCAAGTGCTCAGCACCGTGGAGGGCTCCCCAGCTGGTGGGCAAGGGGTGGACAGAAAGCCGTGAGAAGGCATTGACTGCACTGTGGGACCAAGGCCCACGAGGTTCCCACCACCCTGCTGTGGGACCAGGCAAGTGGCTTCCCCGCTCAAGAGGCCAAAGCCCTTTGGGCCCAGGAGGACAGACCAGAGACTCCTGAGTCTTGCCTTTCACCCTCTTGGACCCTCAGAGAGCAGGCCCTCACCCCAACCTACCCCATCTGGGCGCACACACATCCAGCCTGCTCCGTTCTTCCCCATGCCCACCCAGGGCCTGATCCCCACCCCACCCCCAGAACGAAAGGGACTTCTGACATTCTTTGTCCTGTGCACTCAGTCTCTGAGTGTGGGACCCACAGGGCCTCGCAGGGGACATGCCATCTTCCCCCCAGGAGAGCTCCTTGCAGGGGAGAGGGAGGGAGGGAGGGGCCTTAAAGGAGCAGAGCCTTCTCTCAGAAAGTATTCTCCACCCCCACCAGCAGAATGGGCAGAAAGGAAACCAGGTGGGGGAGGGAGACAGGATAGTTGTCCCAGGAGATTGCCCTCATGTGACTTGTTTGAGATTGGGGTTGGGGCTCAAACCTCGTCTTCTCCTGGCTCCCAACTAAGGGCTCTTTCATTAACTAGTTTCTTAGTATCTTTTAAAGGAACTTGTTCCAACCCTGACCTGATTTGCTGTGTGACCTTGGGTGAGTTCCTTTCCCTCTCTGGACCTTGGTCTCCCTTGTATAAAATGAAGAGAAAGAACTGGAAGATCTTTCACATGAGATCCTAAGCCAGATCCTGGCCGGGTGCTGGGACACAAGAGACAAGCCACGCTCCCAGGGTCTGGCTGTAGGATTCCATCACGAAAGAGCCCGAAATGACTCTTGAGGTAAAAGTAACATGTTTCCATGAAAGTAGGACCCCCCAAAATGGTGGAGGAGAACTAGCCTCCCTCCCCTCGCATTGATACAGTCCCCTACAACCTCCAAATTGCTTTCCCCCTTCATCTGTCAATAGGCTGGTGAGACGAACAAGACCCAGTAATGTTCTCTTATGGAAAGTAAGGCTGCAGGCACGCAGAGGGCAGGCCCCAATGTCTGGGGAGGGGGTGTCTGGAAAGTGATGCCCGAGCTGAATGGGGAAAGGTGGGCCATGGATATTCTGGTGGAGGGACCCCCGTGAGCAAGGCGGAAGGCAGTGACAACACGCTGTGGTTCATTTGGCTGGAGCTTGGGGTACGTCTGAGGGGAGCAGAGAGAGGAGGCCGAGGGTCTCCGCTGCCTGGCTAAGGAGTTTGTCCTATGGGTACTGAGGAACCAAGGCGGGGATTCTATGCCAGGCAGTGTTTATTCACCACTGGTGTAATAAACGGAGTGAAAGGGGGCGGTGGGGCAGACAGAGACCAAGGAGCCGGGACAGCTGTACACACAGGTACCTCTGACAAAGGGGCCATGGAGCCTCAATACGCCGTGGGGGAGGGGGAGCAGAGCAATTCCTCCCGGGGAAAGAGGGGAAGTGAGCAGGGAGATGAAGCAGGGGAGAGGAAATGAAAGATTAAGTGCATAAAGGCCATAAAGCTCAGAAACGTCCAGGCCGGATGGATCCCCGGTTTATAGATACGTTTATGTCCAAGGATGCCCAGCCAGGCCTGATACTAGCAAGAGCAGCCACCCAGGGAGGCAGAGGGGACACTGGGCTGGAAGGGACCCCTCATGCCCCTGTGCTCCTTTCTTGCCCCCCCTTCACCTACCCCCAACTCCTCTGGGCTGGCTGATGGCCCAGCTGGAAGCAATTGTGGGAGCCTCCAGCCTGGAGAGCTGCAGCCCACAAAGGGCCCTGGTAAATAGCAGCCCACACCCCAGACGGCCTGCAGCGCCTCCCCTCCTGCAGCCCCCTGCCCGGAAATTTAAAACAACTGCTCCGACACAGTCTTAAATCCTCCGGGAAGGAGCTGGGGTTGGCAGGCGGGAAGCATGAAGTTGGCCAGGGCCCTGCCTGGAATTCCCTCTTTCCCCAGCTCCCTCTCTGAACTCCCCTGAAGTACCACCTCCCACCTGCCCCCCCAAAGTCTTGCCCTGGGCTTCCTAGCCCCCAAGCTTCCTATGTTGGTGTTCGCTGCAGGGCACAACAGCTGCGGCTTGTCGGAATTGCCAAGTACACTATGAACGTCGGGAGCACTGGACGGTCTTGTCCCCTGCTTGTCCCCAGCACTGGGTCTGCCACAGAGCAGATGCATAGTGTGTATATGAGGAATGAATAATTGAAGCCACCATGTGACCCTGAGACATCACTCTGCTCTTCAGGCCTCAGTTTCCTCATCTATCAAATGGGCATAATAACTTTTACCCAGTCTACTTCCCAGAGTTGGGAGAGTTAAGTAAGAAACTTTGCACAAGTATTTTATTAACTGATGAGTCACAATGATTCCATTTTTGTTTTCCTGGCCTCAATTTGCTTGTCTGTAAATTGAGGGCCTGCGTGCTAGCTAGGGTATCTCCCCACTTTGATTTTCTGAAATTTTAGCCAGATATGAGGATGCCCAGACTTTCGTAGGCTTCTTAAACACCAGCTGGGTGGTAGGGGGAGGGCAGAGGGCTGTGGTGTTAGGGACAGAGCCCAGCCCTAGACTTGCTGTATGATCTTCTCTGGGCTTCAGGTTTTTCTGAGTAAAATGGGAGTGGGTAGACACAAGATGCCTGGAGTGACCTCCAGCATTTGAGTTCTGTGATGCCAGGACATTATGCAGAGGGTAGTGGGGAGCCACCGACAGGCTTTGAGCAGGAGAGTGGCATGGTCAGAGACACATTTCAGAGCACTCATCCCAGCAGTGTGTGTGGTTTATGGGTAGCAGGGCGGGGAGTCTGGGGTCTGGAGACCTGGAAGAGGGCTGTTGCCTTTGCCCAGGCAGCAGAAGACAGCAGCCTCCTGTCTTTCCTCGGGCTGTGCTACATGCCTGGCTGCCCTGCCTCTTCCCTGTATCTCCTGCTTTGTAAAGCTCACCCATCTTTAAGACACAGTTCAGGGACCACCCCCTCTGTAAGGTCTTCTCAGGTGGGCTCTGATGCAGTTAATGAAAGGGAAGTCCACTTTCCCAGCCTGTGTACCTTCATCGTGGGACCAGTTTGAATTACTGGTGTGTGTGTGTGTGTGTGTGTGTGTACACGCACGTGCTTGCATGCACTCTCCTGGGCTGTGAGCTCCTGAGGTCAGGGTGGGTGCCCCACCCATCCACATATCATCTCTAGCACCCATCCCCTGGCCTGGCCCAGAGCAGGTACATACACGCAGAGTACTGAGGATGCCAGAGCATCCTCCCCTTCGAGTCCACCTGCCAGGTAGGAGACTGGGCTTCAGCCCTAGCTTAACTGCTATAGCTGTGTGACCTTGGGCAAGTCACTTTTCCTCTCTGGACCAAGGTCCCTTTTGGCCACAAAGGAATTATCGCTATTATTCATTGTCAAGTCAGTACTCTGAAGGGAGGGAGCATCCTTGGGTTCCTTCCCTGGCATCTCCCCTCAGCATTTCCTTTGCTGTGCCCCGGATCCCAAGAAGCTGTTACAAGTATGATTCCCACCAGAACCCGAGCTCTCCAAGAACCCTGTCCCTGGGTCCCACACAGTGCTCTGCACAGGGATGCTCCACAGACCTGTATAACCAGGCACCTGTCCACTCCTTGGCCCCGAGAGGGAGCATAGCAGGATCTCTGTCGACAGTGACGTGTGATCAAATGTGCGGCTGTGCAGGAGGCCAGGAGCATGCACTGCTCGAGCCCAGCCACCACCCTGCCTCTGTCCCCCACCCTGCTGCCCAGCCATCCTCCTGGGGCTAGTCTGGCCTCCCTTGTGGGGAAGGGGTGCTATCAGCCCCTAAAGCAGAGGGTCTTTAGCCAGCACTACCCTGCACCAGGCAAGCCCGCTCGTATATCAGCCAGAATCCCCCTCCCTCTGCCCCACCCCCATGGGCTGGGACAGACCTCAGCCAGCAGGCCTCCCAGCTTTGATCAATACTGGGCAAGCAGCCAAGGCGGCTGCAGGCTCCATCCTCCCAGGAGGCCCCAGCTCAGTGGGGGTCACATGGGGGAGGGGGCTGCAGCCTGGCTCAGGGACTCTGGGGGGTGGGGCAGGGCAGTGGAGAGCAGGAAAGGCAGGATCACTCACTGTCATTCATTCCTTCACCTCCTCACCCCTTTGCACACGTCTGTTCAGTCCACAAATATTTAGTGAGCACCAGCTATGCGCCCAGCAGTGTCCTCAGCTCTGGGGACACAGTGAGGACAAGACAGCAGTTCGAGGGGAACTGAGGTTCTAGTGGAGGAGAGAGACGACAGATGAAGGGACAAACAAACACAAGAGGTAGTTTCAAAAGGTGATAAAAATAGAATGGGGTCGGGGACAGAGAGATGGGGCAACATTACACAGGGAGAGGGCCAGGGAGGGTGACGTTCGAGCTGAGACTTGAATGATGAGGAGGTGCCCACTGGCCCAGCTCAGAGCAGACTCCCGGAAGCAGGTGCTAAGATGGAGATTGTGTGCAGGGAGCTTGTTGAGGTGCACTCGTGGGCTCTACACGTGGGTTCTCCACCTCTGGGGGAGGGAGGGAGGCAGGACGGGGTAGGGGGGAAGTTGTGCTGCCCCGCAGTGCCAACGAAGGCCTCAGCTGACCCCATGGAGCTCCCTCGAAGCAAATAGCCTTTCAGAGTTGTCCCAGCTCCGGGCAACCGGCCGGACCCTTGTACCCCACGCTGACCAGCCTTTGGGTGGCTGCCCCCAGGAAGGGTCAAGACTTTGGGCAAGCCAGCTGTCTTTCCCACAGTCTCAACTGAGAGCGGCTGCTACCAACACTCTCAGCAGCTGGGGAATGAGGACCCCGGTCCTGAAGTGGGATCTGGGTGGCACTTCTCAGCATCCATTAGGCTGCTAAGATCCGGGGGGAGAACGTTCCAGGCAGAGGGAACAGCAAGTGCAAAATTGCGAGGCAGAAATGAGCTAGCCCGACTGAGGCGCAGACAGAAGGCCCGTATGTTGGACAGTCACAGGAGAGCTGTCAGCGAGGCAGGCTAAGGCCGGTCCAGAAGGGCCTGTGAACCAAGGGACTTTATTCCAAGTGTTAAGGGCCACCCAGGGAGGGCTCTAAGAAGAGTGATCTGATAATCACCTATGAACACTCCCCTGGCTTCTGGAGGAGGGGCAGGGAGGGGAGGGTGAGATCAGGGAGAGCAGGTGAGAGGCGGCGTGGGGGGGCGGGGGGGGCGGGGCAGGTCCAGGTGAGAGCCCCTGCTGGTTTAACTAGGGCGAGGACAATCATGTCTTAGTAAGATAAGTGCCAGATGAGGGAGGCCCTGAATATTATAGGGGGCCAGGGAGAAGGCTCCAGATAAATCTTGGCTGTCACGAGATGGTGTAGAGATGCTTCCAGCATCCCATGGGGGATATTAAGCCAGATGAATTAGATTTTTCCCCACCCTTAAGATCCTGAAGTTTTGTGGATTGGAGAAGGAACCTCAGAGACTCCTAGTCCCTCTCCCCAACCTGAGCAGGTATTTGCTTTCCAAAATTGGTGCCTAGTGATCATGCAGCCTCTGCTGTGCCCCATAGGGGATGAAGAACTCGCTCCCCACATGGATCACTCTGCTGGAAAGTTTTGAGAGCTTCCAGCTGCTCTCAGCCCCCACCCCGACTTGGGCCACACTAACCACATCTGTTCCCTCTGCCCCAGCAGTCCCCAAAAGGTGAGGACATGGCTCCTGTCTCCACCCCCACCCCGCATCTTCTCGTCCTGTGAGTTATCCTGGGGATGATCTCAGATGGGGCCTCCTCCTTGCCCCAAACCTTGTCCCTTGCCAGCCCACCGACTCACTGCTGTGATGTGCATCTGATTCCGCAAAGGTATGGAGAGAAGTCATTTGTAGAATTTTTGAGAAGTACATTTTCTTCTGAGGCCTGATGCATGTGGAGGCATAACTAGGCCAAGAGTTAGTAGAGCTGGGTTCTAGCCTGTCTGTGTGATCTTGCACCAGTCCCTTCCCCTCTCTGGGCTTCATTTGCCCCTCTATGAATGAGGCTGGCCAACTGGGTGGTATTTAAAAGCTGACCCAAAATATGGTGAGTCCATGTGTAGATTTGCCCTTGTTCATTCTTCAATTCCTGAACCAAGGGATTTTCTGTTTTCTTTTCCTCTGACTCCTGGAGTCAGAGAATTCCAGACTCTTGAGGCTTGAAAGACCTAAAAAGTCTAACCAACGCCCCCTGCTCCATGCTACCCACTCTGCTGAACTTTGTTTCAACCTCACCATCGGTTGATTGTCTACCTCCAGAGCTTGTACACCTCCAGACATGGGGAGACCACTACCTTATAAGACAGTTCTATTAGAAAGTTCTTCAGCTAAATGAAAAGATTCTATGATTCTGTAAGTAACACGATGACTCTTATACTCTGTGTCACTGCTCACCCATTCATTCATTTATTTTCATTCATTCAACAATATTTATTGAGTCTCCATCAAATGAAGCTGGGTGCTCATGGCCAAGTGATGGAGCCAAATCATAATCATAGACATAGTTGATGTTCTCTGAGCACTTCCTGTGGCCAGCATGTACCAAGCACTGCACATACAGCATCTCATTCAATCATCACAGATGGCTCCCAGTCTACAAATGAGCAAACTGAAGGTTAGGAAGAATGTGAGACTGGGTCCCAGTGGGAAACAGATGACAACTAAAGGGTTTCCTGCAGAGAGTTTAATAAAGGGACTATTTACAGCAGTGAGGGAAGGGTTAAGGAAACCTACAAGGGATGGTGGGGTGCTCTGAGGTTAGCAGCAGTGGGGCACTGTTACCACCTATAAGTCTGAAGGGGGAAGAGGAGGGAAGGTTGTCAATAGCACCAAGTGAAGCTGAGGTTGCACAGAGGAGCCGCCTGACTCGAGCCGTGGCCATTGAGAGTGGGAGTGGGAGGTGAGAATTAATACCCTTTCCTTTGCTCCTGCTGGTCCTTCCCATTGGTTGAGTCCATAGGAAATCTGAAGGCAAGGTTTCCTAGGTGATGTAATCACAGACATCAGCCTTCTGGGGCACACAAAGGGAAGAGAAAGAGAAAGAACAGATCTTGGGGAGGGGTGGGGCGTGCAAACCGAGAATAACCAACCCAGAGAGTTAGGTAATTTGTCGAAGGTCTCAAAGTCAGGGAGTGTGGAGCCATAGAAATGAAGACAGAATGAGAAGTATGCTGTATTCAAGTTTTAAGAGCACAAGGAGCAAGTCTTGGGAGGGTTTGGAAAGGCTCGGAGGATAGGCAGGAACTTGTGGGACAGAGAAAGGGGAAAGGACAATCCTGAACAGCCCACACACAGGCTGGAGATGTGCAAGACCACCGCCTACTAGGCAGGAGAGAGCCGCTCTGCAGGGCTGGAGAGTGCTGAGAAGGTCCCAGAAACCTCTGGGGGGAGGCTGGAGAGGGATCTCAGAAGTGTTGCTATTGGACAAGATAAAGCCACTACTCCTCACTTAATTTATTAAAAATACGTATTGACTGAGCATCTGCTCTTTGTCAGGTCTTATGCTAGGAGCTGGGATTACAGCAATGAAAAGTGCAGTCACGGTCCTGACCTCATGGGGCTTATAGTCTAGTGGGGGGATGGGTAGAAGCCAAACAATGAACTAATTACAGCTGGGATTAGTGCTCTGAATAAAAATCTGGATTTTCTCCTGTGAGCAATGGGGAGACAATGATGGACATTGATAGTTGAAACTTTTCAATGTTTTTTTTCAATTGAGGTATAGCTTACAAAAAGTAGATTGCCCAAATCTTAAGTGTACCTCTTAAAGTATTATAACCACCACTCAGATCAAAATTCAGAGCATTCTCAGTGCCCAGAAAGCTCTTTCATGCCCCCTCCCAGCCATACCCCTGTAGAGTAACCACTATTTTGATCTCTATCACCATATATTTGTTTTACGTTTTTGAACACCATATAAATGGAATCATATATTATGTACTTGTTTGTGCCTGGCTTCTTTGCCCACCATTGTGTCCAAGAGATTCATCTGTGTTGCCTCATGTAGCAATCATCTGTTCTTTCTCATGGCTATGTAATAGTCCGCTGTATATATATGTACTATATTTTATTTATCCATTCTACTGTTAATGGACATTTGGGTTGTTTCCAATTTGTGGCTATTATAAATAATGCTGCTATGAACGTTCTTGAACATTTATTTTGGTGGACATATACATAGTCATTTCTGTTGGGTATATATCCAGGAGTGGAATTCGTGAGACATAGGATATATATACCTTTAGCTTTAGTAAATACTGCCAGTTTTCCAAAGTATTACATCAATTTATATTCCTACTAACAATGTATGGGAGTTCCAGTTGCTCCACTCTTTGCAAACACTTGAAAATATCAGTCCTTTTCATTTTAGCCATTCTGGTAGGTGTCTAATAACATCTCATTGTGGTTTAAATTTGCATTTCATAGATAACTAATGAAGTGAAGCACCTTTTCATGTGCTTATTGATAATTTGTGAAGTGTCCATTCAAGTCTCTTGCCTATTTTTCAAAAAATGGGATGTCCGGTTTTCTCCTTGATGTATAAGAGTTCTTTGAATATTCTAAATATGAGTCCCCGGTTGGACATATGTATTGCAAATATCTTCTCCCAGTCTGTGGCTTATCTTCTCACTCTCTTAATGGTATCTTTGGATGAACAGAGTTCTTAATTTTAATGACATTCATTTCCTTTATCATTCAACCTTTCCCTTTATGGTTGATATTTTTGGTGTGTATGTGACATGTTTAAAAAATCTTTGCCTACCTCAAGGTCATAAGAGATTCTCCTATGTATTGTTCTAGAAGCTTTATTGTTTTATCTTTCACACTTAGGACTCTGATCCATGTTGAATTAACAGTTGTGTATGATGTGAGGTAGGAGTCAAGGTTTATTTCCCCCCTCCCCTACAAAATTTCCAGTACCATTTTTTTATAAATACCCTTTTCCTTCCAATGAATTTTAGTGGCACTTTCTCATAAATCAAGTGATTGTATATGTATGAGTCTAGTTCTGGATTCTCTATTCTGTATCATTGGCTTACTTGTCTACTTTGTACCAATACTATCTTGTCTTACTTATTAAAATTTTATAATGAGTTTTTATATATAGTAGTGTAAGTCCTCAAGCTTTGTTCTTGTCCAACATTGCATTATTTGTTTAGTTTCTCTGCATTTTCATATGAATTTTAGAATCAGGGTGTTAACTTAAAAAAATCTGTTGGAATTTTTATTGGAATTGCATTGAGTCTATAAGGCCACTTTGAGAAGAATTAGTACCTTAACAATACTGAATCTTCCAATCCATGAACATGGTATATCCTTCCATTTACTTAGGTCTTCTTTTACTTCCTGCAGCAATATTTAAAGTTTTCAGAGTAAGGGTCTTGCACATATTTCATTGCAATTGTTCCTAGGTATTTGATGTTTTTTGATGCTGTTATAAATGGTACTATTTTCAAATTTCATTTTCTGATTGTTTTTTGCTAGTATATAAAAATACAATTATTTTTGTATATTGTCCTTGTATCTAGTAACCTTGCTAAATTAATTCTAATACTTTATTTATAGATATTTTTGGAATTCTTATGTACACAGTCATGTCATCAGAAAATGACAGATTTACTTATTTTTCAATCTTTATGCCTTTTATCACTTTTTCTTGCCTATTGTTCTTGCCAGGACCACTAGTATTATGGTTGAACAAAAATGGTGTGATAGGACATTCTTGCCTTGTTCCTGACATCAGGGAGAAAGTGTTCAATACTTCACATCAAATATGATGTTAGCTATAGGATTTTTATGGATATCTTTTCTCCAATTAAAGAAGTTCCCTTCCATTCCTAGTTCACTGAAAGTTTTATTATGAACTGGTATTGAATTTTATCAAGCACTCTTTATCTATTGTAATGATCATATTTCTATTTTATTCTGTGAATCTGATAAATTACATTGATCTATTCTAGGATATTAAACTAAACTTGCATTTCTGGAATAAGCCCCAGTTGATCATACCCATATACCATTGTATAGCATAGATCAGAGTGAGCAAGACTGGAGGCAGAGAAGCCAGTGAGAAGACCGGTGCAAAGGTCCTGGTGAGAGAGGAGGAGAGCCTGGGCTAGGACAGAGGCTGTGGTGAGTGAAGAAGATACTCTGAGAGGGCAGAGTGGGCAGGACTTAGTGATGAATGAGATTTGAGGCCCATGGAAAACAAGGGCTTTTGGGGGCTGGCCCCATGGCCTAGTGGTTAAGTTCAGCTTGCTCCACTTTGGCAGCCCAGGTTTGGTTCCCGGGCACAGACCTACATCACTAGTCAGCAGCCATGCTGTGATGGTGACCCACATACAAAATAGAGGAAGACGGGCACAGATGTTAGCTCAGGGAAAATCTTCCTCAGCAAAAGAAAAGAAAAGAAAACAAGGGCTTTTGGTCTGGGCATCTAAGTGGATGACAGTGGTGCCATCCTCCAGGAAGGGGACTATAAGTCTGGGCTAGCAGTGAATGAAGAGTTCTTTTAGAGGTACTACATATATCTGGTGGAGCTGTGCAGGTGACAGGTGGCCATGCAGGACTGGAGTCTTAGAGGAGGTGATAGAAGCCTTGAGAACAGAGGGGACAGAGTGCAGGCTGAAGAGTAGAGAGGCCCAGGACAAGCCCCGGGAAGGCCCACAGTGGAGACAGGTTGAAGATGAAGAGCCAGGGAAGAACATGGAGAAAAGACCAGCCAGAAGGATGAAGGAAATCCAGGAGCCCAGGATATCCAGGAGGCCAAGGAAGGCCGCATTCCAAGGAGGGAGTGGTCAGCTGTGCCAAACAAGAGGTTGAGTGATGAAAGGACCCAGCTGGATTTATCTCCAAGACCCCCTGGTGAACAGAGGCAGAGGCAGGGCTGGGAGGTCAGAGAGAAGAGCTGGCTTCCCATGGGGCAGCAGGATCAGAGATCCGGTCCTCACGTTTCATACGTCAGAGACAGAGGCTCAGTGAGAGGAAGCATCTTGTTCAAGGTCACACATCACAGCTGTGGCAAAACAAGGACCAGAAACCTATTTCCCTAAATCCCAGGCCCAAGATTGTTCAGTATCACTTCCAATAAAAACAGCTAACACTTACAAAGTGTTTACTAAATGCCAGGCACTGTTCCTTGGATTTACAATATTAACTAATTTAATCCTTAAAACATGAGATAGGTACACATTTCCCATTTTATAGATGAGGAAACCAAGGCACAGAGCATGGACAAAGTCCATGTTCTTAACCATTTCTCTATAATCCCTCTTTCAAACTTTAAAAACTACCCCTCCATGGATCTGAAAATAAGGATCCTATCCTCCAAGCTCATGATTTTAGAGTCTGTATCCATGTTCCCCTCGGCCTCCAGCAATGTCCAGGAATTGTCACTCCTCTGCAATGTTCTTCTCTGCCTCCACATTGCCTACATCCTAACCCCTAACCTGGCTCTGGTCCTCCGTGATCTGGGCCAGCCACACCCCATCACCACCACAGCATCTCCCCTCCCTCCGCATCTCAGTCAGGACTTTTCGTTGCCAGCAACAGAATCCACTCAGGCCTGTGAAAGCAGAAGTGGGGTGTGTTGCAGGCTATTAGGTTCAGAGAATCACCAGAAGGATGAGAAGAGCAGACTCAATAATAAACATCACTTCTGGGGACAAATTGCAGAACTGACCATCGGAGAACCCGCTGTCACCGCCACCACCATAACCAAACACCAAAGGCTACAACTTCAACTTCAGTGGCCACTACTAGTGCTATGCTAATGGCCACACAAGCACCAATGCCACACCTGTGTTAGGGACTCAGCCTTGCACCTGTGCTGCCCCCAAAGCAGGTGTGGCTGCACCAGCAAAGTGCAGTCTCTTTGAGGGCATGTTTCCTCCTGTTGCTCTCTCCTGAATCAGAGTCCTGGGCCAGGCATCTAATGGGCAGAGCATAGATCACATGTCTGCCCCCCACATGCCAGGGAAGCTTGGAATTGGTGTTCTGTATTCTACTTTGGGAAGATGGGACTCATTAGGGAGAATCACCCCAAATACAGAAAGACGATTCAGAAGATAGACAGCCACGAATATGACAAATGTCCTCAATACACATACTGTTCCTTCAGCTTGCCCTTTTCTGTACCTAATGAGCTACAGAATTCATTTTTTAAGTCATCCTCAAGCGACACCTCTTCCAGGAAGCCTTCTCTGACCTCCACCCCATCCCACCCATCTCCCACTGCGTGGCTTGAGTTAGGTGCCACCCCAGTGCCCCATAGATTGCAGACTACTGATCATAACATGCCAATGCCATGCTTGGCCTCCCCCACCCCAATAGATTACAGTTACCTGAGGGCAGGAGTTGTCTCATTGTGCTCTTGCCACTGATGTCAATATAAGCTTAGTGAGCATTTGTTGAATGAATAAATAGATGAATGAATGAACAAATGAACGAAGAGGGTCAATTCTCCTTACCTGGACTGGGGACTTACTGCCCCAGTTTTTTGGTGCTTTTAAAAATTCTTACTTTATTCATTGAAACCAAAAAAGTAACTTAAGAAATGAACCCCCAGGGCCGGCCCCGTGGCTTAGCGGTTAAGTGAGTGTGCTCCGCTACTGGCAGCCTGGGTTTGGATCCCGGGTGCGCACCGACTCACCGCTTCCCCGGCCATGCTGAGGCCGCATCCCACATACAGCAACTAGAAGGATGTGCAACTATGACATACAACTATCTACTGGGGCTTTGGGGAAAAAAAAGGAGGAGGATTGGCAATAGATGTTAGCTCAGAGCCGGTCTTCCTCAGCAAAAAGAGGAGGATTAGCATGGATGTTAGCTCAGGGCTGATCTTCCTCACAAAAAAAAAAAAAAGAAGAAGAAATGAACCCCCACACGGAGCCGGCCTGGTGGTGTAGTGGTTAAGTTCGCGTGTTCAGCTTCGGCGGCCCAGGGTTCACAGGTTCGGATCCTGGGCGTGGACCCACTCACCGCTCATCAAGCCATACTGAGGTGGCGTCCCACACAGAAGAACTACAACTCTACAACTGTGATACACAACTATGTACTGGGGCTTTGGGGAGAAAAAAGAAAAAGAAGATTGGCAACATATGTTAGCACAGGGCCAATCTTCCGAAAAAAAAAAAGAAAGAAATGAACCCCGAGTGAAGTGGTGTCAGTGCGAGTAGCTGGGCAGAGGACTTAGCAACACTCAAGCCGCCCAGGGACGTCCACACCACACATGCGCAAGGGCACAGGACATGGGGCCCCTTCCACGTGGATCTCTGAAGAGGAGAGTGTAATTTGTTCCGTAAACGGATTGCCCTTCTAGATCACTAGGGCAGGGTGGAGCCCTCCTGTATTACTTTGTCTGTTCAGCATAAGTTCCTCCTCTGTGGTACAAAGCCTGCTTTTCCTTTCAGGAACTCGCTCTGTCTTACTCTTGGTCAGTGAGCTGATCTCATGCTGCCTGGCTGATCAGAACATTCTACAGCCTCGAGCACGGTGATTGGTCCTGAGGCGGTCACGTGACCCACGTCAGGCCAGTGAGAGGAAAACCTAGGATTCTTGGCAGAGTTACTGGGAGAGAAATATTGCTTTTTCAGGGAGGTTACCGAGCTGGTAGGACATAAGGCTGGAGGTAGGACATCAGTGGCCATCTTTGAGGCTTTCTAGGGAGAGCCTGTGTGAGAATGAAGCCAATACCAAAGAAAGCAGAGCCAAGAGTTAGAGGCATATCTAAGGGTGGTGTTTGAGGCCTGGACCCAGCCACGCCTGAAGCCAGCACTACTCCTGGGCTTTGCAGCTACAGGAGCCAAAAAATTCTCTGTTTGCTTAAGCCACTCCGAGTTAGGGTTTCTGTCAGATCCAGATTAAGTCACCAGGTACGAGAATCTTTTTCTCTCTGAAAAAATCACATTAGGAAAAAGCAACCTAACAAACCGGGGATAGTGGGGTCACCACCGAGAGCCCCTGGGGGCTTGTGGGACAGGGCTGGGCAGGGGACTCACTTCCTCCAAATGTATACAGTTTTACACCTTTTTAATTTTTTTACTGTTAGAATGTATTTTCTGTTTTAAAAATTTAGTCATTTACATTCAAGCCATGTAACTTGTTATTTAAAGAATAATAGAAACAGTGTGCTCACTTAACTAAACACATTTACTTATTTCCTAATTATATCATGTAATTTTAGAAAATTTGAAAAATACCAAAATATTGTAAAGAAGAAAAGTCAAAGCCTCTGTCACCCCACCTGGTTGGCATTTTAAGATATTTCTTTTGGGGGGCTGGTCCCATGGCCTAGTGGTTAAGTTTGGCGCACTCTGCTTCGGCAGCCTGGGTGCAGTTCCCGGGCATGGACCTACACCACTTGTCAGCAGCCATGCTGTGGTGGCGACCCACATACAAAAAATAGAGGAAGACTGGCACAGATGTTAGCTCAGGGGGAATCTTCCTCAGCAAAAAAAAAAAAAAAAAGGAAGAAAGAAAAAGAAAAAAGATATTTCTTTATGGTCTTTAATTACTTTTTATGTTTTTGTTATTGTTGTTGTTCAGTCTTATTTAATTCCTACAGTGACCCTATGAGATAAGTACCACCAGTGTCTCATTTTACAGAGGATAAAATTGACCCTTGGAGAGGAAAATGACTTGCTCAAATTCAGAGCTACTAACTGATGGATACATCCCACTCATCATATACACATAATTTGGGAAAATATCGTCTCACACTATATAAGTAGTTTGTATTCTTATGTTGTTCACTTAAAATTATATCATAAACATTCTCCGTGACATTGAGTATTTCTGTAAAACATGATTAATGGCTGTAAAATATTCTCTGATATGACCAAAGCATTATTAACTTATCTAATCACACCCTAAGGCTATTACAACTGTTTCAATGTTGCTTTCTTGTCACTTTTGTTGTGATAAACTCTCTAGTATGTGAATGGCCGCCTCTCTGGGTATTCGTTCAGGTTCACCCCCAGAAGTGGACTTACTGGGTCAAAGAACATGAACCCTCCTGGCACAGGTTGCCACCTGTCCCTCCACAAGAGCCGGTCCCAGGTAGTACAGTCCCCGCAGCATCTGTGAGCTGCCAAGGCCACCACGTCCTCATCAGCACTGGTCACTATTCTACGCACCTGCCACCCACCACCCTTCCCATAACATAAGCTTCCAAATTGGCACTGACCCATCTGCGTAGAATGCTGGCCCTCTGCTGAGGAATGCTGGCCCAATATGCATACAAGCATGCGCGCGCGCACACACACTCATATGTTTCAATTACAGTGTGATTCCATCCTGTGCCCATTAACTCATGAAGCCTCCTTACTCAAGGTCAAGACACTGGTCTAAGCAGACGCACTCACAGATGCTGTACCTTGAGGACCCTCTTTCAGCCCGGGAGCACACCCATCCAAGGCTTTTGATGAGGTAAGGGTATGTCTTTGCTGTTCTCAGACAGGAGCACAGGTGATAAAGGCATGAGGAGACAGACACTCTCCCCTAAGAGTCTAAGTGCCCCCTTAGATTCAGGGAGGACAGTGGGAGGCCACACCCTCAGAAGACACGCCTCAGCCCTCCAGTTTTACCAAGGGACCTTTCAAGAAATACCACAGGCGAGCCAGCCCTGACGGCCTAGTGGTTAAAGTTTGGCACACTCACCGCTTTGGCGGCCCTGGTTTGTTTCCCAGTCGTGGAACCACACTACCCCTCTGTCAGCAGCCATGCTGTGGAGGTGGCTCACATAGAAGAACTAGAAGGACTTACAACTAGGATATACAACCACGCACTGGGGCTTTGGGGAGGGGAAAAAAAAAAAAGAGGAAGACTGGCAACAGATGTTAGCTCAGGACGTATCTTTCCCTGCAAAAAAAAAAAAAAGAAAGAAAGAAAGAAAGAAATACCACAGGAAAATGTTTTGTTATTTGCCCCACAACAGTTTTCGAGTTTTCTCTGTATGATGGTACATGCTGCATCCATTAGTGTTTTTGGTCTTCAGCAACAGAAACTGACTGTGACTAATGTGAGCCCAAAAGGAATCCACTGGAAGGCTATGGTGTGGCTTGCAGAAATGAAAGAAAGGCTGGACCATCAGGCCTCCGAGAGGACACGGTGGGAATAGTTCTGGAGAGGCAGGCAGGGGAAGCAGCAGCAGCCTGCTGAGGTCCGTATCAGACAGCTCTGGTGCCTTGCCTCACATCCTCTCAGGCTCCCCTCTACTGCCACTGTGGTCTTTTCTGTACAGGTTTTGACCCAGTTTGCACTGACAGTGCTTCATCTCAAAATGAGATGTGCTGCAACCTCCCACCTCCTGTCCCCAGCTTCTCTGACGCTGAGGTACCCATGGGAGCCTGCTGGGCAAGCATGCATGGGTAACCCAGGGACGCAGGGGTGTCCACCCTTACCCAGTGGGGCCAGGAGCCAGTGGACACTGGCCTCTCCCTTTGCCCCCATGCAGACTATGCTGACTCATGCTCTAC
This sequence comes from Ceratotherium simum simum, assembly GCF_057802395.1. Taxonomy (NCBI): domain Eukaryota; kingdom Metazoa; phylum Chordata; class Mammalia; order Perissodactyla; family Rhinocerotidae; genus Ceratotherium; species Ceratotherium simum. The sequence continues at coordinate 4,897,485 of NC_141921.1, forward strand.
TCCTCAGAAGGTTCTGGTGGGGTGGAGCATCCAATATGCTGACCCTTGGGTTAGATTTCTCCCCAGTCCTCTCCTGCTCCCTGGAACCACCTCCCAAATACACTTTCTGCACACAAGCCCTTGCTCAGGCTTTAAGTTCAGGGAGACCAGACTAAAACTAAACTTCATCTTGGGGATGAATTCATGACTACATTGTGAGACAGGTCAAGGTTCAGATTCCAAGGAAAGCATTTAATTGCCCAGGCTTGTATTATGGTCCACTCTTTCGCCAGAGTGATGGCAGGCCCCTCAAGGCTCTATCCAGTGGTGGAGGGATAGTTCCCGAAAGCCAATCAAGACGGTTATCAGAAGAAAGGCGATAGATGGCTTCAGCAGGCTTCCCTGCACTATTAGTCTCTTGGCGCACCATGTCCATACCATGTCTAAACCAAGCTCTTCGTCTCCCACACACACCTTCTTCTGGCCTTGCCTTTCTCAGTCCATGGTACCACCATCCTCCCGGATGCCCAAGCCTGAATCCTGGGAGGGAGCCTCGTCCCCGTCCTTCTCCACCACAGCCAGGTGATCACCCAGCCTGGCAACTCTGCCTCCTTAACGTTTCTTGATTTTTCTCCTGCTCACCACCTCACTGCCATTGCTCAATCATCTCCCCCCATACGCACCAGTCTTCCAACTATCTCCCTGCTCCCTCTCTGTCTGTCTGTCTGTCTCTCTCCTACAAATTGTTCTGAGCTACTAGAGTGATTTTCCTAGGATGCAGATTTGAAAAAATCACTTCATTGATTAAAACTCTTGGCCAGCTCCTCATTGCCCTCAGGAGGAAGTCCTGGAACCTTCAGTGGTATAGTCTTCTCATGACCTGGCCCTACTGGCCTCTCCATTGTCAGCCCTTCGTGTTCCTCCTCCCCATACAGCTGCCCCTGCAGCCATACTGAACTACAGGCCGTTCTCTCTCATCTACTCCTGGGGCCTAGAATGCTCTTCTGCAATAGTTAGCAGACTTTCAGCTGCAAGTAACAGACACTGCCTCAAACTCGCTTAAACAATCAGGAAATGCATTATCCCACTTGATGTAGAGGCAAGGTGGACCCCAGGCACTATAGTAGTCCCCCCTTATCTGTGGTTTTGCTTTCTGCAGTTTCAGTTACCTGCAGTCAACTGTGGTCTAAAAATATTAAATGAAAAATTCCAGAAATAAAGAATTCATGCATTTTAAATTGTGCACCATTCAGAGTAGTGTGATGAAATCTCATGCCATCCCTTTGTCCAGCATGTCCACGCTGTATACGCTACCTGCCCTTAGTCACTTAGTAGCCATCTGGGTTATCAGATTGACTGTTGCAGTATCATAGTGCTTGTGTTCAAGTAACCCTTATTTTACTTAATAGTGGCCCCAAAGCCAACTTTGTTATTAGCTATTGTTGTTAATCTCTTACTGTGCCTAATTGATAAATTACACTTTACACAGGTATGTTTGTATAGGAAAAAACATAGTATATATAGGGTTCAGCACTATCTGTGGTTTCAGGCATCCACCGGGAGTCTTGGAAAGTATCTCCATGGATAAGGAGGGACTACTGTAAAATCAACAGCTCGAAAATGTTGAGGAGCCAGATCTTCCTGTCTCTTTTCTCTGCCACCCTTAGGATCAGATTCATTCTAAAGTTGAATCCTCTCTAGGTGGGAAGAAGATGGCAGTACATTCAAACTTCACTCCTAGACATAACAACATCCACAGGAAGAAAGAGAGACCACGTCTGGCGTCTCTTTATTAGGTACCCGGAAACTTTTCTCAGAAGCCCCCTGGCAGACTTCCCTCCACCTCACATTGGCCAGGATTGGCCACATGCTCATTCCCAAACCAACTGCCAGCAATGGATATGGGATTATGATTGGTGGCAAGGATGCTGGGGGTCAGCCTCCATGACCACAAAACCTGCCCTCTTCAATTGTCTGGCTAATTTATTTCAAAAGTCAACTCAAGTGTTACGTCTTCCGGAAAATCGCCAAAGAGAAACATCCCTCCTCATATGTGTTTGTCTGCCACCGCCACCCCACCCCCAACCCCGCAACCCCACCCCTGGACTGTAAGCTCTTTCCCAGCAAGAAGCTGGTTCTTATTTGCTCTGTATTCCCCGTGCCTAGCTCTGGGCTGGCACAGGAGAAACTTAATTAGCTTGTTGAATATTTCTGTAATTAAAAAAACTATTCTTTAAAGCAAAATGTATCTTACCATATATTCTGTCTACAACCAAAGTTTCCCATTTAACAATATATTATAAAAATCTTTCCATCATATTATATCATCTTTTTAAATAGCTACATAATATTTCATAGTATTGACACACTATACCAGAAATTATTTAACCAACCCATATGGATCGTTGATCATTTAGATTGTTTCCAGTTTTTCAGCATTTTAAACAATGTTGCAATAAACTTCCTTTTACATGGATCTTAAACACTTGTATTAGTTCCCTATGATAAATCTCTACCAGTGGTGTGTGGTTTAAAAAAACAAATGGTTGCAAATTCTTTGATACTCCTCCCATCAAGAGGTGTGGTCCACATCCCCTCCTGAAATCTGCGGGAACTTGCGCAACTTCGACCACTAGAGTCCAGCAGAGGTGATGACGTGTGACTTTTGAGGAGAGGTCATAAAGATATACAAAGCTTCCACCTTGGATTTTGGAACGCTCCCTCTCAGGACTCTTCCTTTTGAAACCGAGGCGATATGTAGTGAAATGCCAGAGTCACGTGGAGAGGCCACAACAACCCTAGCTGAACCCAACTTTTGAGTCATCCTAGCCTAGGCACCAGATGTGGAAGAGAAGAAGCCTCCAGAAGATTCCAGCCCCCAGCTGTTGGAGTCTTGCTAGCTGAATTCGCAGACACCATGCAGCAGAGAATAGCCATCCCTCCAGTGCCCTGTCCAAGGTCCACAGAATCCCTGAGCAGGATAAAACAGCTATTGTTTACACCACTAAGTTTGAGGTGTTGGTTATACAACAATAGTATCTGGAAAACTGGGAATTTCTCTTATAAAGAGTATACACATTTTAAATCTTTTGATTCTCTATTAAATACTTAATTAAACTTTTATAACTCAATGCTAGAACACTTTTGCCTCCTTTGAAAAACTGCCTCCATGACACGGTGGGGCAGGTGTATATCTGGGCTGTTACCTTGAGCAAGTTAACCAACATATCTGCTTTAGATTGGGCTCCCTGGAAACCAACCCCGACTTTGAGAGTTGCGGTCCAAGGTTTACTGGGAAGTGCTCTTGGAAGATGGGCCTGTAAGGAAGGTAGGAAAGCAGGATGGGTCAGAGGCAGAAGCTGACCTGCAGTATGGCTGTAATTGAGGCCTCAGCTGATCCTACAGAGAGCTCTGGAGCTGGATTGGCCCTTCAGAGGTGTCCCAAATTGACGCAAGGCAGCTGGGCACTGCCGTTCCACATTAGCACTCCTGGGAGGAGGCATAATCTTGGGTGAGGACCCCCGCAGCAATTTTCCACACAGTTTAGGCTGGGTGGGTCAGCCTTGAAGAGGGGATCTAGGTGGAGGACCAGAGTGTCCACTACAGTCCACCCCTTACACTATCCTCATCTGTTTGCTTCTGTAAAGTTTGACCCATTTGGGAATCACTTCTCCAAGACTCTGGTTGGGTTTGTTTCCAGAGAAACTTGAAAGAGAAGGGTTAGGGGGTGAACTACAGCACTAGCTGCGGAGGCTGATCTCAAGGCCATAACTGATACTGGTGATCACCCTTCCACCACCTGATCTAGAGTCCCCTCCCCTTCTGCTAGCATCTCTTCTGGTCTAGGCAGCTTTCCTGGTGGAGACCCAGACCCTCAACCATGAAGGGTCTGAGCCCCAGGTTACCATGCTCTGCTTGACTTGTCCCTGTGCCATTAAAGCCAGGCTTGTAGGACAAAGGACACCCCTGTGGATCACCTGAGCATGACACACATTCTCCTCTGCTCCTATCGCTTAGTGACACAGCCACATCTCTTTCTGATGACCAGGGTCAGTTACCTCTGCCAGTATGGGGTTCCTCTCCTTGCTGATGGTATCTTAGCTCAGGAAGTTCCAAGTAATCAGGCAGCAGCCATAGTTTAAAGGTTGTTGGAACTCTGACTGTGTCCCCTGATGGAAACACCTCCTCCCCCAATGGAGGTTCCTTTGGGACCTCTAGACCCTCAGAGCAGCAGTAGGAAGTTCCCCTTGAAGGGGATGTAACCTTGGGTGAAGTAGTTCCCTGCAGCTGAAGGCAATTCCCAGGGAGGAATGCCACTGTGAGCCGTCAGCAGCCCAAAGTCTCAGAAGCTGAGGGATGAGCGCGTTGGTCCTGGAGAGGGCATCTCCGTGAAGGACATCACAGTATCCACTGCGACATCTGAGATTCACTTTCCTTCCCAGAAAATGGGATAACAATGGCTTATTGGCATGGGTATTGGGAAGGAAATAAGATAACACATGTTAAAAATCCCAGACTGTACTCAACAAATGTTGGTTTCTATCCCCTTTATGTCAAGAGCTCCATAAGTGATCACATTTCCCTTCTTGCCTTGGCCAGTCAGGAGCTTATAGCTTCATCTGGTGCTCATCACAGCAGAAGAGTTGCTCATTTTTATTTTCTTCTTATTCCCTTGGTCCCTCTTTCCTTTATTTCTCTTTAACTAACTTCAAACACAAGCCCTTTGTTGTAAGCTCTTTGAACTGGAATCATGCTTGCAAAGTGGCAGAGGATAAATAAATGCCTAGTAGAGAGACTTGCAGCTCTGAAGACAGTTCATTTTTCTTTTTCTTTTTCTTTTTTTTTTTTTGTGAGGAGGACTAGCCCTGAGCTAACATCCGATGCCAATCCTCCCCTTTTTACTTGAGGAGAGCGGCCCTGAGCTAACATCTGTGCCTATCCTCCTCTACTTTATATGGGACACCGCCACAGGATGGCTTACCAAGCGGTGCGTCTGTGCATGCCCGGGATCCGAACCTGCAAACCCCGGGCAGCTGAAGCAGAGCGTGTACACTTAACCGCTTGCACTACTGGGCCAGCCTAGTTCATTTTTCAAGAAGTGACAATGTCTCCCCTACAACACTGCCCCAGCACCTCACTCGCACTGCCCCGGCCCCTCACTCACAACGCCCCAAGCCTCGCTCACAGTGCCCCAGCCCCTGGCTCATAGCACCCCAGCACCTCACTCACACTGAGCCAGGCACCTCGCTCACAGCACCCAAGGACCTCACTCATACTGCCCCGGCCCCGGCCCCTTACTCACAGCGAGCCAAGCACCTTGCTCCTGGGTCTCTGATTTGTTTTGGCATCTGCCAGCCAAGCAGTACCTAGGCGTGGGAATCCCTTCCCTGAGAGGGTGACTCACAGTTCTGACAAGTTGGAAAAATACAAAAATGGGGGGATTAGTATTATCAAGCACTCCCATCAGCCAAAGACACTGCTGCTAATCTCTATTCTCACCCTGTTTCCAGAAGGACCCCTCCACTCACCCCCAGATGGCTCAGTTAGTAGGCCCATCCTGCCATTGGAATTGAGCCATTTAGGTGACAGAATGGGGCATATGTGGCCCAGATGCTGTGTGAGCTGGGTCCTCCCACTCCAGGCTACCCATCGGGTAGACCCAACCTCAAGGCACTAGGGGGATTCAGTCCGGGAGTCAGCAGGCTCCAGTGTGCCCGGCTGGGGTTTCTGCCTTGAGATCCCGTCACTGTCTCTAGTATCATTCTTGTGAACAAACACTTCCCTCTCTTCCCTCCCTCCAGGAGGCCTCTGCGTGTCAGCGGGGTGCCACGCCTACTATTCCTGTTTCCGTGTCAGTATATAAGATGAACCACACTTGTGAATAAGACTTCCTGAGAACTCACGTCAACGGACACTCTTTTGCTGGAGGACTTCAGATGTTTCCTTGTTCATGGCTCCTGACTCCCACCACCCCCTCCCACCATTTGTGGTTCCATGTCAAGTTCAAGAGCTTGGGGTGTCCTGGATGAGCCTGGGCACTTAGCCTCCAAGACACGGGTCTGGCTCCCACAGCTTGCTGCCTCTTGCAATCACACCATTGCCCCGCAAGAGTGTGCATATGAGTATGTCCAGGGAAGACTCATGGGCTAGATCTCAGCTTCTGGGTTTTGGGGGGCTCTGGGAGGGAGAAAGAGGTTGAAACAGTGATGATGCTGAGGAAGAGGCTGGAGTCAGGATGCCCCGATTCCAGTTCTCACTCTGCCTCCTGCCAGCGGAGTAACCTGGTAATCACCCCTCCTCTCCAAGCCCAGCTTCCTCCCCTGGAAAATCGGTGAAATAACACCTACTTTTAGGATCCTGTGACAGTCAGTGAGCTCACATTTGGAAAACTAGCACCACCTAATATTTCCCTATCACACACGAGGCCAGACACTTGGCCAAGCACTTTACAGTTATTATCTCATTTAACCCTCCAACAAACCTAAAGCATTGGTGTGATGACACCCATTTTACAGAAGAGGAAACCAAGGCTGACAGAAGGTCAATGACACAGCAGTAAGTGGCAGAACTAGGGGCCGGCCCCACGGCTTAGCGGTTAAGTGCGCACGCTCTGCTACTGGCGGCCCGGGTTCGGATCCCAGGCGCACACCGACGCACTGCTTGTCTGGCCACGCTGAGGTGGCGTCCCACATACAGCAACTAGAAGGATGTGCAACTATGACATACAACTATCTACTGGGACTTTGGGGAGAAAAAGGAAAAAAAAAAAAGCAGGAGGATTGGCAATAGATGTTAGCTCAGGGCTGATCTTCCTCACACACACACACACACACAAAAAAGTGGCAGAACCAGGCCTCACACTTAGGCCTCTCTGATCCCAAAGTTAGAGCTCTTAATCACCACACAGACTGCCTTCAGTCCCAGCCAGGGCCTGGCACAGTACAGATATTTACTATGTCTTTATCTATTTTTTCCCAGTATATCCTATGCACTGAGAGAAATTGAAATGATCATTCACTGAGCATGTACTATGTGTGAAGTGCTTTTACACCTTGCTCTAAACCTCACCCCAAAAGGATGGCATGACGACCCCCATTTTCCAAAGGAGGAAATGGAGGCCCAGAGAGGTCAAATAGCTTGCCCAAGGCCACACAGTGAATAAGGGGTAGAGCTGAGGTTGAACCAGCTCTTCTGTTGGACTCCATACCCATGTTCCCACCACCACGTCACACTCTCTCAATTAGCGGGCTGCCTACAGGGTTGGTATTTGGGGGTATACAACCTCTTTCTCTGAGCCCCCACATACTGCACCCTCAAGCTTCTAGGTGCCTAAAACTCCTCTTCCCGGGGCAAAACCTTCATATCCCCTCAGCCCCTCAGAGAAGAGACTTTCAGACAGGCCCCTGAAGGATTCTGATGGTGACTAGGGTCACAGCAGGGCAATGAGGGACTGGTCTCAGAGCCTTTCCCTACAGCAGGCTATTGGAAGGGCAGTCGTTTGGCCCTGGGGGTCTTGCTGTTCAGGAGGGCACTGGACACAGGGAAACAGTGACTCAGGAGCCAGCTGAAGGCATTAGAAACAAACAGCTGACTTCCCAGTGTGGCTGGGCTGCCCCAGTGCCTGGTCCTGTTTATAATGGTAATTTGGGGGAGGGGGAACGTGTGTAGGCGCCTTTCTGAGGGTTGGAGCTGAAGGCTTGAAATTAGGTTTCCTAAACCCACATCAACCTAGAAAACATTTACAGGAAAGAATGCCACAGATGGTTTTGTGTGTGTGTGTGTGTAAGAGAGGCCGGCAGCGACTGAGAGGCAGAACAGTGAGAGAGAATGAGAGAGACTGAGCAAAAGAGACAAAGACAGAAAAGGAGAGAGAGATGCAGAAGTCAAAAGATGCACAACATCAGCAGAGGAGGCCAAGAGAGAGGACAGAGGAGACGAGGACACACAGGAGGGAGAGAGGGAGAGACACAGGCAGACATATAAGAGGGTAGCTCACTCGACAAACACTTGTTGAGCACCTACTATGAGCCAGGTGCATTGCAGATGCGACAACGGATGAAACAGACACAATCCTGTCCTCACGGGTCTCTAGTGTGAGAACAGAGGAACCCAGAGAAGCCACCCAGCAAGAGCCAGAGAGGGAACTGTACAGAGAGACCCAGAGACAGAAGAGGCACAGATGACAGGGATGCAGAAACAGAGAGCGCAAGGGACCACGAGACAGAGCAGAGTGAGAAGGAGGCGGAGACCGGAGCGCAAGCAGAGGGACAGTATTCCAGGGACAGAGAGGCAGAGCCAGGGGACATGGCCGAGAAGCCCTTTTCCCGCGAGCCTGCTCTGCGCCCCCTCCTTTCCCCCTCCCAATGTCCTCTGGGGCAGGAGCCCAGCCCTCAGTGGCCGGGAAGCAGGTCTTGGGTTGCAGTGACATCAGCCTTGGAGGGGAGGCCCTGGAGACCGGGGGCTGTGCTAGGGTCAAGCTCCCAGTCTGACCACCACCCACCCCACTCCCACTGGTCTGGACGGGTCTGGGCTCCCTGCCCTGAGCTCCAGGATCCTGAGGTGCGCAACAAGCACACGTGGACTTGAGGTACTAGCTCCTTGTTACACGGATGGATGGGCAAACTGAGGCTCAGGCTAACGGTATGGATGGCTTCTGGGCCTCCCAGGTTGGGAGCAACGGATGAAGATCAGAGCACTGAACTGAGTTCTAGGCCTGGCTCTGCCCCGCAGTACCCGACTCCCCTCCTCACACGGGGGAGGGTGGGACGCTCTCTAAGCTCCTGCAGCCCCGACAATCGTGGAGTCTATGAGTCACGTGAGAGTAAGTTTTGGAAGAGACCTGTGTTTGAAAGCTGGGACTCTGATGGTTGCCGATGTCTGTTTCCATGGAAACGGGGCTCAGAAGTGGAGAACACGAGCCTGCGAGCTCTGCTCTGGGTGCCCCAGATAGCAGGGGAGACGGCGGCTCCTGCACCCTCCTTCCATGGGGGTCTCTGGAGTCCTCTCAGCCCCCCATGGGCTGACGCCTGCAGCGGTGGAGGGGTGGCTGGAAAGGAGGTTTTGGACACGGGGCTCCCAGGGACACAGCTAACATTTGCCCGGCACTCACTGGGGGCCCTGGCCCAGCACAGCGTCGGCACACGGAAGGAACAGAAGGAACGACTCACCTGAGGAAACCCTGCAGTCTCCACAGCACGCATCCTCAGGAGAGACTTACTCCACCAGAACCTGAATGCTTCATTCACTCAGCACACACATAGGCCAGGTACTGGGCAACACAGAGACGAACAGGGCAGCGTCCTTGGCTTCCCTCAGGATGCACTGGTGCCCACGCTGGGCCTTGAGTTCACAGGCTCTCATGAAATCAATGTGGAAGGTGCGAGAAGCCCCTGGTCCCCCTCTCCTTTCACCACGCCCCCCTCAAACGTGGTACTCTAACATATTGGCTCTCCCACGCCTCGTGCTGCTCCCTTGACTGGGATCCGTTTACACTGCTGGTCTGCCTAGCAAACTCCTGCTCAACTGTCAAAGCCCCAGCTCCAAGCTTACCTCCTCTGCAAAGCCCCCTCCCCTAGACTATGAGGACTCCAGGGCACAGGTGGAGTTTCCTCATCTCTGTGTTCCCAGAGAGAGGTGAAGACGTCTCTCCATCTGTGTTGAGTCCCTTCCCTTCCCATCTTAGGACTTCACTCTAACGTCCTCCTTTACCTCCACCCAGTACCTTCGGCCTCTTCCTCTCTACTGGCCCCTTCCAATCAGCATTTACACAGGTTCTAGTCTGTCCCGTCTTCAACCAAAACAGAAAAGCTCCTTCCCCCCAGGGTGCTGGCCTGCCTCTTACCCTTTCACAGCCAAACTTCTTGGAAGAGTTGTCTGCACTTGCTGTCTTTATTTGTCTCCCCTCCCAGGCCTCCACCCCCATGATCTGGCTTCTGTCCCCATCGCGCCCCTAAAACTGCTCTCCCCAGCCAACCACGGCCCCGCAGAGCTCTATCCCAAGGCCATTTTCAAAATCTCTCCTGCTCCACCTCTCTGGCATTCAGCGTCCTCCTTGAAGCACTGCTTCCCTGGGCACCCCATCCCCGGATTTTCCCCCCGTTGACCCCTCTGGGCAGGCTTCCTCAGTCTCCTTCTCCAGCTCCTCCTCCATCAGACCTGTTGGTGCTCCTCAGAGCTCCGTCTCCAGCTTCTCCCTGAGAGCACTCATCCACTCCCATTATAGTCCAAGGAAGGCCACCTCCTCCAGGCCACCTTCCCTGTCCCCTTGGACCAGCACACCTGCACTATGCCCACAGGGGCCTGTACCCTCATCGTGACACTTGTGTTGTATCATAAGTACCGATGGAGTTGTCTGCTTCCCCCACAGGCGGCAGGCTCCCAGGGAGCATATCCATGCCCAGTGCCCAGGACGCTGGGGAGCAATGGGCTGCAGAGGGAGACAGGAGTCGTATCATGAAGGACCTTGAACTTTTTTGCTGAGGACCTCGGGCTTCATCTTGTATGAGATGGGGGGCCACTGAAGAGTTTCGAGCAGGACCATGCCATGGTCACACCTGTGCCGCAAACACATCCCTCTGGCTGGCAAGGAGAGGGCGGATGGTCAGGGGAGAATCTGAAGGCAGACAGATCAGCTGGGGGGCCGTGCAATAACCCAGGACTAGGCTGTGGTGACGAGAGCACAGGTGGTGGGGAGTGGACAGAATGTGGGATGCTTACTAGATCCAGCCGACCAACTGAGGCGCTGGCAGTGGGTAAGGAAGAAAAGGAGCAGAGACCGGCTCTCAGGTTTCTGCCCAGGTAACTGGCTAGGTGTTTGTGCTGAGTGCAGAGATGGGGGCAGACTACAGAAATTGGATGGGGAGAAATACCGAGTCCAGTTCTGGACACAGGGATTTGAGGCGCCCGACGAGCATCCAGGTGGGAATGCCTGTAACTACACAGAAGGGGGGCTGGAGAAAAAGATCTGGGCCGGTGGGATGGGTCCAGGAGTCATCATGGAGGTTCAGGTGGGGTCAATGCTGTGTGCACGGCTGAACTTGCCCAAAGTGAAGGAGAACATCAAGGACGGAGCCTGGGAGGAGCTCGTTTGTGGTGGACTGTGTGACTGCTCAGCGAATACCCACCCGCTTCTGCAGGAGGCATAACTTCCCTGCCCCCTGGGGTTGGGGTTGGCCTTGCGACCTGGGAGCAGACATGCTCCTGTGGGTTGGCTCCACCTCTGGCGCTCCTTTCCCCGCTCTGGGAACAGCATGCCAGGCAGCCGCTGCCCTTCAGCCTGGGCCCCGGCATGGGAGACCCCCAAAGTAGACCTGAGCTGCACCCTGGAGCAGAGCCACCCGGTTGACTGCAGACCTGGAAGTGAGAAATAAATGACTTTTATCAGAAGACACTGAGATTTGGGGCTGTTTGTTATGTAACATTGTATCAGCAATAGCTTGACTAATGAAATTTTAAGAGGAGGCTGGAGAAAAAAGAATCCTTGAAAGAGTACTAGGAAGAACAGTCAGAGCAGAAGGAAGGAAACTGGGAGAGAGCGGAGTCCCTGAAACTGTGAGAGGAGAGGGTTTCAGGAGCATGGGGACAGCCGGTGCTCCTGGTTGGGGGTGCACGTGCCCCATGCCCACACGTCTTCTCTCTCACAGATATGTTCGGGTCATCTTAGCTCTGCCCGGGGCTTAAATCTACATTCTAGGTCCTGATGGCTCCCCAGACCACATCTTTGGGGCAGACTTCTCTCCGGACCTCCAGACTCGTCATCTGTGTCCTGGATAGCTCCCGCTGGGCACCCAACGGGCTTTTCACACTCCACGTATCAGACGGATCTCCTCATGCTCCCCACCCACAGACCTGCCTCCCCTCCAGGGCTCCCCGAGTGGGAGCCCCATCACCCATGCCTGGGAGTCAGCGTAGACACCTCACACCTGTTGGCCACCAAGCCCAGGAGATTCTCACCCGTCAGCTGCTCTCCATCCTGCCGGCCCAGCACCTCTCCCCACGCCTCACTGCTCGCAGCCTTGCCTAGTCCACAATGGCCTCCAGGGTGCTCTTTCCGAGGCACAGGTGGGTCACCCCTGGTTAAAGCCCCTGCCTGCAGGACAAAGACCAAACTTCTTAGCATGACACCCCAGGCCTGAACGGTCCAGCCTCAGTTGAATAAATTAATTAATGCTGTGCCTTCTGTCTAAAGGTATTCCACACCTGCTGCCCCTCAACTCCCATTCAGACTTCAGCTTAGCCTTGGCCTCCTCCAGACAGCTTTCCCTGACCATCTCCCGCTCCATCCCACCCCACCCCCACTGGGCTAGATTAGGTACCCGCCTTTCCTTTAGGCGCCCCTTTTGAAGCCCCATGACATCCTGTATTAGGTTGTGCCCTGCCTCATAGCTCTCAACCTAGTTTTTTTCCTTTTGTTTTGTAGTAAAATATACATAACTTAAAACTTACCATTTTCACTTTTTTTTTTCTTTTTTGCAGAGGAAGATCAGCCCTGAGCTAACATCAATTGCTAATCCTCCTCGGTTTTTTTGCTTGAGGAAGGTTAGGCCTGAGCTAACATCTGTGCCAATCTTCCTCTACTTTATATGTGGGTTGCCGCCACAGCATGGCTGACAAGTGGTGTAAGTCCACGCCCGGGATTCGAACCCGCCAACCCAGGCCGCAGGCGAACTTAGCTACTACGCCTGGGGGCCAGCCCCAACAATTTTTAAGTGTACAATTTAATGGCATTAAGTGTATTCACATTGTTGTACAACCATAATCACCACCCATCTCCAGAACCGTTTCATCTTCCCCAACTGAAACTTTGTGTCCATTATTTGATGACTCCCCATTCCCCCTCCCCCAGCCCGTGGCAACCACCGTTCTACTTTCTGCCTATGAATTTGCCTATTCTAGATACCTTATGTGAGTGGATTCATACAATATCTGTCCTTTTGTGTCTGCTTATTTCACTTAGCATAATGTTGTCAAGGTTCACCCATGTTGTAGCGTGCATCGGAATTGCATTCCCTTTTCAAGGTTGAATAATATTCCACTGTATGCATATACCATGTTTTGTTTTTCTATTCACCTGCCAAAGAACATTTGGGTCGTTTCCATCTTTTGGCTATTGTGAATAACGCTGCTGTGACCCTTGGTGTACCAACATCTTTGAGTCCTTACTTTCATTTATTTTAGGTATCTGTTCCACCTAGAGGTGGAATTGGTGGATCCTATGGTAATTCTGTGTTTAATTTTTTGAGATATTGCCATGCTGTTTTCCACAGTGGCTGCACCATTTTACATTCCCACCAACAGTCACAAGCCTTCCAATTTCTCCATGTGCTCACCAACACTTGTTATTTTCTTTCTTTTTTCTATAATAGCCATTCTAACAGCTGAGAAAGTGGTCAGCCCATTTTGACTCCAGCCATTGCTAACAGTAACCCGTCTCCCGCAGTGTTAGCCAACAGCACCTCCCCTCAGCTACGTGAGCAAGCTTTGCTTTCTGCTCTGGGGTTTCTCTGATACCACGGCAAGGGGCACCTGCAGGACTGCTGGGCGTCTGCTCCTGCCACAAGGATCAGCTATCAATAACTCCACCCGGCAGGGCTCTTCCCTGCTGCTGAGACTTTCCTTCCCTGACTGGAACATTCCCCCTCTGCGTGGTTAACTCACACACATCCTTTAGAACTCACATGTCACCTCCAGAGAGAAGCCCTCCCTGACCACCGCCCCTCCCCCACAGGTCAGACTTATTTGCTCTTAGAGCACCCTCTACTTGGCACACTTTGTCATGACGTATTTGTCTGTATGCCTACTGAATTAACCCCTGTCTCTCCCGCTGGGCTGTGAGCTCACGCAGAGGGAGACCGCCATCATCTTGTGCACACTGCATTCTCAGCACCTACCGTGATGCCCTGCTCATACCAGATGTTCAGGAAGCCTTCGTTTAAGGAATTATTCTATTCAACATTTAACACATTTTTATGGATTACCTGTTCTAAAAGTGGGGATAAAACTCCCACAGTGCTTAAAGTCTAACGAGGGACATAGGTAAGAAAAAAATAAACAAACATATAACATGTCAGGCAGTGATGGTTGCTATGGAGAAAAACAGAACAGGATAAGGGGGCAGGTGCCACTCCACAGAGGTTCGTTAGGGAGGGCTCTGGCGATGTCTGATGGGGGACCCGGAGGAATGAGAGGATGAGTGAAGCCTCCATCTGGGAGAAAGCCTTCCGGGGGGAGGGAACAGCACGAGCAAAGGTGTGGCAAGTGAGTGACAATACTGAGTGCTGGTCCAAGGCCGGGTAGAGGACGGAAGGGGGAACTGAACCCGAGTCTCAGACAGAAGGCTTTGTGGAGGGTGGGATGGGAGTGGACTCAAGGTCAGGACACTCTGGACAGGAGGCGAGGGAGGCGCAGGGTCAGCTCCTGGGATGGGAGTGGACTCAAGGTCAGGACACTCTGGACAGGAGGCGAGGGAGGCGCAGGGTCAGCCTCCTCCCCCAGCCACCCCGGGCAGGACCTCGCCTGGTATTCTCTGGTACCTCCCATGGCCCTGGCTCAGGGCTAAGCACTTAGTAGCTGCTTTCTAGATAGAACTAAACCCATTCAAGAAATTGCCTAAAACCCATTTTGCTAGGACAAGTTGGCTCAGGACAAGCATCTGTCCATCGGAGGACCCTGCAAAAACACATTTGATGTTGAACTTAAATCCGCTTCCTTCTTCCTCAGCACCTCTCTGTTTGCCGGCTCTGCTATGCTAATAACACCAGGAGTCATCGTCTTTCTCTATAAAACGTTCCCCAATTACTATCTCGCTGAGCCTCTAAACAGCCTTCAAGCCGTGACCCTCCCTTGTCTAGAGGGGTTTGGACGGTGGGCTCGGCCAGCACTGACCGACAGCCATTTCCCATCAGTTTCTGCACATTGTCCTCCCCCCTGCCTTTGACACAGGCATTAACATCTTCCTTTCAAAACAGGCTCAGAGAGGGGATGTCGCCTGCCTGAAGTTCACCAGCAAAGCCCTGAGCCAAGCTGAAGCTAGGCTTCTGGGTGCTGGATTTTGCACTCTCCCCACAGAGGCCCCTGAAACCCATGATCCCCTTGAGGAAACTTCTGCTAAAACCGGGGCTGACCAGCCTGGCCCAAGCCTCCCTTGGCAGAGCAGCCCGAGGTTTTGACTGGAGGTGACCCAATGAAATTCCAGGACCCTGTGTGCTGCAGGCAGGAGGGAGACAGGCCGCATGCTCAGCGTCCATTCACACAGCCCCCCACCCCCACCCCGCCCCGTCCTCCCAGTGGCTGTGAGGGATATGGAAATAGAGCCGCGGACCAGGGAGAGGAAACAGGCCCTCTGGCATGCCGGCAAACACAACCTCCACGGTTGAGCCCATGGGCCTGGACTCCTTTTCCTTTAACTGCCACCTTCTGGAGGCCCAGCCCCTGCCAACCAGAGCCAGGATTTCTGCTCTGTTTCTGCAGCTGAGAGAAGGGGTGGCCATGCGGGCCTACTCTTCGAATTCACCCTCCTTCTCCTCCTCTCTCAACTCACATTCTGGTCACTCAGCTACTCATTTCTTCTGTTCCTTTCCCACACTTGCTGGGCACTGGAGGTCCTCAGGTGAGTGACCATCAACCCTTGACCAGGAGGAGCTCACGTTCCCGTGGGGGACATGCACACACAACCACGCCCGCGCAGTGTGGACAACAGCAGTCAGTCGTGGTCGGGGAAGGCACAGCAGCTGCCAGGGGACACCTGGCCCTGACTGGGAGCTCAGAGACGCCTTCCTGGGAAGGCTTTCTGGAGAAGGTGCTACGTACCTGGGCTGGATTTTAAAAGAGTGAGCAGGGGGCCAGCCCAGTGGCATAGTGGTTAACTTCGAGTGCTGTGCTTCGGTGGGCTGGGGTTCAAGGGTTCAGATCCCGGGCACGGACTTACGTACCGCTTGTCAAGCCATGCTGTGGCGGTGTCCCACATACAAAATAGAGGAAGATCTGCACAGATCTTAGCTCAGGGCTAATCTTCCTCAGCAAAAAAATAAAATAAAAGAGTGAGCAGCAGTCTGTCAGAGGAAGAAGCTTTTGGGCAGAGGATTTCACAACAGCAGAAGCTCCACGGGGTATGGATTTCTGTCTGGTTTATTACCCAGCGCCTAGATCAGTGCCTGGTACGTAGTAGATGCTCAAGAAAGGACAAAAGGAACAGAAAGAGGGAGAGAAGGAGGAAGGGAGAGAGAGAGGGAGAAAGAACAAATGACTCCAGGGTAGATGTGTGAAACAGCTTGGTGTATCCTGGGAATTGAAAGTACAGTAGTCCCAGGTGGCTGTAGCTGAGGTAGATGGGGCCGGGGGAGTGGCCTTATCTAAGCCTATTGTTGGTGGTGTCCATTTCTTATCTTCCCGCCGTGCCCAGAGCTACTGGGGATGGGACTGTTTTTCCTCTCGTGGTCCCCATAGCCCCCGGTGTGTACACTGAATGTTAATCTGCACACAGGTACTGAAGCTGTAGGGGGGCTGGAGACACAAAGATGACTCAGAGTTAGCTCCTGCCCACCCCCCACCCCCAGTCTGGCAGGGGAGACAGACAATAAACAACTGGCTTCAACAATACATAGAACGAATGGACAGCTACTACGGAGGTTCAAGAAAATGAGACCCAGCAGAGGGATAGAGGGATGGGCTTTGCTCCAGTAGTGAGAGGCAGGGAGGTTTTTGTGAAGCAGATGGCATTGAAGGGGACGTCAGCCTTAAGGAATGGTCAAAGAAGGGGGTTGGGGTGGGATACATTCCAGGCAGAGACACCAGGCCCCAAGAAGTGGTCCAGGGAAGGTGGGGACTGGGGGATCCAGTGGGGAAAGGCAAATTGGGGTTTCGAATGCTGTTCTTGGGTGTTTGGACCGGCTTCTGATCCGACCGCATTTTGGATCATTGTGGTAGGAGCCACACACCTAGTTGGGGCTGCTGAGTGGTCCTGCTTCCCGGGAACCCATCAGCTCCCTTCTTTCCAGCAGGCTGGGAGGCTCCCTGCTTTCTGCATGGGCCCTCCCACTGCCTCTTCTAGCTCTACCAGGAACCTATGACATGGGGGCTCATTCCACGTCAAGCCCCAGCCAAGCGCAGACAACAGGGACAGGGTGCCTGGTACAGGTTCCCCAAATGCCATCCCCTCTCTTCTTGCCACACATGCTCTGGAAGGAGGTGCTGGTCCTTTTTTCAGGGTGGGGGATGGGGAAGAAAACTACAGAAGGGAAATCAGCGTCATAGAACATCAGACTCTCGAAAGATATCAAAGGTCTTCTAACCTCCCTTTCCCATTTGACAGATGAGGAAAACGATGCATCAAGAGATCCGCCTGTGCAGCAGTCCTGACGCTGGGAGGCATGGCCAACCTGCTGGAGAGAAGGGCAGTGTTTTCCTTTAGCCAGGACCTAACCGAGACTCTTGATACTCATAATTTGTGGGCCTTGCAGACCCAAGATGAGTCAGGCTTCTTGTGAGTCAGTCTGTTGACAAGCCATCCCCAGCCGTTCCTAGCCCATCAAAAATAGAAGTCCAGGGGAAGGGTAAGAGCAGGCCAATTTAATTAGTGTGGGCTCTAAGGTAGCTTAAGTTAGCCCTATTAAATTAAACCGCCTAGGGGAAAAAATAACTGTAATTATTTCCTTCTCTCCCCTATCGTTGTATTTCAACTCCCTCCCAACCTCCATGCCTCTCTCATTCACAGAACAACCTTTAAACCAGGGGCCAGCACGCAGACAACCACAGACCAGGGTTCAGAGTTTCCCTTTTCTGCCCCTTCCCCTGCGACCTCCCGGTCCCCACAGGGAGCATAGTGCGTCCAGAGGCGTCCGCGGGGCCTGGCTGTGTTCGAATTCAGGGAGGCTGAATGTTCTACTCTACACTGAGTAGAACATTATTCCAAAAATGCACCCAGAGTCTCCTTCCTGAACCAATGCAGATCCATTTGCTGCGGGGCATTTCTTTTAAAAGCCCATTTTCTCTCTTCCACAGATCAAAATAAGCAAACTTTAATGGTAGGGAATTATTCTTTATTTTGTTAAAATCTACTTCTGAGTTTTCCTACTTGAAACGTGTTTTCCCGAGGACACTGACCTATCCTTTAATTGTTTGGTGCGAGGCATGTTAGGGGGAGGGGCGTTACTTGTTTATTGGAACAGCGCAGTTAAAAAAAAAAAAAAATCAACCTAGGCTAACAGTTTCAAGGCTCCCCTAAAGATGTATCCAAACAGGCAGCCAATCAGCGCTTACACAGCTTTTTCTGCTTGACTCTTTTAAAGAGACAGAGCCGACTGTGTTTTATCACATTTAAAGAGAACCGCGCTCTAAAAACAGTCTGAAAATGGGGGAGTCTTCCCCTATTCCGCTGGTTTCTGGTCTTAAGAGTCTCTAGTGAGGGACACGCAGTGTGTCCCCGGGATTCTCAGCGTGGGCAGAAAGGAGTCAGCAGCAAATAGCTGGGTCACTCTGCCAGCGCCCCCCTCAATTTCCCATTGTACACCTGGGTCACTGACAATGGAAGCTTCCCCTCCCCCCACGCCTGACTCTCGTCCCCCACTCCCCAATTTAGCTCCATTTATTTGAAGTTTGCAGATTTCTGTGGCGCGCATTCCGCGTCGCGGGGCGCCCAGGTGACGCCCCCTCCCCTAGAATGGTACCGTCTCCCGTAGAGAAGCCAAGGGGCTAACTTGCCAGGGCTGGCAGACCTTGGAAATTTGGGAGCATTCACTCTCCCTTCTCTTAGCCCAAGTCCCCGTCCCCTCCCCCAGGCTCCCCAAAGCACGCCAAGGGCCATTTTCGCGCGGCCCCACTTTGGGGTTTTCCAAAGTATTTTAATGATCTAGTAAAGGAGCAGCCGCGCGCCTCGGCGCCGGCTCGAGCCGCCCAGCTCGCAGCGTGGAGCCCCGGGCCCGGCGCTCGGAGGCCAGACTGGGCGCGAGGGAGGACCGGGGGCGGGGCGGCCGGGTTGAAGTCTGGGGAGGGGGTCGGGGTCGGGGTCGGGGCCCAGGCCCAGGGGGAGGGCAGGCGAGGAGGGGGGAGATAAGGGCTGGGCAGGCGCGGACCGCGGCGGGGGGAGGCGAGGGGCAGATAAGGGAAGGGATGTGGCGGGAGGGGGCCCGCGTTGCTCCGCTTAGGGGTCCGCGCCCCCTCCCCTCCGACGCTGCCGCAGCGCCCCCCGCCCCCCAGTGGCCCTCGCCGCCGAGAGCGCTGGTCAACCCCCCTCCCCGGTGGGGCCGGGAGACCAGGGCTCCGTCCGCTTCGTGTCCCCTCCTCCCCACATCTACAGGAGAGAGAGGCGACGCGCGCCCCGGACACCCCGGCTCGCCCGCGGGAGCTGAGGCAGCGGCTCCCAGGAGGCGGCCGCCGCGGGGACTGCCGCGGCCGGGCGCTGACAGGGCGTCCCTCCCGGCCGCCCCGGGCCCGCCCCCGAGCGCCGATTGGCCGAGGCGACCATCCATCGCGGGCCGTTGACGCCCGCCGCGCTCGCCCGCCCGGGCAGCCACGTTCGGTTGCGCTCCAAGTAGACCAGCGGCGGCGGCGGCGGCGGCAGCGGTGCCGGAGGCGCAGAGGGCGGCGCAGGCGGAGCCGGGCGGGCGCGCGAGCGAGCCAGCGGCAGCCGGGCCGGCGCGCGAGTGGCGGCGGCAGCGGCACCCAGGCCGAGCCGGCGCGGGAGAGTTCCAGGGCGATGGGGCCGCGGCCAGGGCTGACGCTTTGACAGCTGGAAAGAGCGCGGAGCCAGCGCCGGGGGGGAGGGAGGGGAGCGCGGCGAGGAGAGCGCGAGCGAGCGGGCGAGCCGGGGAGGGGGCCGGGAGCCAGGGGCAGCTCGGGAGCAGCGGAGCGCTAGCGGCGGCGGCGGCGGCGGCGAGGCTCGGCGCCCTCTTCTCTGCAAACCATGTTTGCCAAAGGCAAAGGCTCGGCGGTGCCCTCGGACGGGCAGGCTCGGGAAAAGTAAGCCCCGTCTTCCAAGTGGCGGCCGCGCCGCCGCCGGGCTCGGGCGGGCGGTGGGAGGCAGGTGGGCGGGCGGACGGGGGGCTGCTGCGCCCCTGCCCCGGCGCTGCTGCCTGGCCCCTTCCCGAGGCCGCGGCGGGCGGCGTGGGAGAGCCCATTGTTGGGAGCTGGCGATGCTGGGGCATCGGGGAAGGGGCGACGGGGGCGCCGCCGGGGGAGGGGGCATTTGGTGGCCGTGGGGCGTGCCGGGCGCGGGGCCCGCGGGGAGGAGTGGGCGAGGTCCCGCGAGCGAGCCCCGGCGCCCGCCCGGCCTGGGCGCTCCCGCCGGGCCGCACTTCGCCCACCGGGCGCGGGCAGGGGGCGCGTGGCTTCTCCAGCCCCGAAGGCTCCTTTTGTCCGCCCGCGGCGTGAGGAGTGCGTGCCGGGGCTTTGTTCGGCCCCGAGCGCTCTCCCTTGCCTGCCCTCGGCCTCGCTGCCGGCCCCGCGCCCTCCGGGGCGCCGGGCTGGGCAGGGACGGCGGCGCCGGCTTGGCCCTAGGCTTGGGGGACAGTTGTTTGGGGGAGGTGGGACGGTGGCGCTTTGCTGCTCTCTCCAGAGCTCACTGAGCGCCCCGGAGTCCGGGATGGCGTCTACCCGGACCCCCAGAGCTGGGGAGAGGGTGGCAAGGAGTGGGTCGGGGGAAGGAGGGAGGCTCGCGGGGGTCGGTGGCTTGCGAGTCTGAGAGACCTAGGTGGGTTTCGTCCTGGCGCCTCTTGAAGTTCAAGTTTGGGGGCTGTTCTCCAGCCCCCACGGCTTGAAGTAGCGCGTTCCCTGGTCCCCACCCCGGACTGCTCGCACCCGCGGCCCCAAGGCAGGGCCGAGCTGGCTGCTCACCTCTGGTCGGGGCCACGGTGGGATAGCGCAGACAGGGCTGGAAGCTGGCTGGCAAGGTCCAGGAGCGAGCGCCCCGTATGATCTGACGCTTTCTTTCTCTCTGTGTTTTCTGCCCACTTTCCAGGTTAGCTTTATACGTCTACGAATATTTACTGCACGTAGGAGCACAGAAATCTGCACAGACCTTCTTGTCGGAGGTGAGTGGAACTCCCCCCATCATCCAATTTCTTGACACCCCCCCCCCCCGCCCCCATTCTTAGAGCCTTTGTTTTCAGGAGCAGCCACTGTGGCCACCATTTTGAATTTTTATCACCTTTTGGCATTTATTGTTAGTTGATCTTCACAGCCTTTTGGCTGGGGGAAGCTCCCAGCCCACCCCTTCCCCTTGCTCCTCTAAGCTGTCTCTGCTCTCTCCTTTTCAGATTCGATGGGAAAAAAACATCACGTTGGGAGAACCACCAGGGTTTTTGCACTCGTGGTGGTGGTAAGTTTATGTGATAGTTTTGTGTGTGTTTGTTTTGTTCTGAGCCCAGGGTCCCGGTGAACAAAGATGGGAGGCCTACAGCAGGCCCCCCACGCCTTAGCATGCGATGTTGCGGGCAGCAGAGCGCCTCTGTGTAGTGGGACCAGCACTGGGGCAAGAGGGAGAGGGCAGAAGGGGCTGATGTCTAAAGTTTTCGCCTCCTCTTTCCCCTCTTACTAAGAACCTACTGAATCCTGCCTGGTGTTTGGGTAGAAACTCCTTACTTTCTCATCTCACTCTGGGCATTAGGCAGGGGCTTGAAAAAACCTTGAAGGATCTTTGTCAATTCTGCATGCTGCTTTAATTAGAGGGAGTGGGGGCGGGGCGGGGTGGAGGGGACACCAGGTCTGTTTTACAACTAGCCTGTCTGTCCCGTCCTTTTTCTTCTGTGAGCTTGAAACCTTGAGAGCGAAAATCAACTGGGGCCTTTTCCAGGCACCCTGAGAAAAAGCAAGAAGGGGCTGCCACTTCCTTTAAAGATACTGATTCAGACTGACTGGACCTTCCTCTCCTCTGAGGGCCCTCCTCCCACCCCCAACATCCCTAAAACCACAAAGTTTCATTTTACCCAGACCTTAGCTGGTTGACCTCACAGAGTGCCTGTAGTTGGGAGTTAGGGGCTGCCTCTTGTTTGTGGCCCTGTTGCAGGCCCGGGGCCCCTGCGGGCATGGGGCCACTCAGGTCTGGTCTCTGCCTGCTGCAGGCGGGCGGGAGGGAGGCTGAGGGTCAGCGGGAGCGAGTTGCGGGAGTGTGAGACCTGGGTGTTTTGTAGGGCCGAGTGGCGGAGTCTTTGACTCCTTTTGAAAAGGAGAAGAAAGCAGAGCGGCTTTTGATATTTTGGTTGAGCTCAGAAAAGCACTTGAAGTGCCGTGTCTTGGGATCTTAGCGTTTACCTGACCGCCAGCTCAGGTTACTGTTCAAGTCTCTTTGAAATGCAGGAGGATGAAGAGTCTGTTCTAACTTGCGCAGAGAAAATGAGTTTTTAATTACTCCTGCCAACCTCGGAACTGCCGGTGTTGGCAGCCTGTGGTGTGGCGCAAGGACTTACCTGTAGGAGTGGGCGATGGGTTTTCCGTGGCCGTTTTTGGAGAGGGGTGTGTGGATGGGGTTGGCAGGTCTGCCGGTCATGGATTTTGCAGAAACTTAGACTTGTGAGTTAAAGTTCCTTAGAAGGGGCTGGGGAGCGTGTAGTGTTAGAAATCTTTAGTGTGTGGAGGAGTTAATCAAATGTGTGCGGCTCAAGAGCCTCCGTCCGCAGCTGGTGGAAGCCTGCGATTTTCCTGTTCTATCTGTAATCCCCCGAAACTTCTCCAGCCTTGTCTCAGCCCCTGGAACACGGAGAGTCTGTCGTGCTGGACACAGGCAGTGGTGGCTCTGAGTGGCTGTGGCTGTGATCTTGTTAGTTAAAAGTTGCCACCTCCAGTTTGACTCTGAACAAATAACTACAGCTTTCGAGGTAGGAGGGAGTCGTCGAGCTGACCCAGGGGCCAGGCTGTGAATTCACACACCTGAGTGAGAGGCTCGTCTGATGACTGGCAGAGCTGGTGGTTGAGATGGTTTCTTCTGTGCTGGCAGATTGTGATGGGGACAGGAGCACTGGGCCAGGAGTCGGACTTTCGCTCAGAGCCCATTTTACCCTTCCAGCAGGTTCCCATCCCTGGGCCTTCAGCTTCTGACCTGGAGAGGGTTTCTGAGGCCCCTTGTTAATGACTACCGCATGTTTGTATAGGGTTTTACTGTTCAACAAAGGACTTGTAATACAAAGTGTTGGAGTGACCATACAAAATCACGGAGGGGGCTGAGGCAGGGACGTCTAGGGTAGGTGCCTCTTGAGGAGGGTTCTCTGTTTCAAAGTGAAAGGACTGGATTCTTGGTCATCCAGTCTTTCCTTTGGCTGATTGATATGTGTTCTTTGGTAGGCAGGGCAGGAATGGTTCTTGCATAAGAATACCTTGAGGGAGGGTCTGAGTGGGAGTGGGGGTGAGGGGGGAGGGGTAAGGGTGAGGAATGAGGGGTCTGGGGTTGGGGGGTGGGCTCTGGGATTAAGAGCCTGTAGGTTCTCTTTATTGCCAGTCACCCAGATTGCTGCATATATGAATCATAGTCCTGACTTTGACAATTAAATCTTTTTACTAAATGCAGCCGTTTTGGTTTGGGGGGGTGATAAAAGGAGCACAGATGAGACGAGTGTGGATTCTCCTCCAGATTCCCACCCGTCCTATCGGGGCATCAGTGGGTGGGTTGTACTAACCTGTCCGAACTTCAGGTGCCCCACGTCTACAGTAGGGATAAAATCATGTACGTTACAGCGCTGGGTAGTCACAAGCAGTATCATGGGTATGAGGCACCTAGCACATACTAGGTGCCTGATAGGTGAGAACTATTACTCTGGTTACAAGTGGCTAAGTTGCAGAAGAGGTTGGGTCCATTTTGTTTTCTCAGCTGAGTTTGCCCAATGAGGCTGGAAGGTAGGATCCAACCTCTGGGAGATCTGGTGCTGTTAGCACTATGCGTGGGGCACTTGCCGTTGGTACACAAATAATAATTAGTAACCCGATCTTATTTTATTTTTCGACTTGCAGCGTATTTTGGGACCTTTACTGTGCAGCTCCTGAAAGGCGAGACACTTGTGAACATTCAAGTGAAGCGAAAGCCTTTCATGATTACGTGAGTAACGAATTTTTAATCCTGGCAATAATTACAGGGTTGGATAGCTCTAACTTCTTTAGTACCAAAAGCAAATACACAGCCAACTGGCAGTAGTCTTTGTTTTCTCCTTGCCTTTCTTTCTGTTCTGCCCACCTCCCGGCTGCCCTTGCTCCGGACCCTCCTGCGGCAGCGTTCTAACTTGGTGAACGGAATTTCATAATGTTGTAATTATGTGGAAGAGTGTAGATGCCTATCTGGAGAGTTAAATGGCTTTGTGTGGGGCTCAACCATGTGAGGTTTATGTTCCAAGTGGACAGTTAGCTGGGAGGGGACTGAGCCTCTTTGGTGCTGGATTAAGAAAAAATTGACCACAACAATAACAACACCAAAAAAAACAAATATGAAACTCGTGTTTTGGAGTAGAAGGAGTGGTTGAGTGAGAATTTGATGAAATGGACTCTTGCATTACTTTCTAGCGAGCGATCGTTTAAATGATGTTTTGGGTGGGGGGTGTGTTTGGTAGTGGGGCTTGTGTTGTATCCACTAGGATGATGTATACTTTGAGCTCCTTGGCTGGTCCATAATCCTGTGTTCAAAATATTCTTGTGGAGATGGTTAATTTCGTCACATTGTGGTGCCTTGTACCCTATCATTCATCCTCTACCTGGATGAGTTGCTTAAGATTTGTGAAATGCTTATGAGGGAGATGTCTGCCACGTGTCCATCTCCCATGGCAGTCCCCCTCAAAGAAAAAATTGGACTCCAAACCTGGGCTGGAGTCAGACGTTATGATCAGATGAATCAGGTTAGGATCTTCTGGTGGAGAGGGAAGGGGAAGTGTCTGCAGATCATCCCAGCTCCTTCCAGTCTTCACATCTCATTGGCCTTGTAGAAGGTTAAGTGTGTGTGTCTGTGTGTGTCTGTCTTTGTGCACACACATGTGCACGTAAGAGTGATTTGTTTGGTCTTAACACTTCTGATGAGGTGGGTAGGAATGGTCCCCAAGCTCTAGAGCATGGAAATTGGTCTCTTGAACGTCGTCAGGGCCCACCTACTTGGCCAGGCCATCTACATCCCCCGCGTGCAGAGTTTGAAGCTGGCCTAAGAGACCAGAACCCATTTGGTTGAGTTTCGCAAGTGGTCACATCCCATTACCAGGAATATCTTTATGGTGAAAATTTCTCCTGTAATACGAGGAGTTAGAGACTCAGCTGGAGGCTCACTGGTTTTGAGAATATTCAATGTGATGAAATTTTGCTGTGACTGAAAAGTTAATGCCCTTGGAGTGGAATGCTGAGGAAATTGACCAGTTCTTGTGCCTTCTCCAGGGCTGAAAAAGAGAAGCTGGCGAATGGTACTTAAGGCCTGGCCAACTTTTAGTAGTAAAAGGTGAGGTGACCAGTTCACTTGTGATGTGGTTCTTCTGGGAAGATCCGTGGTGGTGATCATAGGGTTTCCTGAGCTGGAGGTTGGAGGAGGAGGCTAAGAGGCACATTAGCCATATAAAAATAGTCAGTGGTGGGGCTGGCCTGGTGGCGCAAGCAGTTAAGTGCGCGCGCTCCGCTGCGGCGGCCCAGGGTTCGCCGGTTCGGATCCCGGGTGCGCACCGACGCACTGCTTGGCAAGCCATCCTATGGCAGCATCCCATACAAAGTGGAGGAAGATGGGCACGGATGTTAGCCCAGGGCCAGTCTTCCTCAGCAAAAAGAGGAGGATTGGCAGATGTTAGCTCAGGGCTGATCTTCCTCACACACACACAAAAAATAGTCGGTGAATTTGACCTTTCTACCTGGTAAAAATCCTGCGTGTGTTTTTTTTTTTAAACCTGTGGACGGCCAATTCCTGTGTGGCCAGTCTTTGACTGCTGTGCAAATAGTTTCATTTTAGAGTGGGGGATGGGTGGACATACTTATTTCAAGTCAATCTGTTGATATAGGATGTCTGTGCTAGCTTTTGCAGAGTATCTTTCAGAGAAGTTAATGATTTTTAACTAAGTTTGGTGCGCTAGTAAATAATATGAGACTCTGGCAGTTCGTGGTTTGGTCTGCCATCTTGAAACCGTGTGGTGACGGTGAAGGCTTGCATGGGTTTGCCTTCAGTAACTTGGCGAGGAATGGCAGCAGAATTGTGTCAAGATTGCTGAGGTTGGCATAGACGTTTAGAAGATGCTGCCAAGAGTTG
Source organism: Ceratotherium simum simum (assembly GCF_057802395.1). Classification (NCBI taxonomy): domain Eukaryota; kingdom Metazoa; phylum Chordata; class Mammalia; order Perissodactyla; family Rhinocerotidae; genus Ceratotherium; species Ceratotherium simum. The sequence continues at coordinate 4,923,643 of NC_141921.1, forward strand.
AAGTCACACTGATTGAGGCCCAGGATTTACAGATTTGGGGATCAAAACCCTTTTTCCTGGATTGCAATCCACTTTGTCTCATGTGGCCTGAGAGTCAGGTCATGTGGGAGGGAGGAATGAATGATGAGTGGGGATGGGAAGGGAACATCTCTACTGTGAAGGAGTTAAGGGGTGGTATTGAGTTGCAGAGGTGACAGAAGCAACTGGAAAATTAAGAAATATTTAAGAAAATTAAGAAAAGGAACCCTCTTTTCTCCTTGTCCTTCTCAAGTCTTCATTCCCATGGCCACCATCCAGTTAACCCTCATGCTTTCTTGCTAGAATTATTGCTGTAGCCTCTTTCTGGACTCCCTTCCTCTTGTCTGGAATGCATGTGTCTCTTATCTGTTCACATCCTATCTGTCTTTTACCTTCTCCTTCGTGGAGGACTTTTATGATAGTTTTCTGCACTCTGATGGCCCCTTCATCTCAATGTCTATAAAAACCACCTATACAAAGCCTTCGTTGGTGGCTTTCCATGTGCTGGGCCCCGTGCTGATGCTATAGGTTCAGTCTCATTTCAAACCGCCAGTGACCCTGTGAGAGAAGGCACATTAACTCTATTTTGCAGGTAAAGAAACTGAGGCACAGAGAGGTTAATTCACACCCAGTAAGTGGTGGAGTTAGGATCTAAACACAGGCCACGACTGGCTCCATATTGGTGCTCCTGACCCCGCCATGGCGCGGCCCCAAGGTCCACGGTGGGTATCATTTGTTTGCACCTATTCCAACTAACTTCTCATTCAGGTTTGTCTTTCCAACCACAGCTTATTAATTTTTTCCGTGCCCGAGACCATTCATCTACAGAGCTGTTTATCTCTGTAGCTCTCACAGTACCTTGTACATAGTAGGCATGTGTGCTCATTGAATGAAGGGGTTAAGGGACTATGGGTAAGGAAAAATAGGGAATTTGGGCTCCGACCTGGTCTGGAGCAGCCAGTGGAGTGTTGGAAGGTGTTCTTTTGGTGACTTCATTTTTGCTGGGTGATCCTGAGCCAGGTGATTTTCCTGTGGGTTCACTAGTTTCCTTAAATCCTCTTCAGAAGATTAAGTGGAGTGTAGATGCGAGTGTGCAGTAACTGGCCTCCTGTTTTAGGTCAAGGAGAACGAAAGATTCTGATGGTTTGTCGGGAGTCTGTGCAGCTCAGGTCCCAGGCCGGGCGTGGTGGGTAGGAAGTGGTAAGTGTTTGCGGGGCAGGATGAAGAGGCTGGAAAGGACCTCCATCGGGAAGATCCCAGTCTCAGCTCTCTGAGGGAAATGATTTTGTGTTCCTGGCGAGTTGTCTCCCATTCCTTATGGCTGGGTCAGAGGTCAGGTCATCTCAAAAGCTCCTCTCAGGTCAAGGCCGGACTGTAGGGCCTGGAATGAACCAGGTGACTCAGCGAGGAGGGGGTTTAAATTTTCTTTGAGTTGGTGAGTTTTTATTTGAGTCACTGTCTATTTTCCGCCACACACCTGGCAACTTCGGTTTTCTTGGCTCATTGTTTATAAGCCCGAGTGCCCTGATGTTGACCAAACATAGTGTGGAGCGTTAAGGGTTCAGTACCAGGAGTGGACTTTTCTGAGAAGTTGGTTTGCCCTATGTCAGAAGCGCCCTGGGGCTATGGGAGGAGGCTCGCAGGGACCCTGCCTGGGTTTCCCTGCTGTTCCCCCCGCTCCAGCCTGAGCAGTGGTTCTGAATGTTGACGAAAGTCCTTAGGGTCCCATTGGGTTCTCTTGGATGCTGTTGTCTGGGTCCTGGCCTTGCGTGGAGTAGACACTCTCAACTGCCAGCTGTGTCTTTTCCTGCGGGCCCGGTGCTGTCCTGGCCCCCTTCTCCACTTTGATCTCCTTCAGGGTCTGTGGGGTTGATAGAAGTGTCTTGGGTGCCTTCTCCACTACCAGCAGTCTTTTCTCTCCTTGTGGTAGCTGATTTTGTGTTTTCCTTTTGGGGGCGAGAAATGAGTGGCAGAGGTAAGGCCCTGAAGTGGCCGCTGAGCTCCAGGTGCTGGAGAGCAGTGTTGATTCCTGGCACGGCTCATGTGCTGTTCTTTTCCTAATGCTTTTCCAATACATGGTTATGGTTTGGCCTCACAGGTGCCTTGCTGGTCAGGTTTTATTATTAAATCTCTCCCCCTTTTACAGATGAGGAAACTGAGGCCTGGAGTTCAGATGGCTAGGGCAAGGGCATGTAGCCAGGAGGTGGCAGAGTCTAGACCACGGTCTTTGAAGTTCCACCTCTCAGTTTTTGACAACACCCGTTTGATACAGAATCCCTGCAACACAGAGGGAAGATATTTGTGTTTGACCCAAAGTGCGCCCATATATATTCACTGAAGAAATGAATTTAACGGGGAATTGAACCGAGCCCCTGAGAGGTGAATTGCAGAGTCACTGGCAGAGGAGGGACCTGGGCTCGGGAAGGGAGTTGGTTATGGTGCAGTGGCTCCATTGGCAGGCAAAATGTGATAAAAGCTATGGCCTTTTCTTCCAGAAAGTGCATGTGTCCCTACAAAGGAGACTTTGTACGTGATTTCAGGAGGTTCACAGACTGCTGCCCCTGAGCCCGAGCCCCTCCGTGGTCCCCAGTGAAGAACTTGGGGAGCGCAGTGGACATGGAGTCCCATGACCTTGGTGAGGCTCGAGCCTCAGTTTCCCTGCTCTGAAGACCTGAGGTCCCTTCCAGCTGTGCCGCTATGAGCCCCTGACTCAGCCTCCCTTAGCGGGCTGGCTCCCTTGTCTGTGTCCTCCCACCCAGCAGGACTCTGCTGACCCCTGTACCCTCAGCTGTGAGCCTGTGCCTCCAGGAGGGTTGGTTAGAGTAGGAAGGTGCCCCAGAGTCCTGGACGAGGACAGGAGCTGAGGTATTTGTGGCTCCGTGGCGGGGGTCCAGCGTCCTTGGTGGGTTTGAAATAGCAGAGTGATATTGGAGAGGGCTCACCTTGGATGTGCAGGCCTGAGGTTCCTGCCAGGCAGGGAGTGTCCTCACCTGCCAGAACCCTTTGGGGGCCGGGGCATGAGAGGGTGGCAGTGCGGGCAGGGAGGGGAGAAGGCCGCAGCTGGGCTCCGAGTAGCTGGGGGAGTGCTCTCCCCTGCGATAAGCCAGCCAAGCTATCTGCGCAGAGGTCCTGGCGAGTTCACAGCGTTGCCTTTGGCTCTGACCCTTGGCACCCTTGTGTGGCAGGTTAAAAAAAGAAAACATACACACAGTTGCTTTTTTCCCCACTCCCCTGGAGCTTAGACTGTGTGTTGCGTCCTTTCTGCGGGCTCGCACCCGGTTTGCTGCAATTCCTCTTAACCCCAGAGGCTGCCAGATTCCTCCATCGGTAGCTAATTAAATACTAAGTGAGTAACTGGAATTGCATTTTGCCAGAACCCAGGCAGTGAGGCCACCTTAATGGGTTTCAAGAGGCTACAAGACCCCAAATTGCAAATCCTTGCCCTTTATTTCAAGGCGGGACGTGGGGCGGGGGAGTGGTGGGGACCCACACAAAGTGTTTGGCAGTGGTCACTTCATTTGAACTCCAAGGCCAGCCGTGTGCACCGGTCTTTGCATAATGCCATCTTTGTTAGCTAACATTTGCAAACTTGGACGGAGAGTCAGCTCTGTGCCAGCCACCGCTCCGAGGGAGCGGAAGACACCCAGCTCTCCCTGCGGTGTCGCATAGGCCGTCTGTCTCAGTTTTCCAAGGGAAGCGGGTTCTCCAGCGGGGACCCAGAGCCGCCTCGGCCCCTTCCCTCGGCCTTCCCGCCTCTGTATGTGAGTGTGTGTGTGTAAGTCTTAAGAGGGAGAAGTGGAAGGGAGGTGTGTGCCTGAGGGCCTGTCAACCAAGATAACAGAAATGTTACACTAGCTGTAGCCTTTATAATAGTGTCTAGGGTTTAGAGTATTTAGAAAAATTAATCTTTTTTAGCTTGGTAATAATTCTGACCACGGCACAAGTGCATTAGACGATTCACATAAACTTCTTTAATACATGTTGCTGGGAGCTTACAGCAAATAGACAATAATGATTGTTTGTTTTTGATTCGCCAGGGTAATGGGGTTTTCTGTAGCCTCGGCGAGATGAGTTTTAGGAATGTTGCTCTTCGGTTATGCTTTTCTTTTCCTGGGCCTTGAATCCACTGGATTTTGAAGGGCTTGTGCTCTGACTGGCAGCTGGGACACACACCTGAGTTGTCCCCACTCGGTCATTTCTTGGCAGGGCAAACTTCTGGATCCTCAGTTTCCCCATCTGTAGAATGAGGAGATAAGTGATTCCTCTGCCTGGTTGTCAGGAGGGTTAACTAGTAGTATGTATATAAAATGGGCATCTCTGTGGTTAGTGCTCAGTAAGTTTGTTTGCTTTCTCTTTACAGTCCTAAAGTTTTCCCCCAAAACTTGTAATATGATGGAAACAACAGCATATTTTTCTGGGAGAGCGAGTTGACTGCAGGGAACTGAATTTCCCAGTGATGCCCTCCGGTGCCTGGGTGCCTAGGGTCCCAGGCTCCCTGATGTGTCCTCCTCCCATACCAGCCGTCTTGTCTCACCCCCACACCCCTGCAAGGGGCAGAACAGGCAGTCCTGCCACAGGCTGGCACTGATAAATACTCCCCTGAGATGTCTGCCCCCTTATCTGCGTTGGACAGAGGGGCCCTGTCCCACTCCCACATGTGGCCGCCGTGTAGCTAAATGGTAAGACCCAAACGCTCGTGACTTGGCATCAGTGGAAATCTGGATTCAAATTTTGTTAGCTGTTAGCTGGTGAGGCCTTCGCTTCTCAAAGTCTAGTCTCTTGACTGTAAAATAGGCACAGGGTTGTCCTTGCTCAGCCCACCATGGGGTGGCCCTGGGAAGGCATGGAAAGCTGTGCGGGGAAAGTTAGTTGTGCTGTGAAGTGCGGTGTAAATACCTACAGGGCTAAACAGGATCGAAAGCCCCTAAGTCGGGGTCCTGTCGTCGTCCTCTTTGGTATGTGTGCTGCCTGGGCCGGCCTCAGGCCTCACTTGACTCTCTGAGCGAGGAGTCCCAAAAAGGGGCCTTGAGGAGATGGTGAGCTTGGGAAGGGAGGTGTTGGCCATGGCAGGTCTACGGGAAGCTGGTTCTGGGTGCATCGGCTGCTTTCTGTTTGGACTTCCTGGGGTGGGCCTGAGGCCTTGGTCAGCTGGCCCCAGACCAGGAGCAGGAGACGCTGCTGAGTTTCTTGGCTCACCGGCTAGTTGGAGAGACAGATGCAGCCCAGCTGGGATAAGTGCTTAAAAAGACTTGTGCGGAATCATCTTGTTCTTCGGAGAGACCAGGACGCAGAGTCAGGGCGGATGGGAGGAGGTGAACGGTCCCACCCAGCGTGGCTGGGCAACGTATTGGATATATGTAGAGAGCAGGGTTGCAGGTGATGGAACTGGAGGTCACCTAGTCATCTTCAAGTAGGTAAACTGAGGCCAGGAGAGGAAAGATGCCCTGTCTGAGGTCACCAGTAGCACTCAAACCTGCAAACCTGATCAGGGTCCAGGACTCGTTCCTTTGCGCTGTGCTGCCTTACTGCCTTACAGGCTATACAAACTTGGGCACCTTAATTAACCTCTCTGTGCCTTAGTTTCCTCAGGTGGAAAACGGGGTTAATAAAGTACACCTGCCTCATCAGGTGGTCATGAGGATTAAATGAGCGTCTGTGTGCGCAGCGCACACACGGTGCATATGGTGTCTGGTGCAGCGTGAGTGCTATGTTAATGTGTGCTGTCGTTCTATGATCTCACCTTGGCCTGGCGGGAATCCTGGATTTCTCTTGGCCCAAAGGAGGGTGGCAGCAGAATCATGTTGGTGTGAGAAGTGTGTGCCTGTGAAACAGGAGCTGGTAGTCTTGCTCACCTGTTGATTAGTTCTCTGGATCCCTCCCTGTCTTTGAATCCGCCTTCTTCAAGAGCCCTCGAGTGATTAGGGCAGGAGGGGGCTTCCCATACAGCCTACAAACCAGCCCCCTGCTTGTGAGGATGAAGTGAGATGTCGCGGGGACACTCCTGGTCAGCCCCTGGCCTGTGTGGTTCACTGCATCGTCAGTGTCCATTTTCTCCTCTTCTGGCCTCTTCTCTTGCTGTAGGAATCTAGAACATTCCCCAGCCCGCTCTGACCCTTCCCCGGATTCCTTCCTGTTGCACCACCTGAGCTGGGTTTTTTGCTCTCCTGCCAGCCAGCCGTTCTGTAGAGCAGATGCCAGCCTGGAATGTGGCTGCCTCCTCCGGGCCTGCCAGGACCACCCCCACCAGAACATTCTCCTTTCCTCCCAGGAACTCTGTGTCTTTTATTCACTTGCTAACGGTGCCTGGAAGGAGAGTGATTTGGGTCAAGGCTGTATCTCTTCCCTTCCCCTTCTAGACTGAAAGCTCCTGAGGGCAGGAGCCCTCCCTATCTTCACCCCTTTCTGCCACCCCCCCTCCTGGGGCCTGTTGCAGAGTCTTGAATAAATCCCGAGGTTGGTGAGTGACACTCAGAGCCTTGGGAAGTGAGAAGGGTTTGATCCCTGCCCAAGGATCAGGCGTGTTAAGTACACGTTTTAATGGAGATGGACAAGCGGCACGTGGGAACACATTGTTTTGCAGGCTGTGAGTTGTGACCCATTAGTGCCTCATGAAATCAGCTTAGTGGGTCACCACCAGCAATTACGAAAAAAGAAAACTGTATCACACGGAGTAAACATAAGTGTTGTTTTGGGAAACTTCTGTTTTCAGTGATTTATGTGTGCCTGCCTGTGAATGCATGTGGGCCCTGGGTTTGCGATGTAAAATGTGCCTCATGGTGGGTCTAGTCTAAACTTTGGAAGCCACCAGCCCAGGGAGGGCTGAGAGCGCATCTTGGGCCCTGCAGGTTGGGTGTCTTAGGCCAAGCGACAAGCGATTGCTGACCTCAGTTTGCTGATCTGTAGTAAGGAGGGAATTATTCTTGCCTCTGAGGGCTCTTGAGAGAATTGTTTGCCCACCTTGCTTCCAGAGCGGTGCCTGGTGGTTCCGCGGTACCTCTGCCTTTGGTGTTTGCTGCTGTATTCTTGGTGCGTTGAACATATGGAAGGTGTTGAGCAAGCAGATGCTTGTGGACTGCTGAATAAACAGGAGCTCCCACTTGAAGTTTGCGGCTTGTGCCCGCTGGCTGGCTGTGGGGCAGGTCTTCTCACCTGTCTGCAGTTGAGACGGGGGTCCCAGCCCCCTGTGGACTGTGTTGTCTGAACATCTGCAGGGCTCAGGCCACAGCAAGAATCTTGAGAATAGGTCTCAGGGTGTCCTGTCTGACCCAGGTCGGCCCAGCCTCCCAAATTCCTGTCCCCTCCCGGTGACAGCTGTGTGCACAGCTCCCAGGGCGGGCTTTGTGTCCCCGCTCTTTGTCTGGGTGAAGCGCCTGACATTTCACTTCTGTTTCACAGTCCTCTGACCTTAAGAAGCACGGCTGCTCCCTGGGGCCCCGTCGGAGGTTTTCCTCTGATGCTTCTCTCGCAGTCACAGAAGGCTGTTTGAGAGAGCAGGCTCCGGGGTGGCAGACCTCCCCCGGGCCCGGGATGCCAGCTGCAGCTTTGCGAGCTCTCGGGATGGACAGAGCGTGGCTTTGCAGACCGGACCGCGATACGGGGGGCCGGCGGCCGGTTACTCCTGGGTGCGTGCTGCGGCCTGGCTCAGCGCTGGTTGGTGATGGGGACCAACGCAGTGTCCTGGACAGTACACAGGACCTGGACTCAGATGACCAGGGTTCAAGTTCTGATTCTTTCAGATGACCCTGGGTAAGTCCTTTGGCCTCTCTGAGCCTCAGTTGGTGCGTCTGTGATGTGAAATAAGGCCTGGATTTTTTTCTGCCTCTCAAGCTTTTTTTGAAGTCGGGTGAGAGCATGTGAAAATGGTTTGTAATTGTGGTCCGCTTCTGAGAAGTCTGTTTCAGATCTGAACAGATAGAATGTATGTTAGGAAAGGAGCCTCTCAGTTTGCAGATGGGGAAACTGAGGCCTGGAGTAGGGTGGTAACACAGCAAGTCCATGGCCGGATGGGCTCTTGATTCCTGTGGCAGCCACTGACTTGAGAAAACCTCCCCTTAAGAGGTTGGCACCTGTGTCTGTGCCGTCCGTTAGGAATCTTGCAGCTTTCTCTGGGCGATGCCGTGGGCTTCCCGTGGCTCTGGCCATCAGGCCTGTGCTGAGGGGCAGGCGGCCCAGTGGGCAGGCCTGGTGTCAGGCGTGTGCATGCTGCCATTCTTTTCTCGCTGTCTTTTAGAAGGCTTCCAGTAGAAAATGTTATCCTCTCTCTGGAGGCCCTTCCTCTTGGCAACCCTGCGCGCCCGCCGCCGGCCAGATCCCGCTCCCGAGCACTTGTGTTACACGAGGCAGGGCTGGCCTGCAGCTCTGGTCGCAGGTTTCGCTGCGGATCTCCGGGCTGGTGAGCCGCTCCAAAAGGGGATTTTACAGCATGACAGGGAATTTCAGCCACCATGTTATCTCCGAATTGGCCAATTGATGGTTTCAGCAGAGCATTTCAGCATCGGGGAAGCCAATACAATTTGAGTTAGTTGTGATGGCTGCCACTTTAAATACCACAGTGAATTTCTGTCAGCGAGCTAATGCGTGGGATAGGGAATTGCAGAAAACTTGATCACCAGAGTGCTTCAGTCGATTCTGACCCCAAGCTACAGGAAATGAACTTAAATCTAGTTGACTGTCGCCACATACTTTCTTTGGCATTATTTTGCCGGCAGCATCTTTGTCAAGAGAACTGGAGGAGAAGAGACTAGGTAAAAATCACACTGTTTGACACTGGCCCCCACGATTTTAGGGAGCGACGATCTTCCATGGGAGGTTGAGCCATTGCGAGTTGGGATCGTGGTTTCAGGGTGAGGGATAAATTACTAAACTACAGCGTTGTGGTTTAATAATAAGAATTTCCTATTTAATGAAGGAAACTGGTTTATTGAGCACCTACTGTGTACCGAGTTTTAAAACAAGTGTTCTTATTCAGTTCTCACCCTATTTGGGCAGTACGGGGGACAGGATATTCTTCCTATTTTGTGGAGGAAGAACTAATAACAGTATCGAACAATTATTGAGTGCTAACTGTATGCAGGCACCTTCCTAAGTGCTTTAGCTTTTGTCTCTTGTATACTCAGAACAGCCCTGTGGGTTAAGTTCTGCTTTTATTCCTGCTTTGTAGACGAGGAACCTGAGGCACTGGAGGGATTCAGGAATTTGAAGGTAGACTTAAACTAAAGTGCTCTTCCTACCATCCCCTGCTGCCTCCCTAAGAACTCATACCAGCTCAGGTGTCTCTGCTGCCTGATTAGTGGATGACCCACTGCTCAGCCCAGGGTGGTGTGATGGTGGGGCAGCGGGACTAGGTGGGAGAGGATCCTGGGGGACAGGCACACTGAAGCCCTGCCCATGGGTGGTGTGGGTCACGGGTGCTGTGCTGCCCGCGGGTGCGGGGCTTGGGCTGGTCTTCAGTGCCTGACTCCGGAGGAAGACATCTTGCTTTGGGCCCGTGTACCTTAAAGAAGAGTTTCCCCATCTTTTCACTTACAAGGCCCCTTTTCTTAATCTCTGCCATCCCCTGTGGACTCCATGCTTGAAATATTTCATTTACAGATAGACTGCATGCATTGAGTCACCATTTTAATAAAGAAATAGGAAAAACAAGAACTATGTCATTGCTGATTAGAGCTTCTCGTCGGCTCAGGGGAAGCCACGTGAGCACACCAGGTGGGTGGAAATGTAGCCAACAGAAAATGTTGGGAATTTGGATTCCATTTCAGTTGAGGCAGACCTGATTCTTGGTGAGCTTAAAAAATACTAGCAGTGCTCCAGAGTCCGAAAGTTTTTGAGAGACCCGGTTAGAGCCCTTGGGGGCAACTGCTGGCTTACTTCTGTGCTTCCCCCGCCTACCCAGCAGTGTAGGTGGCTGCTAGCTTTGTTCTGGGATGGGCAGGGTTGGCTGTGTGGAGGGAAGGGCTTCACGTTTTCCCTTGGGAGTTAGGAGGGTCAGATGCAGAGGTTGCTCTAGGTCATCCATGCAGTGCAGGCAAGGCTTTCCTGTTAGGGAGGTTGCAGCTGGAAGGGTGGACGCCGCAGGGGTGTAAGACCCTGAGTGGAAGGCTCCCATCTCCAAAAGATGCTCCAGGGCCCCCCATCCCTACAGACCTGCAAAGGCACGAGTACCGTGTTCCCTGCTCTTCTGAGCTGGCATCGAGCGGAGGAGGTGGACCGCTGGACAGTGAGTCCAGAAATCATCTGTCTCAACCAACTGGCCATTGTCTTCTTTCTTTCCTAATTTGTAGCATGGGGACAGCGAGGAACACGAAAGTGATTTCTGAAAGAGTGGTGACCAGCATTTATTGCACATTTACTCTGGGCCAGGCCCTGTGTAGGGGCGTGACATTAATCTCTGTGACTCTCTACAAGGCAGAGGCTGTTTCTAGTCCATTGCTTGGACAAGGAAACTGATGCTCAGAGAAGTGAAGCCATTAAGGATTTGAACCCAGAGCCCCATTCCTAGCCTCTGAGCCACACTGTTATTTTAACAAACTTTTGGATGACTTTGGGAGATGGAGGACCTTGGGGGAAAAATGCACTTTGAAAGAAGTGGATCATTTCAGTAGAAACCTGTAAACGTATGTCTTTAAAAAAAAAAAAAAAGATGTCGGTGACAGTTTGCGTCCCAGTGAGATGAATGCAGATAAACCTATTTTGACTGTTAACTTATTTTGTTGCTTAAAAGCCAGTGACATGTAGCGTTGAATTTATTTTTCTTCACGGCGTTTAAGTGTTTGCCACTTCTTGAGTGACGTGTGTGAATTTGGGAATTGCCTGTACTCTGGGAATGAAGGCTGCTGCTTGCCTGTAAGGATTTTGCCTTAGGAGGGACCTGTGGGCGGGTTGGGCGGGCGCAGGCTGTGGCCGGGAAGTGGCTTGCAGCAGCGCGTACCTACATCTCAGGATGTTGCCGCAGCCAGAGCCTGCTCTGAGGTTGGGGTCACGGTGGAGAGCTGATCGCAGGAGTCTTTGTGACTGGAAGCCTAAATATTTATTCTGTTCTGTCCCTAATGAAAACAAATTGTCAACAGTTGTTCAGTAACTGACTAAATTAAAATCTGTAATTAGTCAATTAGATTAAAGAGTTGGCACAACCTGATTGTATCATGCTGGTTAGGTTATTAAGAGAAAGGGTGTGATTTTTAATTACTGAATGCTAATTTTGACAGTTTCAAATAGAAACAGACGTTTTTCCCCCCTTTCCCTAATTCTGAATGGTTTGGGAAGTAAAGACACTCAATGTGTAAATCATGTGTTTTTGAAGGAAAATAATCCGAGAAGACCCTTCTGTGGTGTAGGGGATTTGAGTTAAGAGGCCACACTGGAATTTGTTGAAAGGGTTGATTGGAAATCCTCCTTTCTTGAAGGATGGATGGCCTGACACTTGGCAACTTTGTTTTTGCTCTAAAGGAGAAGTTGGATTTCAGCTTCCTGCTGTCGAGTCATTGGGTTAGAGTTCTTTAGGGTCTCCCCAGTCTCTCACCTCAAGGGGATTTTTTGACCGATACCCCGAAAGCGATAGGAGACAGAATCCACTGAGGAGACTGCTGTGTGTATGAAGGGTGGCGGGACCTCAGAGACACCAACACCACAGAGTTGTTATGTGAATAACAACTTCTGACTTTTTTTTTTTTTGCTGAGGAAGACCGGCTCTGAGCTAACATCTCTTGCCAATCCTCCTCCTTTTTTTTTCCCCAAAGCCCCAGCAGATAGTTGTATGTCATAGTTGCACATCCTTCTAGTTGCTGTATGTGGGACGCAGCCTCAGCATGGCCGGAGAAGCGGTGCATCAGTGCGTGCCCGGGATCCGAACCCGGGCCGCCAGCAGCGGAGCCCGCGCACTTAACCGCTAAGCCATGGGGCCGGCCCAACTTCTGACTTTTTAGAAAGTATTTTCTCATGTACTGGGCGACCCAGTGAGAGGCACAGATGCAATGGAAGTTCTCACTGCTCTGCTTTACGGCTGAGAAAGTGGAGAGTTGGGGACGGAGGTGCCAGGTGTGGAGGCGCTGGGCAGGAATGGACTGGTGGTGGGTGGAGGAGGGATCCCGACAGGCAGGAAGGAAGGGAATTCTGATAGGTAGTAGCTGCAGATGGACAGAGATCAGAGAGGAGAGGGACTTTTTGCTTGGAAGGAAGATGGGATCAGAAAGTAGGGCCAGTTTATGGATTTAGAGGGATAGAAAGGAGCCAGAGAGTTTAGGGTGAGTGGGGTAGGCTGGTTTGAAAATGGAGCAAGTCTTTCCTCCCATTTTGTTTTTCTGGGGGATGCTATGGATTGCCTCCCCTACAGACACTGAAGTACGGGTTGTAAGTAGCCTTGGAACTGGACGTGAGAAGGTCTGAGCTGCTTCCAGCCACAGACCTCAGCACACAGCCTGCATCGCCTCATCTGCCAGAAGGGCCTTCCCATCTCCCCGCCCTCCTCCCAGTTCCTGGGAGTTCACGATGTGGTCAGCTATCTGGAGAACCTCAAGCTGTAGAAGAGGTCCAGGGGCCACTGCAGGAAGGCCACCCAGCCTTCGCTTCTCCTGGCCCAGAGTCTTGTGGGCAGCAAGAGGTTGAGACGCTAATCCCAGGCCCCTGAGCACTGGGCTGCCAGCTCCTTAGGCCCATCTGGCATCCTCCCTTTCTTAGAGAAAGCTGCCCCAGACCTTGTGCCTCCAGGAACCGCACTGAATGGTGTCGTCGATGTTGAAGCACAGGCTCTATGTTCTGCTGGCCGGGTTTTCCATGATCCTTTTGGGAAGCACCGGTTGAAATGGACTTTAGCTTTCAAGATTTAATATTAAAGCTGCTGGCGATCCAGAATGAGTCCTTTTCTTTTTTTTTTAAAAAAAAAAAAAGGGAAGCAACTTTGCTTTTGTGTCTGACAGATATGGAGTGCTAGGGAACCAGGGTGCAAAGCACAAGGCAAAGCAGCCTGAGTTCTAATCCCCGCTGGAGCCTTGACACACAGTGTAACCTATGCCAGTTACTTGACTTCTGGGCCTCAGTGTCCGCATCTGTAAAATGGAGGTTGCACTCAGCTTGCAGTACTGTTTCGAGGCAGTGATGCAGAACATCTTAGAAGATGCCCAGTAAATATTTCTAGAATGAAAGAACAAGAGGCTGAAAGGTGGCCAGTGTTCTGGGGATGGTATCCCTGCTCAGGGAGCTGTGCTGGGTGTGTTTAGACAGGAGTAAATGGGAGGAGATGAATAAAAAGCAGGAAGTATTTACGAGTGGTGGATTGGTGTGTGTTCTGAGTTTGGAATTCCTCTTTCAGACTCAGGATCCACAGCCAAGGTTAAAGAAACCCATAGGAGGAGGAGGAGGAGGAGGAGGTGGTGTGTGTGTGTGTGTGTGTGTGTGTGTGTGTGTGTGTGTAGTGGCAAATAGGAGAAAGGAAGTGACAGTGCTAGGAGAGAGTTTATTTTAAAAGCTTCCCCACTGATAGATTTGTAGCCCTGGGTAAATAGGGAAGCTTGTAAAACTTGATTCATTTTCTTCCTGAAGTCTCTTTTTGGTGGGGAGTGAGAGTGAGGACAGAGCCAGCCAAGGGAACTAGGTGCTTTTAGGTTAGAAGTGTTTGTGCGTCCCCAGTGCATGCCATGTACAGGGCCAGAGCAGTGTTCTCAGCCCTGCGTCCTGCCTGTAAACCGTCTTTACCTTCCCGGACTGAGTGCCCGTTGCTGGGCTGTGCTCTGGTCTCACCTAGGGATGAGCGAGGACTTGCTGCATTCAGGATGACTTCCTGCTTCCTTCCTGGCCTGCGCTGCCTGGAGCAGATCGGGTTTGCTCTTTTGGTTAGGAAACATGTCCTCCCCCGTCCCTGCCCAGCCTGCTCTGAGACGTGGACAGGCAGCTGGGGCGACCACTGGCCGGCGAGGAGCTGGGGTGTGTCCTCAGCTGGAGGCCATGTGAACTGTTCAGGAATGAGAAGTTACTGCTCCTGGGAGACCACTGCAGAAATGGAGTGGTCAGCAGGGCGAGGTGAGGTGACGGACCTTGTATGTTGGAAAAAAATTGAGGTAATTTTGGAATGTTTTTGTGTTTAGAAATAAAAATTATGACTATGTATTTTTGTTGTTAGAGTGGAGTGTGAACCCTGGGACTTAGATACCAAACATTGCCGGGCTGCAGTTAAAGAAGGAAAGGGCCAGGCAGGCTCCCTACCTCCGGGCCTTTGCACAGGCTGTTCTCCCTGCCTGTTGCGCTTTGGGGAACCCTATTCATTTTTCGTGTCTCAGTTTAGATGTCACCTAATTGTAAGAAACTTCTTATAATCATCTTTGAGCCCATGGGGCAGGGCCTGTAAACTCAGGGCCTGACACCTGGTGGATACCTGATTCATATTTATTGACTACGAGAGTGATCAGGAAGGACCAGGGGCTGCCCACCTCCTTGGGCCCCGTCTATACAGTCTGTGCATTTGAACGGCTCCCTGAAGCCTTAATGCCCTCAGAACATGTCCAAGTTTGGCTACCGGTTTGACGTTTGACCTCTGGCCTTGGTGTTCGCCTTTCTTTTCTGAAATGGGTCTTTGACATATCGATGGAGCTTCAGACGTGAAGTGTCCTCAGAGATGCCTGGAAAAATGCTCAGTGTTAAGTTAACCCAACCTTTTGCCAACTTCTGAGGCCTCTCGGGCTGGAAGCCCCAGGACTCTTCTTTTGCCCAGTTTTTGCCTTCTGTAACGGGTGCTGGGGAGTGAGTGGGCAGGGGTGTGGTCTGGAATTCTAAAGGCCATCCCTGAGCCGGTGATAACCCAGGATGATGGGAAACAGCCTGGTTCTGATTCCTCTAACTCTCACGCTTGCCTCTGCGGGAATATTTTATGATGTGACCCCCTGTAATTCAGGGTTGGGGGCGATTTTATCAGGCCACACAAGTCTACAGTTGACCTTTGCATTATCTCAGAAGACTCCTGTTTGCTTAGGGAGGAGGATAAACAAGATTCCAAGGGGGGCAGCCTGAGGCTTGGGCTGTGGTCTTTGTGCAGGCGTGGCTTCTAATTGTGAGCAGCTCTTATCTGTTCTTCAGGGAGGGTCTGGCCACACCCTAGCAGAGGGATTTCTTTAGTTCAAAGCCCGCCATTCACGCTTTTCCAAGGGCTTGAAATGCTCACATGCTCTAAACCACCACCTTCTATTAAGACTATCCTAATGGTATCAGTTCGGGAGGATGTTTTATCCAAAATCCACTGAGGAGTCAGAGCAGATATTTGTTTTTCTCAGATATTCATCCAGGCAGTCTAGTCTATCCATCAAATGGCTGATGCCTCTGAGATGTGGCCACAGACAGAAGGACGTCGGCAAATTCTTTGCCCTCATGGAGCTTGTAGACTCTGCTTCCCCTTTATCTGAGGTTTATGTGCCTTAAGATGCTGACTGCGTGTCTTTAAATAAAAGGTATATCCTGCAGGTTCAGATGGGCTTGTCCCCCGGGAAGGCACCAGAATTCCTTCTAGCCTCCGCTCAGGTGACCGCTGCCCTTGATGGGAAAACCAGTGAGGTCACTCTGCCCTGGCCCTGCCCTGGCCCCCTGGCCCGGCAGCTCTGTGGTGTTTGGACCAGTTGCTTGAAGTTAACTGAATGTTCACTTCCTTCCCTGTAGAGTGGTGGTAAACAGTACCTTTGCGGTCCCTGCGTCTGTGTGCAGCTCCACGCAGCTGAGCCGTTTTGGGGCCTCTTCAAGGTGTGGCTGAGTTTGGAGAAAGTGACGATTGCACCTTGGAGACGGGAGAAGAGTAAATGGTCTTGTATGGCTGTTATTCTAAAAAAATTTTTCACGAGTATTGCAAACACAAGTCCACAGGAACAGACACTAAAAGAATGAAAGATATACTGGTTTTCAGGAAGTTTTCAGGAGCCTATATTCTCTCAGACCTGAGTTAATTTTTCTAGGCTTTACCAGAAACACAGATCCCTCTCCTCGTGGTTGGAGGTTGGACATTGCAGCCAGGCTGTGGCCACCTCTGAGGCACAGGTGCCTGCCACAGCGCCACCCTTTCCGGTGAGTCAGCGAGTTTGTCCTGGAATATCCCGCCCCGGGTGAGGACTGGGGTCACGGGCTGGGGCCCCCCTGGGCCGCAGCTTCTCAGGAAGCTGATGCTGGCCCGTCCAGAGCTGGCTTGCAGACTCGAGATACAGATGGCTTCTTCCCCTCCCTTGTTTCTTTTTGAAAATGTTTTTCACGCAGAGCATGTGTCACCATGGCGTTCTTCTCACGAGGACAGAAGCTGTCACTGCACACAGCAGAGGGACTGGTTCTGATCCAGAGCTGGTGGTGGCAGATCCTGGTCCGATTACTTGGTGGGCCAGTTGCTGGGGCCCTGTCCAGGGTGTAACTGGGATCACACGTGGGGTCTGGGAGTGAGGAGGAACCACGGGACGGGTTGCCATGCTGGGGAAGGCAAGGGGGAGGGGAGTTGTGACTTACCCTGTCCAGGCCACAGAAGGGGTCACTCCCCTCTGGAACAGCAGCATCTGCTGCTCTGGGGGAGGGTCCGGCCCTGACCTGATGCAGGAGCCATGGCCACCACCAGCTTGGCCGCCCAGCCCAGCCCCATAGGAGGGAGGAGCCAGGAGCAGCTCTCCCAGCCTTGCTGTTCACCTGGCCTGGTTCCATCTGCCCTTCTCTGGGGACAGGCTCTTTACCACTCCTCAAGTCCCCGTTGTCCCTGTTGCGGGACTGGGAGTGCCCCTTCCCAGGCCCCAACAAATGGGTGAGCCCCCAGTGCCTGGCATATAGTTGATGCTCAATAAAAGTCTTGTGCTTTAAAACAGTGGGCATGAAGGAGTTGATGTGTTATAAGTGATGTTCTTGCTGGGAGGGCCAGGACCATCCCGCCCTGTGCTGCGCCTGGCACGTTGGAGTTACTCAGCTACTTGGGTGAACACAGTGGTGTCCAGAGAAAGCAGGACTCTGGCATGGGCAGGGCTGTGGGTGGCAGCAGGGAGGGAAGGAGCCTAGCTTGTTCTGTGCAGGAGGGCTGTGGTCTGTTGAAGGGACTCCGGTGGCTCCTGGCTCTCTCCTGCTGTCCCTGCCGGTGATGACAGCCAGCCAGCCTCTTGACCTCATCCTTTAAACTGCGCATTTGTTGGCTTGGGCCTAGGCGTGGGTGCCACATTGCTTTGTTAATGTAAAATGTGATGGTATCATGTCTGTGCCTTATTAAATCAAAATCAAACCAAAATCAAAAGAAAACAAATCAGGAGCTGCAGTGAAGACAGCCCTGAGGTGTCCCGACTATGGGACAGAGGCGCCAGACCGTGAGCCAGACCTTCAAGGTCTTCCTGGTCTGACCTCGTCCACATTTCAGATTTTGCCACCTTATTGCAGACTCGTCCTGGTGCTGGACACTCTCACCTTCAGTGTAGATTAATCATCACAACCTCCCGGTGAGGTGGGCAGTGGTCTTCAGGGAAAGAAGCGCCAAGGGCCAAGCAGGTAGGATTTCACAGAGCTTCTGACGGTACGGGGCTGGCCCTGTGTCTGTGTTGCTGGTGAAAGCCCCCGTAGCCTAGAAAACCCGGCCCCTCGCTCCTGCCTCCTCGCTCCTGTATGGAAGGTATTGTCTGTCACTGGCTGACACTTGGAGGGTTTTTCTTTTCTCTAAATAAATAATTCTTTGTCTCTCTTCAGGGTGGCGGATCGGGGCTGGAGAGAGGCAGCCGATCAAAGGCAGCCAGCCTCGCTGACTTTGAACAAGTGGGCTGGGGTGGGGGGCCTGGATGGCAGGAGGGGGCAGGAAGGGAACGAGGAGCCCGGTGTGCAGCTGAGGCGGGCCGGGTGCCCGACACCTGAAGCCGCCTCCTGCAACGTGTCATCGTGCGTTTCTTGCCCAGGGATGTGTGAGTGAAACATTAGGCTACATGGAGAGTTCCCTCCTCAGAGGAGAAAGCGGCTCCCTTTTCCTGTCCCTTTGTCTCTTGTCCCCTTTGTCCCAGCCCTGCGGCCTCCCCTCCCCCAGCGGTTCCTTCCTTTGTGCCCCCGCCACTCACCAGTGAAACTTAACTCGAGCCTCCGCCGACCGCCCAGGCCCCTACCTTCTCTGCTCCCCCAGAAACAAAAGTAGCTGGTAGGTCCCGGCCTGACTGTCAGCACGTGGACTAAAAGGAACAAGATGGGGGCCCCAGCCCCCCAAATGTGGTTGGTTTTGAAGGTTGATGCTGGCTGTTGGCAGTCCCTTCAGAGGGAGCAGCGTTGTGGGGGGCCTGCTGCCCTAGTCAGAGGGGTCTGGGACTGCAGCTGTGGGTGGGGGACCCCTTTCCTGGTGAAGGGCCCTGGGGTCTCCATCGAAGCCCCTCTTTTTCCTGCCCGAGTGGTTCTGGGGCCTTTTTGGTCATGAGTTCTGTGGGTGATACCTAGAAATAAGGACGTGCTAAACTCTAAAAGAGCCAGACCCACACTTCTGGTACTGAAGCACTCACCTTTGTTAGAAGATTGTCTTAGTCATCTCTGAGCAAGCGTGACCAGTCGCTTGGGGGTTAAGCAAAAATTGGGGGAGAAAAAATGAACCTTGGAGAAAAACCTGTCCGTTAACTTAATTTGCTGAGAATATGGAAAGGATGGGCTTGATTTAGTTTTTCATGATGCAAATGGGAACTCTAGTGCCTGGTTTCTAGCCTGGTGGCCAGAGCTCTGAGGGCGTGGTTTCCTGGGGTGATGTGGCCAGGCAGTCGAATTCGAGTCCAGAATTCGAGTCCAGAGCGCTAAGGCCTGCGGAGGTTTCGTGAAAGTGCGTGTGGATTTGTGGAGAGCGGAACTGGGGCCAATCTTGTGGCTGCATTGTTGCCGAAAGTATTTTTCCATACTTAAAATATTTGTTATTAATTTAAATATATATGTTTAAAATCATATGTTATGGAAGGTAACATGTAAATTTAGAAATATTGTATTCTGTCCTCAACTTACATAAATTTTATTTTAGGTCTTCGTATGCGTTTTTGGCATCAGTGTCTTAAATGCTGTCACCAAAGCCGCCTTTTGTCTTCTGACCCACCTTTCTAGGACATATCATCAACCCTCCATCTCAGTTATTTGAGATATATTATTTTTCAAATTTATGTATGGTTCTGTCTCTAGGAATTTTATCCGCAGCCCCAAGGACCCATTATAACGTTAAGACAGTTGGATTTGTAAAATTTGTCTCATAGGTGTCCGTTGCTGAAGATGCTTCAGCTGATTTGAGGCCCCTGTTCTGATGCTGGAGAATGAGGGGCACTGTCCTTCCTGAGTGTCCCTGTGTGACCCTGATATTTCTCCAAGCCTCAGTTTTTCATCTGTGAAAAACACATGACAGCAGCGTCTAAGGCTCGCTTCTCAGGATCAAGCATGAGAAGAATGCAGGATAGTGCCCTGTATACAGTAAGCACTCAGCAGATACACTGCTGGGGGTTGGACTGGTTGGAGCACTGTGGCCCTTCTGGTTTGCAGAGTGACTTTGAGGATTTATCAGGCGAGGCTTGGAGGCAGCCCTCGTAGGGAAAGCCAGGATCGCAGTGGGTTTTGGTTTGGGGTTTTGGAGTGGGGAAACCATTCCAGGGGAACAGGGTCACACTTTCAGCTGATGAGAACCCAGGAATGGGGTGAGGTGAGGCCTGTGGCCCGGGGACCATTTCCTGATGTCCCTAGTCCCTGTGGCCTGCCGTCTGGCATTCCCACAGTGGAATGTTCTGAATGTCCTTGTTTTGGGCCTGTGTGCCCAGGAGGGAAGAGAAGACTTCTCCAGTCTGTCGATGGGACTCGTTGAAAATGTTTAGGCTTTGTCTTTTAATGATCTTTATTTCAAAGCTGGCAAAAGCTTAACTGGAGATATAACAGCTGCCAGGTTCTGAGAGTGTCCCTGCAGATGTCTGTCATCATGGTCATTGTTTGCCGTCTCGGGGCTGCGGGTGACAGATGACACTCACACCCCTGGTCCTTGGTTGGGATGGAAAGTCCTGGGATGGACAGTGGCCACGGTGTGTGTCCTGCGTGTCCAGGTTTACTGGCAGATTTGCATCGCCCTTTGTAAATAAGGGCTGCTTTGAATATCCACCTCTGATGCGCTGTGGTGGAGGCGCTGAGATTCCCAATTTAGACAGGCTGACGGTAATCTGAAACTGAAACAATCAGAAGTATGTATCTTATGAAAAGAGAAGAGCAGGGGAGATACGAGCCCCCCATGGGAAGTTGTTACCTGGCTGAGACTTTCCATGCCAATGGCAGGGGGCCAGACTGACCACATGTCTTTCCTTCAGATTCTTGTATTTCTTCGAGAATTAGCGAAATGAAATGGAAACGCGCAGTGTGATCACAGTGAAGCTCTGGGCCAGGCATCCCCCTTCCCGGTTAGGAACTGTCCCTGGATGAGCCTTTCCTGGCCCCAAAGTGAGGAAGGTGTAATGGGTTAAGAGGCTGGCAGTGGTAAAATCAGGGTAAAATTAATTTGAAAAGACTAAAGACCTTGAGGGAGGAGGTGGGGGCCGGGGGCAGGTTTCTTTTCCAAACGGGCAAAGCCTTAGGACCCCTGTGCCTGTTATGGTGGGGGGAAGGGAGGAGGGGGAGGGGGACACCAGAGACAGCCCTAGAGACCCAGAGGAGGGGGCGGGGGAGGGGGCCCACGAGTGGTGGGTGGCTCAGGCTTGGGGGAGGGGTCACTATTTGCATAACTGATTGTCGCTCCTGGGGATTGTGGTGGGGGAAGGGAGGCCAGCACAAAGGCTCTTTCCTCCCCGCTCTCCTCCCTGACCCTCCCTTCCCTCCCCTCCCCCTTCCGGTGCGAGGCCCGGAGCCTGGTCAGCACCACCTGCGCCCCCTCTGATGGTGCAGGGCGGCCTTGTCCTTGTGGCTCAGCGTACTGCTGCCCGGGCCCCACTTGCAGGCGGGGCCACCGCAGCCGCCTGTGAGTCAAGATAAAGTCCAAAGGAAGGCCTCGGGCTATGTGTCTCTCTTTATAAGCTGGTACTGTATAAAAACGGTTTCTGTGTGAGCTCTGAAGTGCTTGCCCCGACCATCTTTTCTGCCTAGAGACTGGAGGCTTCTGGAGGGAGACCGTGGCTGGTGTCCCCTCTCATAAGGTGATTTTCCAGGGCCTGTTTCCTATGACCCACAGTTTGACCCTTGGAGATTCACTGGAGTTGAGGGTAGCTGCTGGAAATGAAAGGGGGCTGGTGGCTGGTCCCATAGCAGCATCACCCCAGTCTCAGAATGAGAATCCCATGGAGGCGAGGTAGAGATGCCCGTGCACAGGTCTGGGCGAAAGAGCTCGGAGTGTTTTGTCACCAGTGCAGACCCTAAACAGTAACATCTGGTGGGTCCACCACACATCTTTGCTAAGCCAGTAAATGAATGGATGCATGCATGCGGCATGACCCCAAGCAGGAATAAATACTACCTAGTGATTTGTCATTCATCTCTAGGCTTTTCTAGCATGTCAGTGTCATCGAGTGCCTTTGGGGAGGCTGCCTCCCTGCCTGAACCTCAGTTTTCCCATCAGTAAAATGGTGGTGACATTCCTTGGTTAGGCTGTCTGAGACTCAAGTGAGATGCTCCGTGGTGATTATTGCCATAATGCGGAGCACACCGAGCCCTCAGGGTCTAACCAGAGGGTCCTGCCCAACACCTGGGGACGTGGGGACAGAAGGAGGCCCTGGACTCATCTGCAGACAAGTGGAGAACCATCTGGCAGAAAGCTAGTAGGCATTGCGGGCAGCTGATCTGAAGAGGCTGGCCAGGCCAGTGGCCTCCAGCCTGGCTGGTGCCTCCTCTGCCACCCTGTTTGTTTTGCCCCAGGACAAGGTTATCTGGGGTGATAATTCCTACGGTTATGCTGCGGGGCGGTTATGCTGCGGGGCGGGGTGGCATGCTCCATTGACATCTGCGGGGGGGGGGGGGGGTGCCGTCTTCCCCTCCCTCATACCAAAGTGTGATCGTTGTGCTTGTGCTTAGGCTGTGGTCCTTGCACAAAATGAGGACTGAAAACATTTTACAGCAAGTGGCCAGTTAGTTCCTGATACCCATGTTGGGTTGGGTGGGGTCGGTAGTCCAGACATCAGATGCAACTCCCTCTAGGTTCTTGGGGGCCTGAGCTGGGTGCGCAGTATTCCTGGCAGGTCCCGTAGGGGGACTGTGGGTTTGCTTCGCATCCCACAACGCCAGGTGGGGTGGGGAACAGAGGGAGAGGGATGGGGAAAGCTTGTTCCACATGGTACAAGCTTCACTGACTGCCTTTCTGTGAGCCACACTTCTTCAGCTGTGAACTGAGGAGAATGGCAGTGTCCATCACAGGACAGTTGAGGGTGGTTTGTGAACAAATTTCACTCTAGAAAATGTTAGGTATTTTGGTGTTGATAATCCTGGAGAGCCTTGGACAGGTCAAGAACTTCTGGGCAGGAGGGCCAGGGCCACTGGTGCCTGAAGGAACTGATGACTCTGCCCTTTGGTGGCTTGCTGCGGGGATTAATAACAAAGGTCGTATGGGGTGAGGCAGCATTCTCAGGGGGTTTGCTCAGAGGGGCCATCTTCCCAGAGCTCAGGCCCCCTTGTGAGTGGCTGCAGGAGCCAGAGCTCAGCCCTGCTAGCCACCTGGCCACTCTGTCCCTGGGCCCCAGACACCCTGTGTGCTGCCCGCCACCTGGCCCCTGCACACGTTCCTGCCCACTGCCTCTTAGCTGCTCTGTGTACGTCCTCACTGCTTCTGGAAAGCTTCTTAAAGACAGGCTTCCATCCCCTGTGCCCATTGGCTTTTTGAGCCTTTCAGTCAACTTTTCTTGTAAACTTCCTGGGTGCCAGCTTTACGGGGAAGCATCAACAATAGCCTGTCTTTCCTGTCCGAGTGGCCCTATAGTCTAGTAGGGATGATGGGATGAAAATAATTAGTGGCAACTCTAGCTCCCATGGTCCCAGATCACACACAGCCCCGAACGGGCTCAGTGCAGGGCACTCAGCTCACACGCCTTGGTGGGCAGCCCTTGGGTGTAACGGGGGGTGCTCTGCTGAACTAGGGTGCTGAAAGGCATTCCTGTTTTTTTAAAACAATACTTTGCTGACCCGTCTAAGTCTATCCAGGGCACCCCAGAGGCCTAGATTGGCTGCATCCCCTTAGCCCTTCTCAGCTCTATAACTAGAATCATAGACGGCGGCACCTGCTTTTTATAGAAGAAGAAACTGAGGCCCAGGCAGGGAAGAGGCCATCTTGATTGACGGAAAGGGGCCCCAGAGGCTGTTGAAAATTTCCCTCCCGCCCTCACCAGCAGTTGGTGGGTCTCACCTTGCTCCCAAGGCCGTTGCCATTAGCAACCAACTTCCCCTGTTGGTTCTGGGGTCCCTGGGGGGAAGAGGGAAGAAGGTGGAAGCCAGGCTGTCAGTCAGTCAGGAGGCATTTGAGTGTGTGTCAGTGGGTTAGTGCTGGTGACACTGGGTGGAGGGCCTGGGCCCATCAGAGCCATCCAGTGCACGGCCTGTTGGTTTGCTATTAGTTGTTCCCAGTAATGGGGAAGTTATATGCAGGGACACTTCGCTTTATGCAAAAAGATGCCCACGGCTCCCCCCCCCCCCCCGCACCTCCCCACACAAAAGAATAGGAAAGGAAGCAAAGCAAAGACAATAGAGGATGACTAGGCAGGAAGGTCTCCTGAAGTCAAGGAGATTGCTTTTGTCCTGGCCCAGCTGTTCTCCAGCTATGTGGCTTTAGCTTAATCCCTTGGCCCCTCTGAGCCTCAGTTTACCCAACCATGAAACCGGTCATGGTACAGGTGTGCATTAGCAGTGCGAGTGTGCGATGCTCACCATGCTACCATGCTCGACACTCCTGAGTCCTCAGTGGAAGATTGCTGGTGTAAGAAGAGCTGGAGGCCTGCAGTGGGTGGATGGCTGGCCAGGCACTTGTTTACCATTTGTCGAGTGTCATCTAGGTCCCGCCAGAGGCCTGGTGCCGAGGGGATACAAAGCTGGGCGAGGATCAAGTTGATTGTCTTCCAGAAGGGCAGACAGACCGATTGACAACCGAGTGGGCAGGTCATGGTCATGCTGGGAGGGGGACACAGGCAGAATCTGAAGGGAGCCCAGAGAGGGGAGTCACTGGCTTCTTCAGGGGCTGGGAGGGCTTCCTGGAGGGGACGTTGCAGCTGGGCCTCAAAGAAGACTGACCGAGACGGTGGAGGGGAAGGGCATCCAGGCTGGTGCAGGTCTTTGTCGTGGAGGATTGTAGATGGTGAACAGTTATATCGACTGACATTTCTTGGCTCTTAGTCTGCGCCAGGCCCTGGTCTAAGTGGTTTGCATGTATGAAGTGATTTAATTCCCGTAACCAACCCTGTGAGGCAGGTATTAGCTCGTTTTGCAGTTGAAAAACTGGACCACAGAGAAGTTAGGGAACTTTTCCAGGCTCGCACAGCATGGAAGACCCAGTGTTCAAATCCTGAGAGCCAGGCTCCAGAGACCACGAACACCTGTGGCCCCTTGAGTCACTGCTTCACTAGACAGGACCCAAGTCTGTTTGTTGGGACATAGGTGCTTATTAACTAGTTGTATGACCATGGGTTTGTGGGTTGGGCAATTTGGGGAGTCCCCCCGCCTCAGTTTTTTATCTGTAAAATGAGAATGACCCACGTCCATGAAACGAGATGAGGTTCTTGGGTGGAGATTGCTCTGTGCAGCGTGCTCAGAGAGTGCTTCATGGGTGGGGAGCTGTCACTCCCCAGCTACTTCACCAGGCGGTGGTGGCAAGGTAGACGGTGTTCAGTCTTAAGGCAGGCTTCTCCCTGCCCCCACCAGCTGTCCTTGTTGGAGAGGCCAGGAGCCTGTGGGGCTCTAGATAAAACGTGGCAGAGTGCCCAGCATGACACTGGCATGCACATCACCCCTGTAAACAGTAGTCATTTTCGTTATTGTGTCTTATCTCGATATTAGTAATTATTATTGATGGTTCTCTCATCAGTCCTGTGGGGTGATTTTAGCCTCACTTTATAGAAGAGGAAACAGCTTGTAGGGTGGATAATGCATCCAAAGTCACAATAATTGGCAGACACGCTGAGACTCCAAATCCGGTGTCGCCCTCCTGTCCCCGCGGTCCTGTGTTACATCACAGGAAGGCTCCAGCAGGCCCTCCTGTGTGTCATAAGGCGAGGCTTAAAATTTACCCAGGCCTCCTCGGAGACAGCCTTCCAGAGCGTGCCAGTTGTGAAGGTGAAGCATGCTCGTGCACGTGTGGTGTCCGCACAGGCGCTTTCTCCACCTGGATGCTTGAGCTCGTGACAGCTCCACTCCACTGGCAATGGAGTTACCCTTGGTGCCGGCGTGCGAGTCCACCCTAAACCTAATCTGGGCCCTTCACAGCTCAGTCTTACAAGAACATGCAGCTCCTCTCCAGAGAGTGCGGTGTTTGCCTGCAGGGTGACCCTACGGTTATAAACATAGTGCATTGGAAGAGGTGACTGGAGCTTTGGGGTTGCCTGGAGACCTTTCACCTTGGCCTTGGTACACCCCCTGTGGCTGGTCTTCTGGCAGCGATGTTATTGCTCTTCTCCCACCCCACCGCCACTGGGAAGAGCTGGTTGGCTCTTGCGATTTGCAAACTGGGCCCCGTGGCTTTGAACATTTGGTCCCCAGGCTGTGTGTGCCCACGCACCGTGCCAAGTGACATCGGGGAGACCTAGTCAAGACACAGGGATCCCAGCGGCCTTTCATCCGATGTGACGGGAACAGAGAATCAGGCCTGCGCCCGTTCCCAAGTTTAGAATCGAGCCTCGCTTCACTCAGGGCTGCCACCACGCTCATGCTAATTCTTTGTTGATTTAGAAGCCTCTTCAGGATCGTGCAGTGGCTCAGGGCCACGCTCGTGGAGAGGAACTGTAATCCCTTAAATATAATAATCCCCACACTGGACACTTTCTAGAACGGTCTCCTGTACGTGAGCTTGTTCACACCCTCCAGCAGTCCTGGGGGAGCGAACGACAAGGCGTCTTACCCTGTTTTGTTGATGAAAAGGCAGGTTAGGTGGCTTTTGTGACTTTCCAAAGTCGTACGACCAGTATATGGTGAAGCTAAGTGTAGAAGTCCCGTCTGAGGGCTAGGCACAATGTCCTGGCAGATGGCAAATGCTTGGCACATACGCCAACATTCCTGCCTTGCTCGTGTCAGACATTGCACGTTGATCACAGGAACGCTTTTCCATCCGACCCGGGTTCAGAATTGTTTTCAGTACCGCATTCTAATCAGCCATTGTCAGTCGAGTAACATCGGCTCGCAAGATGAGTTCCTTGTCATCGGTGTCACACACCAGGCTGGAAGTTGGCCAGTGATGTTGTGTGAGTTGCCTGGTTGTTTAGATTTCCAGATAAGTGAAAGCTGGATGCAGACTGTAACTGAATTCCAGTTGGAAGCTCCATACTCGTCTGACAGAGCCAACTACCAACCAGCTTCCACGAAGGCCCTGGAGAATCTCAGTAAGGTGTTTGGTGCTTGACTGAAGAAGAGCTGCTCAAATTGGAGTGTCAGATGGCAATCCAGAAGGGGATGGAAGGTGGGACAAGCTAATTGCTGAAATGTGATCAAACCCTCCTAGTTGGAGGAAGCATAGAGGAGGAAGCACGAACACCTTTCTCTTTGAGACACTGCGAGTTCCACTCCACGTTCTGATTTCTCTTGGGATGTCCCAGGATGACCTTTCACACCACACAAGACCCTCATAGGATGTGGATATCCTGAGCAGTGGAGGAGTGTGTGTGCCCGGGATGTCTTTGTGGGTATCATCCTTGGAAATCCCGTATCAGCCAAAAGGCAAGGGCAAGTTCTCAGACAGGCTGACGCATCTGAATAATCTTATTCTGGGCATCTTCCTGTACCAGGTTTGATCTGGAGGTTGAGTTTGGAGTTCTCATTCACATTGAACCTTGAATTCTGCATCTGCCCGTGCATCGCGAGCACAGGTGCCTGCGGCACTTCTCCTCAGCCTTTCCTCCATGCTGAGCCACAGAAACTGTCCTCCACAGTCGCCTAACTAGTGGCTCTCTTGTTTTGATCGCATAGTTCTTCAAACATCAGCCAATTTCTTGCTGTCAGCCTCCATGTGGATCTTCTTGACCTCGGTTTCAAGATGCCTTTTCATCCGTCCACTTAGTTGCACAGGCCCTCTCGTCTCCCCCAGCAGTGGTCACCCAGCTCCCCACCTTCCTGCCCACAGGCAGGCTCCCTGGTTCATCCACAACCGTAAACCTGCGGAGCCTCTTTTGGAGTAAGTTCAGCTCAAACCCTCGCCTTTTCCAGGAAGCCTGGCTACGCCCCTCCATTTGAGAGGACTTTTTCCCACATGAAATACAGTTTTAAAGAAAGTCAGCTGTAATGGTTAGAAGAGACCTTACAAGACATGGGCTTCGGTGGTTTTTAACTTAAGTTTTTTTGCCTTTTTGGCAGGAGAGCCCTTCTTTAAATGAAGTCTTATGTGGAAGGCCAAATAATAAACTAGTTTAAGGGGAGTGGGCTGCCTGCTGAGCTTCCCACTGTTACGCCTCCCCTGCGGCCCCTGTGACCCTCGGATTTAGTCCAGCTCCCAGATGGAGAGGTTGTGCTCAGGATAGGGAGATGACTTGGCTGAAGATTCCCTAGTAGGTGAGAGACACGGGGGTCCCCAGGCCTCCCAGCTACATCCAGGGTAGCTTCTAGTCCATCAGCCTTCCGCAGCTCTCGAGTGAGATGTTCAGACATGTTTCAGGGAAGGGTCTGCAGCCAGATCCTTGTGCGAAATGCAGGGTTAAGCAGTTTCTTTAGTGTAGGGCTTCTCAAGAGTTTTTTAGTGTATTAGGGTGCATTGTAGATCTCAGAAGTGAGGTAGAGTGGGGTGGATCAACAGTATAAAATACAGTGACTCTCAAGCTTATTTGATCACAGGCCCTCATCTGGTTGAGGAATCCTCAAACTGCTTCAGAAATACTACAGGCAGGGAAGTGACTGGGTTGTGAGGTGGTGCCGGATTTTTTCAAATTGTGGGCAACTGTGGGTCCAGTTGGCAGTCTAAGAACGAGTCCCTTTTCCTGGGCTATAGCACAGCATCTCCCTCCTTTAGAGCAGTCTGTCTTTCTTCATTAAACACCTATTTTGGTGTCAGGTGAAGGGCTCCCATAAACCTCTGCCCTCCCATGTCATTAGATATTTTCCGTCTTTTTCCATGATCACCAAGTATTCTTCCTGGATGTGACATAATTTACAAGTTTCATGCTGTGTAACGTTAAGGTGGTGTCCAATTTTCTCGTATTGTAAACAACGCTTTGATGAACATCCTCGTGGCTAAATGTTTGCACACATAGACATGATGGTATTCTCCGAAGTGGATTGGCTGGTCTTATGGTATACACAGCATGCTTTAAAAACTGAAGTCCACCAGAACTGCCAACACATTGCTTGACAGTCTGAATTTTGCTTCCCAGTGTTGTTCCTGGTAAAGGTGAGCAGTGCCGGGAGGGGCCACCTGCAGAGGCAGCTGTGGCCTAGGTGCCTAGTACCTGGGAAGTCAGAGCAGAGCCTCATGTCATTGGCTGTGCTGCCTTATCTGGCTGGTCTGGCACTGGAGGGCTAGAACCCAGCCCCTCGTTCTTCTCTTCTCCCCCTTGCAGTGGGCCCTGTGGGGTCTTCATACATATTAATTGATTTAGATTTAGATGTTTTTCCCTGTGTAAGAGCTCGGTAGTGGAGACCCATTTATCTGACTGCTTTTTACGTCCCTGAAGTCTTGCATGAGAGGCGCAGAGTGGACTACAGAGACAATGGGGCATCAGGGACCTCGTTTGCAAGAAGGTTTCTGTCGCCACTTTTATTGCCTGCATCTTTCCTGACTTCTAAATGGCTGGTGTTCTCGCAAGGGGGGTTTCAGGGGCAGGGGTTTATGGGCAGGAGTGGTTGGTGGCATTCTTTTTTTTTCCTTTCTTTTGCCCAAGTAGATCATTTTGGAGAAGGACTGACTCATGGATACAGACTAGGATTAACCCTTAAAAACCAGGGGGGCGGCTATGTTTCCGGCCTGCTGCGTGCAGGCCACTTCAGGTGAGCCTCAGGAAAGCCCGGAGGGTAAATAAGATGCATTCGCTTCCCACACAAGCGGTTCATGGCTCTGAGAGGGTTAGGGCCTTGAACAGTGGTGTCACTTGGCTGTGACACTTGCACAGAGGGGCAGTATTGGGACTGGAAGCCAGGTTTGTCTGAAACCCAAACCGGTTCTTACCAAGCTTTTTGTCCAGGAAAATCGAACACTTCTCAAGTTTTATAGAATTAAATCTGAATGGTTTCAAGGTCTTTTGTAGGAGATGAATTTAACATGATTCTTGTTATTTTTAATTATGTAAGTAATACTTAAGTACTTCTTGTGTTAAATATTGCTAAAATATAGAGGTGTATAAAATAAGAGTTAAAGAGAATCCTCCAGTCCCCCATCCCTGGATGTCGTCTTTCTTTTGGTAACCAGGTTTAACCAGTTGGAGGGGGTCCTTCTAGACTCTTTCTGTGCATTTACATGCATTAATATCTGTCCTAATTGAGCCCTGAAAGCCATTTCAGTTCTTACTGGAGGCCCCATTGTTTACCTACTCTATTTCTTTAATTTCAACAAACCTGATTAAATAGCAGCATATTAACTAACTCTAACTTGGGGTAAGTCACTGATCCTAGAGAGACTGAGCATTAGATCTCTCTTCTGTGTAGTTGGGGTGATGGTCCTGGGGTATCACAGGGTTGTTGAAAGGATTATGAGATAACCATGTCATGGCCCAGTACATGGCACAAAGGAAGGTTCTGGAAGGTTACCTGAGATTGTGTCCCCATGTTACAGGATATGGAAATGGATATAGTTAGTACTGCCTAACTCAGAGTCCTGTGGACAACAATTATATAAATAGTCATGAATACAAAATAAGCTATAAATAAGCTATAAATGCCATCAGAGAGGTGTTAGCAGCAGTTGGAGCTCCAGGCTCCAGGGGGGAGCAGTTAACCCACAGAGGGAACTTAGGAAAGGCTTTCTGGAGGAAGTGCCCTCCAAGAAGGAGGGGTGGGGCCTTAGTAATACTTATTTAGCCCTGACTTTGTGCCAGGCAGTGTTCTAAGCACTTTATGTAAACTAACTCGTTTAACCCACACCAGTAATGCTGCAAGGTCAGAACTATAATTAGTTTCTGAGATGAAGAAACTGAGGCAGAGAGAGGTTAAGTAACCTGCCCAAGGTCACACAGCTAGTAAGTATCTGAGCCAGGATTTGAGCATCGGCAATCAGTGCACTTAACAGTGCAGTCTGCCGGATTTCAAGGAGAGTCTGGCTGGAGGAGTGTAGGAGCCAGTATGAGCAAGGCTTGGGGTGAGGCTGCTGTTGGCAGATCTGGGAAACGGCAGGGCCTGCAGGCGAGTGGGAGTGGTAGTTCATGACACTGCTGGATAGGGTGATTGCAAGCAGATAAGGGAGTACCTGGAGTCACTAACGCCTGTGATGGTTGGGCGGAGTTCCTCCGTGGGTCTGTCACTTGAGTTCAGCATCTGCCCTCCCTGGCATCCACCACGTGAGCGCCAGCTCCCAGCCACCTGCCTGCCTCTCACAGGCCGCTCAGCTGCTTATAGGCAGGCTTGTGCCGTCCAGTTCCCCCGTTGTTTTTCACTTTAGGTTCTCAAACAGTACAGTACTTATTATTGGTATCTTGGTTATTGCTTTTTTGAAATTAATTTAAGAAAATCGATCTCCAGACTTGTCTTACCACTAGCCATACGTGTGTGTGCGCGCATATACAGATGGTCCCCGACTTACGATGCTTCGACACGATTTTTCAAATTGACGATGGTGTGAAAACGATATGCGTTCTGTAGAAACTATATTTCGAGTTTTGAATTTTGATCTTTCCCCTGGCGAGCGAAATGCAGTACAATCGTTTCTGTGCTGCCGGGCAGCTGCCACAGCTCCCTGTCAGCCCTGCGATCCCGAGGATGGACAACCGATACACTTTCCACCATTCTGTTTTTTACTTTAAGTACAGTATTCAATAAATTACATGAGCTATTCAACACTTTATTATCAAATAGGCTTTGTGTGAGATGATTTTGCCCAACTGTAGCCTAGTGTAAGTGTTCTGAGCACATTTAAGGTAGGCGAGGCTAAGCTAGAATGTTCAGGAGGTTAGGTGTATTACATGCATTTTTCAACTTAGGATATTTTCAACTTAGGATGGGTTAATTGGGATGTAGCCCCACCGTAAGTCGAGGAAGATCTGTGTGTGTGTGTGTGTGTGTATAAAAGCACGCCTTCCCTTATGTTGGTGACACGACAGAGCATGTCCTCACCTCTTGTACCTGTGGCTGCCACGGGCTTTGTGACATTGTGTGCCATGCCCTTGCACTTTGATTGCTTTACTGCGTGGCACAATGGAACCTCTGTCAACATGCCAGCTAATTAATTTTAACTTTATAATATTGCTTCATCTCCATGCACTGTTCACATTGCCCAGTGTTTTCCCGGGTGCGAGTTTGAGGAAAGCTCTGGAAACAGAGATGGCCTCCCTCTCTGCCTCTCCTCCCGCCCTCCTGCCCCTCTTTGAAGCTGGGGTCTTTCCTGTCTGCATGTCCCTCTCAGCCTGATTTTCCGCAGCTGTTTTGGGGGAAGCTCTGGGCACTCCTTTTGGGAGCGGTCTTAGTTATTGGAGTGTTAAAATTGAGCACATGCCTCACCAGTTTGGACTCCTCGAGGGCAGAGTTGTGTGAGAGTCCGGAAGAGCTGAAATTGCAGACAACTGGTAAAGAAAGGCTGTTTGGGGTCGGATTGCCAAGTTCACCAGCACCGGAGAGAGGAGGAGAGGGCTGTCTGCCTGGGTGGGGAGAAAGGCAGGGTTTGTAATTAGCACATGTGCTTCTGCGTGTGTGGAAGGGCTGTTTCTGAAGGGCTTAAAATAGTCTGTCCTTTTGGCTATTAATTTGCTTAGACCATCCCATGTCTGCCTCCTCCCCTCCCCATAGTTCACATTTCTGATGTTAAATTTGGGCCGAGCATTAATGTTTGTTTGTAGGATTTCATTTCCTATTTCTATTTTCCCCTGCTGCTGGTGTTTTCTTGTGAGAAGCCTCACCCCTTACTTTGTGCTGGGTTGGAAGGCAGATGGGACCTCGGTCTTCCTAGCAGTCTGACCATGGCAGGTCACCTCCCTCCTTCTAGGCCTCAGTTTCTCCATCTATACAGTGGAGGTGCTGAACCAGCTGTCCCCGTTTTTTGAAACCCATCTATTACTACACCCTTTATAATGGAAAGCATTTGATTCTAAAGTAGGGTTCAGCAGACTTATTCTGTAAAGGGCCACATAGTAAATATTTTAGGCTTTGTGGGTCATAGGGTCTCTGTCGCAGACTACTCAGCTCTGCCATTGTAGCACAAAAGCAGCCATAGACAAGACGGAAATGAATGGGTGTGGTTCTGTTCCAATAAAACTTTATTTACAAAGAGAGGCTGTGGGCCAGATTTGGCCCACGGACCTTAGTTTGCCAACTCCAGCTCTAGAGTGTTCTCTCTGGCTGCCGTAATAGCTTCCCGTGCACCCGGTTAGTCTGCAGGGGAGATGTTTTTACTCGAATTAGGGACCAACACCTGAGCCCTCCTGAGGCCTGACTGTGTCAGGAACCTGGTCTGTGCCTTGTGTTTCCCCTCTGGTAGCTGGGAAGGTGGCCTGTCCAGAACTCCCGACAGCAGGTGTGCCTAGCTCTATGCAGATCACCCTGTTCCTGAAGAGTTGTAAGATTTGGTAAATCCCAGCTGAAGTCTGATTGAGGAAACTCGACCACACAACAGTGTATCTTTGCCTGTGCTGTACCTAAGGGGGGGGGGAATCAGATTCTGCTTGCCTTTTTCAGTTAGGGGTTTCTTTTATTTTGATATTTAAAAAATTGGTGGTGCACAGGGTGGTTTCAGGGACACTAGTGTTGTGCTCTCCCCTCACACATAACTTCTCGGTTTTTAAGAGGCTGTGTCTTTGAGGGCCAGAGAAGACTGTGTAGTGGAGGGAAGGGAGTATAAATAAGGGCTCCCCCTCTTCTTTGTAACTGTCCAGTGTGGCAGCAGATGGCTGATTTGGTTGCGAGATTGTCTCTCATTTCTTTGAATTGTGCTAAATGCTTTTCCTCCAGGTGAAGAAATGCTCATTATTCACATGATTGCTGAAGGCTGTGTGTGCCCTCCCCCTTTTGAGCTGGAGGGAGGGGGAGGGAAGCTATGTCCCCATTCCCAGATTGGCAAAACAAGGCAGTGTGCAGTTAGGAGGTTTGCGGTTCTCGTTGAAAATCTCGTATGGCTGGGACGAGCGAAGGGCCTTTATCGTTTTCCCATGAAGACTGAGATGTGACTCAGCAAACAGTACCCCGGCATTCGGGGGTGCTATGCTCAGGTGGGCTTCCTAAGGCCTGGTGCCTCCTTCCCAGGAATGCCCTCCAGAGAGTGGTATACCCAGATCTCTGAGGCTGGAGGATTACACCATGCCCCTCCTTCCAAGATTCCCCATGTAAATATGCGGTCTCGGTAAAACAAGTGTGCTCCTAAAGCTGCTTTGAGACAATTCACTCTCTCCCACCACCCCCATCCAGTCAGATGACTACTCCTGGGAAGCACACAGCTCTTACAAATGGGAGGCATTGCTGTCATCTGGGGGAGAGAATGGCAGGGAGAAAGCTAACCCCGGGGCAGCCTAGCATGTGGCTGAGATGCTCTAACAAATGTTTGGACAGCTTAAGAAGATAAACCAGAACTTAAATAAATAAAACCAACTACCTGGCCTATGAAAAAAGTTAGATTTGGGGGCTTGCTGTTTCCTGAAGCTTTCAAAGCTTCAAGGCTTATGGGGTGGGAGATATACCATTGGGTGTTCCTTCCTGGGGAATAGCTTCCTTCCCTGGATCGCAGGAGCCTGTGCCTGTGGAGGGCCACCTAGAGGGCGGGGATGGGGTGGAGGCTTCTGTCTGTCGGGGTCCTCGCTCGCCGAATGGAATGCCACTATTTGTGGCCCTGATGGGGGCCTGAGCCCAGATATCCCTCCCCCAGTTAACTAAGCCAGTCTTTCCACAGAGCATTCCCTGGTGGCCCCCCTCTTTGCCAGACCTTTTCTGGGGGACGAGAGGACTGTTGGTGGAGAGAGTCTGCTCTCAGACAAGCACCACTCGTTAGGCATGAGCAAGTTTGTTCTTAAAGTGTTCTTTTTTTTTTTTTTTTTTTTAATTTATTTTTTTCCCCAAAGCCCCAGTAGATAGTTGTATGTCATAGTTGCACATCCTTCTAGTTGGTGTATGTGGGACGCAGCCTCAGCATGACCAGAGAAGCGGTGCGTCGGTGCGCGCCCGGGATCTGAACCCCGGGCCGCCAGCAGAGGAGCGCGCGCACTTAACCTCTAAGCCACAGGGCCGGCCCTAGCAAGTTTGTTCTTAATTAAGCACCTGCTTGGTGCCTGGGACTGTCCAGGGGCTACAGTGCTAGACCCAGCCACTTAGCATGCTTCTGGGGAGCTCCCGGCCCAGAGGGAGGAAGTGACTGGGTAGCGAGGAAGGGGAGGGTTTTCTTCTTGCTAGGATATTTGTGTGCATGTGTTTATTTGTGGTCTCCTCTGCTTGTCCTTACCATGGAGGTCAAGACCTGGATGAAGATAATTAAGATGCCAGACTGGGAATGAAGAGATGTAAATTCTAAATTTTGCCTTAAGCCCCCCAAGAAGTCTTTGCCAGGCCTTGAACCCCTCTCTTTCCTGCACTCTTTTAATTATGCCTCCCAGTCTCTTTCCAGGAGAACTTCTGGTTGCACCCTCTTTTAACGAGGAAGGGAGAACTGAACCCATGCGGGGGAAGGAGGATGACAACGCCTACCAGTCAGGGAGAGTTAAAAATGAGGCCTTTTACCCTTTGATGATAGCACACATTGCCTGGCAGTGTCATTGTGGTGTGGGGGGCCTGACTGCATCCAGTGTGTCCAGAAAGGTCACTTGTCTTGATTTCCACTATCACTTCTGCTGCTCATAGATGCTATGTTGATATATACCACTGATTATGGCCTTGCTTGTTTGCTGGCTGCCAGGGTGTGGGGAGGAGGGGGAGCACCCCCTGCCCTCTGAGAACAGGCTCCACACCTCCTCTCTGAGGCCTCCCAGGATCATCGCTATCTCAGAGGCTCTTTCTAAATGCCATGCTGCCCAGGAGGGCCTTGCTCTATTGGGGGCAGCATTTCTCTGCTTATCCCACTCTGGCCATTAGTGTGGGGTTGAATTGCAGCTTTGGAAGTGCTCCTGTATTCTTTTTAGGGGTGTTCAGTTTTCCAAATCTTTGTTCTTCTGTGCTTTAAACCTCTGTCTGTTTAGTCTCCTGAGACAGGGGCAAAAAGCTCAAGATGAACTGTGTTATATATAAATTTACATCTTTGTAGTTAGAACAGGCCAAGTTACAGATGGTGAATCTTTGTATAATATTATTTTGTGATCTGGTCTTGATCATCCCTTGTCTGAAGTTGGCATCTCGCATTGCGGGTGGAAGTCATTGTAAAGTTTAGAGCTGGAAGTGACACAGGTCCCTCTGTGAGTGAGGGTTTGTGGAGCCCCACTCGGTGCTACCACTAACCCTAACCCTTGCAAGATGCTCTTATGTGCCTTTTCCTGTAATCTAGTCCACAGCCTGGGGAGGTGGCTAGGCATGGCCTCTCGTGGTGCAGATGAGGAAGTTGAGGCTCAAGAGGTTCAGTGACATCCTCAAGGTCCTGTGTCCTGAGCCAAGCTGCAACTTAGACATTTGGGCTCGAATGCCTGTGCATTTTTCTATGGCACCACACTGCCTCCTAGCTTCCTCCCTTGTGGAAGCACCTGGGGGGACCCAGGCAAGCTTTCTCTGATCAAAGCCATTCCGAGGCCGGCTAACCTGGATCACAGACTTTCAAACACATTAGAACTGGCTGGGGACCCTTGAGCCCCTATATCACTGTCATTTTATAGTGGAGAAAAAAATGGTCTGGAGAGAGAAGTGACTTGCCAAGAGCGTACAGTGAATGTGCTTGCTGATTCTTTTTAGATATTTCTTGAGCGCACACCATGTGCCTGTATTACACCACATTGTTGAGGAAAATAGAGAACAAAACAGACAGTCTTACCCCTATGGAGCTCAAAATGAGGATCCCACATCCCCATCCTGTCACTTTTCTCCCTAAGGTTCTAAACGGCTCCTTTATCCCAGACG
The DNA here is from genome assembly GCF_057802395.1 of Ceratotherium simum simum. Taxonomy (NCBI): domain Eukaryota; kingdom Metazoa; phylum Chordata; class Mammalia; order Perissodactyla; family Rhinocerotidae; genus Ceratotherium; species Ceratotherium simum. The sequence goes on from NC_141921.1 coordinate 4,959,874, forward strand.
GACTCAGGGAATGCAAAGTAATTTTAGTGTAATATTTTGAGCTGAATGCAAGGAGATAAGTGAATCAACTGGGAAAAAGAAGTTATGTAATTGATGCCAAAACTAAGAGAAAATGGTTGGTTTGCTTATTTGTTTTAAATACCCATTCTTTCTACAAGTATTTCTTGAGCTCACGTTAGGTGCCAGGCACTCTTCTAGGTCCGGAGAATTCAGCAGTGAGCAAAGCTCTGAAAGAGCTGGCAATTCTGACGCACTTGATTCTCCCTGAAACTGGGAGGTCCCAGTTTGTCTCTGTGGTGATCACTGATTTGTGATCCGAACATTTTTCCAAAGTAGGTGGTGAGTGTTTACAAGTGGTCTGCCATCCTTCCTCATGCCGGGCTGGGTAGTGCAGGTGTGGGATGCCAGGATGCCAGCTCATCCTCCTAAAATGGTGAACGCTGACCTGCTACGTTTCGTATGTGGGATCTGCTTCCCGAGCTTGCTTTCTGATTCTCTGTTCCACAGAAGAACCCTAAACGTGTGAGTTTTCACATAATGGAGCTTTTCTTACTCATCCAGCGTCTCAGTCACCACTTGCAGCTTTTGCCACAAAAACACAGTGAGTGACCTTTGCAGCTGGGAAGAAGGGTTGGTGGGGTTTGACCAAGGATGTCGGGGAAACCTGTTTATGAAAAGCTCTCTGCAGGTCAGTGAGGGGCAGGCAGAACATTCCATGTACCCTGGGAGTCCTACACTCTTTTTATTTTTTAATTTTTTTTAAGGAAAAGCTATTTTAAAATATGAAGGTCCTGAATGCTCTCCTTTGTATTTTTCTCCCATCAGCATTTTATCAGTTGATAACCTCCAAAGTCGCTTTTGAACATGAGAGTCTCCTTGGCCCAAGTTTCCTCTACAGCCTCTGCTTCATCTCCAGTGATGGGGAGCTCACTACTTGACGGGGCAGCACGTTTCAGTTTTAGACAGTGCAAATGGTTAGAGTCTGTATTCTTGGTATTACCACCACCAAGTAGAAAGACTTCATCCTTCTGACAGCTTTTTTGGGGGGGTTAATTATAGCAGCTCATTCATTCATATTCTCTGTTCTTCCCATGAAACTCCTCCACCCCCACCAATGGGTTTCCATTTAAAATAGCTCCTGTTCTGTTTTGGAAGGCATCTCGCCTGGCTTCTGGCTTGCTAATGTGCTTCTGAAAATGTGGCTTCCAAAACTGACCTTCAGCCCTCACTCGTTGGCCTGGCTCTCTTGAAGTGTCTGGAATTGGCAAGAGGGAGGCATATGGCAGGGGCGGAAGATGCTCTTGAGTTAGGAGCTGGCTGTGATCCCCTTTGCTCTGTGGTAGGTATTAAGTATGTTCCCAGGCCTGTTTCCTGCTCCCAAATGCCAACATCTCTGCCTCTTAAGTGAGGTTTAGCTTAATCCCCAACCTTACCTAAATGTTACTTCTATTATTATTCAGAGCTGTGGGTAGAATTTCCCTGTGTCGTTGAGAGCGTGGGTGGGGATCAGCAGTGGGGTGCCCGCTCTGCCTGGAATCCTTCGCTTCATCCTTTTTTCCCAAAGCTCTGTCCGGCCAGGATGGTACAGCTCTCCTAATGTTGTTTATTAGGATGTCTTTAGAGATCAGACTAGATAACCCCCTCAGTCTACTAGCAGGGGAAACTGAGGCCCAGAGGGTAGAAGTCAGTCCCGCTTCTCCTGTCACACAGCAGGGTTAAGTTAGTCTTCATGGCTGGAAGCCAGTCTTCTTCTCCTGCCCTGGAGCAAGGTGTGAGCTACAGCTCCTAAACAATGATCTTCAGGTTAGCAGTTGTGGAATTGCTTATGAAGCTTCCGGTTGGTCATCACAGTCAGGTACTGGGATTAGCACAGCAGTGCCGAGACCCTGCCCGTGCTTTCCTCGCTACCTGGGCTGAGTGCGCTGGCCAAGCCCAGGGGCACAGCTAATGAGGATCCGAGAGTCCCCTGCAGAGTCCCCTGCGTCAGATACTGAGCGCCTGCTGTGCACGAGGCAGGAGTGGAGCGCTGTCAGAGCACGTTGTTTAGTTGCCGGATAAGAAGTGCGCCTGGAGGGCAGATGGGATGTTAGTCTTCACTTTTGTATGCATGGTCCTGGCACGTAGTAAGTGCCCAATGAGGATTTGTTAAATGAACCAAAGGATTTGGAGAAGTGAGACCAAACCATGGGTAAGCTTGGTGGCATTCTGCCCACGTGGTGGGTTACAATGGAAAAAGCTAATTCCTTTTTATCTTGCAAGTGTTCTTGAAGCTCTTGCCCTGTCCTGGCCACTGCAGAGGATAGAAAGGTGTGGTCACAGCCCTGCCCTGGAGGAGGTTAGGGAAGGCGACCCTAATCTAAGGACAGCCCCATGCCTGGATGGTATAGGAGGGACTCTGAAAGCACTGGTTGCTCACTCATCTTGGTTAGGGAGGGTCCTCCCTCAAGGGGTCCCTCCCCAGCCACCTCTGTCAGTGTCCCAGACGTGGTAACACAGTGCCCAGTGTTCAGATGCCTGTTAAGCATGCAGCCCAATGATAAAACTCCAGCTGAAGCTGTGCCCTCCCTCTCCCGGGGGACAGGGCCTGCCCTCACCCTCACGCCCACCCCACGGCCTCTTCTCAGCTCCTCTTGAACCCACCTGACTGCTCCGCACGCAGAAGGGCTAGGTGATGGGTGAACACGCTAATAAAAATCATCACTCCTCTCCCGGCGCTGGGCGTTTGTGGTGCGTCTCCTTAATTACTTGGCAAAGAGAACATTAGGACTTTAATTCACCGGACTGGGTTTCCTCCCAGGTCTCCCCCTGTGCGGGTGAGAGGTGGAGGTGGCCAGGCTGGCCGGGTAGCAGGAGGGTGAGGTGGTAGGGGTGTATAGGGTTGAATTTTCTCCTTTTTCTCTGCTAATAGTGCCAGTACACTGGCAGGGTACTCTCATCCCACCCCTAAAACCCTCCTGAGCACTGCCCACCTCTGTGTTGCCCATCCTGCCCCCTTGCCCCCTGCCCGACTCTGAAAGTGAGTCCGGAGCCTCTGTCAGTGGGCTGGCCATCTTTGTGCAGCACGGCGGCCTCGTTCATCGTGTGCCCGCTGGGGGGACGCTGGACCGGGCACTCCTCCACTGCCCAGCCTTTCCGAAGAGTCTAGGTTGCCCCTGCGGCCCTCGTCCCTCACGGCCTTTTCCTTTGCTCCCCTCCTGCCCCCTTGGGCTTTCTCTCTCCTCTCGGGGTGTTCATTCCTCTCTCCTGTTCTTCCATCCGCCCTTCCCAGGGACCTTTCTTGGTCCTCTGGGGAAACCACACAGGCCTCCCGTCAGTCAGTCAGGAGCCTCTGCTCCCGTCCATGAGCCCCGTTCCCTCCCCCCAAGAACCCCCCACAGAAGATGTGGTGTGAAGTGAGGGGACGCCACCCACAGTGCTGCAGCCACGGAGGACATTTTTCTGCCTCTACATGGTTTTATTAAGTCTTTCCTGTCAAATCCAAGAGGCCACGGAAAGTCGTTTTAAAGATTTATTCTTGCAGGACCCCATGAACCCTGGTCACCGAGCACGAAGAGGGTTGAGTGTTGGGGTGGGTGGAGGCAGACTTCTCTGCACTGGAGAGAGGGAGCAGTCAGGGAGTGGACGCCCGCCTGCGTGCATCTCCGATGACTTGCAGATGTGGGGGGGCACAGGGAGGGAGAAGCCGGCTCCCCTGAGCACCACTGCTTGGCGTGGCGTCCCCTGTCCCTTTAGAGGCAGCACCACAGTTTCCAAGAGCTGTGTGTGGGGTTGCCGGGGGGCTGCGAGGAGGTGGGGGCTTGTTTGGCAGCAGGCGCCTATCAGACAACTGGAAAGTGCCAGTGCTTGCCTGGCCATCTGTCCCCCTCCGCCTGGCTCCCGGCCACCTTCTGCTTACCACAGAAGGGCCTGCATTAGTCTGCAGTGCGAGGGCACAGAGCCTGGCCAGGAGGGGCCTGGCCGGGAGTGGGGCGGAGTCCCATCTCCCTTTGTTTATCCCATCTCATCCTCGGCTCCTGCGCGCGGTGGACCAGTTGCCAGGTGCAGGAAAAGTTTGCTGCACCGCCGATCGTGATGGTTTTGTGGCGCCGCGGTGGGAAGGGAAGGTGGTTGTGTGCAGCGTTTCCTTTCCACTGTCGTCTGTTTGCTTAGCTGGGGACCTTCGCCCCTCCCCTGGCCGCTATTTTTCTTTTCTCTTGCTTTACTTTGTAAAAACACAGCTAGAGCAGGCCAACTCTTCGCAATTTGGGTTCGTCTACACACCACCCTCCCCAAGTTAGTTAAAGGGTTAAAAATTATGGGGAAGTTCAGCCGGCACTTGCAAGATATGGTTGCCGTAGCAACAGGCCTTCTAATCTGGTAGGTGACCTGAGAGACTGGAGAAGATGTAGGGGTTGGTTTGGCATTTCATTATTTCATGAGGCTGCCTCTCCAGCTGGTTTCTCTGCTGAGCTTAAAGCTTGCTGTTCCTGCCACTAGAATTACTGGCACATTCCAAAACAACAGTGTTGATGGCGAGAGCAGTACCTTAATGGGGGTCTAGCCAGGCGGGGTGGGTCGGGGAGAGGGAGCTGGGTCCAGGAGCCCTAACGTGGGACTGTGTCCCCTCATGCAAAGAGGGGGGCCTGGATGGAAGGGTGTGCACTGGGGTTCACTTTCCTGCATACAATAGCTGCCTTCTTGAAACACCACTGTGTAAACTGAATCCTGTTTTTAGTGTACTGAGAGGGACTGGCTTTTAGGAGGATTTTAGGAGAACTTCTTTAGTTTGCCAAGAATCCTCCTTAAATTTTGGGGGGCCTGTTTAAAGTAGGGGGAGACCCCCATTGCCACGTCTACACTTGGGGCCCTCCTCTTTTATTTACCTCCAGATGGATGCTATCCAGAAATTGGGTTCAGTTCTGCACTTTAGCGGCATGTCTGCTGTGTGTCCGGCCCTGTGCCCGGAGCAGAGAGGAGCAGCACAGGATACCTAGTTTCATTCATTCACTCAGCAAACACTCGTTGGACGCTGCGTGTTCCAGGCCCTGCAGAGAAGGGGCAGGTCACACCACTCTCCTGGCCTCAGAGGCTCTCAGTGTGAAGGGCCTTCTGCCTAACTCATGCCTTCCTTTTAGAGGGACCTTGTATTGAGGGCAGCAAGTGGTCTTTCAGTTTGGGAAAGCATGAGACATGCACATTTCTCACCACCCTTTTCTCAAGGGGTCTGCTGTTTCTCCCCTTTTCCTCTTGGCTGTAATCACCTGGGAATCCACAGGCCCGATAAATGGCATGTGTAGATGGCGTGTTCTGAAGTCCACAGCTTCCTAAGCACCTTGTCCTATGCATAGTTCTGTGTTCTCCCAGGCCCAAGTTCAAAGGGATTTCCAGTTGGTTGGCTTCCTGGGTTTCTTGCTTTTCTGGATTTCTTCCCTGTGGAGAGGTTGAGTGTTTCTGGAATTTGTGAAGGAATTTTATATGGCTTACTCCCTCTCCCCATCACAGTTGTGAGTGCCCTGAGGAGAGGTCTGTGTGTTAAAGGCCCAGTGGGTGGTTGTGGAGGTTCTGCCCCATTTCATAGATGAAGAAGTCGAGGACTAGAGGCAAGGGTGTATCCCCTCCTGGGGCTCCAGGATCCCAGGCATGGACTTGCCTCACTGTACCATGTCCATGTTGGGCTGGAACATGGTTCTTGATTCCTGGGAGTTTGGGGGATTGGGAGGTGTACCTACGCTGCAGAAGGCGAAGGGACGTGCGCCCTTGTAAGACCAGGAGAGTCCATAGGCAGAGGCTGCGCTATCTGTGGGCCTCAGCTTTCTGGCTTCAGAGGATCGGGTTGGGGGCAGTGGAATGGGAGACTCATCCCTTGCTGGCCAGCCTGGCCCAGCGTTGGGGTGGGGGAATGTTCTTGGGAGGGGACATGGTTTGCCACCTGCAGCCAAGGGTCTGGGTCCAGCTCAGCTTCTGGTCCCCATGTGATTTGGGGAGTCAGTCCCCTCTGCACCACAGTCTCCCTCCCATCTGTAAAACATGGGGATTAACCTCGTTATCCTCCGTCCCTCTCAGGTCCCTCGGTCCACGTCTGTGGGTGGAAGAAGCATCTTAGCAAAATATCTCTGCACCACTGCTGGGCCTCAGGCTGGCTTCTCAGTGTAGAAGGTGGCTTTAGGGTTTTGCCTAGTTTTTATCTGGCTTGGGCATAATTTTGTCCACTTCAGCGCATTTCAGTGAGGGTTTGTTGAGTGCCACCTCCCTTGCTTTTGGCCTGCAGCACGGGGGAGGCGAGGACAGACCACGCCTTGGAGGCAGCTTCGAGACCCTGCTCACTTTTGTCTGACTTCCATGGAGCCCAGGAGAGGGTGGTCAGAGTTGGGTTCCAACTCTGCACGTGGTTCTGTTGATGCTCCACACTCCTTTTCCTGTAGGGAGAGATCTTGGCCTGGGGGTGGTGTGAGTGTAGTAGGTACACAAGGCCTTGACAAGGGGAGCATCTCAGAACTGCTGAAGGAAAAAATGTGCAAGGTTGCAGCTGCTGAGGTTGCGCTCACTGTGTGCATGCGTGTGTGTGTGTGTGTGTAAGTCACGGGATGGAGTCGGGGTGGGGGTGGATTGAGCTGAAGATTCTTGGGACCTCTGGCATATAAAAGTAGAGGTGACTTTGGTCTTTCCCACTTTGGCTTAGGTTTTGGCCCAAGGTTCTTCCTCTCACAATGGGCCTGATTTCTATGGAAAGAATGGATCTGCCCTGTTCTAATTAGAGAGCTGAGGCCTCCGTTCGATGCAAAATAAATAAAACAGACCGTGTATTCAGCTCCCAAGTTGGCTGAGGCCCTCAGAGAACGCCCTCCTCGTGGCGGGGGTGTGTGGGGAACCTCAGGGGTTTCCTTACAGATGAGGAAACCGAGGGCCACACGGGGGATGGCATGACTGCCCAAAGACGCATTACTGGCAGAGCCAGTACCAAACCTGGGGCTCCTGAGCGCCAGCTCCTCCCTTTTAGCCGCTGCCTCAAGTTTCTCCTGCGGTTCTTCAGATTGCCATTCAGGGGGTGCCCCTCAGAGTCTGCTGAGGGGCCCAGTGTCAGTGTATGTGTTGTGGGGGATCTTGGTTGAGCCTCATGAGTCTTGTTGAGGTTCTTCTATCAAGAATCCTCCTCCGTTTTAGAATAGGAAAAAATGACAAGAATGTACCCCTATGTTGAAATTTTAGAGCAGTTGATTGAGATGGTGGTTCTCAAATTGTGCATTGTCTGCACATTTATGTTAATGGTAATAATAGTAGTCAGTACAGTGCCAATCATGATAGATGCTCAGATCGTCAAGAAATGAGTGAAATGGCAGCTGCTTCCTGCCATGGTTTCTAAAGGTGAGGCTCGTAGATGACAGCCACCCACATTTTATGTTTGCCTTGTTGTGTTAAAGTGGCCATAGTAAGACTCGAAATGGGTGACTTTCTACTCTGGAGAGTGGGAGATGAGGGGAAGGGAGGAAGGGGTTTGGAGTTGAGATGAAACCTCATACAAAGTGGGGGGCCCTAGTGGGGACAGTTTCTGACAAAGGTTCCCTAGGGATATTTTGTGGAAAAGTTTGACTTCTTTTCACGATGTCACGATGTCAGTTGGAGAAGCCACGTTACCTACCATCCAAGAAATTTGGACCCTTTGGCTTTTCTGGAGCGTGCCACGTCCTGGGGTGAAAAGTTAATTCCTTGATAGCTGAAGTAGGACTTGATTCCAGTTCCTAAGGTGTCCTTGCTAGTGCTGAGGTTTGGGCTTTGATGAGTGCACTAGTGTCTCTAGGCCGTTGGTCCTTTCATGTACCTTGAGCTCTGTCTAGCCCAAGGCTGTGCAGGCAGAGGTCCTTGATATGTTTTGTCTTTCATCATAAGGAAGCCTGTTAGTTTGCTGGGAGTTCCTTCTGCTTCTTGGCTCACCAGGAATGTTTTATGGAGAATCAACTTAGAGATGCTTGGATGGATGGGTGGGTTGGGTGGATGGATGGATAGCTGGGTGGCTGGGTAGAGGAGAGTGATGATCCAGGAGGAGTCCTTCCAAAATGCCATGTTACATTTGAGGACTTTTCTACAGCTGGGTATACAGGCAGCAAGCAGGTCCTGAATCGCGTGAAGGCCCAGCGAAGTTTCTGATTGTTCCCTTAGAGTATCTGCTGGAGATTCCTTCCTGTTGGCTTGGTCTGTCTTATATGAATATCCCACACACCACAGGAATATGGAACAATGAAGGAAGATTGTTTTTAAAGCTTAATTTATATTTAAATTATTACAGCATTGCTCTTGAGATCTGTGAATTTTAGCATTTGTGGCTTTAACAGTTCACAAGTGACAGAAGTAATTTATAACCTTCCTGAGCATAACTTTGATTCTTAGCCCGCGAGACAGGTGGGCCCACGAGTCGCCGAGCTGGTGGGCAGACCTGGCGCACCGTCCCGTGCCCACAGCTCGGGCTCTGCTTGTTTCATACATAATCTCATTTCACCCTTACGGTAATCCTGGGAATTGAGTGTAATTGCTGCGGCTTTACACCTGAGAAAACTGAAGAAATTACGTGTCCTGTACATGCTCACTTTGAAAAGTAGGAGGACGAAAAAGTCACCCCTCATTCCACCACCAAAACTAACTTGGTGCTAACTATTGAGGGGGATTATTTCCTTTCAGGCTGTTCTCCTCCTTTTTCGTTTAACGTTTTTGCGTAATCATGTTCCAGTCAGAAAATTCTCATTACAAAAGATAACGTTTAAGAAGCTGTGTAGGCTCTGTCTCTGTTTCCAGACTCGGAGTGTTTTTCCTGTCTTGGTGTGGGTTTTGGAACGTCTCTGTGTGGGGTTCCCTTTGCCGCCCCAGGGCTGTGCTAACCCCGAGCAGGAGTGTCCCTTCAGCTCAGCGTCTGGGCTCAGGCATTTCAGCCCCGAGCAGGGCCCTTTGTGTCTAGAGTAGTGGTTGATTGGAGTGCTAATGAATCAATTAGAAAATTACTTGCTGCTGAGATGCTGAGCCAAACGAGGGTTGTGCACAGTCTTAGAAAACCATCCGAAGCCCATACACGTATAAATCTCTTGGCTGTGGCCCTCGTAAATCGCACCCCGGCCTTTCTTGGCTCTGTTAGTCACTGGAGGAGAACGGGACCACTTCTGTTTTGCATGGCTGCCCCACGGTTTTATCGCTTGTCCTTTGCTCCGGTCTTCCACTGGTGAGGAAGGGAAGACTAGGGTTCCTACTAACAGCATTTGTACTATACTTTAAAGATTTCATTTATTCAGTTTTTTCCCCCCAAAGCCCCAGTAGATAGTTGCATGTCATAGGTTCACATCCTTCTAGTTGCTGTACGTGGGACTCGGCCTCGCGTTGGACGGAGAAGTGGTGCCTCGGGGCGCTCCCGGGATCCGAACCCGGGCCGCCAGCGTTGGACGGAGAAGTGGTGCCTCGGGGCGCTCCCGGGATCCGAACCCGGGCCGCCAGCATCAGAGCACGCGCACTTAACCGCTAAGCCACGGAGCCGGCCCTGTACTATACTTTAAAAAAGATCAGTTAGCGGCCATTGCCATGTTCTTCCCTTGAGTGTCCTACAACAACCCCATTGAGAGGTACTGTTATTATACATGCCCATTTTTGTGGATGGTAGAACTGGGGCTCAGAGAGTTAGGTAAACAGCCTGTCCTCCAGTCACACACCTAACGAAGGTGGCGGTTCAGCCTTCAGATTCCCAAGTCTTCAGACTGTCTCTCTGCTCTAATGCCTTTCCACATGGGTGCTCCCTGAATCATATACCTTGGTGGGTCTTAACAATCCCAAATTGGGAGTGGCAGGTGAGGCACAGCCACCAGGGATGGAAATGGTAAAGGCATTTCTAGTTATATACCTCGGGTTGGGATTTGGTGAGGTTTAACCTGGGCGGAAGTGTAGGAGTGACAGCCAACAGCTGCGCTGAAGGGACCCAGGACAGGTGATGTACCAGGGGGCCCCAGATGGTCAGCAGTTTGTGTTATGCATTCTAGGACACTTGCCAGGTGTGTCTGAAGCTGAAATGGAAAGAGGTAGAGGAGAGGGAGGTTAAGAAAGATGACATTGCTGTGAATCCCGACTGAAGTGGGAGCCATCTCTTGAAAAAGACGTCTGCAAAATAATGATTTTGATATGTTTTTCTGGCCCTTCCACACCTGTTTCCTCATTAGCTACCCATCCCGTGTGACCCCAGCTCTAGTTTTACGAAGACGGCTGAGGCGACGCTAATCCTTTACCTGTTTTCCCCAAGAGGAGCTGATGTGCTTCTCCGAGGATGAAACTGGAGGCTGCTCTGTGCTGGCCTCCTCTTTTAATTTGGCTTCATTTGGGGGGGAACCAGTGGGCACCTGGCCCTTTTGTTCCCTGACTGGGGGCAGGGCTGACTGCTTATTTCTAACCTCAGACTTTGTCCTTTGGTCCCCAGGATGTTCAGTGTGTCCTTTTGATACCTCTGCATACAGCGTTGGGTCTCTGGATACCAGGCAGTTGTTTTATTCATCTAACAAACATCTGAGCGCTTCCCACAAGCCAGGCACTGTTGCAGGTGCTGCGACTACAGCTGGAAACCACAACAAATGGTCACCCTGCCTGTCCTCAGGGGGCTGATGTTCTAGTGGGTGCAGAAATCTCTGGTAGACCTTGGGTCTCAAGCTCCGATTTGGAAGATAGGACCAAAATAATTCTTTTTTTTTTTTTTAAACAGTTTTATTTATTTATTTATTTTGTGTGTGAGGAAGATCAGCCCTGAGCTAACATCTATTGCCAATCCTCCTTCTTTTTTTTTTCCCCCAAAGCCCCAGCAGATAGTTGTATGTCATAGTTGCACATCCTTCTAGTTGCTGTATGTGGGACGCGGCCTCAGCATGGCCAGAGAAGCGGTGCGTCAGTGCGCGCCCGGGATCCGAACCTGGGCCGCCAGTAGCGGAGCGTGCACACTTAACCGCTAAGCCACGTGGCCGGCCCAGGACCAAAATAATTCTAATCTTTCCTTCATAGTGGCTCTTTTTAGGGTGCCCAACATTGTGCTGGGCATTTTATATTTGTCATCATGTTTCATCCTCAGAAAAGCTTTGTTAAGGCTGGTATTGTCACCCCATTTTTGCAGATGAGGCTGCTGAGAGCACATAGTAGGTGCTCAGTGAATCCTTGTCCGGATGAATGGCATACAGCCTGCAGGCAGTGGAGCTGGGTTTCTAGCCTGGCCCAGGTTCTCACCAAGACGTCAGGCTGGAGGTCAACCTGCCTCTCCAGTGCTGCCCGTCGCTTGAGGCCGGCTTCATTTTGGTGACTCGCTCTGAGTGTGAGTGAGTGCCGGAGCACAGGATGATTGTGGTACGAGGGCCTGGTATGGTCTGTAACCAACTAGATCTGTATTATCCACCATCACTGCCCCTGTTGGAGGATTCCTTTGTATCTGGTGGTTTTATAGAAGTGGAGGTGAGATTTGGAGGCCACTCACTTTCCTGCTGACCACTGTCAGTCCCTTGCCCTTGCTGCTCCAGGCACATTGGTGCCACCATCTGAGCTGTGAGTGTGACTGAGATGCACCTGCCCTGCTGCCCCAGGACCCCAGGTGACTCTGCTCCTTGAGCTGGCACAGGTGAGGCAACGTGTGGAACCTTGAGCCCCATCCATCTGCCCGGTTAGCTTCTTGGCCATCCAATGTTGACTTGGCCCCACCAAGTTCCAGGTATTGAAAATCAAAAACAAATAAAGCCCAGCCCCTGGACGGAAGCAGGTTGGCTTTCTCTTTGCGGAAGCTCAAAGTGCAACAGCTGTGTGGGTAGACAGCTCTCTGGGTGTTAACCTGCTTGGTGGGCTGTTGGAGTCAAGTTCCAGGCAGGCGTCAGGCGGGTGGGGGAGGGAGCTAGAAGCTTGTGGCTGGACATGTGGGGCAGGGGAGACCAGGTTGACTTTCTTTGTCTCTTGTCTATGCCCTTGACCTTCAGGCTCCTTTTTGAACTTGCTCCTTTTCTCTCCCCCTTTCTGCCAACTCTCCTAATTTCCACCCACTGTCCACCCCCTCCCCGTATCTTCTCTGTGTTTTCCAACGCCTTGCGCATTTCCTCAGACTCTCCTTGGCTGTTCTTAGTTGGCAGGCCAAGGGGCAGACCTTGTGTTGCCATGACCCAGACGGGATGGGGACTGTGACTTGTCCCAGGTGGGGTTGGTGGAAAGTCATGGGTGGTTGCACGGATGTTGAGGTGGGTCACGTAACCCTGAACTGGGAACAGCGCAGAGTGAGTGAGTGGGTGAGAGCTAGTTGGAGGGTTGGAAAGAATTCAGGGTATATTAGTTTGTTTTGTTTGCAGTAACAGAGTACCACAGATGGGTGACTTGAAATGACAGAAATTTATTCTCTCGCAGTTCTGGAGGCTAGAAGTCCAAAATCAAGGGGTCGGCAGGGCTGCGTTCCCTCTGAAGGCCCTAGAAGAGAATCTGTTCTGTGCCTTTCTGTTATCTTCGGGCGTTGCTGGCCATCCTCAGCATTCCTTGGCTTGCATCACTCGTCTCTGCCTCTGTCATCGCAATGGCGTGCTGCCTGTGTGTCCAAGTTTCCCTTATTTTATAAGGACGCTAGTCATTGGATTAGGGCCCACCCTAATCCCATATGATCTTATCTTGCTGTTTCCAAATAAGGTCACATTCACAGGTTCCTGGGGGTTAGATCTTGAACATATCTTTTAGGGGGATGCAATTCAACCCACAACACGGGGTGACAGTGCCAGGCCCCAAATCCAGAGGGTGTGTTCAGATTCCTGTTTAAGGAGCCTTAAAGATCCTAATTCAGTAAACTTATGTTAGGAATCCACTGTGTGCCCGGTTCTGGGCTCAGCCTTGCACAGGGGTGAGACACGCCTGGCCTTTACGATGAGAAGCTACTTCTATGGAAACCAGGGTTTTTTTTTTTTTTTTTTTAATTTTACTTATTTATTTTTTCCCCCAAAGCCCCAGTAGATAGTTGTATGTCATAGCTGCACATCCTTCTAGTTGCTGTACGTGGGACACGGCCTCAGCATGGCCGGAGAAGCAGTGTGTCGGTGCGCGCCCGGGATCCGAACCGGGGCCGCCAGCAGCGGAGTGCGCGCACTTAACCGCTAAGCCACGGGGCCGGCCCGAAACCAGGGTTTTTAAAAGAAAGCTTAAAGGAAACGTTCGTGCTAGTATTTTGGGGATGACCTTAGAAATACAGACAGGCTTTTCCTTCCTGCCCTATTAATTTTGAGGCCAACTCAGTCAAGCCAGGATTTACTCTCCCTGCCCTCTGGAAAAAGGGGATGGGGAAGGTGGTGGGAACCCCTGGATCTGGAGGTTCTTTCAGTGCCTTAGTTTCCTCCCTTCAAGTGAGGGTGGGACTCAGAAGGTGTTTGAAGTGTGCTTCTTGGTGTTCTCTGTTCCAGGCAGGCTTGGTGGCTAGGAACTGTTTTATTGGAAGGGTGAATACTGTGTAGTGTCAGTAAGGATATGTTTTTATAGGGGCTTCTGTGTTTTTGCTGTGGATAAACATGAAGAAGCCAAGGTGGGTTAGCGTCTCATGGCTCGGGCCCGCCCTTTTTGTCCCTCACAGTTTTCCTTACGAGCAGGAGGAACTGAGACCTCGTCCACTCGCCACGCATGAGATTTCTTCCCATAACCTTACAGTGAGTGTCCCGCGTCTGAGAAGGACTTCCACGCAGATGACAGGACCGGAGTAGAGAGCATTTGTAGCTATTGTGTTGGTGAAAACCGATGTAATGTAAATAGGAAGTCGGGATTATGTGTATCCTCAGAGCACTGGGACTGAAAACCACACACGCCAGATGAAATTTACAGCTGTGCGTGTGGACTTCAGAGCGCAGGCTGCAGGCGGGCGCCTAGGCAGTGGGGGACCTTGCTGTGTTCTCCACCCCTCCTCTCCTCGTCCTGCCTGCCCCCCAACCAAAAACAGAGAGCAAAATTAATTAGGCATTTTCCCCAATTCTTTCATCTTTTTTTTGTGTGTGTGAGGAGACCAGCCCTGTGCTAACATCTGCCAATCCTCCTCTTTTTTTTTTTTTTTTTTGCTGAGGAAGACTGGCCCTGGGCTAACATCCGTGCCCATCTTCCTCCACTTTATATGGGACGCTGCCACAGCATGGCTTGCCAAGCAGTGCGTCGGTGTGCCCCCGGGATCCGAACTGGCGAACCCCGGGCCGCCGCAGCGGGGTGCGCACACTTAACTGCTTGCGCCACTGGGCTGGCCCCCCAATTCTTTCATCTCTTTACAAGGCCTTCACCACTCTGAAGGTGTGTTGACTCAACTAGATCCACTGCTGTTTGTGTTAGTCATTACAGGGAGGCAGAGCACATGTGTGTGTCCCTGAGTGACCAGACCACAGAGGGGCCAAGGAAGTATCCTGAACATACTTTCATCTCCCTACTCTGTCCCCAGAATGGTACCTTTCCTGGGTAGGGCTTGAGTCACCCATTCCCAAGGGGGCTTTCCAGAGCCTACTTTAGGCAGAAGCAAAAGTATTTATTATGCCAAGACTGATCGTGTGCTTTACATGGGCAGCTTTGGCAATAGGTTAGTTTCATGTCTTATTTCCAAAGAAGTATATGGATATATGTTCATTGTGAAGGAAATTAGATAATAAACGAAATTCTGGCACTTCACTGTCCAAAGATTAGTGTTGTTAATCCCCTGATTATATCTTGTTGGTTTGACTTATTTTCTAATAGCAGGTCAGGAGATCAGGTCCAGTGGGGTGACGTCAGTCCGCCTGGCTGATTGAGCCCAGGCCTTTCACCCAAAGGCACCCCTTGGCCATTGTGCTCCTCTTGCTAAGTGCTTCCTGCTTCCTGCCACCTCTTCCTTCTTCCTTCTGGTCTTCTCAGACCCTTTGGAAGTGCAGACCACTGTCCTCTGTGTGCCGAGTTGCGTGTCCTCTTCTAAGATCCCAGAGCCTGTGTAACACGTGGCTTCCCTTCCAGGAGGCCGGCCCACACACTTCACTGCCTGTGGCTCTCCCAGCTCCTTCCTCCACCCGGGAGCTCCTTATAACTGATGTTGCTAAGAGCCGATTTCTTCCCCTTGGGGAGAAGGGAATGGGGTGTAATCCTTGCTCCAAATCCTAGAGTCCAAACTTCTCTGCCAGGGGGATTCCACGTGTGTTGAGCAGACCAGGTTGTATGGAGCTGTGGTTTTGAACCTTTATGGGACCATAGATCCCTGTGAGACTGATCAAGTCTGATCCCGCTCTCCAGACCCTGCACGTTCACATGTACAAATAACTGTGCAGAATACGTCCAGGGTTTGCAGACCCTTTGAAGCCGTCCCTGAGGTCCTTCAGAGACAGACAAGCCCCCCCACCACCCGGTGGCCCCGATGGCTGGCGTGGCCTCTTAGTGTCCCTTATGCCTTCTGTAGGATAGTGGCGGTGATACTGTAGTTACCTGACAGTTATGCCTTGTGACAGTGACAGTGGTTGTTATAGCAGCTCACGTTAGGTTGTTCCTCCAATTCTCACTGTGACCCAGTGAGGGGTCACTTCACAGACAAGAAGACTGCAGCGTAGAGAGGTGAAGTGACGTGCCCAGGGTCGTCTAGTGCGGGTCAGGATTGGAACCCAGGCAGTGTAACTTTAGAGCGGGTGCCAGACACCTGCCTCGCAGCAAGGGATGCAGTGGGTGCTCAGTAAGTGGTAATAACAATACTAAAAGCAGCAGAGGGTTAGGCACAGCCAACCCATGGATGGTGGGGCTCCCCCTCCTGCACAGGCCCCCACCTGTCTAAGGATCCTCCTGGTGCAGGATCCGGGCTCCCGAGCGTGCAGGCGGGCGGGCGGAGGCGAGCGCAGATCCGCAGTCCTGGGAAATGTGTAAAATCCTGTTCCTGAAAACCGGCCGGGTTCTCAGAGTGTCCCGGCTGGCGTGTGTTGCTAGTCACGAAACCTGATCCACACGCTGTATTTTAGGATGCCCCATCTGTCGGCACTTGAGGAGCCCGAAGCCTGCCAGCTCACCAGGGGAGGGGCGGGGGGGGGTGCATGGAGGACTCAAGACAGCAGGGTGGATCTGCTGCTCCACAAACACCTGGTCTGCCGGTGGGGGCCTGCCGCCTGAGAGGTGGGGTAGGGGTCCTTGGGGTGCTGGTCAGCTGCATTCTAGATCCTTTTCCCGTAACTCAGTTTTTAGACAGATGCCTACTTTTTAGTTAAGCGAGTGGGGTCTAAGTCTCTTGTCCAAGATTTCAAGGCTGCCAAGAGACTGAGCCGAGATTTGAACTTAAGTCTTTAGACTCTGCCCAGTGTTCTCTCCCTGACAGAGTGTCCTCCTGTTTCCTGGGTTTTACTGTGGGTCGTGCAGGGCAGGGTGTGGCTGACGAGCCTGGGATGGGAGGGGGTCAGCCTTGCTCTCAGGCCCACTTTGCAGGAGCACAGGGCCTGCCTCGGGGCCCCGCACTCTGGCCTGCTGGTGGCAGAGGAAGAATGCCTAAGAGGGCTATCGATCCACCCATCTCTGAGAGAGGCCGCAGCATATTCAAGGCTTTCTTTTTAAAAATGCATTAACTTGACTGTAAGCAGGCCCCAGTTTAAAAATAAATAAATACAAATAAGACACAAAGCAGAACAAGTGGGAGTATGGGGCAGGGATGGAGCAAAACCTTAGAAAAACTAAAAGGGTGTTTGAGGAGGGTCCTTCTCCATGTGCGTGTCAGTCCTCTGTGCCTGGATCCTGGAGCCCGAGACAGCCCTGCTTTCTGTGCCCTGGGCCCTCTGTATCTCTCCTGGCTCAGTCTGTGCAGGGAGTCTTTACCCAAATGCAGAGGTTCCGGGAAACTCCTCTGGGGGTGGGTGGGACGGAGGAGGCCTCACGCGCTGTGGTGGCAACCCATATTTGAAAGCCTGCCTGGAACCTCTGGATGCTGTTCCTTCTGCCTGGAAGGTGTGTCCCTCCCTTCTCTTTCTCCTGGTCTCCAGGTTAGCACCTGCTTGTCTGTCTTTCACATCTCAGCCTAAAAGGCACTTCCTGACCCTGCGTGGATCAGGCCTCCGGTTATGTACCTCCAGGCCTCTGAGTACTTCTTCTTGTAGCTCTTACCACAAGCGTAATAAAGGAAATAACTTACATTTTACAGCGTTTAGCAGTTAAGCTTGGGGAAGGCAGGGACTGGTCTGTCCTGTTTGCTAAATGCTTACTGCCCAGCACGGCACAGTAGAGGGTGGTGAATCCTCATGGAATGGATGGAGGGCGGTCAGGGTCGATTGTTTTTGGCTCGGGGATGCAGTTTGGGTGAGGGTGGAGGGAATAAACACTGTAATCATAATTCACTCCCATTTCCTAATATTTTTAGAGGTGCGGGCCCACTCTGAGGTCAGGATGTGGTTTCAGATGGAGCCCCCAACACTTGACAGGGAAGGCTTCTGCCTCCAGTCCAGTAGGCTGGGCTGCAGCATCCCAGAGCTGGCGTGTCTCGGAGGTTGTCCCAGCCAGCCTGTTCCCTTTGTGGGTGGAAAGACGTGGAGCCCAGAGAACAGAAAGGACTTGGCCAAGATCACATAGCAGAGCCTTTGAAGACCTTTATTTGGGCCCCAGTTTAATTGTTAAACGTAACGAATCAAGTACCAGGTGTCTGTTGCCTCCTTGGTGGGCATCGTGTTGCTTGCTCTGTATAGTGGCTCCATTGTGGTAGCTCCGATGTATGGAGGAGGACACGGAGGCTCAGGGAACTTGGTTGCTTGCTTCAGAACACGGCAGAGGTGGCTTTAGAATCTTTCTGATTGTGTAGCCCAGTGCCTCCCAGTGAGGGGAGGGGTTCAGGGACAGCCTCGGTTCTTGGATTGGCCCTGGTGGGGACCCCAGCCTCCCGCTGCCAACGGAGTTGTAGCCACTTACTTGTAGGAGCCTCTGTTGCCTGGGCTGGGGGGACTGGTGGTCCACGGAGACCATCTTTCCTCTCTCACCAGGTTTCATCTCCTTTTTCCGTGTCCTCCTCTACCTCTGAGAGAGCCTGAGAAAGTCCTCTCTCTCATCAGTCACCGTTTCCCTGCGAAGCCACTGGGGCTCCTGGAGAGGTACTGAGGCTGATGGAGCAGAATTTGTACCATTCCACGAGTAACTTTCCATCATTTGTGGCTAAAAACAAAACATGTCCTTGCTCCTCACTGCCTGTAGGCTTTCTTTTGGGGTTTCAGTGGGAGCCACTTGCCTCTTAGTCTCCTCCTCCCCGCTGCTTGCAGACGCGGGGATTCCTACAATTTGGGGACATGGGTGGACTTGATGCAGCTCACCCCCCCTGAGAACAGAGCCCCCGGGGCCTCGACGAGGAAGCGCCTCTGCTTCCCTGCGGCAGCAAACAGTGCGTTGGTGGGCTGGTGCTCTGGCACGCACAGGGACGCCGACTCCCTTTGCAAATATTACCGCTGCTGAAAAGAGACAAGCCACCTTTAGAGGACTTTCTTTGTGCGGCCTGCTCTTTTTGATATCTGGAATGCACAGAGGCAAGAGAGATAAATTAATTTGTTCAATTAATTTTGTAAATATTGACTGAGCAGAAGTTTTATGCCTGTCACATGTCAGGGACCCAAGGGCTTACCAGAAAGCAGCATGACACAGTTCCTTCGTTGAAGGCATATATCCTCTAGGTGGAGGAAGAAAGATGTGAGTGTTAAGACAACTAGAGCAGGAGAGCTACGGGCCCTGCTCCCCACACCACCCTTCCTTCCAGAACTCGCTTACCATGTCTGCCTGAATCGGGGACTAAGTGCTGAACCATGCATTTTGCCTTTCCCTTGTTTAAGGCACTTGCAGTTCCCTCCTCTCCCATTAATTTTTTTTTGAGGGCTTGCCGTGTGCCAGGGCTGGGCACCTGCTCGTCCTTTACTTGTATTTATTTCATTGGACTCACCTGACCCTGTGAAGTAATTACTACTATCATCCTTATTTTCCAGTTGATGAAACTGAGGCCCAGAAAGGTTAATTAACTTGCCCAAGATCCCACAGCTAAAACGTTGCAGAGCCTGGATTCAAATGTAAGCAGATTAA
The DNA here is from genome assembly GCF_057802395.1 of Ceratotherium simum simum. Taxonomy (NCBI): domain Eukaryota; kingdom Metazoa; phylum Chordata; class Mammalia; order Perissodactyla; family Rhinocerotidae; genus Ceratotherium; species Ceratotherium simum. Next base: position 4,978,873 of record NC_141921.1, read on the forward strand.
TTCCAGAGCTCACTCTCTTAACCACTAGCGGTATAGACACGTCCACACTGAGACTGTGTCTGTTAAGCATCCACTATCTGCCCAGCATGAATTATCCTAAATAGATGCTTTCTCTTTAAAAATCTTTACTAAGCTTTCTATTTGATCTTTAATATTCCTAGTAACCCTGCGGGATAAGAATTGTATCCCCAAACTCCCAATCCTCCCCCCGCCCTTTGTAATCCAAGGTCTCTGTAGAGGGCACTGTACTTCAGAGGCTGGAATTAAACCATGTCGTCTTAATCCAGAGCCTGTGGGAGAGAGAAGGCCTCTGAAAGTGTTCTGCAAACTGTTAAGTGCCCAATGAAATGATGGGCATTGGGGCAGGGGTGTGTGTGTACAAGACTAGCTTGTAACGTGGCCCTCATGCATCATCCTTGGGGATTGCTTACACCGTTGTCACGGTCTGGTTTCAGGTACCTGTGAAAAATTATGGTAATTAAAATGTAATTTGGAACCCCCTGTTGGCTCCCAGCAGCGGGTGCACATGTCGGAGGCCGGGGCTGTCCGTGCTGGAACAAGCTAAGGCTTGTTAGGGTGTCACTGCATTCTGCCCTTTGTGTTGCTGGGGAGAAGGGTGGGGGCAGGAGATCCAGGAGCTATTTTTACATTGTTCGCGTCATGTTCGGCATTACTGGATGTTTGTGGTTGGGTCCCTGCTTAGCCTCAGCCGGGAAGAGAGAACTCCCTTTGCTGCCTGGGTCTGTATGGAAACTCAAGCTCATACCCCTGGGTATATATATTTCTCCAAAGGTGGAGAGACCCAAAGGGACTGTGCAGTCACCCCGGATGGTTTGGAGTTGTCTTAGGGCTTAGATTTTCCAGGGCTCTTCAGACTCCTTCCTGGGGTGGAGGGACAGCATAGGCAAGAAGCCATGTGCTCATCCACTCCCTTGTTTATTCAACAGATGGTTTTTCAGTTTGAGAGACATGCTAGACCTTTTTCCAGGTACTTGCAAAGTGAAGTTGAATAAAGTATTGTCCCTCAAGGATTTTATAGTCCAGTTGGGGAAATGGAAAGTAAATTCAGTTTAGCATGTGGAAGCCAAGCATATGTGCCAGGCTCTGTTGGAGGTACTGGGATCCAGTGCTGTCATAGTAGGGGGCACAGGGGCTGTGGGAACATGGCAGAGGGGCACCTGGATCATACAGGGTGATCAGAGGCGGCTTCCTGGAGGAGGCAGTGAGTGGCAGTAGTTGACTTCATGAATTGGGGGACAAGAGGTTTCAAGTATGTACTTTGGGTTTATTTGTTGTTGAGCTTTATTTGTATACATACGTGACGTTACAGGTGGTTATAGTCGTTATATCTTATTTTACTAAGCTGAGGTCCTGGGATTTTATTTTTATACCCAAAGGACTCGCTGTCTTTGAAAAGTTTGAGAAAAGGTGCTGTGTGACAGCCCAGCCCTTGTTACTTCAGAGGTTGGAGATTGGAGGTCAGCCTCGGCCACACAAAGCCTGCTCTTGAAGTCTTCCTGCCTGGCCTCTTGACGCTTCTGCACCTTTTCTTCTTAAAAGAGCAGGCCAGAATGGGTTATTGCACAGCAGGGGTTAAGGCAACCAGCTCCCCCAACCCTGGGGCCCAGCCTGCACACTGGGCCTCATGACGCGACGGGCATGTGGTCCTACCTGTAAATCCTGCCGATTGAGACATGTGGCCCAGGGGTGGAGGGTTGCTGGCGGATCCCACTGTTAAGACCGACTGTGGGATCTGTTGCAAAGTGGGAGTGCAGAGAAGCAGAGTGCTTCTCTGGAGGCAGCCCAGCGTGTTATGGCTGCTTTGGAGCAGGGGCTTGTGTCTAGAGTGTGCAGAATACTGATTCAGTGCTCTCTCCACTTCTACCGTTGGTATGCGTTCATCAGTCCAACATAGGTTCTACCAGCATAGCATCCAGCATTGCATCTCGTCTCTGCCACACCCTGGGCGGGGCATTGAGGAAGCCAGTGAGTTAGGTACAGCCCTGCCCTTGGGGTAGCTGGCAGTTCTGGGTGGTCCCGTGCAGGTGGCCGAGGGGCCTGACCCAACATGTGCCTTGTGGAACCCTTTGCAGATAGCTGGAGTGTCTGGAGTGTCCCCTCCATCCTTGTGAGCCACATGCTGACACTGCGGCCTGCCAAGCCCTGTCCTTGGTGTGGGATTATGTGCAGTTAGTATTCCAAATGTCAAGTTCCCCTTGACTTGAGCTGAGCAGACGAAACAAAATGGCAGACAGATTAGAACGGGCTTGAGAAGCCTTTTAGGACTTGAAAAACCTTCCTTTGTTGACTTCGAAGAGCTGCTGAGCTGGGCCGGTCTGCAGAGGCAGGGGCATCTGCCAGGTGCCCACTGGCTCCCTGGGCTGGGGGGGCTCCGGCCAGTGCTGGCTCTTTCCTCCCCACCTCCAGGTGCGTGTCAGCCGAGGGTGCCCACTGAACTCGGGCAGGAATTGAATCCAGTGCCTTCTCATTAATGTTGTGAGAGCAGGAGGGGAGGAGGCTGGGAGGTGGGGCTTCCCAGGGTTTCAGAGGGGTTTGGGTGGATCCCCCAAGGTGGGGGCCATGTCAGTCAGTATCTGTTTAGTCTAGACTGTTTTCACCTTGCCTACTGCAAAGATCAGTAGGTAAAAGGGAGCTAGATGGACTACTGTACTGTTGTCCTTCTGAATGGATGGTGAGAGGTTTAAAAAGTTAGTGCTCATCAAAGGTGCAGAAGTTCCTGGCTAGAACCTGGAGTGTCATTGCTAAAAGAACCTTAGATATGGTCCCGTTCATTCCCTTCTTTCTGCAGATATGGTAGCTGAAGCTCAGAGAGGTTAAGTAATCTGTGCAAAGCCACACAGGAAGTGGTGAAGCTGGAATTTGAGCAGTCTCTCTGGCTCCAGTGCCTGTACTTGTCCCATGACATCACATTGGCTTCAGCTCGGAGTCCTCCCTTCTTGTGAGACTCATTTCTCCTGCCCTTCCCCCAACTGCTTCCTTTTCCTGCCTGCATTCCCCCGGAATCCCTCTGCGGGTGCTGTTTCATCTCGCTGGGAGAAGGAGTAGGAGAGTCTGAGCGAGAACCCGGCTCCACCTGCTTCTCCACCACCTTCCAGGGGACAGAGTGCTTGTCTTACAGGACCGGGCGTGCACACCTGTCTCCCGAGGACAGGCTGGGATGAGTCTCTCGCCTTGTTGGGCCGCTCAGGGTCCCAGAAAGGGTTCGTGGCGTGGACGTGTCTGGGCTCAGAAGACATAAACTTTAAATGGTGAGAAGCTCTGCAGTCTGTGGCAGGCACGTTTCAAGTCTGGCTGGACACATGATCTTGAATCCCAGCCTGAAATCTGCCCCTGCCCGTGCAGCCACTGCAGGGCAGATTGCATAGAGGTTCTCGACATGGCCCACCCTCACCTGGACCCAGAGTCTGGAAGGTGGTTTTTGCCTTTTCTCTCCTTTTTCTTTGCATGCTTATGCACAAGTGCCTTTTGTTCTCAGGAAATGCAGCTTTTTCAATCCCCATCCTGGAAATATTGCCGGAATGCAATAAATCTGATTGTGTTTATGTTGAAGAAATGAAACACATTACTGTGCGGGGAGGAATGCAGTAGGGGCCTTGAAAGGGGGCTGTGTTTATGACAACAGTTTGCACATGTGGCTTTATTTTTGAAAGCGTGGTACTTCCCCCCTTGATGGGACTCTGGTAATAAGAGCCGTCTCCTGTGTCCGGGTGTTGGGCAAACAGAGGGCAGAGCTCGCCGAGGCCCTCGCAGCTGTGGCTGTCACCTCCTTAGTTCAGCGAGTCCGGCTTTCTCTGGACCCTGTAATTTCTCAGGGATGGCAACTCCTCCGGGGACAGTGCCTCTGTGCTGGTTGAGTCAAGGCTGATGAGCAAATCCTCCCGCTCCCATTCCAGGTTGAAAACAACAGGGTGAAATTTAATAGGCATAAATGTAAAGTCCTGTATGTGGGTTCAAAAAAAATCAACTTCACAGGCACAGGGTGAGGAAGCTTCATTTGAACAGCGAGCGAGCAAGTGACCCTCGAATTTACCTGATAGTTGGTTCTGTGCGCCAGCGGTGGGCCGTCGCTGAAAGAAAGTAGCGCAGGCCCACTGGACAAGGATCACGTCCAAAAGGAGAAGGATGATGTTGTTACTGTTAATAATTCATAGTAATAGCTAGCTGCTTCACGTGCATTCTCATTCCATCCTCGACGTCCTCCTTTGAGGTAGGTCAGAGGAGCCTCTTTTTGGATGAGAAACCCCAGGCTTGGCAGGTGAAGTTACTTGCAGGAAAGTGGCAGAACCCACTGGAACCCAGAGCCCGTGCTATCTGGATTGAACTAGAGAGTTAGTAGATGGTGGGGATTCTGAATGAAGAAATGCCAAAGGAAATGATGGCGTTCAGCTTGAAGGCAGTTTTAATAGCGTCTGACTTTTCTGTGGTCCTCACTGTGTGCCAGGTACCCTTCTAAACAGTTTATGTATGTCAACTCCATTACTATCTCTGTTTTACAGGTGAGGAAACTGAGGCACAGAGAGGTTAAGTAAGTTGCCCAAGATGATAAGCTTGTAAGTGGCAGAGCTGGGATTCAAACCCAGGTAGCCTGGCTTAGAGTTAATTTCTAGGCCGTGCAGCCTTGGAGAGTAGTACTGGTTGGGGAGGGGGCAGTGGGTAGGGAGAGAGCTGGCTGTGCTCTTTGTTCTTTGAGGCAGCCTGTCTGCAGGACGCTGTCTGTTGTGTTTGGATCCAGGGCAGAACCACGGCCAGTGGGTGGACATAAATGGGAAAGGCTTCTGCTCTCCTAAATCTGGACACCAGGTGGCCATGGATTGGGCCTCTTGAGGGAGGTAGTGAGCTCCCTGCTGCCGAGTGACTGCCCACTGGTCAGGGATGCTCGCAGAGACGGGAGGGTGGAGGAGACCACCTGTGTTGGGTATGAGAGGCCCCCAGGGCCCACCCTGTAGCTAGCTGGCTCCCAGTCCTTTGTTGAAGACAAGCCCAGCTTTCCTGGCACATCCCCCACCCCCAGGCAGTGGTATGTCCCCGTGGACCACAGGGGGGGAAGTGACCGGGTGTCCGCCGGGCCAGCCTGCCCTATTAGGAAGCCCCGGCTGTCAAGCACAGCAGAACTGCTGACCAAGGCACCGGGAACAATGCTGCGTGGGAGGAGGCGTGTTCAGTGTGTTTGCTCGCCTCCTGACCTGAGTGCCAGCAGTGACACACTTTATTTGTCCCCTCTGGTCCCCTGTGGGCAGTCAGCCTGACTCGCTGTTGCATTTGACTCCCACTCGGGCCCCTTGTCCAGCTGCAGCCTTGGCTGCAGGGCAGGGGAGCTAGTCAGCCGGCTCTGGTCCCTCCTGATGGCAGGGCACTCAGGGGCCCCCTTAGGCTTACACGGCCTCCTCGGAGCCTTACCAGGGAGCCGAGGATCCTGTCACCTCCTTGTCTCAGGTCAGGGAATGGAGGCCCAAGAGGTGAAGTGACTTATTGGAGGCCACATGACCAGCAAGTATGGCTGAGGCTGTACTCAGGCCCTGTGACTTGAAGGGGGCTCTCGAGATCGTGTTGTCCACCCGTCCATTTTGCAGATGAGGAAACAAGGCCCAGATTTGCAGCTTGACCCTGCCAAGGCATCTCAGGTCAGCAGCGGCAGAGCCAGGACTAGAACCCCGGTCTCCTGGCCCCCAGTTCTGTGTCCTCCCCACTCTGCCACCCCTGCTCCACTTGGTTTCCTTGCATCTCCCATCTGCTGCTGCCTCTCCCGCGGGGCCACTGCAGGTACCGACTGCCGTGTAGGTTCCCTTCCCCTGCTGCTCCTGCCACCCTCTTGGCTGCCAGTGTCTGATGATCCCAGGTGGCACTTCCTTTGCCTCCCAGGACTGGTAGCAGCAGCTGGTTTACTGGGACTTAGCTGAGTGGCAGGAGTGCAAGCTTAGCTAGGCAGCTCTGGGATCTAATCCCAGCTCTTCTACTTGTGAGCCTTGTGACCTTGGGCAAGTTGCTTAACCTTTCTGAGCGTTAATCATCATCTGGAGATAAGATGATTTGGTCTAGATAACCTTCAGTGACCTTCCAGCCCTTCAGGTCTGTGACTAGTGATTTTCAAGAGAGTGAGTGAGACTCACGCGGACCTGTGGTTGGAGGCTCTCTGGAAGGGCAGGTGGCGTGGACTAGTGGGAAAAGGCCTGTGTTAGGAGGCACAGGGCGGCTTCACCAGATGATTGTTGCCTTGGCTGTGGGTGCTGGCAGGTGATTGGGGCAAGGGACCCCACTATTCTTGGCCCCTTCTCTGGGGCTTCTTCTTTCTCTGCAGCCAGGCTGTGGGCACAGACACTGCTCGTCCTTGGTGGGGAGCGCTCAGGCTGGGGAGGTTGCTGGTGGAGGGCTGGCCAGCTGATTGGCATGGCCTTGGGTCAGAGATGACAGCCGGGCAGAGGCGGGCACCACATCCTGTGACCTCTCCCCTGGGTTGGATGCCACTGGATTTGTAGTGGGAGGAACTCAAGCCCTGTTATTAGGCCTGAGAGACCCCCACTCCTCGTTAGACCACAGGTGTGAGGGGGAGCAAGGGAGTGTTGGAGCAAAACCAGAAGTCGTTGGCCTCTTGTTGCTGGGTTCAGTCCTGTAGGCGTGTTGGCTGTTTACATGGTTTTCATTCTTTGGATTTGGCCTTGGCTGTGAAGTTACACTATTTTCTGAACTAATCCTGTTTCATGTAACCTGAACCCATGTATCTGGACATGAAGGGCAAGCTTTTTTCTCCTCTCCCTTCACAAAGGATATCCTAGACTATAGCATCTGGAAATGATTCGGCATCTGGTTTAAGTGTGTGTGCGTGCACACCCTTCTGTAATATAACGTCCCCTTACCCAGAGAAGATGCCTTTGTCTCTCCAGCCTGGCGTGTTCCTGTGTTTCTTTCTGTAGAGATGACTTTACATATGGAGGTTATTATCTTGGGACATATTCTTCTATGTGCATACGCATGTATAAACCTTTATTTCTACTTGGAATGAGGAAAGTTTCAAGGGCTTGGTGTATAGAAAAGCATTTGCATTGATAGATGTTGATGTATTTTTTTTTCCCAAGTTTAATAAACCATTTAACAATGCCTTCAGTGATGGTAATTAGCTATTTCCTCAGTATTCCCAGGCTCTGTCTTAACAGGCATCCAGGACCCCTGTTCCACTGCTGCTGTGGTGATCCCCCACCCAGAGTTGGGTGCTCCAGAGAAGCGGCCTGCGTTGGCCATCTGTTATTGGTGTCTCCTTGCAGCCCGTGTTGGTGAGGGTAGGGGCCTGTCCTTGCTGATTTCTGGGCCAGTTGTGTCCTTCAGATTTAGGCTCAGGGAAGGAGTGTTTTGACTGCTGGTTGTATTGCGATTTGGGCTGTGTCAGCAGATAGACCCAGTGTCCTCACCTTGTGGGTGACAGGCAGGGCATGCTGAGTACTTCTCTTCAATCTGGTGGAGAATGGCCAGGGGGAGGTGAGTGAGATGACGGGTGGCGGAGAGGGGCCCCAGTGAACAAGGGGTTGCCCTTGCTCTTCTTTGCCCCAAGGGACTGCTGGTGGGCTGATTTGTAGTAACATCTTAGCCTGGATGCCAGGAAGAGTTTGGTAACCACGAGGCTGAATGAAAGGGGAAGGACTGGGTGGGCTTGGAGGAGGCACATGGAGGCGAGCGAGGCCAGGCTGGCTGACTCCTGGGGTGTGTTATTAACTCCTCCTCTCTGAACTGCAGGTTGAGGTGGGGGTGTAAGGTAAGGGGTTGGTGACACCTCCCTCATGGTCACCACCAGTCCTCCTTCACCTGGCACCAGTGCCCCTTGGGGCAGCCTTCCCTCTGTGGTGGCAGCAGTTAGGTTTATTGATTTTTGCTTTTTTCTGTTGACAGCGGAGTTTGGCCCAGGTCTCTGTCTGGCTCGGGTGTGATGGAGAGCCCAGCGGTGAGAGCCCTTGAAAGCAATTTCCTGTAGGTTTGCAGACCTGCCCTCTCTGCTTTGGGGGCTGCCTATGGGGGATGGATGCAGGTCTCTTTCCTCCTTTGGCTAAGGCTCTGAGTGTGTGTGTGTGTTAGGGACCGGCATCTAAACCAGGATGCTTTTATAAGCAGGCCCTGCTATGCATCAGTGGGCCAGGCAGCAGGTATAAACCTGGATTGTCTGGTGTACTGTCCCTTAGTGTACGCTGAAGGCTCTCCCCACAGCTTGTGGAACATATGACCAAAATCCACCCAAAAAGCAATCCGGGGCTCCTCTCTCCTGCCTGCCCCAGCCTTGGCAGCCTACCATGAATTGTGAGGTGAGGAGGACAGCCAGCCAGGGCCGTCCCCTCCCCCAGTTCAGGGAGAGGTGCAGCTGGGGCAGCTGTTTTGTGTAGAGCATTTGCTGCCATGGCATCCAGATTCCTAAGAAACTGGGGGCTCCCTGCTTGGGATTGTGCCTTGGAACAATTGACAGGGACCTGAATCCCTGAATTGGGTCCGGAAAATGTCCGTTTCTGGTGAACCCTTGCAGAGCCTCTGGTTCCTACAGGCTCCTTCAGCTCCCTGTAGCATGGGGCCTGGGGCCCCGAGTGGGAGGCAGAAGCCCTGACAATGGGCTGCGTGTGGTTGCAAGCCTGCTGGTCTTGCTGCCTCCAAAACATAATTCACGATTGCTTGTGCACGAGGCCCAGACTCTGTCACAGTCAGTAATCCTTGCTCCGCGGCAGGCGTGCTCCTTGAAGGCAGAAAGGAAGCGGTTTTGTCCCTGGTATAACATGCCTTTAGAAATGCACCTTGATTTAAGATTCAGCCTTTTGCAGCATATTTTAAAATGTCAGAAAGATAAATATGCAGCCTTTTTAATGTGTCTGCCTTGAACAGCCTTTAAAAAAAGTCTGTCATTCATCCTCAGGGTCACAGGCGTGTTCAAATCCACCCCCACTCTCTTGCCTTTGATGGTGTGTCCATCTCCCTTCCACGAGCAGAGTTTTGGTGGGGACTGGGACTAGACTCAAAGTCCCCTTCTTCCAGAAGTCCAGGAGATGTGTTTGTTTTCCCAGTTGGGAGGCCAGTAAAGCTGTACAGAAAGTTTCCAAAATATCTTTTTGAACTTGACTGTTGGACCTGTGAAACAGGCACTGGCTTCTCGCTGCTTCTGTCAGGGGACCCTTCTCACTTCCCATGAAGATGCACCAGCCAGAGAATCGAGAGGGAAAATGCTCAATCCAGCCCCTCCCTGTGGAGACGGGTGAACACGGCGCCCTGTTCCATATAACTTGGAGGCAGCTGGGCCTGGGGTGAGGGGGGCTTCGCTCCGGTGGTGGTGCCTTGGGCCAGCACCTCATTTCTAAGGTTGGGGTAATGGACCTTCTGAACTCAGTTGGGATTCTGGAAGGGGGTTGGGCCACGGAGGGGATGCCCCTGGAGGGTCAGTCAGTCCATGGGGTTCATATCCTGTTGTTATTGTGTGTGCCTTTTATAAAGATGCCCTGGCAGCCCAGCTGTTGACTTTTCTCCCAGAAGAAGTTCGAGGAACCCCAGGGTTTTTCAAGATGTGAGTGAGGATGTCAAGACATTGTTAGTCTGGTTGAGGAACTTAGAAACCCCAGTAGGCAGAGCAGCCTTCTCCTGAGGGAGAGTGGCCGGGAGCTTCTGGTTTGATGGATAGTTGTGCATAGTTGGGCCTGGAATGAACCTGGAGCATTCTCCCTAGGCTAGCCTCCGCCATATACAGATGCGGAAATGGAGGCCCAGAGAGGGGCGGTGACTTGGCCAACGTCACACAGAAGATCAGCAGCTGAGCCAGAACCAGAGCCCAGCCAGGTATCCTGACCCCTGGTCAGAAGCTTTTAGTCACCTCGATCTACTGTCTCGGTGCCCTTGCTGGTGACTCAAAGGTCCTGATGGTAGCACATGAACAGAGCGCTACCGGACACCTGGTACGTTCAGGGCCACCTGCCCTAGTCTGGGTTATCTCTCTAGGGACCTTGCCTGTGCTCATGATTCGCCTGCTGGTCCCTGGTGTGTTGCTCCGAGTGCAGGGAGAGAGGATGGGAGGGGAGGAGGCATCTCCCTGCTTGAGGTCTGCCTGGATGTGAGGTCAAGATGGCTGTGGAGCAGATGGGGAGACTCCGGGGTGAAAGCCTCCTTCTCCCTCCCAGTCCCTCTAGTCGCTCTTCCTCTGCCCCTAAATCCATTTTGAGGATCATAACATTTATCCTGAGCTTTATTATGGGAGACTCTTCTTCATGTTTAAAAATAAACGCTGGCTTACAGAACTATATTTGGTAGATGGATGTCGTTTGCATGTAAATGTGCTTAAAGGACCACTGCTTTATTTGAGATGCAGAGTGAGCCCCAGCTAGAGGGGCTATGGGGGTGGGGCCGTGGGGGTGGGGCGCAGAAGGGACCCCACCTTCTGCCTTGTTCAGGACAGTTAGGTTGTAGCCTTCAGTCCTGTTGAATCTGTCGTCCTTTCCCCGGGGACAATTGCAAAACAGGATAACTGGTACTTAAAAATTCATAGAAAACGTTTCTTATCACAACGTCATAATTGTTATGACTCAAAAAAGTAGAATTGCCATTCTACTCTGCCTGTCTGCCCTCACTTTGTTGCCTACCGAGTCCCCAGCAGCAGCTGCAGAATCATAAAAAGAGAGAGAGAGCACTCGAAAAAGAAAGACAGAAATCCAGGGCAATGCTTTATTTATGTTAACGGCTACATTTGACTTGAAAATTCTGTCCCCTGAGCCTTGAGGTCAGCACATTACAGCGTGATTGATGGCTGTCAGGAAGGGCAGGGCGGCAGATTGCAGAGGGGGACATGGACAGATGAGCCCTGGCTTTCAGGCTTAGCAGAACTCAGGCCTTGGAAGGAACACGATGGAAAACAAAAGCAGATGGAGAACTCCGCTTTGGGCCTGACTTTCTCTTTTTTCTTTCTTTCCTTTTCCCTCCAACGTTAGGAAGTGGGGGGCACCCCATTCTGTCAGCACACCACAGAATGCATCAGCTTTGGGGTGATGCAGGGGTAAGACCCAAGACAGCGCCCCACCCTTGGTGTCAGTCCTGTTTAGAAACCACGAGGCTCTTCCCTCGCGTCACCTGTTGGTAAAAGCCCCATGGACATCTTGGGCAACCCCCACCTTCTGCTTGGCCCCATTTCCTAGGTCTGAAAACCAAACCGGGAGGATCAGCTCTTCTGGCAAATTGTTCCCACCTTAGGATCTGGGCGACTTGGGATTGTGTTTCCAGAGGGCTTTCTGGCTAATCCTTGTGTATTCTTGCTGGTGGAAACAAATGGTATCGGACCCACAGGCCTGTTTACAGATGGGGAGACATGGGAATGATGGAGGAGCTTTGAATTTTAAACATTAGCTAATGAAATTGCAGATGGGGGCACGGGGTGGAACGGCCTGGGTATTCCCATGAAATACTTCTCGGTCGGTTGTAAGAGAGAAGCGGCCTGGGCTTGCCCATGAGCTCCACAGACATTTCTGGAGCCCCTTCCCAGTGCCGGGAGCTCTGTATCCTGCCCTGAGGTGTCCCAGCCTGGTTACATAGAGAGCAAAGAGATCACAGGGCTGGGATCTGGTACTGTGGGAGCAGAGGGGACACCATGGGTGCCGGAAACCTTCAGTGGGGAGGGGGCATGTCTGATACCTCACTGAGGAGGAGGGAAAGGAGCCCGACCCAGCTGGAAAAGGGGAAGCACTCGAGTTGGGCCTTAGAGGAGGGCATTCTGGCCGATGCTGGTGGGGTGTGGGATGGGCATGTGGGAGGAGTGGGAGGTGAGGCTGAAGCAGTGTCTCTCCCACTTTAGAACGAGGATGCCTGTCCCCAAGCAGAGCAGGATGGCCTCTGCCTCCCCCTCCCAGGGCTGCTCCTGTGCAGTTGTGTCAGAGACAGGACCGGCTCTTCATTCATCCGCTAATTGTTTCGATAAGAGACTCTAATTATCCACTGCAATCATCAGATTACCCTGAGCTCCGGGAGGGAGATTTGAGAGTTTGAGCTGCTGTAGCCACCACGGGCACCACCTCCCCTGAAAGGGACCCAGGGTTAGCACCTCGCCAGCTGTGCCCGGTTCCCAGTCAGTGCCCCCTAAGCCATTGCGTGAAGGTGTCACAGACGGTGGGAAGTGGGCCCTGGAAATGCACCCAAAAGCGCAACCTCTGATGTCAAGCAGGACTTTCCATCGGAGTATCTTTGCCACTGTGTTAAGTCCACAGATAAGACGTTTGGTTCTTGGGATTTCAAAATAAGGTAAGGAGTGTGGAGAAAACCCAAGAAGCAGCAGTAATGCCTGTAATGAATTGACATCAGCAATCAAGACATTCAAATGCGTTTTTGGGCTAAGTTCTGCTTACATGTGATTTTGGTATAAAGAGAGCAATCAGCAAAAACCAACCGGGAAGGCAGATTATAAATTAATCCAATGAGTGAACCCCCCCAGCAAAAGTAGCAGGGAATGATGGTGTCGTAATTGATCTGATAGGGGCTTTACATCAGCAGGAGCTGCAGAATAAGGGAGTGTCTCATCTCGGGACGACTGATTGTGATGGGATGTGTCGCACCTCTAAGGCCTTGGCCCACAGAAAGATTTGGTGGCGTGTGTGACCTTTCCCCGCAGGGCTCATCGGAGAGGAGGTTCCACCCTCAGCCCTCTGTCTTCTTGATTCAGACACCGTCTGTAGATCCCAGGAGCTGGGGAGCCTGGTGATACCTGAGCTAGAGAAGTGGGGTTGCATCCCACCTTCTCCCCGTGAGATCAGAGGCCCTTGGGGACAAGGGTGGGCCGGGGCTGTGGGATCTGGCTAGGATTTGCGGGGTGGGCGGGGGTGTGCTTACCGGTGTCAAGTCAGTTCCTGGTGCGAGACACTGGGCTGCCATGTGCCCGAGTCTGTGGCCCTGCTTTCCCGTTGGTGGAATGGAGCTGCAGTAGGTGAAAGCTAGGTTCCTTTTGGCTCTGCTGTCTTCACTTCCTTTATTCTCGCACCCCATTCTCCCACCAAAGCAGAAAGCTGGAGAACCTGAGCTCAGCTCTCCTTGGTTCCCCAGTGCCAGCTGCTTCTGACATACCTTCTGCCTCCTAGAGGAGTGTGCCGCCTTCTGCCTGGTGCCCTCCCATCGCCTTCGCGTTTGGGGCTCAGCTAGCTGGGAAGTTTGGCAACACGTCAGGCCATATATCTTGAAAACCGCCCTCCAGAAACGACCTCATTTAGCAGATTTACCGACGTCTTGGGCCTGCCTGTTCTCGGGGGCTGCCGTACTAAATCACAGCGGGTCCACTGGACTCGGACGCCTCGACGCAGAACTTTTCAAAAAATTGTGGGCAGGATATATCACTGCCCCATTAACTCCCTGCCATTAATCTACTTCTCCTAAAAACCTGGAGTTTTCCCAAAAGGACTGGAACATGGTGAAAAACGGACCCATTTGGTAAATTCTGTAAGTCAGGCTGGTTTTCTCCTCTCCTTGCTCCCCGCCAGGCTTGCCTTGATGGCCTTGGTGATGGAATGCCATGGGGTGGGTAAAGCTGCAGCCTTGCAGGGTTTCAGAGCAGCGTCCCAGGATGGATGTCAGTCTTGAGGGGTTGCTCGTCTTTATCCCGCTCTGACCTATGGGATCACTGAATGAACAGTGCTCTCTGAGCGGATGGGGCTGGGGCCGTCATCAGGAGGAGTTACAGAAACTGTGGCAGGCCCCTTGGTGGCACAGAAGCAGAGCCGGGCTCCGGTCCTGGGGGTCGAATGAGACCATGCCAAGAACTGTCTGGAAGGGGCAGACCCCTTCTCTGAATCTTCCCTTGTTGCTGAAGAGGGATTTTGTTGTGATGGGGCTTTGTCTTGGCCCCAAAGATGGTTGAGAGTCCATCCACATGTCTGGTCTCCGTGAGCTGGGGCTTTGGAGCTCACAGGTGGGTTTGATGGTCAGCTTTCTTGGTCACTAACTTCAGGAATTCAGGGGCATTTGAAAAAGAAAAGATGTGACTTGGTAGAGTGGGGGCCTAAGATGAGCTGAAGGAAGAACAGGAAGGAACGGCTATGGTCCCCCAGAAACAAGTCCACTGTTTCCCTGCCTCCGCACCTCCCGGCTCCTCCATTCTGCATCTGTAAAATGGGGATAAAGCACAGTCTGCAAGTGTGCTTGAGGATTAAGTGAGTTAATTCTTGTAAAATGTTTAGGATAATATCTGGCGCAATGCTGGCTGTCTAGAAATGGTAGTTAGTCTTACTGAGGGGGCACATAGGCTTACCTGCTGCACCCAACTTGTTCATCCTGCAGAGTGGGCCCGTGGCAGCCCGAAGGAGGAAGGCCCTCTTTTTTGCTAGTTCCCCACTGCCCTCCCCCCAGTCTTTGCAGCCTCACTTGACGGGCACAAGCAGAGTTGGAGAGTCTCTGTAGGTCGGGGCCTTCCTCTGCTCCTTCCAGGCTCAGTCCTTCGCACCTCTAGAACAGGTGAGAATTCTGTGAATCCAGTGCATGTCTCAGCTGTTGCTGGAATCCAGGCTTCTGGAATCCAAGACTGAGCTTTCCTGCCAAGGACCCACACCTCTGCAGGCCTTCTCCCTGCTCTCTGCTTGCCTGAAGGCAGATAGCGAAGCAGGGGAGTCCAGGAGCAGTCCTCTCCTGCCTGTTGGGACAGGGTCTGGCAAGCAGGCTGGGACAGGAGGCTGGAGCACCACCTTCTCCGGGGAAGATGGGGAGCCTCATTCCAGCAGGACACCTTGGCATCCTGCCCTGCTGGAGGAACTGGTTTCCAGGGCCTGACTCGCAGCCCCACCTGCTGGAGGGGTCCCGGGGTCGGGGGACATGGATCTTGTCGGTGTTTCTGGAGTAGTTTACCTTTTTCTTCCCTTTTGGCAGAAGTACCGGTTATCTGTGCATCTCCTGACCTTTTACAAAGCTAATTAAGCCCTAGAGACATAATTTTGGGGCCTAGATTTTTCCTTTCCCAACTAAAGAGTAGTTTTAGGTGCCTGGGAGCTTAATTGACTTGCTTAAGGCCAACCACTGGTTCCCGGGGCTAGGAGCAGTGACGATGAAAGACCCTGGACTTCTCTCCTCTGCCCCCCCCCCCCCACCGTCATGTCCTAATAATTCAAATATCCCTGGCTTCTTGTCCTGGAAGCCTGGAGTCTCCTGAGTTCCTTGAAAATCATAGGCTAGGGTTCAGTGAACAGACCCTGTGGGATGTAAGTCATCATTTATCAGTATTGTCCCAGAAGGCAGGGATCCTATCTGTTTTTCTTCTCAGTGCCCCAGTAAGGTGCCTGGTGCAGTTTTGGAGGAAACCAGCAATTATATGGGGTCCCTGCCCTAAGACAGGCCCTGTGTTGGACTTGAAAGCTAAAGTAATGCCAGGTGACGTAACACTGGGGGCATAAGTGGGTTGTTGCTTTTGCCTGACCCTTGCTGAGTTGATTGGGGTGCTGAGGTTAGAGGGAGGGAGAGACAGCCGACTTCTTCCTTGGAGACCACAGCCGTTCCTTCTTGTTCTTCCTTTTGCCCATCCTCGGAGCAAGGGCCTTTTCTTCTGCATCTCTCCAGTGCACACCCCCTGTTCCTGCTTGACTTGGCCTAGCCATTATCTTTCAGTATTCAGTAGGTGCCATCTTAAATTGATAGGCAGATGCATTATTAGGTGATGGCGATAAGAAGAAGCTTCACTGTGGGTCTGTGAGGGGCTTGCCTCCTGGCCCCGAGGCAGCAGCTTAGTGGTGCGCACAGATCAGAGAAGGCTGGCCCTTGTCCATGCCGGTGGCTGCTGGCCCTGGCTGCTCATACACATGCACCTCAACCCACTGGAGCGTTCTGCTTCCCCCATGCCACAGAACTTCACTGCGGTGCTGCGGTGGACCTCTTCAGACGACAAATCCATGAGATTCTTTAGTCCTCATCAGCACTGTTTACCACCTCCTACCACTCTCTCTTGCCCTGTCCACCTGTCCCCAGCAGCCGGCCAGGGACAGGAGGGATAGCAGAGGCCAGACCAGAGCCTTCTCGTACAGTGGTCTCATAAACTGCGCCTTGGGAAGGCTAGAACCAGGGCCATGCCTGTGGAGCGGTGCTCCTCTCCCTTCCCCGCCTATAGCCTGGATGTTGGGTAGGCTTTCTAATCGTCCAGTCCTGGAGCTTTGGAAGGGGCAAGGTGGAGCAGTCTGCATTCCATTTTTCCAGCCCCTTTCCTACCCAGCTTTCTGTTTTATCTCCAAGCAATCCAGCAATGCAGAAAACATTATGGCTTTACTCTCTTTGCTTATCCACCCCCTCATGTTATAATAAGGCTAAAGTTTCTGTTCGTCCCACTGCCCCCAGTTTCCAGACGAGGAAACTGAGGACTCAAGTAGGACCTCCTCACTTGCCTGAGGTCAAGTGGCCTCCACTATAAGGGACATTCTGTCCATTTTTACCTTGGTGGACTTCAGCTCCCTTTTAACTCATCCTGTGCTTAATGATCAGGACAGCTCATGGTAGACGCTCCGGTATGTTTGAGTGAATGAATGATTCTGAAGTTGTGTGCATCTCCTTCATTTGATGTGCACAGCAGCTCTCTGGGGTTAGCATCAATCCCCCGTATTTCACAGGAGGAAGAGCTGGAGCTCAGGCAGGTGAGGCCCGCCCCAGCCCCGGCCCGAGAGCTGCACTACTCGTTTGTGCAGATTCATCCCAAGGAACCTCTGCGGCATTTGTGGGATACTTAGGTAATGCGGTGAGAGCTTTCAGGACGGTAGCAGGGTGTGGTGAAAGGAGCCCTGGGACGGAAGCCAGGCATGGATGCCATCCAGCCACTTGACCTCAGGCAAGTGATGACCCTCCTCGAGTCCTCAGTTTCCTCATCTGGAAACTGGGGGCACTCGGATGAACAGAAACCGCCGCCAAGGTCTCGCTCTGAAATGCCAGTCTGGCCAGGCTGCATCAGTGACTGTACATCCTGAGGAGTCTCTCCTCTGCTTCTGGATGAAGCCCAAGCTCCCCGGCTGGGCCTCCAAGGCCCTGCGGGCTCAGCCCCTTTGCCCACAGCATCCCTGTCTCTCAAGCATGAATGGAGGCTTCTTGGAGTCCCCTGGATATGCCACATCCCCTCACACCACTGTGCCTTTGCATGTGCAGTCCCCTGTGCCCAGGATGCCCATGCTCCTTTTGTTTGCTTAGAAGGCAAGTTTCACTTTACAACTGGGCTCTGGTTTCTTTTCCCGGCTAATCTTTCCTGCATCCTTAAGGTAGAATGAACTCCTCGCTTTTTTGTACTCCCATTCATTCATTCATTCATCCATCCCACACATTGATTGGTTGAGTGCTCCTGTGGGCGAGACATGGTGCTGGTTGCTAGAGTTACCGAGACAGCCTCTGGCGCTTACCTCTGTGCATTGAAGTTATTTATCTGTTTGTCTCCGCTGCCCAGTTTCCTTGAAGTCAGGGCCTGTCTCCTGTCTCTGCCCCAGGTTCCTGGCACCTGGTTGATGCTCGAGATCCTTACTGACTGCTTGTGACTTGGGTATTAACTTAAAACCTGTTTGGTAGAACCTTTGTCTTGGGCTTCTTTGAAGCTGGGCCTCTCCCCTTCCTTGGTCTTTTTTTTTTTTTTTGGTAGCACCAGCATTTCTCAAATCAGAAATTGGCTTTTCTTCCATATAACTCTTATTTGGTATTTGTCCTCCCTGGAAGTCACTGATATTTGTGTCGAATCTCCCCCACTGGACTGGAAGCCCCTGGAGACCAAGGGCACATCGGATTCACCTCTGAAGTCCTGCCCCTCCCCCTGCCTGGTATGAAGCAGGTCCTGATGTGTGAGTGACGGCGGTACCCAGCGCCTGAGTGGATGGCGGGCAGCAGCACGTGCCTCCTGTTGTTGCATTTCAGAGGGTCTGGGAGCTGAGGGAAGCCCCCCCTGCTCCTGTTAAAACCTGGAAAGTTGTGAGGTCTGTGCAGATGATGAGTTTGAAACCAGTCTCCCAGCCCTGGTCTTCGTGGTCGGCTCGTTCCTTAGACCTCCCAGACTACCTGCCTCCTTCAAAGAGAAGGGGCCAACAGAAGAACAATAAAAATACTGGAAACACCATGGCTTAGCTGCTTTTCTTTTTTTTCTTTCTTTCTTCAGGACCCTTTTTTACAACCTCATAAATTGGTACAGAACCTGCTTTTGGCCATTTTTCCTGGAGGTGGTTGTCATCCCTTTGGAAAGCTGGCGCCTGCCTGAAGGGTTGATCATTAACAAATACAGGGAGGGGCTGGATGGTAAAGGCAGTAACACAGAGGGGGCTTGCACTGGGAGTGCCGCGTTGAGGACCTTCCCAGTTGTTGAGCTGAATGTGGGTGCTAAGCGAGTTAGAAGGTTCGGCAAGAAGCTGAGCCGTGAGGCAGCGCCCTCTTCCCAGGAGAACCCGTGTCTGGTGTTGGAACCACTTCTTGTATGTTTGAAAGTTTCCCCCATTAAAGGGAACTCCCTGAGGGTTCCCCTTACCCTGGTTTCCGCCCCCCTTCCCCCAACAAAAACATGTCTGAGTACCTACATAGTGCCTGGTGTAGACCTGGCTGGGAGCTACACAGGTGGTCTACAGACCCGTTCCTGGAGGAGCTTTTGATGATTGAACAGTCGTCGTTTGGGGGGACGTGGGCCCTAGCTCTGATCTGGTTCTGTGACCTGGGCTCAAGTCCAGCTTATCACCTAGAAGCTGTGTGAGAAGGAAGTCCGCTCGTCTTGGAGCCTCAGTTTTGCCGTCTGGAGCTTGGGGATGAGGATGTAGTCCCTGCTTCTCTGGGTTGTTGTAAGGATTAGAACGAATGCATGCAGAAGCACTTGGCACGTACTCAGTGCTCAACAGTGGTTCATTCCCTTCCCTGTTGAGCATTCTACAGCAGCTAGTGTGGTGGAGAAAGCCTAGAACATTAAGGATTCAGCCACAGAATTGAAGCATTTCCAGGCCTCGATTTGCTCGTCTATAAAACGGGAGTATCTACCCGTCGGGTTGCTGAGGAGAGAAAATGAAATCATGGGGTGGAACAGTGCCTGATATATTCTGGGACAGGACAAGCTTCTCCCTCCCATCAGTCCCTCTAAGTTTTGAGGATATTTTAACTGGTTGGAGGTAAGGCTGGTTCAAATAGTATAATAGTCTAGGAAGTATTTGCAGGGGGAGAGCTGAGGAGGGGGGAAGACTCCGGCTTGGGGTAAGGGATCTGGGAGGTGGTGCCTCCTCCTTCATCTGAAGGAGACCTGGGGGAGAAAGCTGGGGACGCAGTCCTTTCCCAGCATCCTATTCCTTTAAGCCTGTGCTTCCAGCTTCTCCGCCAGGAGGTGAGACTCTGCGGAGAGCTGTTGGAAGGCTTTATCCTCCCCTCCCCCACACTCTGGGGTGTGAAGATGAACTGGTGTAACTATAGCTTGGTGTTTTGGTGTCTGTGAGAAAAGCAGAATTGGCTCAAGCTGCTTTCTCAGTTAAGGGGATTTAAGAAGAAAAAAAATTTAATCCAACCCTGGTGATCAATCTGACACCTTCCCTTTGAGCCCCAGATGGCTGATTGGGGCGGAAAGTTGGCCACTGCTGCTGTTGGGGAATGGAATGGTGTATCTCTCTCTATATACTGAAAATTATGGCTCTCTATACGGTTTTTTGGAGGGTATTTCAATATTCCCAGAAGGTTCCTGTTGGTTAAATGTCATTCTTAGAGGTGTCACGTTAACAGGGCGTGAAACCAGGTCCGTCTGCTGGGGTTCAGCGTGTTCCCCCACCACCCTCCCGCTACTTAAGTCCCAGGCCTGGAGATGAGGAGGATGGAGACACAGGCCTCACAGTCCTCCTACCTTAAGTATGGGGCCCCTTGTCTCTTAAAGACGACTTTAGGGAAAGTTTGGAAAGTGAAAGAAAACGTTCACTCTACCGTTATCCTCTCACAGCTTCTGGGCTCGGGCAAAATGCTGCCTGGGTCTGCATGTGTTCCCCGCCTGCTGCTTTTTCTTTTGATAAGCATGTTTCCTGTCACTCCTAATTATCCTTTAATGGCTCATAGGTTTTATTTAACCATTCTTCTGTTAGTGGATAGTCCTTCCTGTCCCCCCACCCTGCCATTGTATATAACACTACAATGAACATCTTTACATTTCATTTTGCATGATTTCCTTGGAATAAATTCCCAGAAGTGAAATTACCAGGTCAGAAAGTATGGACCTCTCCTTTCAAGATCCTTGAGTCATTTTGCCAAATAATTTTCAAAAGGATTGTCTTGATTTATACTGATGCTAGAATAGATAAATGGGTATTGTAACTGCGTTTTTACTTGCACTGGGGATTATAAAACAGGTTTCTAAAGAAAGCTCTTTTTTTGCCTTGGATGAAAAATGTTATAACCCTGACTTTTCTCCTTTTTGTACCCACCACCAAATCCAGCTGCCGTGTGCTCCTTGTGGTGCCAGGTGGAGCACGGTGAGTCCTTTCTGTTCCCTGACTGCCGGGGACTCACAGCTGCCCGAGAGAGGAGAGACAGGCAGCTGGTGGGAACACAGGTAGACCGGGTGTGCTTTCACGCACTCTCAGAGGTTAAGGAAGACAAGTTGTGAGGCCAGGAGAACCTTGACCTTGAGGAATGCTCATGGCCGGTGCTTGCTCTGTACAGGAAGGCTCTGGTAGGACCCCTGTTCATCAGCGTTTTGGGGGCCTCCTGGGCACCAAGCTCCCTGGGGATAGGAAGATGGAGAAGAGCCAGCAGTCTCTCTAGGCAGACAGAATCGCGCACAGGGGGTTTCTATAGGATGTGACAGATGGCTGGAGAAGGGTGCCATGGACCATCAGGGCCGGAGTGACAAGCTTTGCTGTTCTTTTGTTCTCGGGATTTTCACCTCCCTGCTCCCTTTCCTGATCATCAGGGGCTTCCCTTACCGGCACGGAAGGCTGGGCAACTCAGCAAGTATCCCCTCCTTGTCCAGTGCTCAGACGCAGGTGCCTTTCAGCTTCATGGAATGTCCACGCTGGGAAGGGCCATTGGAAGCCAGCGTGCCCGTCCCTGCTGGGGCACAGCCAGTGGCTGTGTGCCTGCTGCCTAACTGGCAACGTACTCCACAGCCTTTTTCTCCGGAGCCTTTTGAGCTCCTTTTCAGGGAGGATCTAAAGAAACATTTAAGGTCATGGAATGTTTGTCCTGGGAAGCAGTGTTAGAGGTGTCAGGCCCAGCTTCCCACCCCTTGAGCAACCTATTTAGCAAATCTTTTTTGTTGTTGAGGGCTCACTGTGTATGTGTGCCAGGGGGTAGTCCCTGTGCCCCCACCAACGTTAGTGAAAGTGCACGAGTCAGGTCTGGGCACAGCCTCCAGGCCACAGCTCTGGGTCACATTGTGTCATTTATATGGAAGGGTTCTAGTGCCCAGTTCCTTGTGGACTCCTGTGAAGTGGGGGAGTCCTTATTCTTTCTGCTTCTCCATGGAGTTTGTGCTACATGGTAGGTCCTCAAAACTGCTTTTCTGGATGTGTCCCTCCCACACTTGGTTAGTGTGTTGTCGTTGTGTGGCTACCCTCACCCACCCCTGGCAGAGAACCAAGTAATCGTGTCTCCCCTTGGGGAGGGGGTTAGGGTTATGTGTTGGGGGCAAGGTGCCCTTTGGGCACACGGGGAGAGCCTTAGGACAGGAGGGGAAATCTGGGTGCTGGTCTCAACTCTGCTACTAGTTAACTGGCTGGCTAGACCCCTCTAGGCCCCCATTTTCCATCTCAGCCACTCTGATACCTTCTAGGACTAAAAAGTGAAAATCCCAAGGTTCATGCTTACCAGCTGCCCTGAGGTGTGAGAAGGCTGGTTTGGGAAAGCTTAGCTACCTTGACCTTAAGTATCGGCCGCTTGGCTGCTTAAGACCTCTGCCCCGGGGTGATGGGCAACCTGCAGCCATGGCGGGGAGGGGCACTGTAGGCCCCAGGGGACTTGACTGTTGGTGTCAGAAAACACAGGTACACAGCTGGCTTTGGTGTGGTCATCTCCCCTTCCCCCCAAGTTTTTGGCTGGAAAATAGGGAAGCCCTGAGGCAGAAGAGAACACAGACCCCCCAGACTGTGCAGAGAAGGTAGGATCCTGGGGTTGTGCTCCCAGCTGCCTTCCATTGTCTGTGCAGCAGCGCCCGAGCCCCCTCCCCCAGGTCCTCCTTTTGAGAATAAACATATCAACAGGATTGATTACCCGATTGGTCCCCCGGCAGCTGGCTCTGGCCTGCATCTGGAGCAGATTTCTCCGCTGTCACACACCCGTAGTCCTGGATTGTTCACTCCCACAAATCAGAGGTTGGCTTCACTGCCCTAACCTTACTGCGACCCCCAGATGCTTGTTTGTCTGTCGAATGAGCGCTTCCTGCTCAATGAAAAGAAAACGCCTGAAGCACACGTGGGCAGCCCTCCAGTCTCCCCTGCTCTGATGCAGACAGGATGTTCCCATCCCAGCCCCTCCCCGGCCTCCCCCCCCAGGCCTGCCCTCCCAAAGTGGATACAAAGTGGAGGAGACATTTCCAGGAAGCTGGACCAATCACCCCCTGCTGGAGGGGGAGCTTGGCTGGGAGGAGACACCCAGGGCCTTAATGGGGTGCTCTCCTCTGGCCTCTGCCTCCCGGGTGGGACCGGCATGTTGCAAGGCCTGGCACCCCACTGACTGGCATGGGAGTTGGTCTGATCTGAACACTGGACTTAGGACTTGTGACAACAAGATTGGGACAGGCTTAAGGGCACAGAGAGGGTCATTTCTCCTTTGGGCCCAGAGTGGGGGCTGTGAAGGAGTGAATGGGAGCGTGTTCTCTGGTCCTTTATGAAATCCTGCCTGTTTTTCAAGGCTCATCGTGAGCTCACGGTCCTTGTGAAAGGAAGCCCTCTCGGACCAGTTGCCCCAAACAATCTCCCTTTCCTTTGAAGCACTACAAAGGTCGGAGCTGGTGCTGTGCATGCTGTTTGCTGGAGCCCTTTCTCCTGTGGGCTGCTGCTTTGTTGTACGAGAATGAGAAAAGGCGAATGGGCCACTGAATGCTGGAGGTAGTTGGGTTTAGGCTAAGACAGGTGTGTCTGAGAGCCTCCGCCAGCCGTGGGGTGCGCTGGGCAGGGGCCTGGCTGCTGTAGTGGCAGTGTGTCCCCGGAACCGTGGACCTGGGGACACAGCACAGAGCTTACTTTGGGTGGAGTAACACAAGGACTATGGGGTCTGGTTGTTGGTAGGTTTCTACCTTGAGCCCAGGCCGCCCAGGGCCGGACCGTAACTCTGCTGCCCCCTCCTGGGATGGCCCATTCTCTCCCAGGCCCGTTCCCCCTTGCTCTCCCATCAAAAACTGAGCCATGGCAGGAGCAGAGAAGAATTCTGTCACTGTTGGGTGTCAGTGAAATAGAGCCAAGCATGTGTGGCTGGGAAGACTTCAAACCGCAGATTTCTCATTGCTCAGGATCCCCCGAGAGATGAGGGTGGGGACCTGTAGTCCTTCCAGGTGCCATTAGCTCTTAGTGCAGAGAGTATTGGATCTGACCCCCCGGAGACCCAGCTCACGGGCAAGCAGGCTTGCCCCTGCCTTCATCTTGCTTTGTCCTGAAAAGTAGAGTTGTTCCCCCTCCTGTCACGCATGTTTGACGGACCATCCTGTAAAGTGGGGGGGCACCTCTCTTCCCAGGAGTAGAGGAGGCAGAGGTGGAATGCTTGGCTTTCCGACTCCCATCCCGGGATTCTGCCCACCCCAGCCTCGCTTTTCCACTTAGCTCTTGCTCTCCCGTGGTCTGGACTGGTACTTTGCAGATTGCATCAGGGAACCACTTATCCCAATTAAAACAGCCAGGGGGAAGGCGGGAGGAAATAGTCTGGGGTGCCTTGGGAATGTTTTAGCTAACGCAGGGAGTGCTTTTTAAAAGGCAGGTAGAAAAAAACTTTTTTCTCTTTGTAGATCAATTAAAGACCCTTCTTAAAATTAACCCCTGAAAGGTGTGTTGGTAGGCTCTGTTTTCCTATGTATACCCAATTCTGTGTAAACCCCACCCCCCTCAAAAAACATACTCTCAATGCCTTTAGAAATTTCTATAAAAGTTGACCAAGTCGTTTTCAAAAGAGCTCCCCCTCTGTGATAAATGCCAGGTAGTGACTGAGCCTGCAGCCCCTGGGGAGAGAGAAGAAAGCCTGGCTGAGTGTTGAAGAACCATCCCAGAGAGGGTGGAGGCTGGCCGCACCTCCCTGAGGTCTGCACAGCCTGCTGGCAGCAGCAGGCACGAAGACGGGCATCTTGTCAGAGCCGGGCAGATGGCGTTCACCTGCTCGGGACACGCTCCCTGGTGCTGGGGCCCTTGGAGTTGTTGGGATAATAACGGACAGCTGCCAGCTCTGGGACTGAGGTCTGCGGGCATTCAAAGGCTTGGGAGTGTGCGGGGGGCAGGAGCCGGCCCAGGTCCTCCCCACCCGCCATGCTTGCCTTTTGTTTTGAGATTTGTGCCCCCTCCCTCCCCGCATCAACATCTGAGCAACGAGCATTTTAATAGAGGACAAGTCCTGTTTTGGAAACGACAAGAAAGCGCCTTGTCGAGTGTGACCTGGCCTCTCCTTTGTCCAGCCTCCCCCCTTTGTGTGCGCCTGCAGTGGGTTTTGTTCTAAGGGGCAAAGAAGTTGGACATGGATTTGGTGTGTTCCTGGGGTTTTCTTTCTTTTTTTTTTTTTTTGGCAGTGGTGAGGCTTTTGGTTATTTCTGAGTACAGGGCATTTGGGGAGTTGGGGATTTTCGGGGCTGCTCCAGGGTCTTTGAGTTGCCATGTGGTGTCAGGAATAGTTAGTGGCAGAGAAGCCAACTTTCCGACCGCCTGGCATTTTCTTAGCCCATTGTATGCGTGTGTAAGGGACAAATAATCTCTCACCGTGCAGCCAGCCTCAAATCCTAGTCAGAATGTTTCCCCAAATATCACTCGAATGCAAGACTGTTTTGAGAACCAGCTTTGTTTCTCTCCTTGCTGTGCGGAGAAGGGATGCTGTTTCTTTCATTATCCAGTTACTACACCATGGCTCAAGTCCACACCGGCCAATATTGACTTGATCTGGCTTGTCGCAGCAGCATCAGCTCTCATTAGGCTATTTGCAAAATTGCGTCTTGTTTGGAGGCAGCTCAGTTTGATGGGGTCGGATAGAAATTTTATAACCTCCTTCAAGGCAGAGCTCACGCCTCATTCCTTCGGGCCAAGACCAGGAGGCCGATTTGCCAAGCCAACGAGTGGTGTTAATAAGACGCGGGAAGATTACGAAACCTGCTTGATAATCCTACACGGCTCGAAGTCAGCGAGTCTTGTTTGCTCACATGCACTGGGTGCGCTATTGACAAGCGGGCCCTGTTCAGTCACTAACGCTATATTCTGGTTCTGCCTCATACAGTGCATCAGAAGTGTGTCACAGCGTTGTTACAGTGGTAAGTCAGACCGGCTTTCATCTCCCATCTCTAATTATTCCAGATCAGCGAGATTTTTCTTGTACAAGCAACTAGCAGAGATTGCCTTTTTCTTAGGTGTTCTAATTTTCAGAACTGGCCGAGGAATGAATCCCTGTCCTCCTGATTGTGGCCTATCCTACTTTTCTTTGTCATTTAATTACTGATGAGCAGCTCTAGTGCGGGACTTGAGAGCTGTTTGTTTGTGGGGGAAGATGTGCTTTAAAATATTAGTTTAGTCTACAAACACTAGGGATTCAAAGATAAATTAGGATCTCTGCCCTCAAGGAGCCCACCATCAAGTAAAGCCAGACAAAGCCTTGAACACCATACGGTGGTGTAGGTTCCATGCAGGGCCCGGGCGGGCAGAGAGGAGAGGGAAGAGTTTGGTCCTCCAGGGCCAGGGGAAGCATGGGGTAGATATTAATTGGTAGAGAAGATGCCTCAAGAGCTGATCTGGGAGTGGAGAGTGGGTGTTGGCCGAGCCGCCAGGATGGTGGGGAAGCCGTTTCCTTCAAGGAGGCAGTGTGCCTTCAGATTCTGGGGCCGGAAGAGCAGAAGGAGGGGCCCCAAGGTAGCAGGGTTTGGGAGTCTACTGAAGCCTGGGCCTCATACATCCTGGTGGCTCTGGGCACAGGGAACGGCTGGAATCCTATTAGAGTCTTCATTGTTCACCATTAGAATCCGAGGTTGAGGGGCCGGCCCTGTGGCTTAGCGGTTAAGTGCGTGCGCTCCGCTACTGGTGGCCCGGGTTCGGATCCCGAGCGCCACTGATGGATCACTTGTCTGGCTGTGCTGAGGTGGCGTCCCACATATAGCAACTAGAAGGATGTGCAACTATGACATACAACTATCTGTTGGGGCTTTGGGGAGAAAAAGGGAAAAAAAAAAGGAGGATTGGCAATAGATGTTAGCTCAGGGCCGGTCTTCTTCAGCAAAAAGAGGAGGATTGGCATGGATGTTAGCTCAAGGCTGATCTTCCTCACAAAAAAAAAAAAAAAAAAAGAATCCGAGGTTGAGGGTCAAGGTAAGTCGTGGTTCTGGGCCCCAGTGGAAAAGGCTCTGGTTGTCATTGAAGGAGCCCAGTGTCAGGCAGACACCAGCTCTGCCAACTACCACTGTGTGACCCTTGGTAATCTAAGCCTCAGTTTCCTGCTCTGTGAAATGGATCTTACAAAATATTTATGTCTTGGGGTTGGTGTGAAGGTAGATAAAGAGATCATATGTGCTCAGCACACGAAACACCAAACACGTGTACTATTATCATCTTTATAATGACACTACCAGTAACAGCTCCTAAGAAATGTCAGAGTGCCAGCTCCACTGGACCCAGCCAGCATCTTTGCTATTCATTCCAGGGCTAACCCAGGTAAGGCGCGAACATGGCATCAGGTGAGGCCGTGCTGTGCCTGTGGCTTCTTACCACTGTTACCCAGTCTGGTTTTAAATAACCTGATGTTTGCTGATAAAAAGGCTGGTGTCCAGGCCTGAAACTCTATGCCTGTTTGGACCTGTAGCTTTTCCCCTCTCCTCCAGTGGATGTGCTCTGTGATATATGGGTGACACCAGCCTGGCCCTTATCGCACCGAGGTAGTGCATTATCATGTTCCTCCTGTTGTGACCCTTAGCAGGTGCAGAATCTCCATTCCCTCCTTGGGAGAGCCGCTTGGGTTCCATGTGGGCAAGACTTGACCCTGTCCTGGGGGTGCCTACAGTCCAGGAGGAGGAATAAGAAAGGAACCGAGTAGCTGGCAGCCCAGAAAGATGGGTGCCAAGAGTTGGGGACAGAGTGGGAGTAGGGAACACATTCGGGTAGGGGAGTCTGGGAAGGGCTACTGGGGAACATGGCATTTCCATAGGGGAATGGCATTTGGAGGTTAGGGCATTTGCTCAAGCAAGGAGGAGTGGGAGGATATCTTGGTAGAAGATGGAAACCAGCTAGCAGGTAAGGGTGACTGGGCTTGGGAGGAAGGGAGGAAAGTCTGCTAGACAGAGAACCAGATAGTAATGACCCTCTTTGAGCCCTAAAACCAAGCGAGAGTTTCCTTCTGCTTATGGTGCATCTTTTACAAGAATATTCAGACTTGAGTCCCCTTGCTGCTTCTCTGTGTCTCCCAATTGCCCAGCTTGGCAAAGGAATCCAGTGGCCTCCAGCTTGAAGCTTTCTTTCATTTTTAAGAACATGCCATGGCCCTGTGATTCTCACTAAGGTGACTTTCTGCTCTCCTAACTGGATCTAATTTGCTGTTCCTCAGCTGTGACATCTCATAATAGAAAGCTTACTATTTATTGAATGCCTATCATGTGCTGCCCACTGTGCCAGGCAGGTGCTATCAAGGTGGTCCCATTGACTAGGGAAGGGAGGCGTTGGGGGACCAGTGACATTGGGAAAGGAAGGGCCTGGGTCCGTGCTGGGTGATTCACATGTTGATTCCTCATGAGGATCCTGGGGAGGACGATAGGGATTTCCCTCTTAGTTAACAAACAGCCTGAGATCTCTCAGCCTGCAAATGTCAACGCTGGGATTGTTTCTCCCGCCGTGCCCTCCATGCCACGCCTCCCACCAGACACACTCAGCCCTGGTCTCTGCCCGGCCTTTCTCCCGTCGTGGTAAGTCTCAGTCAGGCGTGTTGGAGTGCGAGTGCTCCGATGAGGGCAGTTTCGGGTCCCGTGCGTCCTCGCCCCTTCACGGTGGAGGTGCTGGTGGTGGTGGGATGGGTTTTTCTGTGTTCGCCTTCTCAGCAGCTGCCGCAGCAGACCAAGGCTCATCTCAGCAGAGGACAGCTGAGAGGCTTTGGACCAGGCCCAGGGGCTGTTTCCACCAGTGAGGACTGTTCTCTGACAGCATCCCCAGACTCAGCCTCTAGCCTTGCACCAACAGTATTCCCTATCAGCAGAAAATCCGGGGTCTGGCTCCAGTGACCCCTCTGGACTCGGCTCTTCCGCCTCTGCCCGTGGCTGCCTTCTCGCCTCTGCTCCCTGTGTGTGGGGCCTTTGCACACACCTGTCCTTCTGCCTGGAATGACCTGTTCTTGTAGAGCCCTACCTGCTGCGTCCTTTGCCCACCTGCACTTCCTAAACCCTCATTCAGCCTCACACCTCCTCCTCTGAAAGCCCTCTCCAGCGCCTCCACGTCAGATTAGCCCTGTGCCCCTGGAATGTCTGGTGCCCGTTGGAACGGGTGTTTCCTGGTCCTCGGGGGAGACTCACTCCCGGAGCTTTTTAACTCAGGAAATTGAGGCATTGCTGCTGTGTTCTGGAAGGCAACTGGGTGGGTGACTAGTTCTAGACCACTGAAGTCACACGAGTCATCGTCTCCAGCTCCCTTCTCTGCGGGATAAAACAGCTTTGCTGCCTGTTCTTCTTACCGGAACCCCCAGTTCGGAGCTCTGCCCTGCCCTCTGTGTCTCTGTCATTTGGCTCCAACATACCTGACCACACCCCCTCCCCTGGTTCTGTTCAGATCTGGCCCCCGCCCATCCACCCTGCACCTTGGCTCCAAGGTTCCCTGTGCCTGAACTGCCGTCTTCTCCATTCTCCCGTCCTCTTGTCAGCATCCTGCCCGTCATTCATTCGGCAACATCACGGAGGCAGTGCTGTCCAGTGGAAATAGAATGCAAGCCACACGGGTCATCTTAAATTTTCTGGTATTCACATAAAAAAAGTAAAAAGAAATGGGTGAAATTAATTTTAATAATAGACTTTAATCATAAATGAATATGTCGAAAATATTATCATTTTAAGATGTCATCAATATAAAATTATTAATGAGTTATTTTACATACTCTTCATACTAAGTCGTCGAGATCTGGTCTGTATTTTGCATCTCAGTGTGAACTGCCCACGTTTCAAGTACTCAGTAGGCCCTTGGTGCTGGGGCTTCCATGCTGGACTGTGTGGGTGTGGAAATTTAAGAGCACGGTAGAGTGGTGGACCTGTTTTATGTCATCTCTTGACTCTGCCGTTTATTGGCATTGTGGTCTTGGGAGGGTAACTGCCCCTCTCTGAGCTTATTATCTGCAAAAGCGTGCACCTCACCTCATGGGGTTGCTGTCTGGGTTGAACCGGATGATGCATGTGAGGACTCAGTGCCGTGCCCAGCCCTTTGTAGTCCTGATGATTGTTTATGGTGAAATGATGATCCCTGAGTGACTACCAAGGGCTGGCTTGGTACCAGGACCTGCTCCCTGCCCCCTGCCCCCTGCCCGGCCATCCAGGTGATCGATTTCGAACTGCCTGAACAAGGGCTATGAGTGACAGAGGGATAGGCCAGCTCAGGGCAAGAGCCAGCAAGAGCACCGAGGAGGGAATGGTAATCAGAAGAGGCTTCCTGGTGGAGGCGCCCCCATCCCAAGCTCACCTCGGGTCCCTTGGCCTCCAAGCCCTCTGTGACAATACCGGCGCCCCGGTGGCTCCCGTTTGCTAACTCTTTGTCCTGTGTAATTAGTGCAGTGTGCCTC
Organism: Ceratotherium simum simum; assembly: GCF_057802395.1. NCBI lineage: Eukaryota > Metazoa > Chordata > Mammalia > Perissodactyla > Rhinocerotidae > Ceratotherium > Ceratotherium simum. Next base: position 5,008,726 of record NC_141921.1, read on the forward strand.
ACTCTTGTCTCTAATTGTGTTGTACAGTGTGTACTTTATTATATCAGGGTATAATACCGTGATCCTTGCAGTTATCTTGTTCACTAATTGTTTCACGTGTCTGTCTCGTCTGCCCTGCCAGATTACCTGCTCCTTCTGAGCAGCAAGCGCCGTCTTCAGTGCCTTTCGTCTCCCCAGCCTGGGCGGGCTGGGCATCAGGGCCCAGGTTCGAGTCCTGCGTCTGCCATCCTGACTTGGTCTTTGGCTGTGAACAAGTCACTCTCCTTTTACAACCGAGTGGGGTGGCACCCATGATACCTAAGCCCCCATTCAGCCCTGATGTTCCCTGATTCAGTGAATCGTCCGTCATTGGTTGATCTTCAATGTTCTCAGAGTGGTGAAGGGTCATTCTTCTGCTCACAAGTGTTTGTTGAGCACCCATGGAGTGCCGGGTACTGGGGCGGTGATGATGCATGAGACAGGGTTTCTGTCCTCAGGATGCTTAAGGTTTAGAGAAGGGAGCAAATAAAAGGAATAAAAATGTCAATATTATACTTAGAGTTGTGATCTCTATTCATTCAGCGGACCCTTGAATGCCTTTTGCACAGCCTCTCCCTGTGCTAAGCGCTGGGGGCGCCACAGTGAACAACACAGTTTGTTTCTGCCGTCACGCTTACTGACTGGAGGGGAAGACAGACACACAGACACACCCAAAGGAAGATGTCATCAGGCTCATGAGGAGGTGCTCCGAGGGAGAACAGGGGCTCCAGTCTGGGAAGAATGGGGGTGGGGGCCCTTCTGGGGGTGTTTTGCTCCTCCTGCCCAGAGACCTGAGGCGCAGAATCCAAAGGAGAGGGAAGCGCACAAAGTTGGCGCCTCCCTCCTTCCCGTGGAAGCGTGTCCCAAGGCTGGGTGTTTGTGCTCCTGTCTTCGCGTATATGATTTGAGGGAGGCTCGGGGAGGGCTCTAAACACAAACCAGATGAAGGCAGTGCCCGCAGGTGCCTGGGAGCAGGAGGCGGCCCCTGGAGCATGTGGCTGGGTCACCCTTTATAATTACAACACTGTGGTGAAGGCCCCGGAACCCAGGGTGGTGGCAGGCGGGGGATGCCGGCTTCCCATCTGCTCAGCCTCTTTCGCTCTGAATGGATTAGTTCTGTTTGGGTTGGAGCTCACTGTTGTGTGTGTTTTCCATCCCCCCTCCCGTTTGTTCTCTCTTCCTGGCCTGAGCTCCTGCTCGGGAGCAGCGAGGGTCCCGGTGTGGGAGGGAGAATTGTGAAGTGGCCGTTACCCAAACAAGAAAGGGAGTGCTTGGAGTTGGCATTCTTCTGAGCCTCTGTGGGAAATAGGATGTGGCTGGGGGTGAGTGGGGTGTCGAGGCCTCGGGAAGGTGAGAAGGTGGGATGCAGCTGTGGAAACCAGGGTACAGCATAGTCTGGGTGAGTGACACCACCTGGTACAGCATGCCACTCAGGTTAGTGGTGCTGGTGGTGGTGGTGGTTCTTTTTTTTGTGTGTGAGGAAGATCAGCCCTGATCTAATATCTGTAGCCAACCCTCCTCTTTTTTTTTTGCTGAGGAAGACTGGCCCTGGGCTAACATCCGTGCACATCTTCCTCCACTTTATATGGGACGCTGCCATAGCATGGCTTGACAAGCGGTGCATCGATATGTGCCTGGGATCAAACCGCAGGCCGCCGCAGCGGAGCACACACACTTAACCGCTCCGCTACGCCACTGGGCAGCCCCAGTGGTGGTGGTGGTTCTGCGAGGGGGATGTCTGAATGGGCACTAATTCATTCCTGCCAAACCATCGGTGATGCTTCTGTTGCAGGGAACTATTGGCAGAGGATTCATATTATGGGCAGTGTGATGTGGTACAAGACTCCATGTGGGCCTGCCACTGACCTCCCCAAGTGACCTCTCTCTGAGCCTCAGTTTTCCCAGTTTGTCAAGTGGGGATGTTGATTCCTGGCTTGCAGGGTTGTTGAGAGGGAGAAGTAGCTAAGGTGTGTAAGAGACCCAGTGCCACCCATCAGATAAAGGGAATGTTCAGTAGAGCCTAATAGTGCCTGTCTCTTAATGCCACACCAGGTACACGGGACGTGTGGGATATTGGGAGTGCCCATGGACACCGCTGGATTTCTTGATGGGATTCAGGGAGCTTCTGCGGGTAGAGCAGACTTGTGGGAAACCAGTGTTGCTTTGCCTCCTCTTTGAAATAAAAGGGCGTGGTCCATCACTCGTGCCTTGGTATCTACTAGGAGTCCCGCCGTGGAATGGATGTTTTGGAGAGAGAGGTCGGGGAAGGCGGGGGAAGCAGCCATAGTCTGGACCTCTCTGAGTCCCCATTCTAGCTTAGAATCAAAATTTCACACATGTGAAACAATTAGACAAAAATAACAGATGGTGTCTGATCAGATGTCACCGCTCTTGTGAAGCCGCCCCAGACTGCCCCACCCTCCACAGAAATAATCCTCCTTTTTTCTGGGATCCCAGAGCCGGGTGCAGGCCTGTGCAATACTGTGTGCGTTGCATTGGTTTATAATTGGTCCTTTGTGCCATGGATTGTGCAACAGCAAATGTTGTTGAGTGCCAGGTCCTATCCTTGGTCCTTTCTCCTGTCCTTGTCGAGCACCTGCTTGGGACACTCGAGCTGACGGTCTCCACTCGGGGCTGCCAGGCTGGTGTGTGTGCACCCTTCTGCTGGGCTCCTGAGTCCCAAGCCAGCTCCTCCCGCGCTGCCTCTACACCTCTAAGGCCCCTCTTTTCTTGGATGCTTGGTGCTGGTGGCCGTCTCCTGTGTTTGGTCTTGCTGTAGGGGCTTTTGGCTGATCTGGAGGAGTTGATGAAGACTCCAGGCAGCCACCTGTCCAGCGTGTAGCCACACAGCTACTAACCAGTTGTGTGATGTTGACACTCGGTTATCCTCCTTGGGCCTTCGTTTTCTTGACTTTAAAAAAACTAGGATTGGATTAAACAATGTCTCTGGTTATTGGTTCTGAGACTTTAAGTTTCTTTTGGAAATTGTGTTGGCTTGGAAATGCCTTTGGTGTGCTGGACCCTTAGCCGGGCCCTGGAGATGCCTAAGAGATCTGCCTCTGGGAGCTCACGGTCTAGTGGGGAAGACAGACGGAAGCAGATGCTGAAGGGAACCCAGTCGCTGGGCATCCAAGAGAAGGCCTGACTGGCTCTACCCAGAGGGCTTCCTGGGCACGGTGACATTTTGTGTGGGTCCCAAAAAGGAAAAGAAGTGGAAGTTGGTGACTGAAAGGGAAGACTGTGACGAGGGCCTTCCAGGGTAAGGGAAGAGCCTCTCTAAACACTTGGAAGCTTAAAAAGACATGCTGAGTTGGGAAGGAGGGCTTGTGTGGGCGGAGCTGGAGCCATGAAGGGCAGGAAGCAGAGTGCCCCGGGGTTGTGAGCCTGCGCTGTCAGTGGCCCTGTTAGGTCTGTTTGGATGAGGGGAGGACTGGGGCAGATACACCAGTGAGGAGGCTGGTGCAGTGGTCAGGGCTTGAGGACCGCATCCCGATGGAGGTGGGGAAGATGGGCACCAGGGTATTGTATGCGAGCCGAGAGGTGGGGCTGGCCCATTGAGAGCTGGCATGATTGGAGGGATTGCCAATACCCCCTTGACCCTCAGACATTTTCCTAATAATTTGGTGCCCTTGTGCCCAAGAGGGTGGGCTTAGGGGTGATTGCAAACAACTTAGATTTGCTGAGGGCATTTAAAAAAGCCACCTCTATGCAAATTATCCAAAGAGCGAAAGCATGGTGGGGTAAGAGCCACACTGGCGAGGTTCTGGGCATGTCTGTCTCCTACTGAGGGCCTTCCTTTCCCCTGTGGTGAAATGGCTGCGGGCGGGGGAGGCATTGGACCAATGCCTGAGGTGTGCTAGCCCGCCCCCATGACTGCTGCCTTTGTTTCCAGGGGTTTGAGATCACAGAGGGCTGGGTGGCTCCATTCTTGGCAAGTGGAGTGGAAAATGCCAGTGTCTTCAAGCGAGTCCCAGAGCGGGTGGGGATGGGTGTGTGTGTACTCGGCTGGGTGTGCCCCCAAACATCTCCCTTGGACAGGGCATCTGTGCTGGCCGGGCTTGGAACCTGCATGGAGTCCCTTCCCTTCTAAAATATTGTCTCCTTGTTAAATATTAATGATAACCGACCGCTAACCCTCAGCAGGACTGAACCCACAGCACGCTGGGAGGTTGCCGCCTGTGTGTGTTTGTGTCTCCACGCCCGTCCTTGACCCAGCATGGCACCTTGAACAGAGCACTGTGTGTGTGTGTGTGTGTGTGTGTGTTGTTTTTGCTACTTTGGAGCTACTGTAGAATTTCTCACCACTGCCAAGTTATTTCCTTGGGATATATTTAGATAGAGCGAGATGATCGAGAAGTGGGCGATGTGTATTTGCACAGGGATGTTTGCACACGTTGACCGTGGTGTTTTTGGAGCTGATGTCCAGGAGCTGGCTCCTTTCTCAGCCCTCCACACACGCTCACCGGGGAAGGACTGTGGGGTACCTCTTCTCAGGGGGTCCAAGGGAAGGGGTAGAGTTGGGTAGGACAAGTCTCTTCCAAAGACACAGAGCAGCCGTTGGGACCTAAGGCCCCACCCCTCTGCCCTCTCCTTCCCGTTGTGAATGAAGTGGGGGTCGAGAGCTACAGGAAGCATGGGGGAGGCTGCTGTGAGTTCTGCCCTCTGCCCAGGGGGCGGCTGTCTCCTGGTGTGGGCTGGACTCTGCTACTGCACCCTAATAAGATATGAAAGAGCATTACTCGGTGGTTTGTGTTTATTGAAAGTCCTGGGGGCGGCACCGGCTCCCCAGGGTGGGCAGGCAGGTCTGGCCCTGCACCCCTGCTCCAAACACTTGCTTCCTTCCTGCTCCGTTTGCAGTGTGCCCTCTCCTCTTTCAGTCTGAGTGTGTGCCATCCACATGGCAGCATGTGTGCTAGGGCGGGGAGGGGCTGACCCGGGCCAGGGGCCTTGGTCCAGAGCGGTCCTCTTGGGCCTCCCCAGACCTAATCAGCTTACATTGGGGCAGGGCGATGCTCTGCTGTTATTAAATTCAGAGCCTCGGTCTGCATGATGGAGGCAGCTTTAATGAAATTAGAAAGCTTAACCGAGAGGCCAATTAAATCTGGGCCCGTACCTGTTTGGGCGGCTGTCTAAACCCCGACCTGCATCCGGAGGCTTCCTGCAGGCCTCCTGGGAGCCTGGCTGGAGAGGGTGAGGGGCAGAAGAGGTCTGTCCATCTGTCCAGCCATCTCCGGACCTGGGGTCCATTACTCCTGCTGAGGAAGGGTCAGATCCCTCAGAGGGGTCTCCCGGAACATCTGATCCAGAAGCCTCTGAAAGCTGGATCCCGGCAGCCTCCCCACAGCCTGGGGAGGACGGGCAACTGGGTTGTTGCAGATCCCCCAGGTGATTTTGATGTGCAGCCAGGTTTGGGAACCAGGAATCAAATCCACTCCCTTTGTTTTATAGGTGAGGGGAAGGGACTCATGGGGCAGCCAGCCAGGGCCTGACTCCTAGCCTGGTGCCTTGGTCACTGTAGCATCCTCCTTTCTTCCTAGCCCCTTTGATTGTCCCAGGGGAAGGGGATGCTGTTTTCCTTCTGTTGACACACAGTTTTGTGTTTGCTTCTTTATTTTGCTTTCACACTCCTGTGTGAGGTAGGCCAGGCAGGGCACGGTGACTTCCTGTTTTACAGATGGGCAAGTTAAGGTCAAGGGGCCTGCCTCAGACTGGTGCCAGAACCAGAGGGCCTGATGGTAGGATTTAAGGTCTTTTCTTTTTGTGACTAAAGTCTTCCTTCCGGTTCCCACTGGAGGGGGTGGGAGTGGGGTATGTGGGTTTGTGATGACTGGACCCAGCCAGGAAGAACTGTGACCTTGTGAAGACACACCATTGTGATCTTCACTGTCAAGATAGGTCAGATATGAAACCAAGAGTAGAGTTACCACCTGGAAGTTTGTTGGGAGGATTAAGTGAGATCAACCTCCCACAGTGTCTATGTGGAGTGGTGACTTATTTCCATTCCTGGGATGCAGAGCCGGCAAGCTCGGGGGGAAGGGATGGGAGCACCCTGAGGGTGTGCAGGTGAGCACTGCCCGCTGGTCCCTGCAGGGCACATGCCTTCCTCAGTGGAGCAGAGCTGGAGAGGAGGGTTTAGAAGGAGTGTCTATTCAACAGGTGTTTTTGTAATTTTTTTAAAATAATTTTATTTATTTATTTTTCCCCCCAAAGCCCCAGTAGATAGTTGTATGTCATAGCTGCACATCCTTCTAGTTGCTGTATGTGGGACGCGGCCTCAGCGTGGCTGGAGAAGCGGTGCGTCGGTGCGCGCCCAGGATCCGAACCCGGGCCGCCAGCAGCGGAGCACGCGCGCACTTAACCGCTAAGCCACGGGCCGGCCCTCAACAGGTGTTTTTGAACAGCTGATGGCTTTAGGCCGGGTGCTGTTCAAGGGGAGGCAGCAGAACCTTGACTTTCACAAACAGGGCTTGTTATCTCGTTTTATAGATGAGGCCACCTAGGTACAGATGTCTTGGGAGACCCAGGTCCCAGACCTTTTCCTGCCCTTGACCCAGCTCTGTGGCCTGGACGCCTTGTCTGTAACAGAGGGACTGTGGGACTCCTTCCTGTTGTAAGGTTCTAGATTCAAAGTTTCTGAAGGCCCGTGGATTACCCAAATCTGATTAAAAACTATCTTCAGTGGTGAAGACTCAGGCCATGACCTCAAATGGAATTAGACAAAACAGAAGAAAACCAGACTGCTTTAGACCAGATTTGCAGCAGAGGGGGGAGCTTGGTCATCCATCAAGGATGGTCCTGCCATGTCGATCTACCTTGCAAGTTTCAAGCTAGGAACAGAACCAAGATTCAAAGTCAAGTCTTTTCCAAGGTCTCCAGGTCTCTCTCCTCCAACAATTGCTTGAGGAGAGAAACATGGGAACCTTTGGAAGATAAGGCCACTCTTTGACCCTTATGGTATTTGGGTTTATGAAAGTGTATTCTGTTCTTCTTCTTCTTTTTTTTTTTTTTTTTGTGAGGAAGATCTGCCCGGAGCTAACATCTGCTAATCCTCCTCTTTTTGCTGAGAAAGACTGGCCCTGGGCTAACATCCATGCCCATCTTCCTCCACTTTATATGGGACGCCGCCACAGCATGGCTTGACAAGTGGTGCGTCAGTGCACGCCCGGGATCTGAACCAGCTAACCCCGGGCTGCTGCAGCAGAGTGTGCGCACTTAACCGCTTGCGCCACCGGGCTGGCCCTGTGTCTTCTGTTCTTTAAAGTTACATATTTATAAAGGAGAAAAATAAGGAGGAAATTTCCCAGAAGAGCTCAACCTTGCTTTGTCCAAAAAGCTCTTTCATAATCCCCAGTCATTCGATGGTTATTGATTATCAGACAGAGTAAATATTTGGATTCTACTTTTTGGAACCAGCAGTCCTACAGGGAGACAGCCTTTGTCCATATAATAAGGCCAAGTAGAAATGTTGGAGGCATCACAGCTAGAGTTTCATGTGGACTTGGAAAATGAAGAAATCATCCTGCCCAGTGCTGGAGTGGGCTGAGGGATGGCGGATGGACTGGAATGGCAGAAACGGGCAGGGAAGTGGGCATTCCGGGTAGAGAGGATGGCGTGTGCACAGACTGGGGACTAGCAAATGCTCCCTGGGACTGAAGCCCGGGGCACAAGAAGAGGGAGGTTGGAATGGGAGGGAGAGAGAGGCTGAGACAAGATCACACCCCTTCCGTTATCTCCTGTTTGCTTTAATTCTCATGCCTGCCCCAGTAGACATAGTGTCTTGTATGACGGGGGGCATCTCAAGTCGGGGTGAATTGCCTCTCTCTCTGAATTAGCCAGGGAGCTGGGGAGCTGAAGCTCCTGCCCTCGGTCCAGTGCTCTGTCCACTTTACCACGGCAGCCCTTGGTTAGGAGTTCATTGGTGCTGAAAGTTCTGTTGGATGCCTCGTGAGAGGGTGGCAGGTGGAAACAGATGTCTTCTGATATTGAATTCTAGCTCATGAACCTACTGAGGGACTTCAGTGCTTGCTCTGGGCTGGAAATCAGGGACATTTGAGCTGGGCATTGATGGGTGACTGGGAGTTCTATGGGTAGATAAATGGAAGGTGATGGGGGAGCTTGTTGAACAGAGAAACTAAAAGTAGCACAGTGTCTCCCTGGAGTGCGGTTTCTGAGACCTGATTGGCAAGGGGCTGGAGCCATTCCCAGGACGTGGTAGCACAGGGAGGGGGCAGAGCAGGAGTGCAACCAGAGGCCCCTGTGGGCTCAGAGAGCCTGGTCTCTGCCCTCCCCCTTCTCTCTTCTTTCTGCCCCTCTTAAGTTCTTGTTTCGTGTCAAGGGAGGGACTGAACCAGGGAGGAGGAGGAGGAGGATGCATTCCTCCTACGTGAGCTCAGGGCCTGCTCTGTGGCTTTTCTTTGATTCCAAGAACCGTGTCTTTTATAAACCTGTGGTTTGGAGGGTCCAGCTGTGAAGGGCAGTCTTCGGATCGGCAGAGGATTCCTCTGTCTGTAGGGCGCGTTTTCTGAGACACTGAGGAAGGCGTTTCGGGGGCGGGGACCTCGGCCCTGCTGGCCTTCTCAGCTTCCGCCCAGGCCCAGGAGTGGTCCCTCCCACCTCTGCCTGTCCCCAAGCCGCGAAGGTAGTAGGCAGATTCTCTTGGCCTCTTGAAGAGTCCTATAGAGAGAGTGGCTCCTTGGGCCAGTGGAGCAGACATCTGTGTTCAAGGGGGCCAAGAACCAGAGCATCTAACCTGTCTGAGAATAAACAGCATGCTTAGCTTTGGAGATGGAAGGGAGGCTTGGCCGACAGGGCTTGGAGAGGCAGCTAGATCTTAGCAACGCAGAAAGACCGCTCAGATCCCCTCTCTGTACCCAGCCCGATGGGCCCTTCTTGACTTCCTTCCGAAGTGGGAATGACAACAGGAGTTGAGCTCCTTGAGGCCACCCCACACCCTCTCAGTGCCTTTGTCCCTCCTTGGAACTGCACATGCTTTGCCTGGAGGTTAGCTTAGGCTGTCTTCACAGCTAGGAGGGGAGGTGCGGTGATGACCCCGTTTTACTAGCCTGACCAGTGACTCTAGAAGGAGCCTGCCCGTGTCGTTTGCCAGCAGGGGCGGAGCAACATCAGCGGCCAGGCTTTCTGAATATCCAACGCTTGGGTTTTACAGGCAGAGGGAACGGTGCGCATCCTAAGGCCTGCGAGGGCAAGGTGAGGTGTGTGCACGTGTGTGTATGTGGGGTGATGGGGGGTAGTTGTGTGGATGTAGCCAAATGGTGAGTTAGTATGTGACTGAGTTAGCTAGTCTTGGAATTTGATCTTGTAGACGTAATGACTATTCTTGAAAAGCAGGATTTCTGTAAAAACTTTATTCATCCAAAAAATATTTACTGAGCCAATGCCTTCTCTGTGCTGTGCACCCCACTCCTGCCCCTATCCCTGGGCGGACAGCTGGTAAATTTAATAAGGTATTAACAGGCAGATGTGACAAGTGCTGTGATGAGGAACACATAAAGGACGAGGAGGTAGCACCCAGGGGAGAGAGTGGAAGAGAGCGTTCCAGGGAGGGACCAGCCTGTGCAGAGGGAGGCTGGGCATACTCGTCAAGTGAATATGGGTGAAGGAAGGCCTTGGTACACTGGAGAGCGCTAAATATGTGTAAGTAGTGATAGGTTATTCTTTTTCTAATGGGACGAATCTAAGTGGATCGAGTGTAGGGGGTAGATGACCTCTGTGAGAAATCCCATGTCTGTTTCAGAAGCCAAGTTTGGGTCAGAATTCTCAGTAGATAAACTCCCCTGTCCCCTCAGAAGCCTTTGACCAGTCAGGTCATCTTTGGTCCTTCCAGGCCGTGTTCCTGGTCTGACTCCTTTAGCAGGTTTCTTACTAGGATCCTAGAGGATGTGTGTGTTCTGGGATGTTCCAGACCCATTCTTGGGGGATACTAATGAGAAACCCCGCCTGGTGCATATGGTAGACACCCAGCAGATATCTGTGGACCTCTTTGTGGAAGGGACAGCAGGCTGGGGCTGTGTCAGGACTGAAGCAGACCAGTTCTTGGTGTGTGCCTGACCCGCCTCCTCAGCCCCTCTCCATCACTTTTGGAGCAAACTAAACAGCCACCACCCTCCAAGGGCCTCCTCTGAAAGCTTGCCAGGGCAGGCTCTGTTCTAGAATGCTGCAGGCTGGGTTGGGGTGTGCTGTGTCTTTGATGAGCTGATTCCTGTGATCACAGAATTTGAGTCAAACAGACCGGCTGTGTTTGGTTCCTTAGGGGACACTAAGTACCAGAGCCATTACCTTTCCTGCCTCAGAGACAGACGTGCACACACAAACACGCCTGTGTACACACACACACACACACACACACACACACACACACACAGAATCTGTGACCTTGTGAATCCTCTTGTTGGGGGTGTTAACATTTCTGTAAAATGACCATTCTGGTCCCCTCCTCTCAACACCACTCCCTTGTGTTTGCTCAGCGCCCCGGGGACTGGGAGCAGGGCGGGATGAGGGTTCCTTCTCTGTGGTCTAATCCAGTGTAGCACACCTTCACTGTGCACCTGCTGGGTGCCTTGCCTCATCCTGGGAAGGCTTCCTGGACCTGCTGCATTTAGGCTGGGGCTTGAATGGCAGGTAGGGCAGCAGGGAACACCATGGGGAGGGCTCACTCCCAGCATGAGGGGCCTTCACAGGAGGAAGGGGCACCGGGCAGCGTGATTTGTGATTTGTGTTGACGGCCAGCCCATCGGCCTTGCAGTGGGCGGGGCGGGCCAGGAGGGAGAGGGGCCTGAGTTCTGCAGTCTCACTCCTCTGTGTGCCTCAGGGCTCACCCACCGTAACCCTGTCGTTTTATAACCCTGTCGTTTTATAAACGAGGCACCTGGGGCTCCGGGAAGGAGGGGGGTGCCCTGCTCTTGTTCACCTAGCTAGTTTTTGTTGGGGTTATTGTTGAGGCCGCGCTGTTAGCACCCTTTTGTGTCAGCTTAAGAATTTGGTGGAGGGGGGGCCGGCCCCATGGCTTAGCGGTTAAGTGCACGCGCTCCGATGCTGGTGGCCTGGGTTCGGATCCCAGGCGCGCACCGATGCACCACTTCTCCGGCCATGCTGAGATCAAGGCCCACATACAGCAACTAGAAGGTTGTACAGCTATGACATACAACTATCTACTGGGGCTTTGGGGGAAAAAAATAAATAAAATTATAAAAAAAAAAGAATTTGGTGGAGGGGAAGAAATGTGGACTTTGAAGTCAGGTAGACCTGGGTTCAAATCCCAGGACTGCCACTTCCTGGCCTGCTGTGTAACCACAGGCAGGTCAGCAATCTGAGCTTCAGTTTTCTTCTCTGTGACATAGGGACGATAACACCACCCACCCCGTAGGATGCTGAGAGGATCAGAGATAAGTACTAAAGGGCCTGGCATTAAGAGCACCTGTTACTGTTGGCTGGTGCTGTCCTGTCACTCCTTTGGGCAGTGCATGGAGAGAGAGGTGGTGGCTGGAGCATGTCACCTCCAGAGGAGTAGAGCCCTGGCTGGGGGCCTCTCCCTGGTGCCCTGGAGGGCCGAGACGCAGGCCCAACCATTGCAACCAAGCACCCACCTGGTGGGGGGCCGGCGTAGGCTTCTCTTCCCCTCATACTCAGTTGCTGGGGATGGTGCCTGGCAGGTGCCTGGGAGCCAGCTGTCAGGGGCCTCTGGAAAAGGTTTTCGCCTTCTCCATCTTGGGCAGTATTGGCTCCTGAGCGAGAGGCAGGCCGGCACTCGAGTTTCAGGCAGGAGAGCCAGCTTACACTGTCCCTCATCCAACAGCTGTGCGTGGAGGGCTGTCGGACTGGACAGCAGCAGTCTCTCCAAGTGCCCACTCCTTGTGGCGTTGTTTGGTCCAATTTCCGTCGCGTGGTGACCTACATCATTCTTTATTTGCTAAACCCTCTGAGCAGGCAGCAGTAATAAATCAATTAATGACTCCGATGAATCGTTTAATGGCTGACAAAATAACACTAAAGCCAACAGCTTGCGTCTCTCCAGCAGTACCAAAGGACGCTGGTTGACTGGGGTGGGGACCAAACAGAGACTGTTAGCTAAATTAGTGCAATTAGCGTGTGCTTTAAAGGCTTAGGCGGCATCTGCTCAGCTCTGAGCCTGTGCGTCGACGTGCAATCCACGCTGGTGGGCTGCTCGCTGCTTCCCTCCTGGCCTGGGGAGAGAGCTCTCCGATTCCCAGCCCCTCGTTTACACACCCCTCCCTGGCCAACTTAAACTCCCCCAGCGTTGATATCAGGGGACCCCAGTGGACTGCCCATCTGTCCTGTCACTGCAGCAGAGGATGCGCCGAGGGACAGTGACTCTGTCCCCACTAAACTTGGTGCCAGCTGAGCGAGTGTGGGCTCCTGTTCTTGAATGATGTTCTGAGGCCCATGCCTTTAATGATTTCTTTTAAACTTCAAAAAAAAAGTTTTTAGAAGCAGGCAGCTTTTTGTTCTCTGCACACCTCAGTCCTGGCAGGATTAAGTTGTCATTGGAACTGAACGTGTTTGCGGGTCCACGCCAGGGAATTTTCCACTTTGCAGAAGCGACTGCCAGTGTTCTTGTTAAGGAGCTGTCACTGGCCTACCATGACATGTTTGCAGTTGTAAGTAGCTCCTTTAAGACGGTGGGAAGTGTGTGTGTGCGCGCGCGTGCGCTTGTGTTTTGCTAATGGTATAAACCGGGGCCTGAAGCTCATCTCTCTTTAAAGAGAAAATCAGTGTTGTACAAATAGTGTGCTGTTGATCCACTCCACACTGTTCATTTGTGGGGGCACCTGTAGCCCTTGATCCCCCTTGTCTTGCGTGTACACGCTGAGGACCTGCTCTCTGTGCTGTGCAGCCTAGCGGGAGGTGTTTGCACACTGAGGGCGCCCTGGCCGGCATCCATGGTATAAGCAGGTATTCATTACACAAGGATCTGCCTATTACACGAATGGTGCCCTTTGATCCAATTCCCAGAAGCAGCCGGGCACATCCTGGGATAGATGGGCAGGGCCCGGTGGGGTAGTGGCCGTGGCCTTCTCCACACAGAGAAGCCAGTTCCTCTTTCTTTTGGAAATGTTCTGATTGGGGTGCCTTTCTTTCACTTTTTAAGAAAGAAATCGTATTTTTCTAACATGGGGGAGAGAGAAGCCACTCCTCAGAAGAGGGGCTTCTGCCCAGCAGAGGACAGTATCTTCCGACAGCCCTGAGGCCCCTTTCATTTCCCAGCCTGCTCTGTTCGTGGAATCGTAAAAAGAAAGCATGTCTGTCGTCTGCTTGGTGCTGTGTCACTAGCTCAGGGGCTTCCGTTTGCTGAGCACCTGTCACAGCCCGAGCCCCTTACCTGAGAGCTGAGCCCCTTACCTAAGAGTCGTATTTAAGTTCCCCACACCCCTGCAGAGGGTAGAGGGCTCCCCTCCCACAGGTGACGATGAAGGGCTCAGAAAGGTAAAGTGAGGGGCCGAGTACCCTGGCTCCTGGAGAATGGGAGGGCTGGGCCTTGAACCCAGACCTCTCTGTTCCCGGGCGGCCGCCTTTAAGCATCAGTTTCAAAACTTGGCCAGAGGAGCCAGGACGTGGCTAGAGCTGGGCTCTGGTTTTAGCAGATCTGGGCTTGACTTCCGGTTCTGCCCATTCTGAGCTGTGTGACTTTGGACAAGTCCCTTGATTTCTGGGAGCCTCTGTCTTCTCATCTGTGGTCCCTACCTGGTTATCGGGAGGACTGGGGAAAGTGGACAAGCCGCACCAAGGTTAGCTGGACCAACTGGGTCAGCAGCGGCAGCTTCTCAGACTGAGTGGGTGGCCGGCCCCACTCCTGCTGAAGAGCCCCCCTCGTTGTGGGAGGGGAAGTGAGTAAGCCCATGCCCACCCCGTAAACAGGAGATGGAACGGAGCTCTGGGAAGGTGGCTGCCTGGTGGGATTTGTGCTCTGAAGGAGAGACTGTCAGAAGGCCTGGTTCCCGCGGAGGGTTAAGATGACAGCAGTAATCTCTCACCTCCGTATCACCTCCCGCATCTTCGAGCCCTGCCGTCCTTTAAGGCCCTGGCTTGAGTGCCACCTCTTCCATAAAGCCTTCCTGATCCCCCTAATCCCTGCCTCACAGCGCCCACCCGGAGCTCCTTCCCACATCCCTCAGTTCTCTGTCACCACAACTCATTTCATCCTCTAGACCTTGAGGGCAGAGCCAGGCCTCTGTCATCTCCCGTCCCAGCGGGCACAGCACGGCCCCAGGAGCAAGTGTTCGCTGAATGCATCCAACGTGCGTAAAGCACGCGTAACCTTGAGCTCCCCACCTACCTTCTTTCTCCTTCTCCCAGGGTAATTTCCCAGTTAGATCCAGCAGACTCCGCAGCAGCATCTTGTGCGCGCGCAAGCACACACACACGCGTGCGCACACACACATACACACCACTCACACACTCCCCAGTGAAGGCCAACTCAAGTGGAATATTTGCTGGAAGGAGCAGAGTTAGAAGGTCAGCGTCCATAGGGAAGAGAAAGCGTATGGATGATCTCAAACGCAGAGAATGTGCATGGTACCTTATGTTTGTAATGCTCTATCCATTGTTTCTCTTCAAAAAGTACACAGAACTCTTCTTGAGAACTGCAGGAGTTGGGGGGGCCCGTTATTTGGGTTTCTTGGACCCAAGATCGGGGGTGGAGGGGCAGAGACTGAAGTTAGAGCCACTTACAATAATGTGCTTCTCTGTGCCTCAGTTTCCTTATCAGTAAACAGAAGTGACATTGTCCCAGGGATGTTGAAGAGTAAATAGTACCCCCTTAGCTCTCTCTATGGGATCTGTGGGATCAGGATGAAAAGGCAGTGGCTCCTCTCTGCGTTCCCTCTCTGTGTGCCTGCATTCATCCTCTCACTCTGGAATCAGAAGTGAGGTGGGGACTGTTTGGAAGAAGCTCTGGTGTCGGGACAGATCTCACCTGGGCTGATGGCCTGGCTGTGGCAGGTTGGGTCTTTTTTTGTCTACATGTGGCCCTTTTGTAGATTGCTTGGCTGAGAGCTCATTGAGACACCCACTGTTTCGTTGGATCAGCAGGACCTCAGCCACCTCTTCTGGAGCTGAGCAGAGGCACAGGGGCAGGAAGGCTTGTCCAAGTCACACAGTAGGTGGTTTTCAGCCAGAGCTGGAACCCTGACCCTGGGACCCTCAGCCCAGGGCTCTTGTCTCATAATAATCCCCAGGGAACACCGGGCAGTGCTAGGTAATGTGTCTCTTCCCTTTGACAGAGGGGAAACTGAGGCTGAGACAGTAAGCCTGGCTCTGATGTAGCAGAGCTGGGGCTTAAGCCCAGATACTCTGATCCGTAACATGGTTTTGCCCTGTCCTGACTGTAGCCACCCCACGTTAATGTGGCCCACCACTTCCCAAGGCAGCGCACTCTGATGCTCCCATCTGGAAAAGCTTTTTGTAGCTCAGAGCATCCACTGCTGGACCCAGGGCCATCCTTTGGTTCCGAGAGAGCACGTCCACTCCTTCCACATGACGGCTCCCTGGCTGTTGGAAGGCAAGGATCCTGTGTCACTCACTCCCGTGTGTCATCCGAACCTATTTTTAATGCCAGCTGGTTCTGTCCCTTCACGTAGCACCAGCTCTCTGTTTTCTCCAAGCTGCAGAGTTAGAGCCCCTGTCCTCCAGAACTGACTTTCTTCCGTGGTCTGTGCACAACACCAAGAGGCCTTCTCTGGTACCTCTCTCTTTTGACCCCACGTCTCTCAGTCTTGGCCTTTCCGTCTGGGCAATGACATTCCCTCCATTCCCTCCATTCCCTCCATTCTCTCCATTCCCTCAGCTACATTTTCAGTTTGTTGATGCTGCTAAAATTTCCTCCAGGAAACTTGGCCCAGAAGGACCCAGGTCACTCCAGTGTTTTGCACAGGGTGCTGATGCCTGTGTCTTGGCGATAGCAGAGCAAGCCCCCCTCCCTCCCTCCCTGCCTTCTTCAAGCATCACTCGGGGGCTTTGCTTCTCACTCGCCCTCCTTGTGTAGTCAGTGCAGGGGTGCCCCCCACTCCCCTGAGTGACCTCCGTTTCCCAGCTGCGTGCATACAGCCACGCCTACGGCATACACCCTGTACCCCTGGCGTCCTGGGTGCTTGGCCACGTGGCCTGTGGAGTTTCAGTCAAGGAAGCCTGCACTTCGTGGTTTCGCGTGTGGGCCCCGCGCTGCTGCACGCCGAGGCCTGAGTATTGGGGTGGGGCGGGGAGGGAGGGGATTTGCAGAACAAAGTACCATTTTGCAGCCTTGTAAATCAGTCAGGAGGGCTTGGCCGACCTGGCAGGAGTCCCGACCTTCACTCGGAGCATTTGTTTTTAGTCAGTTTTCCAGGAGTTTCATATGCTTAGAACGGTTTTACAAGAGAGTAAAAATGGGTGGGGGGATCCCATGCTAGTTTGTGAGTGAGGGTACTGGGGTTCTCAGGATGAGGCTGGAAGATGAAGTCTTATAGGGAATATCCCCTAGATGTTCATTTCTTGAAGGAGGCACTCACACTTGTTGTCTACCACGAGATGGGAGCCTCCTAGGAGCACGTCTCTTGGTTCCTCTGGACTGACCCTGCTGTTCCTGGAGCTGCAGGGAACTTCTTGCCACAGAGCGAGGGAAGGGCCCAGCACTGCCTCTGGGACTTGCTGAGCCCATTTGTTCGTGGAGCCTTGGGTACTCGGGTGCTGTTGGGGTGGGTTTGTCAACAGTGCACTAGGATGCTTGTCACGGGGTAAGACTGATAAGGCGTGGTTCTCAGAGGTCACTCTTCTCTTAGGGCTCTGCCCCACTGCCTAGAGCAGAAAGTTCAGATGTCTTCGCACTGCTTCCAAGGCTCCTCCCAGTCACCTAGACGGTGAGGCCCCAGGTTTGAACCTGCTTCAGACGGGTTCAAAGAGAACACACTTCTTCCGGGGCCAGGGAGGAGTTTCGGGTATGCCCTCACTGT
Source organism: Ceratotherium simum simum (assembly GCF_057802395.1). NCBI lineage: Eukaryota > Metazoa > Chordata > Mammalia > Perissodactyla > Rhinocerotidae > Ceratotherium > Ceratotherium simum. The sequence goes on from NC_141921.1 coordinate 5,025,705, forward strand.
GGAAAGCCAGATTTGGGTGGCGGGGTCCCTGTGGTTGCAGCGGCACACGTGAAACTGGCTGGCCTGTGTCTGGAGCACAGAGCGGGGCTAAGAGGCTGCCGTGAACCTCGAGCCCTGGTGGTTGCGGGACCATCCTGTGACCATAAAGAAACCCTGTTCTTTAGGGAGAAAGTTACGGGATCAGCCCTCACTGGAATTCTCCCTGGCTCTGAACAAAAAGAAAATACTTTGCGAGAGAACTTGGAGAGCTTCAGGCAGTTGTCTGAAGGTACCGCGGGCTTTTCGAGTTGACTCTCCCCCAGAGGCTGCTGGCTGGAGTGGGCCACGCCACCCGGTGCAAGGCCTGTTTTCTGTTTAGAAGGGTGTTTAAGTTAGTTTTAGAAAAAAATGCATGCGTTACCCAACTGCGTGCCTGATTTGATTCTGCTTTTTTTTGGTCCATGTGTGTATGCATATATGGATAAATGTTGGTGAGGGGGGCCTGGAGAGGGCAGAGCCCAAATGTCATTGCCGTTATCTGCTGGCTTTGATAACAAATACGTTTCTGGGTGGTTTTTAATCTTTGACCTCTAAGTGTTCTATAGTGAAGAGAGGCGACTTAAAATTCAGGGTCCTCTGGGAAGAGGATCTCCCTCCTGTGCATACAGAAGCTGCTCTTTCCACACTCCCCTGGGTGTATAGACTTGGTTGGGGAGAGCAGCTTGGAAGAAGAGCCCTAGAGGTCATCGCCCCTAACTCCACCATTGGACACATGGGGAAACGGAGGCCCAGTGTGAGAAGGGACTTGCCTATGGGCTCCCAGCTAGGACCCGAGCGTACGTGGGAGGGCTCTGGCTTCTGAGTCCAGTGCTCTCTGCTCTCTTCCCTCAGTGAAGGAGTCCCATCCCGCGCACCTCCCGCAGCCCCGGCATGCTGTTTGCCTCGGTGAATGTTAGGGGTTTTGGTTGGGTTTTGTGTTTTTAGAGAAAACTCACATGAGACGCTTTGCTGAGTGCCTTAACGGAGCTCTGACGCAAAGTTAGAAACCGCAAGGAGAGGCCGATTCCTAGCAATCCGGAAAGGCCTGGCTCCAGATGGCCAGGTTGGAGCAGGTCTTTGAATAATAAAGGTCGTAATCATTTATTGAACACCTGCTGTATGCCTCACACTGTGCTGAGTTTTGGAGATGGGTGAGGGGCAGTGTAATATTGATAGATGTGGGAGGGGGCTTGGGTTGGGTTTTGTGAGCAACAGTTGTTTCTTAACCTGTTTGTCGCCCTAAAAACACCAATTGCTGCTTTTCATTTTCTTCTCCACGCCTTTCTGTCCTTTTGAAAGCTTTCCGTTATGAGCACATGTTCGCTGCGTAATCAAAGAATCGCAGTAACTGTCATAATCCAGGACACAGATTTAAGCACGGCAGAGCTACTTCGTTTTGCTGCCGGAGAAGGCTTTAAATGATAAAACTTGTCTCCTCAGCTTCTGCCGAGTCACTACAGTCACTGCTAACATGGCCTTCCTTTCGTTGGAGGGTAGCAAGTGCGTCCTCCACCCACATGTCAGAGAATTACATCATCCCTTTAGGAGAACCATGGTTACCCCGGGCCGACATTCGAAGGACCACGGACCACCCCTCCGCCCTCATTCCTAGAACTGTTGACTCAGTCCTGATTTTGTAGGAAAACGAGATCTTGGAGTGAGGGAGCCTCACAAGTCGTGCTCCCAGGTTCAAGTTTTCCTTTAAAACTGTTTTTTTTTTTTTTTAATTGTAAAAATTGTAAGATATTCTTATGTTATATCCTTAATATATAAAGAGCTCTTATGTATCACTAAGGAAAAATGTCAAATACCCAAATACAAAGGACGTGAATGTTTTACCATAAAAGTAGATCTGTAAGTGGCCAGTTAAACCATTTCAAAATATAGCGATCCAGAAGGTAACTCAAAGTACCAAATACCAAAGAGATACCGTTTTGTAACTACGAAGTTAGCAAACAGCAATGCAATGCCTGTTAATTAAATTGGTTAAATAATGATACTTCTATATATATTAAGCTGGTTAAAAAATCGTGCTTTCTTTGACCATTTAGTGAGAGGAAGGAAAGTGCTCATGACATTATCTAACAAAATACGGTGACTAATTTTCTTTTTACTTTGCTCTGTTCTATAACAGGGAAGTGTTTTATGTTATAAATGCTAATGTAGAAAGTTGAGTTGGTGAAGCTTTCCAGATCTTTCTTTAAAAACAAAGCATTGTTGGGGGCTGGCCTGGTAGCATAGTGTTAAGTTCGGCATGCTCCACTTCGGCAGCCCAAGTTCCCAGGTTCGGATCACTTGCACAGACCTACACACTGCTTGTCAAGCCATGCTGTGGTGGCGTCCCACGTAGAAAGTAGAGGAAAGATTGGCACAGATGTTAGCTCAGGGCCAGTCTCCCTCACCAAAAAAAAAAAAAAACTGCACAAAAACAAAGCATTGTTTCTGGGCTGAAGGCTGAAGAAGAGGAGGTCTGGACTCTGAGGAAGAAAAGTGGAGAAAGGTCATCTTGAGCCTGCTCCGCATGGGTGTTTGTTTCCTCGTCTGTAAAGTGGGGGTGCTTGTGTCTACATCAGAAGGCGACCTGGGGGTTCAGGGAGAGGTGGTGTGAAAGCGCCCAGCCCATTTCTGAGCGTCAGACCAGATGGCTCCCGCCGTCTGCACCCCCAGGGCTGTGCCTCCACCAGACCCTCCTCACGTCACAGCCAGGACCATCTCTTTCTCATCCTCATCCCAGGAACGAGTCGGTGTCACTTTTCTTTTTGGTATTTTATTTATTTATTTCTGTTGAGGTATAATTGACATGCAACATTATATTAGTTTCAGGTGTACAGCATAATGATTCAACATATGTGTATATTGCAAAATGATCACTACACTAAGTCTAGTTAACATACATCACCATACATAGTTAGAAAATTTTTTTTCTCTTAATAACTTTTTTTTTTTTTTTTGCTGAGGAAGATTTGCTCTGAGGTAACATCCACCACCAATCTTCCTCCTTTTTTGCTTGAGGAAGATTAGCCCTGAGCTAACATTTGTGCCAGTCTTCCTCTATTTTGTACGTGGCTTGCCGCCACCGCATGGCTGACGAGTGGTGTAGGTCTGTGCCCGGGATCCAAACCCGTGAATCTGGGCTGCCGAAGCAGAGCACGCCGAATTTAACCACTACGCAGCGGGGCCGATCCCAGAACTTTTAAGATCTATTCTCTTAGTAACTTTCAGTGTACCACGTTTGTTGAATAAAACATTTAGTCAGTACAAGAGAGAGTTTTGGTTTTCCTACATTTATCGCCTACTCCCACCTGCCTTCTAATCATTGTTGGTACACCCACTCTGCTTAACTATTGGACTTGAAGGAAGATGTGAAAAATTGGAGGAAGACCACGTCCTGGGAGGGAACCTCTGTCTTGGAAAGTTGTCAGTTCTCCTCCAAATTTGTGTGTGTGTGTGTGTGAACTTTTTTTCTCTTTTGGTAGGGAGGTAACTTTTATAAATGATCTGAAGTTTGGAGGGATGAGTAGATAAAAACAAACTTTCATTAAAGAATTGAAGGAGGGGCCGGCCCGGTGGCGTAGTGGTTAAGTGCGCGCGCTCTGCTGCTGGTGGCCGGGGTTCAGATCTCGGGCGCGCACCGACGCAGCACTTGTCAGGCCATGCTGAGGCCGCATCCCACATAAAGTGGAGGGAGGTAGGCACGGTTGTTAGCCCAGGGGCTGATCTTTCTTACCAAAAAAAAAAAAAAAAAAAAGAATTGAAGGAGATAATAAAATACGTTGTAAAACTCTGGTCGTTAGAACGGAGCTTTAGAGGCATTGGGCGGAATTAAAAAGGTCAGAAACGGACCCAAGCCTTTGTGGAATTTTGTCTCTGGTTTCAGATGAGTGGGGAAAATCATACTGAGGCAGTTGACTGTTTGCGGAGTCGAATCCATATTCTTTACCTAAATAAGTTCCTGAAGGATTAAAGAGTTAAATGTAAAACCACTCTCTGAAAGAACTTGAGGAAAATACAGGTGGATGTTTACCTCACCTCGTTTTGTTTTTTTTTTAAACTTTTCTGCTCCTGCTGCTGAGGAGTAATTGTTGGCTATAAATCATGTAAAGTTGCATTTTCACAGAACCACCAACCACAAACAAACAACAGTGCAGCTAATGGATAACCTGGCAGATTCTCCTGGGCGGCCCTCATCCCAGATAATGCTGGGGTAGGGGCAAGGCAGGGGCGGGCTGGCTTCTCCTTCTAAGTGGGGCTGTGGCCTCGAACCTGGGGAGGTAGGAAGACCCAGATCCGTGATGTTTTGGGATGTTTGGAACTTGTAAACATATTACTGGATGGTTGGCAGAATCTCTTAGTTATAGAGAGGGTTGCTTTTCTGTAGGCAGAATCATTTTGAAATGTTGGGCTGGAGTGGCAGCCCACTCCCACCCCATTCTCTTTACCTGGGTTCTGTTAAAACACCCACTGCATGCCCTGTACTGAGTCCTCCATGCTTCCAGATTACCCAACTTTCCCGCTTTACAAAACACAGCCCATCCCGTCACTTAATCCTCCACAAGCCTGGCAGCAGGCAGGATGATAGTGATCCCTACTTTTTATAGGAGACTGATGCGGAAAGGCCAAGTTGGGGGCCGGCCCAGTGGCATAGTGGTTAAGTTCGTGCGCTCTGCTTTGGCAGCCCAGGGTTCGCGGGTTCAGATCCCAGGCGCGGACCTACGCAACGCTTATCAAGCCATGCTGTGGCGGTGTCCCATATAAAGTAGAGGAAGATTGGCAATGGATCTTAGCTCAGGGCCAGTCTTCTCACCAAAAACAAGAAAAAAACGCCAAGTGGCTTGCCCACAGCCATCCCTCGCTAGCACAGGTGACAATGCTTGAATCCTGATGTAGTGGTTCCCAGGGGTATCTGTTCATTTTGCTGCATGCTGTGTGTTCGTAGGATTCACACATTACCTCATTTCCTTCCATCAGAGTTGGAAGTTAGGGGTTCTGGTTCCTGTTTTCTGGCTGAGGGAAAAGGGAGGGAGAAGTGGCTTCTTCAAGGTGGTGATGGCAGGCTGCGTTCACAAGAGAGAAAGAGACCCTCTGTTTCCTGACCCTCAGGGGCTCACTCTTGTCCCAGGGAACCAGTCAGACCCCTGGGAGATGATTGGGGATTCAGTTGCAAATTCTCAGTCCTGGCAGGGTTTGGAGACCACCATGGTTAGATGGTGGGCTTTCTGCAGGAGGCGCACCTGGGCAGTTTAGAATCAGAGGGAGGAGCAGGGCCCAGGCCCAGTGGGGTGGTCAGGCCTGTGGCTTCCCAGTCAGCCTCGCCCTGCCTGAGCGAGCACGGGGCCAGGCGCAGACACGCCGGCCACATGAGCAGGTGGGACCCAGATTGCCTGGAAGGAGGCCAGGCTGGGAAGAACAGCGTCTGTTCACCCCGGGAGGCATTTATGGAGGCAGATGTACCAGGTAAATGCTGGAATAGCAGCGTTTAAAAAGAAACGTGACGACAGTCCTCCCTCATGCGGCCTACCTCATCTCCTCTGGCACCCAGGACCCTGAAGGGACCAAAACTTGCCCTGCCCTCCTTCACCCTCTCCTGGGACATTTCCTGGCTGGGCTGTCTGTTCCTTGAGTCATGGATAGTTACTGGTCTCCGGCTCTGTACGATGCGCCAGCCTTTTGTAGAGGGCACAGGCATTTATGGAGCACCTTGCCTGGCCTCCAGGAGCGTCCTGAAGCAGCGGAGAGCTGGCTGCCCGCTGCTGCTCTGCAGGGTGTGTGCGGTGCCTTCCACGCTGCATGTCACGCCCTTCTCACAGCCACCCCACATGGTGCACGTCGTTGCCCCATTTTAGAGATGAGGAAATAGAGGCCTGGAGAGTTCCACTCTTGCCCAGTCAGTGACACACATGGGAAGATGGGGTCTGAGGAGGGTCTGTGGCGGACGTGGGCAGACAGGGAGGGGGTGGGCCAGGGGTGGGAACTCCCTCTCTCTCTCTCTCCCTCCCTCTCCCTCCCTCTCCCTCCCTCTCCCTCTCTCTCTCTCATGGGGGCTGCCTCTAACTCTCCACCTTCCTGTCTCCACAGAGCGCGGCAGCCGCCCCGAGCCCCGTGCTTGGCAACATTCCCCCCAACGATGGGATGCCGGGAGGCCCCATCCCGCCGGGTTTCTTTCAGGTACGTGCTGGGCCCTGCATCCTGTGCTCCTCTCACTCCAGGCCCGGCCCGGGCAGGCGGGAGGGAGGGAGAGAGAAGGCAGTAGCAGCCCAGTTTGCCATGGTCTAAATACAGTTGCTTTATGCTGGTTCACACCCTTCCCTTCCCATCCCTGTCTCCACCCCTTCCAAAGACGCGGGGGGAGAAGAGAGGTGGAGAGCAGACCTCCTGCATGTGCTGTGTCACTTCTGCTGGAGTTTGTTTTCGTCACACCAGCCTCATAGCCGCGACACTGCCCGCCCCTGGTCAGGGAGGCTGTGGGGCTGCTTCCAAGTCCGTGTGGAGCTGTCTTTTAACAAAAGGCTTTTTTTTTTTTTTTTTTTTTTTTTAAAACAAGTAAACTGTTCTTCGTTTCTGTTTTGTTGCTGCTGTCCTTGTCGTTGTTTACTTTGCCTGTCCAAACTACAAACCTTAGGCGTAATCTAAAACAACAAAAAACCCACCATCCTGGCAGGTTTCGGAATCCTCTCCCTCTGGTTAACCACTTGATTTTTTCCGAGTGCGATCACGGCCGGCATCCCACAAGCCTCTGTGCCCACACTCTGCCCACCAAAGGCGGGAGCAGATCCCACGTGGGGCGAGAGCCTGGCCTTCTCAAAAAGACACCTTGTTGGGCTCTCGGGGGCTTTCTGTTTTGTCCGGGTTGGATGCAGCTTCCACCCCCTCTGTGCCGCCACCTCCGTTTCTGCCTTCCCCTCCGGGGTCTTGTTCTATTGAAACCAGATTGAGACTGGGAAACGCTGTCTTCGAGAGGTCTCAGCGTGTGGGGCTGGAATGCATTTTATGATGAAGCTCTTGAGTATAACATCTTTCTTTCAAACCTGTCTGCAACGAGGTTGAGAATCTGCCTGAGTTCCTCACAGCTTTTGAAGGGTTAGCCTTCCAGATAAGAGTATGGAAAGAGCTGTTGTATAGAAAAGAAGGCAGAGATTTCTCCGTGAAGCCCAAGAATTCAGATCTGGGACCAGTGAGGCAAAGTCCAAGGAGACTTTGCTTGGCGTAAGCCAGAACTCTGTGAGTCCAGCAATGAGTCACAGGCGGCGGGAGGCCAGGGGCTCCCTGGCACTGGCGAGATCTGGGCAAAGATGGGACAAAAACCTCTTAGGGATGTTAAGGGGCTTTCCTCCCTGGATGGGAGACAACCTGGAAGACACTTCTTGATAAGATTTCACATTTCGGTTGATATTACCTCCCAGGAGAGAAGGGTTAGGACATGCTGCTCACCAGCCAAGGAGGGAATCAGTGAAATTTGGGTGTTTCCCGAAAGCAGAAACAGCAGGTTTCCCACCAAGATGGCAGTGAGGGAAGTAAGAGGGACGAGGGGATAGTGGTTCTGCGGCAGTGAATGGCCAACGTGTATCTGTATGTATTTCTAGCATGCAGCCCAAACTAGGGCCTTGTCCCAGGTGTGGAAACGGGTACAGCCTCAGAAATTAGTGTGTAAGCTCCAGGTTGGACCAGACCAGGCACTGCCCGGGGCTCAGCTTGGGGTAAGGCCACAGGCATCGGGAAGAGGGGCCAGACTTCTAAGAGAAAGTGAGACGTTCAAATCTTTGGAAACCCGTGGACCCAAGACAGACAGGAGCCGGGTGGGCTTCTGCCCTCTCCCCCGAGGGGAAACCCAAGTGGCTACTGTCTGAAGGGATTATCCATGCCAAGGGGCAGCCGTCTTTGTGGCCACTGCAGGTGGGCATTCTATACCGAGCTGGTGGTCTTTTCCCACAGCATTCTGTCTTGTTGGGACTTCTATCCCAGATTCACATGTCCTCGCTCATGATGCCATCAATGTCCTCGATACAGTGCAGATGTGGCGTTCCTACCTGATGGACAGAGCCCACCCAGGTACCAGGCTCCACCTGTGTGCCTCCCTGCTCAGGCTGCTTGCTGGCCTCTGGGCACCCAGTGCAGGCTACTGTGGCGGGAAGAGGTGGATAAGAGCCAGCTGTATTTTTTAAAAAGGCCACTGACTTCTGTTTTGGCCTGAGTCTGGGGCAAGGCGGAGATCTGCCTGATCTGTGGGCAGGTCCCAGCTTCCTGCTTTGGTATAATTGTCCATGGTTGAGGCCTAATTCCAGACATACTTCTCGGGCCCTCCCCTGTGACGCTCAGGGGTGTGGTCAGAAGGCCCAGACTGATTCCTGTCCTTATTTAGCTGCCATCAGCCACCATCAAGCAGCGGTAACTTTTGGACCCTCTTGAGGTCTTCTCTGATCCCAGTTGGGGACACATCGAGAGCTAGCTGGGTCACTGAGCAGGGACTTGTGTGCCCTGGCCTCTGCTTCCTGGGTGACTGGCCAACTTCACCCCCAGCACTCCCTGGGGAGTCATTTCCCTGTCAATCAGATGAAGGCAAATGGGGTCCTTCCTGGCCGTGATGCTGACCCGCTTGGGCTGGGTCACTGCTGAGGGGAAAGGGTATCTCTCTGGAGGAAGGAGGTAGTGGCTGCCCATTTCCGGAGCAGGCCGGCTCGCAACAGGAATATTAGCTATTAATTGCCGGCCCTGCCTCTCGCTCATCTTGCAGGCGGCCACTCTGATATTAGAAGGGAAGTAGAGATGGTATCGAGGGTTTTATCTGCTGCCAACAATTGTGCTTCTTCCCCTGCTTGGCCGCGGCCTGGGCAGGCAGTTCTGCTGTAGGAGGGTCTTTGTGTTGAGGACCCAGCCTGGGTTGACTGATTCAGCTCTGGCCAGACCCTGTCCCAAGGTGGACAGCCGGGTTTTCAGGCCGGGACTCTACCCCCAGCACCAACTAAATTTAGGGCCTCCAGAGTGAGTGGGAGGGAGCATCTGTCCGCCTCCCATCCCAGCCCCTCAGAAAGCAACGCTGGGGACTCCCTTCCTCAGGCCTCCGACTGCCAGGCTACAGGCCTCCTGGGGTTAGAAGGTTTGGCTGTCCACACACTGGGTTCTGACTGTTTGCTCTTTCTTATTCAGTGTTCAGGTTTCCAAGGTGGACAGTGCTGGTCTGGTCCTGTGGCATGAGATGAGGGCTGCAGGAGGTGGTTTGGGACCCGACCTGACCCTATCTCACTACTGGGGAATATTGTGAGGTTCTCGGATTCGTGGCAGAACTTAGCAAGGGCATTCTACTTCTGTTGTTCCTTGTAAAAAGCCTGCCTTAATCTTGGCATCCGCAGCACCTGGCGTGCACTAGGGACCCAGGAAATGTTTGAACTGAATTTATTTGTGTTGCTCACATTACCAGGAGTGGAACCTAGCCAGCCCCAAAGCTCTAGATCCAGCGTTCTGACCCGGGTTGGAGGTCCAGGAATGGTGTTCTGGAATGGGGAAGGATACAGAGGGCCAGAGCCTGAGGACGCCCGTTCTGGTCCCCTGCTTTGTCACTTGCTGAGTGACCTAGAGCAAGTTGCTTCCCATCTTGGGCCCCCCATTTCCTCACCAGTAAATGAAGCAGAGTGGACCAGGTGGTCTCTGAGGGCCCTTCCAACTTGGATTTTCTGCTTTGGATCCAGACGGGTTTTACATAATCAAGCAGTGGCATTTTTTTCACGCAGCTTAAGTCAGTTGGGCTGCACATCTGGCAGACTCAGCTTGGCTCTGGCCGGGCCCATTGGTCTGGGTGGGTCCACTGCTCCTTGGCCCTAAGGTGGTTCTGAGGGAGGCACTGTCCAATGAGAATCTCCGGGTCCGGAGCTGGGGAATTGCGGGAGGGCAGGGGTCCCGGAGAAGAGAGCTTTGGGTACAGGCTGTTTTTGTTCTTGGTTTGTTTTAAATTCCAATAATTGTTTTCAGTTGTGTAGTGTTTTTAGACATGCGACTTACTTTCATTTTGATCGCAGCATTTCTGCGAGGAGGCATGGCTGCCAGGGAACGTGCGACTCAGAAAGGTGGATGACCTGCCCAGAGTCATCCGCCGAGGGCTGGACTCAGTCTGAGCCCAGGCTTCCTGGTTCCTGATGCTCGTGTTCTTCCACGGCAGTCAGAGTCCAGATGTGGACACATCTGGTTGTCTGGAGGAAGAAGAGAAAATGAGAAAAAAGGAGGGAAATAAGGGAGAGAGGAAGAGAAACTCTAGCCGTCTTCTTTCAAAGTAGGCAATGTTGCCATTCTGTTTGCTTAGTGGTGGCTGCTTAGAACACTGGGTTGAGAATGATTCTGAAGCTGTGTCCAGGCTCAACGAATACTAATTGTCCGTGTCCACCATGAACATGGGCACGTAAATGGTAGTACATGTCCTGTGTATATGCCATCCCCCATCTAGTCCAGACTTTTCCTTTATGATGTGGAATGGAGGCCCAGAGGCAGATGGGCCTGTGGTTAGTGGCTGTTATCGGCCCCCCTGTGAAAACATGGGGCTTGGCTCTAGGCCAGAACTGAATCAACTATAGTGTGCCCACAGGAGCACCCAGCCTACCAGAGAGACTAACAGGTAAACCCCTGCCCTGTAGCAGGAACTGGAGAGGCCTGCCTGCCCAGGTGGGAGACAAGAGGGGATTCCTAGAGGCAGTGTGGTCCTGGCTGGGATGGTGCCTAGAAGGAGGTAGGTGGTAGGTGCTCAGTAGAAGACGTGGCGGAGAGGTTGCCGGCAGTTGTTGATGAACCTTGTTGAAGAGGGCAGGATCCATCCAGCGGGTGGTGGGAGCCACTAGAGCAGCCTGGTCTGGATGATGCCTTGGCCAGGTCTGTGTTCCAGAACGGTTGCTCTGTGGAGGCAGGGATCTAGGCGCTGACCACATCGATGATGAACACTGGCATTGCAGAGACCCAGCAGAGGTCATAGGGCTGAAGACTGTGCCTTCTATGGGAAAGACAGTCGTGGGGGACCTAGCTCCCTTTGCCAAAAGCTCAGCCGGTGCTGCTTTGAGCGTCCCGATACTGCCTGCGTCGTGGGGATAAGAGGGGCTGACATGTCCCCCTGTTCCGTGGGTCCTTGTTCTTGCAGGCTGAGCCCACCCACCTGGGAAAGAGGTTGAGGTCTCTCTCCAGGGACCCTCCCCGTCAGTGGTAGGGGGAGAGGAGAAGGAGCAAATGATGTGTATACCTCAGGAATCAGAGAAATGATCCAGAAATAGGAGGGAGAGAGAGACACATGACCTTGATCTTCCCTGTTGAGATTACAGGAAACACTCTCTCCTCATCCCCCCAGAAGTAGCTGGGGTTTCTCTGGGAGAGGAGCAGCCTCAGGAGGGCTCTGATGACTGACCTGAAGTGTCTGAAGTTCTGCCATGTGGAAGATACTCAGACCTGCCTCTGTGAGGCATCAGCCCTTAGATCTTAGATCCTTGAGAGAAAAGAGGGAGGCCAAGTGGAATCTTTGTAGGGAGGACACTTCTACCACCTGCCAAATTTAATGATGAGGGTAGTGAGCTCCTTGGTACTAGCAGTAACCAAGCAGAGACTAGTTGCCCAGCAGAGAGCCTTGGGAACTATGAGCCCTGGGGTTGGGTGAGGGGTTTCCAGGGAGATCAGAGCCCAGTGAATGAGAACATGCCGGTGGCAGCAGCATGGCAGTTCCCAGGAGCGGGGCTGAGTGCTGGCCGTTTCCTGCCTTCCTCCCTGGCGGGAAGCAGGCAGCAGCAGAGGGAGCTGACACTCCTCCTGCCAGAAAGCTGCTGCAGTAGGAAGGATTTCCCTGCTGACTAGGGCGAGTCTGGGACCTGAGGAGACTTGGGAAAAATTAACCCCCCTTGTTTTTGTTTTTTTCAAAGCCTGCTATTAGGGAGGACTTGATGGGTGGGGCCTGGGTCTCCATTTGACATATGGCGAGTCTGAGGCGGGAACCTAAGCCTTGGGAGACCAGCCAGGCTTGTTGATCATCCCTTAGCCCATCGGCCAGATGTGGTCTCTGAGGGCACAGTCACCCAGGCTTGGTGAGCACTGCACACTAAGGAGGCAGCCATGGCCCCTGCCCTCGAGGGACTCACAGTCTGGTGGAGGGTCAGTGCCGTGGGGGCAGGCAAAGGGAGCAGCTAGCCTGGCCCTAGGGCTGTCTGGGAAAGCATCCCTGAGGATCTGACGCAGAAGCTGAGGCCTGAGCAGGAGACACTGGCCAGTGAGTGGGGCGGGAGCAGTGCATCAGGACGAGGATGTGAAGGGCAAGGGTGGCAGGAGACCTAGATAGACACACGTGGACTTTAACTTAAGGACAGAGGAGAGCCGTGGAAGGTTCCTAGAAAGGGGAGTGACACGGTCCCAGGAAGAGCCCCAGTGGCCTGGAGGGGCTAGCTCATGGCAGGCTGGCCAATGGGGAGTCCAGGCTTTGGTCCCTCGAGTGGTGGGGTGGTGACCGGGTACGGTATCTGGTGCCTCTTTGCCCTTGATTGGTGGATACTGGAGCTGGGGAGGACACAGAGTTGGGAGGAGGTCCAGGGTTCTGGCCTGCATTGGGCTGAGGTGGGGGCTGTGGTGGGAGAGGCTGTCTGAGGTACCTCCTACCCTGCAGGACCCTTCCCTTCCCACATGTGGTCCTGTGGCCGCCCAGCCTAGTCCTCCCTGGCTGCCGCAGCCAGTGCTCTCAGGCCCTAAAGTGGACCTGTCTGACCCCCTCTTATAGTTGCTCTCCAGATTAGAAAAGGCGTCCCCGTCTGTGATTTCATTTGAACCCTGTAAAGCAGGCCTGAGAGCTAACGCATTCTCTCTGTATGGATGAGGAAACCCGAGGCTCAAGCTGGCGAGGGAGTTGCTCAAGGAAGACAGGCCTGGACGGGCGGTGGGATCCACAGCTTCTTGATGAAGCCCTGTCTGGTGGGGAGCAAATCCCCTCCCCTTTCTGGGCCCTGCTCTCCGACCCCAGCCCCTTGCCCTGTCCGCTTTCCTGTGGGCCGAGGAGTCTGAGAGATGTGCTGGTCTGTGGGAGAGGCGGATGGAGGTACTGGGTCAGGGGTGAGTGTGCCCCTTCCTCCAGGGGACAGAAGCCTCCCCCTCCTCCCCACCCCTCGCCCTGCTGTCTGCCTCCAGACTGACAGAAGGCAGGTCACCCCTGCTGAGAAGGATTAGAGAGGAGGCGGGGCGCCCCAACTGCTGGGCCCTGGGCCGCGATTGGAGGTGGAGAACCGCTGCTGTTCCCCACCCCCAGCCCCCACCTGTTCCAGGCCAACTTGGCTCCCACAGTGGCAGCCCCTCATCTGGTTACTGGGATGAAGCCAGCAACAGGCTCTAAGCCTGAAGACCCCTTCAGGGAGTTGGATGTCCTGGTTTGAGTCCACCCCTGCTGCCAAACTGCTGTGTGTCCTTGGGGAGCCGTCCTCTCCTCTCTGGACCTTAGTTTGCTCATCACTCCAGTGAGGGGTGCTCAAGAGTGCTTTATAAACCCCTGGCCACTGTGAAACGCTGTTGTCTCGGCTATTTCTCCCCCACCACGTGGACCCATACATAGACCTCGCCCAACAAGTGCCTGGTCTGTGTCGAAAGGCCCAGGTAGGAGAGAGGGAAAAAGCCTTTATTTCTTGCCAACACCACCCCCACAAAGGTCACTGTGCTCCTGCCCTGCCCGGCCGCCAGCCTGGTGCCTAGCGTCTGCCCAGCCGCAGATGACCAGCCGGCGCTCCTAGCAACAGTGGACAAAAGGTTACTTCTGACGTGCCAGGCTGCCTGGGCCCCTCACCCTCCCTCCTAGAAAGGAAAAAAAAAAAGTTGTGGCCTTGACTGACGTATGTGCCTGTGTGCACGCGTGCGAGCATGTTTGTGTCTGCACACTCGGCCCACGCCCACCCCCCAAAAAACCCATGAACTGCCCATGTCACGCCATGACTCGCGCTGATGAAATGGAGAGCTGAACATCAACCAACCTCGGCCGCCCTGTGCGCTCCGCACCAGCCACCAGCGCCCGGGAGGTGTGCGCGGAACAAAGCACCGGCGCTCCGCGGGCCTCGGCTGCCCTCTAACGCGGAGCCGGCCCTGCGCCCAGGAGCCCAGCGGGGCTGCAGCCGGCTCCTCACTGCTGCCTCTGCCTCTGCCTCTGCCTCCCCGAGACTCCGCCCCCCCCCCAGGTTTCTGCCCCCTTTTGAGGGAGAGCAAGGGGCCCATCTTCAGAAGGACCCTTGGACATGGGAGGCCGGGCTGTGTTCTTGCTGCTGCTCCTTGTGCCCGGAGACCCCAGCGGCTGTGCCCCCTCTCTCTGGGCCTCTCCTCCTGAGCTGTGAGCTGACTCCCGGATCTCTGACTTGTCTGGATCCGATACTCCAGGATTGGTGTGGGCACTGCCTTCACTTGTTGTTTGTTAAGAGCTTGGGCTGGTTTATCGTTTCCCCCTTTGGACCTGGGTTTTTACTTTGGGTTTCTCTTAGAATTGAAGTTTTCCTCCTGTGCCTGAGAGCTGTTCTGCTGTGGGCTGTCCTAGCACTGTGGCCGTGTCCCCCGACAAGATCCTCCTGCTTCTCATGAGGGGGGCTGTGCTTTTGTTTTGTCTCTTCATAGTTGGCTGAGGGGGTAGACCCTTCTCTGCTCTTGCCCCCACCTTCCTTCTCTGCAAATCATGCTGAGGTTCTTTTCCTTAAAAAAAAAAAAAAAGGTCAAATTCCTCAGCTCTTGTAGCAGAAGAGGTTTGAGGAAGAGAATTCCAGCGGAATCCTGTAATAACATGCCTTGGCATTAGGTGGATCAGGATAGACCCCCCTGAATAAGATCATGCCACCCTGAAAGGAAGCTGCCCTTGGCTAGGCTAGGGGTGTGGCTGGAGGTCAGAGGGCATTCTCACACCTCACTGAGTGCTGAGTGTGAGGCGCTGTCCTAAGAGCTGGGGATACAGCAGGAGACCCACAGTGTGGCTTTGGGTTCGTTTCTGCGTCAAGTAACTCCCCAGCCCGCCTCTCCCTGACAAACTCCCTCCCCCAAATGAACGCCTTGGGATAAACGAAGCCCCTGGGCCAGGCCCACTGGTGGCTCTATGAGCTTGTCTTCCAGAAAGCCCCCTGTCTCTTGCTAAGACCAACATGGTGGGGTTAGACTTGATGAGAGCATGGGCAGGGGACCACAGCCTTCATGAAGTGTCATCTCCATGTTGGGTGCTGGGCTTCCCAAGGGGCTCCCTGACCCGGGGGACACCACGTCAGCTCTGTATGCAGTGCAGGGACGGGAGCAGGAGGGCGCCCAGCTGTGGGAGAAGCCCCCTAAGGAGATGATCTCTGAAGAGAGGCATCACAACGCTCAGTGGCTATGACCAGGGGCTTTGGAGCAAGACAACCCACTGCCACTTCCTGGCAAGTTACCCCACCTCCCTGGGCACTACTTTCCTCAGCTGTGCCGAGGACCAGTCATTCAACAAATCGCGATGCCTCCTTTTTGGAGCTCTGATGAGGACTGACTGTACGTATGTACTATATGTACTGTGTGTTCAGTGGTGGTCCATTACTGCCATTGAAACATGACCCACTGGCTTCAGGATCCCTGTTGACCAGTGGTCAGAAGCCCAGCGGCTGGGTCCCTGGAGCTCTCGTGTGCCTGTTGGCTCATCTGCCCCGTGTCCCACCCCTCCCTCACCCTCTCCGAAGGCGCTCCGTCCTTGCTGGGGTCACGCAGCTTGGGTTGGCACTTGAGTTGCTTTGAGAAAGTCAGTTAACCTGTCTGAACCTCAGTTGCCTCATATTACAGCAGGGGGTGCAGGTAGCCCCCACCTCTTGGGGCACGTGTGAGGACACCATGAGATGACACCTGTCAAGCCCTGCCTGGCGCCTGGTACGGGTAAACAGTCAGGATCCCATGTTGGGGACACAAGCAGCTGTGTCCTGGGGTTGTTCTTTTCTGTGAGCTAGAGGTCAGGGTGGAGCTAAATCTTCCAGCTCATCTAAGAGCAAGCGCCACCATGAGTTTTCTCCTTTTTCCAGAAGGGAGTCTTTGGGGCTCAGCACAGCCGTGGTGGCAGTGCTGTGTGGGAGAGGTTCTGGGTGTTCCCCAGAGCAATTGGCTGTTTAGTGCTTAACCTTTTGGTTAGGCTGACATTTGTGGCACCTACTGAGCTCGAGACCCTACTTGGCCCTTTAATATGTTATTTCAGTTAACCCTGCCCACCTGGCTGACCTCCTTGGGCCCTGCCACCTTGACTCCTTGGGCCCTGGTCCAGCTTACAGGAGTGACGGGGACGTAGAGGTAGGGAAGCAGGCTGCATGTCCAGAAGCCTCTGATCTGTTCCTGCCAGGCCCATTAACACGAGCTCCTTATTGTGAGTTAAGGTTGGCGCTCCCACCCTGGGGGCTGGGTCTTTGCCTGCACTCTGAGTTCGGTCACTGTTGACTCTCACTTGGGTGACATCTGAGTTTCAGCTCCCCTGGCTTCACCAGCTATGAGTTTGGGAATATGGTGGGAATGAAAGGCAGAGCAGAAATCTGCACAAGCGCTCCTTCCCAGGGGCTGGCACTCCTGGTTCCTTAAGCACACATAAGAGAGTGACGGCTTTCTGTCCGGCCCTGCTGAGCTCCCAGGGTTGGGAGGCCCCAGGTGTTCCTCATCCACAGGCGGTCTCCAGCCTGGGCTGAGTGCAGGGGTGGGGTGGCTCATCCCTCCACCAAGGGCTCTCCTGTCATTGGTGCCCTTCATTAAAAGAATGAACCCGGGTTCGTGTTAAGACATCCCGAGCTCTTTCTGATCCAGCCCCTGCTACCCTCACCCCTCAGCTCTTGATCCTCCGGGACCAGGGCCAGAGCTGTTGCTCTCAGACCCAGCCTCTGCCCCTCCAGCACGTGTTCACAGCCTCTTCCACAGATGCAGGATGCCCCCCCCCCCATTCTGAAGGCTCTTCAATCTTGAGTCAGTTTCATTCAAAAAGGCTGACACAATCTTGCCCCAAGTTCAAAAAAGATATGCCCCAAATGTGGATCTGATTAAATGCCTCTTCTTCGGATTAGTTATAGTATCTGATTCCAAGAAATGTACTCTGGGGTTGTGGGAAGGTCTTGGAGTTTGGACATGCAGTCTGTTCGGAGCAGTGGCTTTGCCTTTCTGGGCCTCCGTCTCCCGTCTGTAAACTGCAGTGTTAGAAAGAGTGGACATGGGAGGTGCGGTAGAAAGCAGAAGAAGCCTGGCCTGTGTCCTCGGGGGCATCAAGGGCATTGGGGGCAGAAGAAATAAGGGACCACTTCAAAGGCTAGACGACTCCTGTGGAGTTTGCTGAAGAGCACCCAGCATCAGGTGGGGTTCGCGAGGGCCTCTCGGTGAGGACCGTGCTTCCAGCCCGAGACTAGCTCAGATTAGGACAGGTTACATGTCGGTGGGCAAGGAGGCAGCTCTTTGGGATTGGGCTGATGGAAGGTTTAATTAGAGAAGGAGGGGGTTCTTGGAATTCCACGAGGCGAGGAGGATCCCAAGCCACAGCTTTAGGTGTCAGCAGCCTCCCTTTGGTGAGCGCCAGTTCCCGGCGCTGGGCTAGGTTCCTGACTCTCGGTATCTCGGTCCTCCAGCTCTCTGTGAGGAGGTGGGGTGGCCCATTTTACAGGCGAGGTGAGCGAGTTTCAGAGGGGACAGCAGGCCGTGCTCCTGGCCTGTCAACCTGGGGCTCTTCCAACAGCACCCACCACATGGCTGCCCCTCGGGTTTCTGCTGAGCTACGCCAGACTTTATAGCCTGCTGCCCAGGTGACCATGGGCGGGCTTCCTGAACCCATTTTTCCCAGAGCCCTGGTTCTTTTCCTCACCCTATTCTGTTGCTTCCCCTTAGCTGAGAAAGGAGGACAAGATTCTGGGCCATTCCCCAAGCTTCTCGGGGAGGAAGAGGGATGAGAAACCACCAGCCATCCAGAGAACCGCAAAACTACAGGAGAAACCTCGGCCGACTTTCCTGACCCCTGCTCAGCCCTCTTCTGCTCAGTGGACAGTTGGGGTTGAATTCTGGCATTCTGGACTTGTGGCTTCCAGAGCCCTGCATCCCCGCCTCCTACTTGGATATGATGAATCTTTACGTTTTGGGTTGTCTGTCGGGGTGCGAAGGGGTAGGGCAGGAAGGCTGTGTGTGCGCCTGTGTCTGGAGAGCTTAAAGTAGAGCAGGAATTCTCTGGGTGGCCGAGGCAGTGCCTTCTTAATATGCACCTCGCCTTTGCTGTGCTGTCGTGATTAACAGCGGAGGCTGAGTGCTGGCGAGAGGTGGTGTGGCTGGCGGGCTGGCACGGGATGCATCTTTCAGCACTATTCATTTTCAGAGCAAAAGGCAGTCTTGTTGGGGGGATTTGGTTCTCTTGGCAAGGTAGGCGTCCTCCGCCTGTGGTGCAAGGGATTGGCATGGTTCTGAATTCTGGGTCCATCTCTACCTCCTCCACTTACCTGCAAAGCTGGTCTCTACTGCAGTGAGTAGATGGTGGGAAGAGAGAGGTGTGCTATCTGGATCCTGGCCAGAAACTCATATGGCTAGGACTGGGTGTTGGGCCAGCTTGGGCCCAACTCGCTTGGGCCCCAGCTCCTTCACCAGCATTGAAGAGGGCTGGTTGCTCAGGGTTGGAGTGTGGCTCAGTGGAGGAGCAGGTACAGGCTCCATGTGTAGTCAGCAAGAGATGGGAATTAGCACCTCAGACAGTTATGGACTCACTGTTTTCCAGTGGCCACAAGTCTTGATTTCTGACTTGAGAGAGGGCGTAGAAACATCTATGGAAAGGAATGGAATGGATGCATGACTCCCAAGACATAGATCTGATCGCCAATCCCTTGCACCAGCTCCCAAAGGTTGATAACCCTGCTTCTCAGCTTGGAGGTCCCAGCCCCAGGGTCACCATCTTGTGCATTAGGCCCTCCAGCAGCATGCCCACTTCTGCCTCTGCTGCGTAGATGCTGATCTCTCGGTCCAGAAGCCTCTTCCATTTCTTCTCTGCCACAAGACACTTGTCAGTCCTTCCGGGTCCTGCCTAAATGTGACTGTTGCGTGATCGCTGCCCCCGCGCTCCCTAGCGCACCTGGTCCCTGCCTCTGCTGGAGTGCTGCTGTGGTAGTAGTTACACCTTGGTCTCTCCAGCCTGCCTGGGGCTCTTTTGGGGAGGGTCAGAGTCCTGCTTGTTCGTGTGTCTCCAGGGCTTAGCGCCTGCGCGGCCTAGGGTGCTGGGACCCAGTGGTTGGATGCCAGGCGTGGGTTCTGCCCATATGTTCTGGGTATTAATGCTTTTCCGGTGTCCCGGTTGTATGGACACAGGTGCATACAAAGAATCTCCAGCAGGGAGGCCCCAAGTTTTAGCGGATGGAGGCAAAGTCAGCCCTGTTATCCCCTACCCCATCCCAACCACAGCCATTCACAGTAGAGCCCTTTTCTGCGATGACCCTAGGGAATTCCTCTGTGAAGTCACTGCATAGGAGAGGGTCAAACAGTGGACCCTGCTGAAGAACTAGGGGCTGGAATCAAGCCCCCAGGATGTTTTGTGCTGGTGAGTGAGGGAGGAGCTTGTTCCCCAGAACTGTGGCAGGGATGAAACGGGGAGATGGTCAGCAAGGAGACACTCAGACTGACTGGCCAGACGTGAATGCTGGTCATTGTGTTATAATGATGAAAGATCATTTTGTTCAAGACCACTGGCCAAGAAAACCAGGCTCAGAGGTTGGCCACCATGGCATGTTGGTGGGAGAACTAGAACCTGGGTTTGCTGACCCCTGGTCCGGGCACTCATTCTCAATGAGTGTTTGTCCTCAGTGGGATAAATCTTGGCTCTGATAAACAATACTATAATGTCCCTGGACTTTGGTTTTCTCATTTGTAAAGTGGGGTTAATTTTTGCCTCATTTGTCTTATTAGAGAGATGTAAAATTAAAATTAGAAAGTAGATATAGTACTGTTTTCATTTTCCTTGAGAATTTAAAAAGACCCCAATTTTTTCCCTCTTTAGTCTTGAAAACCATTACCTCTAAGCTCAGGGGTCAGCAAACTTTTTCTGTGAAGGGCCAGATTGTAAATATTTTAGGTTTTGTGGGCCATCTCGTCTCTGTCACAGCTACTCAACTCTCCTGTTACAGCACGAAAGCACCCGTGGCCGGGACACGAATAAGCATGGCTGTGTTCCAATAAAACTTTATTTACAAAAACAGGTGGCAGGCCAGATTTGGCCCTGAGCCATACCATAGTTTGCTGGCTCACCGTGGTGGCCGTGCTCTCGGGGTCCTGTGCTGCAGCTGACCCCAGCCTCCACTCTGGGTGTGCAGTGTGGTGTGGGGGACCGAACCTGGACCTGGGACCCATGAGCGCACATCCCTGGGGCTCAGTCTTCCTGTCCGTGCGTAAGGCTAGGGGAAGAGGCAGGGAGCAGCATGTGGAGGAACTCCCCATTAGGTCTTGGACGCCGCCTGTACTTTCATTTGCTATGTTTCCTCCCTTTGTTTTGAAAACCGCCGCCTGCTGATTCTGCGTCTCTGTCTCCGTGGGCAAGCGTGCCTCATGCCTCTTGAGCAAAACATTCGCTGAGCGCCTCCTGGGGGTGTCTTGGCGGCCTGTCCTGGAGGCCAGATTCGCAAGTGTGTGTACCTCTCGCCCTTGCTGACTGCCCAGCGCTGTCCCGGCTCCTCAGAGAGGCACGGGGAGAGGGGGCTGTCAGCTGGGGCCTTTGCTCAGACGGAAATCAGTTGAGTTTTTTGCTGATCTTTGCACGGAGTGGACCGCAATGGCTGTGAGGATTCCTGATGTTACCCAGAGGTGACGCTGGGGGGAAACGTGTACTGTCCTGCTGCTCTTCCTAACTGGTGACTTGCCCACTGTCCCAGGAAGGTGGGCCCACCACTTGCCAGACTCTCCCTGGCAAAACCCATCTCCCTTGTCTGGTGCCCATGGAGGGTCCTGGTTGTTGTGGGCTCATCTCCTAGGCGGCCAGCAGCCCCCTGACTGTGAGCTCTCTGGGGCCGTGCCGAAGCCTGGACAGTTGCTCCACTGTTGGGTGTGGCCCACCTCAGCCCCCTGAGGACCTACCGTCCATGTGCCAGGCCCACGCTGGATGGGCACACAACTCAGGCTACCTCTGCCCCGAGTTGGTACTCTCAGCTCCGGGCTGAACACACACCCACACACACACACACGCACGCACACCCTCTTGCGGGGACAGAGAGAAGCAGGATAGGAAGGCACCTGTCCAAGCCGCTGCCGAGTTTGTTCCCATGGGTCAAAATGAAGAAATAACTTCCTCCAATGAGCTGTATGTTAAAAGGAGGGAGAATTTCAGGCTCCCCCTCTCTCACCCCTCCAGGTTGTCACCTTCCCGCTCCAGGGAGGCCATGGGTGGAGGCACACCATGTTGATGGATTTAGGGTGTTAGTGGCACCCAGGCATACCTTGGCCCTCGCCCCGGAATGGGCTTACAGCATTTTCTGTCAGCATTTGTGTCCAAGGAGCAAATTGGATTGTCTGTTGCATGCCTTTTACCGTCTGTATAATTAATGTAATTCTATATTCCCTCAATTAAGGCGACACGCCCAACAGGCGGATTACACAGGCCACTAGTAATGCAAGTCACCCTCTCCTACTGCCAGTCGATAAAACCCACTCCTTGAGCCTTGCCAGACCCGTGGCCAAGTGTCCCCAGGAGTTGAGAGGGACAGGAATGTGTGGAGTGTTTTGTCTCCTGGCAACCTAAAACTTCAAGTCTCCTTTCCCCAAAGACCTTCTGTGAAGACAAAAGGCAAATTTGGCCTGGGTGGCAATGAGGTAGCATCGGGCAGTTTACCGAGTACCCTCCCGGCTTCCCTGTGAGGCAAGTTCGCCCCTTACAGATGAGCAGCCTGCGGCCCAGGGACACAAGGCGGGATTCCACCCCTGGTGCTCTGGGCTTTTGAGGCCAGTGCTCTCACCGCTGGCCACAGCTTGGCCTTGTTTGTGCTCTCTCCCAGGCTTGCCTGTGCACCCAGAAAGCCTGGAATTAAGTCTCAGCTCTGTTTCTCTGTGAGTCCATAATTTCTAGACTTGGGGTCTTGGGGAGTGTGGGGTAGTGTTTGGTGAAAGGAGCAGTGAGTTTTGGAAATGTTAAACTTAACACATAGCTTTTATTACTTTTATAAAATCAATGCAGGTTTATTTTTTTTATCTGATTTTTTATTTGAAGGAGCCATCCTTCATCACCCCCAAGAGTCTTTAGCTCAAAGGACCAACTTGGTCACCCTATTGGTGCTAACTTTTCTTCCTGGTCCCTTGAACTCAAAGGCTTTAGATGTGCCTACCTAGGGGCTGGCTGACCGTGGCTGTGGGGTCCGCCTGCTGGCCGAGCCTCGCCACCCTGCTCGGGCCCTGCCTGGATGTCCGCGTGGGGTGGAAGGCAGTGTTGCTGCCCTTGAGCCCATGCAGCGGATAAGGCAGTATGTCTGAAGAGGACACCCCGAGTTTGGAGAGCACCTCTGACTGGGTAGAACGGGATAGGCTCCCCGAAGGAGGATGTGTGGGCTTTCGACAGGCTGAGGAGGGTGTTCCCGGCAGAGCAAGTCCAGCTCCCACTTTCCCTCTAATGGGCAGTGAGTGGCGACTGGAGCATGAGGCATGGGGACCGTGGAAGACTGGGGACCTTCTGTGTGCCTAGCGCTGTCAGCTGGACCACCCCCTGCAATATTTGTAGAATATCCCGTGTCCATATGAGGAAACTGGACTCATAGCATGTCCTGGAGGAGCTGGGATGGGCTGTCGGGTCTGTGTAACTTGGGAGCTTTCCCCATCATGCCACAAGCCCATCTCTTCAGGATGGCTTCAGGTGAGGCACAGGGAGTCATAGGTGTGTCTTACTGATGGTGCTGAAATGCTTTTTCTCAGAGACCTTGGATCCGCTGTGCTGTGGGAACGCTCTGCTCCCGCCACATTGATTGATCCTGGCAAAGGCTCTTTCACTGAACTGTCAGTGTCCTGCATTTTACTGGAACGGTCCAGCTTTTGCCTCGATCACACCCATAGTGGAGCCTCCCCAGGCCCTGCCTAAGTGGCTCCCAGAGGCTGCTAGACGTAACACTACCCAAGCTGAAATTTCAGGAAAAAGAATAAAAAGGAAGTGCGGGAGTTACGTACCTCGGGTCAGAGATCTTGGGAACATCTGAGATGAAATGGCAAGTCCACTAAGACAGTCTGGGGCAGAGTGAACCCGGACAGGAAGTGGGCACATTGCCTCCTTCCTTTTCCCAGATTCGGTAGAGGGATTTCCTCTGTTGGGGTCTCCAGGGCGCAGGTCTTCTTGCCGTCACCCCGTGGAGGCAGTGCAGTGCAATGGAAGAGTTCTGACCAGTCAGGGGGCCCCGTTCTCATCCCAGCTCCGTCGGCCTCCATTCTACAGCCGCTCTGGGCCTCAGTTTACCTGTCACCTTCTCTTGGAGCCTGTGGCAGTTTAAGCTGACACTCGAGCTTGTTTGTCACTGTGTCCTCATCCTTCTCCCCAAGTAGCCTGGGAGCTTCCAGGGTGAAGATGAGTCTGATGCACCTCCATGACGTCCCCCCACCAAGCAAGGGGCTGGCCAGGCGCACAGGAGGTCAGCGCCCAGGATGTGTACGTGGTGGGTGACTAGATGCGCCCACAAGTCCTTCGGCCTCTGGGATTCATTCCTCTGCTCTTCCTGCTCTAACATGATTTGGAGGCTCGCATGTGGAGACCGGCTAAGGCTCCCTGGGGCTCTAGAATCAGACTTCGAGGCCTGCCTCCACCACTTCATAGCTTTGCATGCCTGGGTGAGTGGCTTCACCTTCCTCAGCCTCAGTTCCTTGGTTATAAAATGAAGTAATCGATAGCCCTTACTGCAAGGAGTCGAGGATTACGTGAGCTAATGCAGATGCAGGCCACCTCCAGCGTGTGGGATGTGTGGCTCCGTTATTATTGCTATAATTGTTCCCATTTCATGATGAGAACAGAAACGCGGTCAGTGGCAGAGTCAGGATTTGAACCCAGTTCTCTCCAAACCCTATTTCTTTATCTTCAGTGGACAGGGACGTGATATCATGAAGAGAGCCTTGGGCTGGATTAGGAGATGTGGCTCTGCCACCAGCTAGTTGCCTGTGGGCTTGGGCGCCACACCTCTGTCCTGGGCCTCTCTTTTCTCTCCTGTGAATGAAGGATGTTGGAAGAAGGGATGGCAGGATCCGTCAGGACCACCCATCAAACAGGTGACTGTCGGGCAGGTGCCCTTCTCCCGAAGCTTCTAGTGAGGACCCCAACCCTGGTCTAGCCCGATACTCTGTGCACCCCAGCTGCCCATATCCACCTCCTCTATGGTATGCCGGGAGGGTTCATTAGGCAGCACCTGGGACAGGAAGCCTCCGAGGTTTAAAGACACATCTGGGTGGAGCTGGGCTCAGAGGCCCGTCCTGGCCAAGCCAGTTCCGGATGCACCTATTGGGGGTTTTTTAAAGCTGTCAGCAAGTAGAAGCCAGAAAGGCCCTGTGGGGTCTTGTCCTCCGTGGGGGAACTCAACAGTATTACGACTCCCTCCTCCTCTCACCTCTGCCTCGGTCCTCCCCACCTGCCCACCAGATCTGTTCAGAGTTTAGGGAAGAGAGAAGCCAACATCCCAACAAAGATCAAAATCCTCAAACCAGATCCTTTTTTGGTCTGCCTCCTCTGTAGCCTTTTGCCCAAGTGGGTAAAGAGTTGAAAAGACCATAAAATCTGTTTTCTCTAAACCTACCTGCTGGTCTCTTGTTGAGACTGCAGGCTGGGAAGAGAACACTCTTCTGTGGCCTGATTAAACACAGGGCAGCAGATTCCATATCTCCTCGTGGGGATGGGCAACACATCTGTCATCTTCTTTACAGAAGCAAACATTTCCCCCAATACGGGGCCCCATTCTGTGCTCCTGAGAATGTGCCAAGTGTGCAGGGTCCCTCCCTGTGCTGTGGTGTGTAGTCTCGGGGACAGAGCCCAGAGAGGTATAGACAGTTCTAGGCCGAGTGGAGGTAGTGGAGACGCAGAAGATGGAGCTCTGGGTGGATGTGGGCGACCATGGGAAGTGGTAGGCTTCTGGCCCCATGGAGGAGCTCCCTGGAGTGCTGGGGGCCGTGCTGGGAGGTGCTGGCACTTGCCCAGGGTGGGAGAGGAGCTTCGTGCCCTTTGGGGGTGAATGCTGAGCTGTGTCTTTGCCTGTGTTGAGATTGTGGTGGGAGTTTCTCTCTGGGTGACCGGCTGGCCTGGGTATCCTCAGTATTCTGAACCCCGGCTCCAAGTCAGAAGGGAGACTTCTGAGTGGCTGACCCCTCTCCACACTTAACAGCCCGCTCCCCCCTGCTCTCCACAGGCCAGAGAGGTTGCTGGGGCTGGGCTAGGGCCTCGCTGACCAGCCATGCTGGGTCCTTAACTACTCATCAGGCATTTGTCTTGAGGCAACTTGTGCCACATCTCTCCGTTCAGGGACCAGTCACCAGAGCCAACAGGGAGCTCCTGCGGGAGACATAGAGGTGACCCTCACACACCGGCCTGTCCTGTGAACCTCTGGGGGCCCAGGAGCCGTGATGCAGGGCCAAGAGGCAGCTTGGAAGGGCAGGCAGAGCCCTGCAATCTCGGGTTTGGGTATCGGCCCTCAGTAAGGACTGCCATCGACTGAGGCCCCCGTGGGTGTCAGAGACTCTTGGGTGCTTTACTTAGGTTTTCTCTGATCTGTCAGCGAGTCAGCCACCATAGCCTCCCGTGGCTGGCAGGGTGCACAGGTGTGCAGGACCTGCCAGAGCCTTACTGCTCGCCCTGAGGAAGTGCCGGGCTGTTCCTGGGGAGGGTGACCAATGGTTGGGAGGGAGGAGGCGCTCCCTTCCTGCCAAGAGCCAAGGAACCCACAGAACGCCTTTTGCCCCCTCTTGGCAACTGGACCTCACCCTTGAACCCTCCTCCTCTGGTCTTTTTCTTTTTCTTTTCTTAGGGGTTGGCTTTGAATTATCTTATTTTGTTTACATTGCACCCAAGTTTCATGGTACAAAAGACTTGCAGGTGCAAATATGTCCCGCCTTCATTAACTTCCCCTCCCTTTTTAATTTATGTGATTTCAATTTTCCTTCCCTGTACTGTTAATTAGGGGACCCTCTAATCAGTGCCATTATCACAGTGGTATTCATGTTTAGGAAAGCCGCTAAACAAATGCTTGCAAAATTGCTAAATGGCTAATTAATGTCTGTTAATTAAGAAAATTGCTCATGGTAACAAACCATGCCGTCGCTGGCAGCCGCTAGAAAGACACACACTTGTTGAAATTAGGAGCGTGGCAGGTAGGGGAACATCTGCTCCGCAGAGCTTTCCAGAAGTGAGCAGCCCCTCGCTTGGCCAGGAAACTCCAGGCCTGTCTGCAGTGGTGCCCCTGGGTTCCTGGACAGCCCCCTTTGTCTTGCTCTGCACACCTCTTCTCTGCGTCTCTGTGCCCATCCCTCCGCCCCCTCCCAGCTCTGGGCCGTGTTTCCTAGGCAGGCAGGAGGCTGGGCAGCCTGGCTTTGGGGGAGAAGACAAGGAAGAAGACCCTACCTGTGTCTCTCAGAAATGCTTTCTCCCTTTCTTTTCTAATTTAACCACACCGGTGTATCCCCAATGCGTGTTTTGAATTTTTATCAAAAGCAGCTTCCAGGGTGACTGCACCGTCACTGGTGGAGAAGAGTGAATCACTGGGGAGCACCAGTATCCAGCTCTGAGGGCCCCAGGTGGGCGGGCAGGCGCTTCCAAGATGGTCTTGTCATGCTTTTTGACTGTGACTTGCAGTAGGAAATACATTTGACGTTGTGACCCCATATACACATACACATGTGTATATTTACAAATGAAATAGAGGTTAATGGAAAATAATTGCCTTACAACACACAAAGTTGGTCCAGTATTTTCTATTCTATTTTTTTTATTCTGTTTCAGGTTTTTGAAAAACAATGGTTGCAGCCCACTAAATTGATTTCACCACCCACTAATGGGTTGCAACCCACAGTTTGACCAACCCTGTGGTTTAAGAGAATTCATCTGCCCATCTCTTCTGTGGGGAGTCGAGGTCAGCATAGCCCAGGGCTTCAGCGGTCAGCTTGGAACCGTGGGTGGTGCACCACCGACTGGAGTGGAAAGCCCAGCCCCTCCACCCGCCCACCCAGCGGTCAAAGGCCTCCAGCCCTGATCCCCACTCCTCTGCACATGCCTACTCGAGCTCTGGGCTGCAGGGGTTGGGGTGAGCCTTGGACTCATCAGGCTTCTCATCCTGGTTCTGCCATTTGCCAGTTGTGTGGCCGTGGCCAAGTCCCCTTGTCCCTTGAGACTCAGTTTCCTCGTTGGTAAAAATAGGAATGAGAAACCCCAGCACACAGGGCCGTTTTTCAAGTGAAGGTGAATTGATGATCTGCACTGAGTGGGCGCTTGGTAACCGTGTCCTCCTCTTGGTCCCCATTTGTTCGGTCTCTGGCACCACCTCACTCCTCCTGTCTGTTCTCCTTCATCCATCAGGGCCCTTGCCCTCAGTGGCTTGGTCTTTAGGTGCCGAGGACCTGTCTCTGTGCCCCCAGCCTGGGAGCTCCTTGTGGGCAGGCTCTCACCCGGCTCTGCCCGTCCCCCATGAGCAGCACTTCCATGCTTTGCAGAGTGGTCCAGCTTCTGTGTGCCTCTGTGCTCTCTGAGCCTGGCTCAACCAACGTATTTAACATGGCAAACTCCGCTCCCACGGTAGGCTGTGCCCGGGCCCTGCTCCTGCGTGCTTTACGAAGGAGCTGGATTTGATTTTTCGTGCCTGTAAATCCCCGTGAGTGTGTTTATCAGCTTCTCTCCTTCCCGCTCGCCGTTTTACACGTTGAGCCGACGACCTCAGCAGCAGCTCGCGCCTCCCTGCCCACCAGAGCCCGCACGCCCGCAGCCCACCCTTCGTTTTGGTTTAATTTTTGTTCTTTAAGCTTCTCCTGCGCTTCTCCATGTGCTGTGATCTATAACCTGCCTCTACTGTCTGGCCTCACAGGGTCCTCCGGGGTCACAGCCCTCGCCGCACGCACAGCCTCCACCTCACAATCCCAGCAGCATGATGGGACCCCACAGTCAGGTACGCACTGTGGCCGCCGCCCGCCGGGGGGCACGGGGCACCAGGAGGACGGCGCCCGCAGAGGAAAAACAAAAATCAAAACGTGCTTTAGCCATTGCCTTCAAGTCTTTATCTACAAGTGAAATTAAAAAAAAATTTTTTTTTTTTTCTAAAGATAGTCTTCATTCCTTGGACATCACACCCAGCTTGGCTATGAAACCAAAAGAAAAGAAAAAAAATATTTCTGTGACCTTGTCAGCGGCCTTTGCGTTTTTGTTTTTTCCTCTCTCACTTTTGGTTTGGTTTTTGAGTTTGGTTAACCATTCGTTTGTAACCAAAGCTGCATCCCCAGCCTGGTCTCTGTGCACTCGCTGCTGAGAAAGCTTCTGCCCATTCCCCCGCATTCAGTTAGGGAGCGCGCTGTCACCCACCGTTCTCATTGTGTCTCCCCCAGAACCCCCGCTCCCCTTCCCCACACCTTGTCGGTGGTTTCTGTGTGTGTGCGTGTGCGCAAGTGTCCAGCTTTGTCTGCACACCCTGAAAACTTTATGTGTAAGTCCTTTTCTGATTTTTTCATTGGCCCTACTGCTAGCAGAGGTCCCCTCCTTGGCCCTGCATTGATGTAACTTCTCTTCCGCGTCCCATGCAAAGTCCCAACCGCTGCCCCATCACCCAGTAGATCTCCGTGAGCAGATGCGGAATTGCGAGTCACATGTGGTGTGTGCATCTGTTGTTCCCTCTGCCCAGAGGAAGTTTTGCCCAGAGAGGGAAGAGGCCACCGGGAGAAAGAGAGCTTAAAAGATCACTGGTTGTAACAAACCTGGACTTTGAGGAGTGGAGTGCGTTTGTGTTTGTCACCGTGCAGTAACGCGGGCTGTCATTGAACTCATTCCCTGTAATTGCAGCCTTTTATGTCACCGCGATATGCAGGCGGCCCCAGGCCTCCGATCAGAATGGGAAACCAGGTACTGTACCTTTTTGTGTTCTCTCTCCCCTCGCTCGGCCACCCCTTGACCCCAGTTGACTTTGACTCAAATCAAAATGTGGGGAAAGGATTGGGAGGTGGCTCATATGCAGGTCCCCAGAGAGGGCCCTGTGTCCGCTGTGTGCCCATGGTGCAGTCCCGGGACCCTCCTAGCATTTCACCCGCCTCTCCTGGTGGGCTGTGGGGAGCTGGTTCGGGAGCTCGGAGGGCAGCAGCAGAAGCGGCCAGGGTGGGAATGCAGGGTTTCAGCTATTCTAGAGAAAGTGGTAATACCCCACCCCCACCCCATTCCAGCCCCTTCTTGGAAAAGGGTCTTCCTCCTTAATGAAGTTAATTGACAACGTGCATTTTTCCTGGAAGCTTTTGAGAATTGCCAAGGCTGGTAAATGTAATCCTGCTATTAAGGGGGAAAATGGCCCGTAGGGATGCTTAGATCAGGAGCCTGGGTGCAGCGGAGCAGGACATGTGTGAGTTTTTAAGCAATGTCTGCCTGCTTCCCAGATCCAACTCAAAACAAGAAAGGATTTGTTCCTGTAATTAGAAAAGTGGTCTGCTTGTGGGGAGGGCTTTTCAGCCTGGGGTTGTGTGCCTTATGCTGGCCCATTAGGGTTGGCAATTCTAGGTGGTCTGGAGAAATCAGCCCCCACACCGCCCTCACTGGTTTAGCCCATCCAGGGAGGGGAGCTGGAGAGAGAAAGATGAGTATCCTCTTTTGAGGATAGAGAGACTTAAGAGAAACTTGAAAGAAACATCAGGGAAATTTCTTTTCATGCCAAAATATTTTTTACACGTAATCCTTAGAGTGACCTTGTGAAAGCCCTTCAAAACATCTGACAGTGATGCCAACACATCTCGCCCTTGTGGCCTGTGGAGCTGCAGTCTAGTCACCAGCTAGATTGGCATTATCTGAGTGTGACTCCTTCCATTCCCAATGCTCTGCAAGAAAGCCCCTGGGTGAGACGACGCAGGGACTACAGAGAGATGCTCATAGCCAGGGGACTCTAATTTTAAAGTTAAATAGCCTATCAGGTTTCCACTTATTTTTTTTTCTCCAAAAGTCTTTCGTTTCCTATTTTCTCTGACATGAAGGGGACAAATTTGGACAAGAATTAGAGACTCAACTTTTTTGAGCAAGGAGGCACCCTTGAATACATCACAGATGAGGAAACAGAAGGTCAGAGTGGAGGAGTGACTTCCAGAGTCTCCCAGTGAGCAGGCTCGAGTTGGTCTCCACCCCACCCCATTCATTTAGCTTTCCAAGTTGTGAAAGTTCTGCTCTGGCCTCTGTCTTCAGTGGTCACCAGGCGGGCCTCCTGTGCCACTGCACACATGGGCCCTAGTGGCAACCTTCCCTCTGCCCATCCAGGGGCTCTCCTTGGCCCCAAGTGGCCTCCGCCCCAGGGAGAGAACAGGTGCTTCCTTATCATTATTGTGGTCCTTCCTCCAGCAATTAAGGGCCACCAGAGGAAACACGTATGTTTCTGTTTATCAATTAAGCATGAGCAAGTCCCCAAGAGAGCCAGTGGAGAATCAGTCTGTCATCTGCGCTGTGTGTTACAGACCCATTTTCCCCGCCTCCCTGCCTCCCCCCTCAGAAATCCACACTGATTTTCTGGTTTCCTGTGAACTCGAGAAGTTTTTGTCCTCCTGCAGAGGGAGGAGGGAATGTGCTCCTTTCACAGATGTTGCCCCTGGGGGTTTCTTGGAGAGCCTGCCTCAGTTGGGTCTGCTGGGGGAACAGAAGCCTCTGTGCTGCCTGAGAGAGCTCAGCCCTCCCCCATGGCAGGTGGAGGCAGCAGAGACGTCGGGACTCGCTCAGGCTCACGTGACTTCCTGGGTTAGGGCGATGAGAGGGGCGCTTAGGGAGACAAGAGGCTGAGGGTCGTTGGCCTGGCCTCAAAGTCTTGCAAGGCTAGCCTCCCACCTGCCTCCCTGGCTAGAGGTCGGCCCGTGTAGAGGGCATTGCTGTGTTTTAAGCGAGGGTGGATATGTGGGTGGTGAACAGTGGGGTTCAGCTGGGTTTAGGAGAGGAGGGCTGGAATCCAGGTCGTCAGGCAGCCCTCCCGTCACGTCCCAGCAGAGCCCCTGGCGGCTGACTCGGGCAGGCAGCTGAGTGACCATGCAGACGCTGCTGGGATTTGTCTGTTCCCTGGGCAGACTTCCTGCGCCTGCCCCACAGTGCTGTAGGCGAGGCACTGGCCCACTTCAGGAGCCCCTGGGACAGCCCCAGAGCATCTCTCTCCCCAGCAGGCCCATATACGAGCTGTTAATTTTTCTTCTTTCTTATGTTTGAGGGCTTCAGCCTTCTCAGTGCGAGACCCCTTTTCTCTGATCATTGCGTGCCTGCCTTCCCTGATAGAGGAGGCCCAGACTGCCCTGTCTCATCTCAGGGTCACCCCAGTGAGGGAAGGAGGGAAGTGACTCCTGGGTCCTCTCTGAGCCTCTGGGCAGCCCAGCTCTGCTCCTGAGTCCTGACACACAGCAGGGTTAGGGGAACCCAAGGAGGAGCTTCCTGTGAGAACCGGTGGTCAACACTGGGCTACCTGGAGAGGAGCAATTGCTCGACCCCCACGGCTGCTCCATCAGCATTGGATGGGGGCATTCCATGACCTTGAGGGTCCCCCATCCACCTCAGCATCTTGGGAGCCCCCAAACCAGACCCTCAGAGGCAGGCCTTCCCGTGTCCTCTCAGAGTCCTATAACCAGGCTCAAACCCCCAAGTGGGAAGACACAAACCAGCCAAGTGATTCCGAGCTGGAAACTCAGGAAGAGGAAGCAGGGCTGGGAGAAAGCGAGAGGTCAGAACGGCTAAGACCCAGGGGCTGGAGAACAGACTCAGCACCCCGGGCAGAGGGAAACTCCGGTGCCGGACTCCACGTGGTGAACGTCAGGTCCGCCCCCGGCTGGTGTGGCCCTCCCGTCAGCTTTGCCTTCCCCGGGGCACATCACACACCTGTTGTGAAGCTGCACGGAGAGGACTTGTCCCTTCGCTTCCCACCACCTCATTCCAGAACCAGTTTGGAGTTCACCGTTGGGCCAAAAGCAAACCAGCTGCCCCCTCAGCCATCCCCACCACAGCGGTCAGGGCTGGGGGACCCTCGGCGGCTGGGATGGGGGTCCCTGTCACAAGTGCCCAGCCTTTGAGAAGCACTGGCACCTGCTGCTTTCACAGAGGCTTATCTCTCAAAGCCAACGGCAATGCTTAGTCCTAAGGCATGGGGTTCTAGAAGCAGACTTTTCCCCTCAGCTCTGCTTCTCTTTTTTCAAATTGCAGCTGAAATAACTTCAGTCCTAAGTAAATCACTTTTAATAGGTTTTCACAGCGGGTGTGCCAGGCATTCACTCAGGAAACCCGTGGCACCCTGTGCTCACCTCCTTAATAGTACTCACACCAGCTTCTGCCACTTGCCTCAGGCTTTGGGGGCAGGTTCTCCTTCAGCATCCTGCCCACCCCTCTCCTAGAGGCCTCCTCTTCCCCCTGGGGGCCGGGAGGTGGCGTGTCAACGTGGTGGAGGAAGACAGAGTCGGGAGCCCTGAGTGCTCATCCCGGCTCTGCCAGTGGGTGACTGGGGCTGTTGGCCTCCAGGCCTCAGTCTCCCCATCTAAATCTCAAAGGCCAGAGTCCTCCCCCCGTAGTGAGGATTTTAGCTGGTGGGTCTCTCTGTTCCCACAATTTGGAGGTGGGGATAAAATGAGTTACGTTTCCATGAGGCAAAGGAAAGAGAGGGTTACACCACAGCGGCTGGGGCTCAGGTGGTGAGAGCAAGGGAGCGTGCTCCCTCTGAGGGGGTGTGGCTGGCGCACAGCCAGAGCGGGATGGTACACAGACCCACAGAGACAGCAGGGCAGTGGTTCCTCTCGCCCGGATGAAGCCTGACCCACCCGTGCTGCGGTTTTCCCTAATGGCAGCTCGAGCCCACCTCCGCTCCCAGGGGAGCTTCCCCCAGCCAGCAGGCTGCAGGAATGGTGTCGAGGTGGCCCCAAATGCTCAGGTGGGGAGCTGGGGCAGGCAACTGCGTCTCCCTCTGTCCCCCAGCTCCGGGG
Organism: Ceratotherium simum simum; assembly: GCF_057802395.1. Classification (NCBI taxonomy): domain Eukaryota; kingdom Metazoa; phylum Chordata; class Mammalia; order Perissodactyla; family Rhinocerotidae; genus Ceratotherium; species Ceratotherium simum. The sequence continues at coordinate 5,058,777 of NC_141921.1, forward strand.
AGCAGCCTCTCAGCTCATGTCTCACATCTCTTTCAGCCTCCAGGAGGAGTTCCTGGGACACAGCCACTGCTGCCCAATTCCATGGATCCCACACGACAACAAGGTAACTGGCAGGGCGGGGCTGCCGGGGTGGGGGAGTCAGGAAGGGCTCCTCCTTCCCCTCTGTCTGCCTCTGCCTCCTGCCACCTCACAGCTCCCCTGTTCTCTCATGCAGGGCACCCCAGCATGGGAGGATCAATGCAGAGAATGAACCCTCCCCGAGGCATGGGGCCCATGGGTCCTGGCCCACAGGTAACCGCCTGTCTGTCTGTCTGTCCATCTCCGTGGCCATCTGTGTGCACCCCCCTTCTCTCCTCTTTCCACAGTCTGTCAGTCTTTCCACATCTCTCAGCTCACGGGGGTGAGGAGACAGGGCGTGACCAGGTCCCCAGCTGCCCTCTCTGCCCACGGCTGGGCTGGCCCAACCACAACCAGGAGCAGCCATTCCCTGGCAGGTGGCAGGCAGAGGTGAGGGACCCCCAGGGAGCAGGAGAAGAGGGGCCTCTGGGCTCCTTCTGGTTGGCAGACCCTTCCAGGAGAGGGGTGTGCTAGCATGTGGTGTGAGGGATTCAGAATGTGGGGGGCTGGTGCCCAAGCAGTGTTGTGGGTCCTCCAGGAATCACAAAGCCTCCCACTCTAGGTGGATGGACTGGAGCTAGCTCAAGGGGTCACAGGCAGGACCCAAAGGCGGGACACATGAGTGGCGGTCCTAGCTCTGCCTGCAACTCTGCCTGCCTTGGACGGATCCCTGTGACCTCTGTGAGCCCCAGAGGCCTCGGTTTTCCTGTCTGCGCAGTGGGGATGTGTCTCTCCATGGTTCTCAGCGATGCCATCCCTGGTGAGAGGAGGCCAGGCTGGCCAGGGCCCCAGTACCCGCTTCACCCAGAGCTTTGGCCAGTTTCAGATACCAGGCTCCTGTCTAAGATTTCTTTTGACCAGAGGGACTCCATTGCCAAAAAGACAGTTTAGAAACCTCTAGAAGAAATTATTTCAAGTGCCCTGTCTACCTCTTTACAGAGCCAACACATGGGTCACTCCTTGTGACCCAGCCGCATACCCCACAGGTACAGGGTCCCACAGGACCATCGGGCAGGGGTCTGAGGCCATTCCTGTTCTAGAACCTTCTCAGGATTGGCTCCCACTTTCTGAGGTATGAGTGTGGCTCTGTGTCCTACAGTAGCCGTGGTAGAGTTTGCTGTGTTCTGCTCTCCTTGGGAATTCTCTGGAATCTGACCATCTCAGAAGCTAGGGGTCTGATTGAGGGGAGGGGAGTCGCACACAGAGCAGGGGGTTTGTTCTCGGGTGTTCCTCCCTTCTTTTCTGCCCCACCTGGCAGCCCGCTTGTCTCTCCCACCCCTGCTTGTCGATGTTTGGGTTCTCTGGGCCCCTCCTCGGGTTTCCGGTTTCCTGGGGTGAGTGGTGCCCCCGCTCACACACGCGTGCCCCCCTTTTGTGGGGAGAGGTGTCTGTGCACCCCGTGCTCCTCCGCTCTGTCTGGAGTTGTGTTTACAGCACACCCAGCCCGCTGCTTTCTTCTCAGTGGTGCTGCAGCGTCTGTGGTGTTGAAAGGTTTCAGGGAGGTCTTTGTCTTCTGTTGGCCCCATAATCCTAAAAGGAAGCAAGCCCACACCAGTCGCAGCTCCACGTTTCTTGTTTTTTTCTTTCTTCAAATCCCCAAAAGCTTGTACTTTCGCCAGCTGCTTTTAAGGCAGCAGAGTGACCCCTTCCTGCCATGTGGTGTCTTGAGCTGACCTCTGCAGGGACGCCCGGCCGAGGAACCCGTGGGGGTGGCGGGGTCTGAAGCAGAGCCTTCCCTCTCCCGAGTCTCCCTCAGCCTCGGCCACACATTAGGGATACTCTTGCTGTAGAAATCGGCAGTGGCCTGGGACTTCCAGAACGTCCTGCGGGATCTGGGTGATACAAGATGATGGAGCTGGGGCAGGAAACCATTCCTGCCTTACCGCCCACCCCTCTGTGTTCTTGGAGGCTTAGCAGCTGCGTCTGTAAAATGGAAAGGAGACCAGTTGTAGGGTTACCCAGAGGAGGAGGGTCAAGTTCCTGGTGTGACGCTTGGCGCGGGGTAGCCGTTAGGGAGCAATTTATAGTCCAACTTGGGGGCTTAAAACCAGTGTTCAGGATTCTAGTTGCTTGGGTTTAGTGATCGCTTTTGGTTTCTTTTTTATTTTTATTTTTCTGGCAAAGGCCATTAATGGTTTGTTAAGCCTGTAGTACTACTGAGGTTCTAGAAGCTGGCATTGGACGTTGTCAGACTGGCTGAGGGCAGAGTGCTCTGCAAGTTGAGGACTTCCTCCTGCCGTAGCGGGTGTGTCATCGTGTCTGTCCCAGACCAGCGGTCCGGCCAGTCTGGCGGCTTTAAAGAGGTGATGGTGCTGAAGGCTGAGGTCTTGCCGAAAAGGGCCTGCTGGGCCCAGTGTGGCTCTCCTGGCCTCCCCGAGCAGTGTGCAAGGGTGGAGCTGCCCCGTGGGCCCTGAGAGGGTGCCCAGAGGGGAGGGAGATGCCCTCTGACCCTCCCCACCCCACCCACCTCGGGGCTCTGAACACACCTCTCTGGTCCTTTATTTTACTTTGTTTCATCAATAGGGAACCTTAAAGGGCTTTTCCTGTGTCTCCTGTACCCGCTGGGTAGGATGTAGTGTTAAATTCCAGAGCCGAACCTCCCCAGAGCAGCCCAGAATGTCTGCGCCAGCCCCTCCCTGGGGCCAGAAAGGCCAGGCGTCATGTGGGACTTGGCTTGGGCAAGGTTGGGGTGTGGGGTGGATCACAGGGTCTGGGGTCAGCCGGGAGCAGGCACCGCAGAGCCTGGAAGTTTTAGACCCCGAGGCTGAGGGTGAGGAGAGGGCAGACTCTCCCAGTGGCCAGGAGGGGGACCAGCTGAGAATTTAGTGCTAGAAAACATGGTTTTGGCTGCAGTTCAGCCCGGTTGGGCCTCTAGTCCCCTCAACTGTGAAATGGGCTGTTGGGAAATGACCTCAGGGGCTGTTGTGGGGCTGGGTGAAACAGCAGCTGTGAGACACACAGCTCAGCACGGGCGCCTTCAAGGTGTTCCTCAGATTCCGTTCCCTCGCCAGGTCCTGGGCTCAGAGAGGGGGCCTGTGTCTGCCACAGCCCGGGCTGCTAGGAAAGGTGGCCAGCCCTCCAGGCAGCCTTTAGTAAGCACCACTGCATGCACAGTGCTGTGCTAAGACCAGACACAAAGGGGGGGAACCATCAGCCTGTTATTCCAAGCAAGGAATAAGATTGCTAATAGTCAGTGAGCACTCCAGAACTTTCTGAACAAAGCATAGGCATACTGTGGTCTTGGGGCTACTTTAGAGATTTCAAAACCGAATGGAGTGACGTTACACTTTCTGAGCCTGTGTTGCGTTTTAGCCTAAATGTCACAGAGGAACCGGCCAACCAGGGATCGCCCTCCCCTTTGCCCTCGGAGCCTTGGGGAGATTTTACTCTGACTTTGCCAAATGGCCAGTGCTAAAAAGGAGGTCATATTTCCACTTAATTGTATTTTCTTTTAAAGAATTACGTGCATGTTGGTGTCAGGTGAGAACCTTTGGCTGAGTTTTTCAGAAGTGAATCCTATTAGAATGAGGCCAAGACTGCAGGGGCTGCCAGCCAGGTTCATGCGGAGAGACTGCGAGGCCATCAGAGGTGCCGTGGCTCACAGACGCCGAGGTCCCGACTCCCCGTGTTTCTGGTATTCAGGTTGTGGGTAGAGCCAGCACAGCCTCGAGTCAGATCACTGTTCTGTCTTCTCTGCATTTGAGAAAGTTCAGATGAAAGATAATCCACAATCCCGAGGGACGCTCCTGTGCCTCCCAGGAGAAACCACATCTCCCTGCTGAGCCAGGACAGCCCAAGCTCAGTCCTCTGACCAGAGACTCCAGGAAGAGATAGAAGGGTTGTAAACTTGGCTGGAGCAGCCGGGAGCTGGGTGAGGAAGGAGGTGGCCGTTGAAGGGATTTGCCCAGGTGGCCCATTGGAGGCCTCCCGGTGTGAGATGGCCAGGCCACCCTGTGATTAGAGGGGGTGGAGGGCAGGACCCTGCTGCCCAGGAAACTTCCTCAACGGCCAGAAGTCTGCATTGACAGATCCAGCCTAAAGACCAAATGGCTGGCTGTTCTCCTGTTTTGAGGTGAAGATAGTGCAGGGCAGACGGCAGGCAGCACCGAGAGAGCCCCTCTGACGAGGAGGTACTACAGAAAGGAGTCGCAGGCCCCAGCCCCTGCTGGCTGCTAGTGCCCTCCTGAGTCACTGTGGATCCTGCACAGAGCACGGAGCTGAGACCGAGAGGGTGGGGCCAGCAGGAGGGCCCTTTGTTGTTCCTGACTGTGGATCAGACCCCTCTGCACAAGGTCTGGGTGCCCGCGTGGGGATGAGGGCAAGGAGTGTGTAGGACAGACCTCCGTGGCTGTGGCCGGCTCCACGGCTGCGCTGAGGACTGCCCCCATGTATCCAGCTGCCCCGTCCCTACGAAGCAGTGCTGACAGCAGAGGAATGGGGACGTAACACCCTGCGGCCCAGTGCTGCGAGCAGGGAGCAGGCACTTGGCAGAGAGGACCATTTCACCAGTCTCTGAAACCATGCTTCTAAGCCCTCTCGCCCTCCGTGAAAGGGCTGGTGTTTCTGATTTGAAAACTTCACAAAAACCTGACTTGTAGCCCTACTTTCACCCCTCATTTACTGTGTGGCCTTCAGCAAGTCTCTAGCTTCTCTGGGCCTCCAGCTTATCTGTGAAATGGGGAGGTGTGAGTGAGCCTCCAGGGTCAGCACCTCTGAAGGAGGAAGGCCCTGGGTGGGCACACTCCCTCCACCCTGGTGGCCGGGTGGGGTCGGGAAGAGCAGACGGTGCACGCAGAGCCTCCCAAGTGGCTGCACGCTGCATGTCCAGACCTCCTTCGGGAGCGAGCACCCCCCGTCCTCTCCTTTCACTCTGTGCTGCAGTGTCCTGGGCTTCCACCAGCTCCCAGGACAGCCCTCCCGTCTTGCCCCGCAGTGCCAGCCACTCTTGTGGTGGGAGAGGCAGCAGGATGCAGCTGCGGCCCCTGGAACAGAGCTCACTCTCTCGGGAACAGCTTCCTGATTGGGCGGGCTGCACGTGGTGGAGCAGTGGGCTGCTAGGGAGGTGGTGAGCCTCCTGTTCTGGAGGAGCGGAAGCGAAGCTGAGATTTGTAGCGGGGATTTAGCGGCTGCACGTGGGGCTTAGAAAGGGCCCTTTAAGACCCGAGGTTCTGTGATGCTTAAGGCAGCATTAAGGGCTTTGGCAGTTGTTCTGCTGCTGACGTCCCAAATCAGCGCACACTCCCCGGCCGCCGAGCGCTGCAGAGCCGTCCTTCCCTGTGATCCCCCGGGGCCTGGAGGGTTGGGGGCTCCTTGTCCCCGTTTCATGGACGAGGCGGCACAGTAGAGGCTGCAGGGCTTCAGTGCTGGCTCTGCCACGAGCATCGCTGCGCGAGGGGCCGTCGCTCTGCTCTGCGCCTCAGTGTTTTCATCTTTCAAGTGGGGACAGGGTTGGGGTTGCTGTGATGATTAAGTGTAGTGATAAAAAGCCCGTAGCACGGCCAGGCCTGGGCTGAGCATTGTTGTCATTTGTGCCGTTTGCCCAAAGTCACCAGCACGTGGCTGAGCCGGGCCAGCTCTCCCGAGGCCCTGCACGCTGCCTCACGCCACCTTTCTATAAAGGGGGCCCGCCCCTGCATGTCCCCCCGAGCCTGCCGCTGTACTTGAGGCAGGCACACATCTTCCTGGCCCTGGGCTCGGCCGTGAATGGGCACAGGGGCGTGGGCTTCCTGAGGGTCCCCTGCGGCACCTGCCCCTGCCCCCACCCACCCCGACTCCAGGCCTCACTTGCTGCCAGCCTGCCTGGTGCAGCTCCTGTCATTGTCCACACCCCGTCTGGGTGTTCTCCTGGCCTTCAGGCAACTCGGTGAGTAACGAAGCAGAGGAGGGGACCCCGAGGCCGTGAGGTTTGAGAGACCGGCCCTGGCTGAAGAACGCTGGCTCTGAGTTTGTCAGCTCTGGCTCTCGAGCCGCCTGTTCAGTCCCCCTTCCCACTCTCTGCTCACCAGGTGTGGGCGTAGAGCGCAGACTCCGGAGGCTCCCAGGTCCAGGTTTAAACCCCAGCTGTGTCATTTGCTGACTGACTTTGGGCAAATCTTTCTTCCCTCGGACCCTCAGTCTCCTCTTCTGTAAAATGGGAATAATACCAGCCTCATGGTGGTGTTGTAAGGACCAAAACGAAGACTATGTAAAGCGTGTTATGTGCTCAGTAAAGGACAGTTAGCGCCAGCTGTTCCTTTGCCCTCAGAATTCCACCAACTGCTGCCGTCAGATTCTCCTACGAGGACAGAGCTTAAGCTGTGGCCAGGCCCATTTTACTTGCCTTTTGTTCACTTCTTCAACCCTCCACTGACTGATGCAGCACCCAGTCTGTGCCAGCCTGTGCAGGGAGTGAGGGGGCATCTGAAGATCACTAAGACGCAGTTTCTATCTTCAAAAGGCACTCAGAGTCCAGTAGGAGAGATGAAGGTGTGGCTACGATCAGAACCCCATGTGATACAGGCTGTGGAGGAGGGAAATTACAAGGCATTGTGGGAGTAACTAGGATGGAGCAGTTAGCTCCAAGGGGTGGGGCAGGGAAGGCTTCACAGAGGAGGTGATGTTTGAGTTGGGTATTGGAGGATGTATAGGAGCCCACCAGGTAGAGAAGAGAAGCAAGGCACTTATACCTGCGAAGAAAATAGCACTGAGAGAGGGGAGTCAGGGGGCAGCACTGGCTTGATTGTGACAGGAGATGAACCAGATGAGAGGCCTGGGGTGCCTGGTCCAGGCGCTCTGTGACCCGCCCCCTCTGCCTTGGGGGTTGTGCTGAGCTGAGCTGGGACTCCTGGGAGTTTCTGAGTTCTGTGTAGACTCTTCTCTCAAACAACAGGGATGCTCTCTAAGGTGGAAACGGAGTTTTCCTCTGGCTCCTCTAGCGCTGTGTTTGTTGAGGGCCCCCTGGGCTGACGCCTGAATCAGGCAACTTGCTCTGGGGGTGAGGGTGGGGGACAACACAGACCTGGGGTGCAGTGGGGCATCTCTAGCTTCCAGGCCTTGGGGACTGCTGCAGGGCAGGCCTTTCAGGAGCATTTCTTCCCCTGCCACATCCAGGCCCGGCCCCTGCCCCCAGCCGCCAGCAGATTCTCCTCCCCCAGAGTGTCTGAGGTGCTGAGTTCACAGTCGGTTCTGTTCCGAGTCCGTTCCACTCTGCCCGCCTGAGACCCAGGGAAGGTGCCAGCCGGCACCTTGAGCCTGGAGAGAGGAGCAGCCTGCTTGATGTCCATAGGCTCCTGAGAGAACCATCTTAAAGTCGATGCTTTTACAGTTGTGACTGTCCCTCTGTGCTGGCTTGTCACTATGGTCCTGTCGCTTGTTCCCCACCCTCCCCACACCTTTTTTAAAGAAATAGATTGTTGTTTCTCATCAGATCCTTTTCACAGACTAACCCTCTCGCTGTGTTCTGTCTGTTTCTCCCCCTCCTCCTCTCTCCGGTTCCCCTCCTCCTTCTCATAGACTGACCCTTGGTTGTCATTGCAGAGTTACGGCAGCGGCATGAGACCACCACCCAACTCCCTCGGCCCCGCCATGCCTGGGATTAACATGTAAGGCAAAACCCACCTTGCCGGCCGCTCAGGGCCCAGGCCTTCCCCACCCTCTACTGCCCTCCCCGGAAGACTCGTGATCCAAGTAATTACTGGTACCTCTCTGGACCTCAGTCTCCTCCTCAGTAAAGTGAGGATGTGGACAACACGGGTGCTGAGAGCTCACCCCTGTATGGTGTTTCCCCGTGCCCGGCATGGTTTGGAGCATGTTCCGTGGACCAGCTCAGCTAATCTTCATAGTAACTCTAGGAAGCAGTTATTATTATCCCCCATTTACAGATGAGGAGACTGAGGCACAAAGAGGTGAAGTCACTTGCCTGGGCTCACAGCATAAAGTTGGAAGGGTCAGGATTTGAACCTTGTACAGCTGAGCACTGTTCTAGGCTTTAGTGGTTCTTAATCTCTTTGTGATGATCAGTCCTCATGAGAATCTATGGATTCCCCTCCTGGGAAGATGCACATGCTGAGGAAATTTTATATACTTTGCAAGTAATTTATAGGAGTTTGGAGGTTTCTATCCATGGTACAACCTGTCACTACCCCAGAGCCAGACAGTCCCTAAGGCCCTAGGGCTGTATGAAGGGCGGGCTTCCTGTAGTGATGGCAGCCCTCTTCTTCTGCCCCTGCCAGCACTCCCCCCACCCCCAACCCCCTTCTTGGAGTTTATAGCACATTTTTCATTGTCTCCGTCTCTTTCTCGCTCTCTCAGGGGCCCAGGAGCCGGCAGACCCTGGCCGAATCCTAACAGTGCTAACTCAGTGAGTACCCAGGTCAAGTGGGGTGTGTCTGCCAGGGAGGGGGTTCTGGGGTGCAGGGGGGGGTCCTGTCTCCAGGTTGGAGGTGTCACAGGGAGGGGAGATGCAGCAGGACTGCACCTGACGCCTCCAAGGAGAAGCCCACCTGTAGGTGGAGGCATGAGAGTGACACGCTGGGGCCCTCAGCGGCTCGGGTCTGCCCAGTCCAGCCCACTGCTCTGCAGAAACTCCGAGGTGGGAGCTGAGAGCCTGGCTCAGAGAGCACTTCACATGGGGGCTCCTGCCAGTCTCCTCTTCGCTGGCAGGGCTGGCTTCCAGCACTCAGAGGAAGGAGCCGGGAGGGGCCTCAGCACAGGCAGTCTGGGGCAGAAGGCCAGGGGCTGGGGCAAAGCTGTCATTTTCCTGGCCTCTCAAACTGGAGGGCCTCCCATGGCCCACAGCCCCCAGGCTCCCTGCCGAGGCTCCCAGGGTCAGTTCCGCGTAGGAGCTGGACTTTGCTCCTGCCCCAGGCCCTCCTAGGGAAACTGACCGGATGGTTCAGCGGGTCCCACAGCCATTCCTGTCAAGAGTGGGGTTGTGGCCCCAAGTGGATTTGGAAACCAAAGGGCGCTGCCTGTCGGAGGAAATGACTCTGACACGTGGCTCCCTCACGTCTTGTTTCTAGATTCCATACTCCTCCTCGTCACCCGGTACCTACGTGGTAAGTGTGTGCGAGTGTGGGGCATCTCATCGCATGTCTAGCCACACGGGACTGAGTGTGCAAGAGAGCTGCTCAGGGAATCCTTCCCTTTCAAAGCATGTTCTGAGCACAGGTTCCAACTGTGCTAGAACTTGCTGTCAGTGTGCCGGTATCTGTACCTTCTGGTGGCCTGGAAGTCCCCAAACGAGACCCGGAGCTGAGATCTCCATCTGGGGCGCTGACCAGTGGGCCGGTTGGCTTCCATCACAGGCTTCTGGTTTCACCGATTGGCATGTGTGTGGGCGCACACGTGCACACACGCTCAGCTGCCTCTTGGTTTAAAGAAAGGAAGGGAGGGATCCAAGTCCAGTTCCCCCGAGGCTTAACCGCTTGGGCTCCACCTGGCGCCCGAGGTTTAGCGAGAGCTGGATGCTGGGCTGGGCTCCTGTGAGCACCTGCTGCTGACGTGGCTGGAGCTTGGTGGCCTCTCCCCACATATGTCATCACCGTGGGTTTCTGATGTCAGTTTTTGTGTCATGTGCAGGGACCCCCTGGTGGTGGCGGCCCCCCAGGAACACCCATCATGCCTAGTCCTGCAGGTAAGAGGGAGGAGTCCTGGAGGGGCCTGGGTGCAGAGCCAAGGCTCACCCACCACTCTTCCTGAGCAGCATGTGCCGACTGGGCATCTTAGCCTCAGGGATTTTGGGGGCAGGAGGCTCTTGGTACCCCAGCCTGCTGTGTGGCCTCAGTCAGGTCTTCTCATCTCTGGTTAAAAGGGGCAGAGCAAGGATATCCGCACACGAGGGGTCTCGCTGCCCTCAGCTCCCACCATCAGAGAGAACCCTGTCTTGGTTGTGCGTTTCCCCAGATGACTGAAAAGGGGCTTCTGGGATCTGGCATCCTGGGACCAGGACTCTCTGGCATGAGGCCTCTTGGCTTCTGGTCCTCTATGTAGGAGACCCCTTTTCTGTTTTTCTTTAATCAAAGGAAGGCATGCGTGTACACACGTGGGCATATGCACACACGCACACACATGCAGTATCACAGTTGTGTTTCTTTCCCAGCTAAGAATAGCTTACCATCCGCTAGAAGGAATTCAACATACAATCCTTACCCTCCCCAAAATATCAAGTGAGAGGTAATTGGGTTTCTGCCCAAGAAATGGTGCCTGCTCCTAATATAAACAGGCGAGCTCATTTCCTAAGGAGACTTTTCTGGCTAATTGGAAAGCTGGTGGGGTCCCTCTCTCCCACCCCCTCCTCAGCTCCCCATCACAGGGAAGCTGCTCGGCTGCAGGGGTGGAGCTGGCAGCGCCCGTGATGTTCCGGCTCCCGCTCCGGCTCCCTCTTTCCGCTGCTGCATTTCTATGAGCAGCATGACCTACATTCAGACTGGGTCACATTAAACCACTCCATATGTTAATGTGTCTCCAGCCCCATCCCTGCCTCTCCCTCCTGCCCCATCAGCTTGGCAGGGTGGCCCCCAGGGAATTGGTGGCGTTTCTCTTTGCTGATTTGATTATGGCCACTTGGTGGGGTTGGGAGAGCACAGGTGGTGGTCTGGTGGCCCCTGCGTCATCCCTGGCAGCGTCTGGGGACCAGATTGGGTTTGGGGTGGGGAGACGAGAATATGAACCTGTAATCCCCCTTTGCTGTGTCCACCCTGCCATCCAGACACCCTGCAATTCTTCCTTTCAGGGTTGAGTGGTTTTCACAGTTGAATTTTCTGTGATTAAAAACTTTGTGAATCTTCATTAAATACAAATTAGCCAGAAAATGGTGGTACTTAGAGGAAATTTTAGGTGATAAAATACAAAAGAATGAGTTCAAGTGGCACGAGTTTGTTTTAATTAAGAAATGAATTAATCACCCCAACTTGCGGGTTTCCACTGTTCTGCAGATTCAACAAATTCCAGTGACAACATCTACACAATGATTAATCCCGTGCCGCCTGGAGGCAGCCGGTCCAACGTAAGTCTGCTTTCTAATAATTTACATATCAGATACCATAACAAATCATAATTAACTTCATCAGCTGAGGGGAAAGCAAGTTTAATTGATTTCAGCCATTTGTTACCAAAGATGAATAAAATAAACCGCCAGGGAAATGATTAACTTTTGGGCAGCTCAGTTCCCATTTCATAGCTGGCGGGGGTGGGAGAGAAGGGGGTAGACGGATTCCCACCCTTCTGGTCATAGTGGGGCACCAGGCCCTGATGTGGGTACCCCCGCTGCTCTGTGTGGGGTGCTGGTGAGGGAGAGCACCAGGCTGCAGGTGGGGTGGTTGGTCGTGGCTGGTTGGCTGTGCCACCCTGGGGCGTCCCTCACCCTCTCGGGTTTGTTTCCTTGGCTGTGGAGCTAAGGGTGGAGGCCACGGCAGGAGCACGTGGCCTGTCTGGGGACCTGCCTGCGCTCCAGGAGCCCTGTGACTCTGGCACCTTGCAGCCTCTTTGTCTCTCCGTGGATAGTCCCTGTCTGGAAGCCACTCCCCCTTCTGTGCCTTTCAAAGCTCCAACCCTCAGTGATGTTGCAACTCAACTCCCACCTTTTCTGGGCCTGCTCATCGCCCGCCCCCCCCTCCCCCCCCCGCCCCGTGCTCCCATGTCCCATGTTGGATGTTTAGCTGCAGCACCCTCTCTCAGCTGGGAGCTCTGTGAGGACAGGCCTGGCTGACTCACCTCCACAGACAACCCTTCTGTGCCAGGTGGCGGGGGGTGAATCTGACCAGCCTTGGCCTTGGGGAGCTTAGGGTTTGGAAACGAGGCTGCCTTGTGACCAAATCAACAGTCTGTGGACTGCAGAGCCAGAGGGTCGGGTTGGGGCCCCAGAGTTGTCTGTGGCCTTTTGGGGTGCTGTTTGTTTTTGTTTTTTTCTTTTTGAGGAAGAGTGGCCCTGAGCTAACATCTGTTGCCAATCTTCCTCTTTTTCTTTTTTCTTCCCAAAGCGCCAGTACCTAGTTGTATATCCTAGTTGTAGGTCCTGCTAGTTCTTCTATGTGGGATGCCGCCTCAGCATCCCTTGATGAACAGTGCATAGGTCTGCACCCAGGATCCGAACTGGTGAACCCCAGGCTGCCAAAGTGGAGTGCACAAACTTAACCGCTGGGTCACTGGGCCAGCCCCTGGTTTTGTGGTTCAGTGTTGGATGTGACACCTGAATCACCCCATGTGTTAAACTCTGATCAGGAGCTGCCCCATGCTGGACACTGCATGTGGTTAATCCTCTGCAGCCTCTGGGGTGAGGGTCTTTGGCCTGCCTCCTGGGTTGCCAAGAGGGGCTTGGGACTGAGAGGTGTGGGAACCACACGCCACCCTGATGCTCCACCACACCTCTCCCTCCCCTCTGGGCAGCCAGGACCTCCGACTACCTGGCCTCATCGCCCCTGGCTCTCCTTAGAGTGACCACCTACCCAGGTTTGAGCACTAGAAGCCCTATGTCCTGGGAGACAAGGTCCCAGGACACAGAAAGTCCTGGTTGTTGGCAATGGATGCAGAAGGTTGGGCAGAAAAGTATAAGACCCAGACAGCAGCCCAAAAGACGGACTGAGAGCTGTGTTTGGTGTCAGATGGAAATGGAAATCACCCTCCTCCCATGGTCGCTGTCTTCCCCTGACCACGGAGGCTGGTGGTCATGACCCGTGGCTCTCAATGATGGCTCATCGTGTTGCAAGGCTCCGAGGGGTGCGACTCAAGTGGCCGCAGTCGTGGGCACCGGGGGTCTGCCTTCGACTCTGCTGCAGGTTAACTGTGGCGCTTAGTGTCGAGATAGCGCAGCTTTCAGTTTTCGTATTGTGAGTAGTGTGACTGTGTTTTCTAAGAGTTCAGATAATGAAAATGGGAATGATGACAACACCAGCATCAGCCTGACCCCGACATCACCAGAAGAAAAGGCCAATGGACCGTGTTATTTTAATGCCAGGTGGGCGGATTAGAGGTAAATGACCACAGCGGACGTACTGCACAGTACGCTGAAGAGAGAAGGGGCGTGCAGGTGGGGCGTGTGGAAGCGTGCTGGAGACTAAATCACACAGGTCTGGGGTGCGACAGGCAGAGCTTCTAAGTCAACCAAAAAGACACCGACACTTGGTTACAAACAGCGGCCGCAGCCTTGGCTTGGGCATCCCCCTTGAACGGACCCCATCACCAGGCTGTCCCCCATTGCTCCGTGACCTTCAGGGCACGTTTCTTGAGTCAGAGGCTGCAGCTGAGGCCTGTGGGTGAACAGAGGGGAATTTTGGTGACAAATATGTTGGTCCTGTACAGGTAGAGCTGATTCTGTCGGATGGACCTCACCAACCGTCAGGTGAGCTTCCTGCAGTCCCTCAGGGTGCATCAGACTCTGGCCCCAGCTCTTAGGAAGCTTGACTTGAAAACTGGAGCTTCAGATCATCGCCTGGATTTCTATGAAGATGTTAATGAAACTGCAGAAGACAACAAGTGTTGTTCTCTTGTCCAGTTACAAACTAGACTTTGCTCATTTGTCTGCATATTTGGCAGATAGTACACAGTTAATTTGGCAAATGTCGTTTAGTCTGTAAATGTCTCACCTGCTGAACGTCCCGCACCCCTTGTCCCCACACTGCTGCCCAGGGGTGTGATCACTTACCTCTGTTACTAGGCTTTCAAAATGAAAGATTTTGGTCACTCGTCAATTTCCTCAAAACATACAGAAGCACCTCATGAGATTTGTGACTTTGTAGACGTGGAGAGAGCCGCAGGCACGCACCCGCCCACAAGATGGCTTTTGTTGTTGCTGCCCACAGAATAGATGTGGAAATGTCGGCCTGCTGTGCCGTCCTTCTCTAGTTTGAAATACGTAGAGATGAGAATGGAGAAAGGAATTACACTAAAACACAAGTGTATGTGCTGTTTCTCCAGAACTGTGTGATGATCTCTAAAGAGGCTACGAGGAGCCCAGACGAGGATGAGCGGACCACCGCAGGCGGAGGGAGGGGGTAGTAACAAAACCTCATATGGCCAAAGTAACGACTCGTTTTTTGGGATGAGACTGAGAACTCCAAAAATGTTACCAGTAAGGGCAGCCAAGTTGTTAAACAGGACTTTCACAATTTCTTTATTAAAACTGTAACTTATTTGGGATCTCACAAGTTCAAATTACTTTTGTGCTTTAAAACCATTGTCCCTGAGCAAGAGAGGTTTAATTGGTAATGACATCCAGCATGCTTGGGAACATTTAGAAGTGATGGACACCTTGGACAGGGATAGCCCGTCGGATGGATTTATGGATACAAAGGACCCACCTGACGGCAGCTGGTCTACCAAAACCAGCCTGTAGATACAAAGTGGATGGACGTCTTTGGAGAGCTGGAAGCGAATTCCTACGGGTCCAAAACCCTCTGTGAGTAAATAAAATCCTAAGACCCCACGTGCAGACGTTCTTGTGGAGAGGATGGTTGGCTTGGTGGCTTGGTGTCAGCACGTTGGACTGACACCAGGGCTTGATAAGAACAGGGCAGCAAGTCCACGTGAATTTTACATTTGACTCCGTATTCAGTTTTACCACCACATGCCGGAAAAGAAGGATGTCCCAGAGGCTGCAGGCAATTCAGAGAAGTATTGTAAGTGGAAAAGCAAGCACACTCGCCCTCTTGTACCCCCGAAAGCAAGATGGGTCCCCAGCAGCTCGGCTGAGCCCCTGAGGAAACTCAGCCAGGGTTCTCGTCTTGCTGTGTCTTCTCAAATCGACGTGGTCTGATCCAGAAAAGCAGCCTCAATCTGTGCCACAAGCGGTCCCGTCACTACACAAGGGCTGGAGGCCCCATCAGGTTGGACTAGATGTTTAACTAGTCCTCCTGTGAATTGCCACTGTTACCTAGTCCTACTGATGTTTTGTTTAAATAATAGCATTTATGTAACAGAAAAGTAAATAATACAGAATAAACAAATGGTGCTGGGACAACCAGTTGTTGACATGTGAATGAAGGAGGTTGGACAGCTTCCTTACACCAGCACACAGATGAACTCAAGGTAGACCCGAGACCTGGCTGTCAGAGCTAATGCTGTAAAACACTCAGCGGAGAACATAAGAGTCAATCTTTGTGACCCGGGTTAAGCAAAGCCCTTTAGCTACAACACCGAAAGCACGAGTGGCCAGAGAAGAAAGTAGCTGAATTGGATTTCATCAGAATTTAAAACTTCTGTTTCAAAGGACATGGTCAAGAAAGTAAAAAAACGACCCACAGAACGGAGAAACTGTTTGCAAATCAAGTATGTGATAAGGGACTTAAGTGCAAAATATGTTGAAGAACTCTTAAAACTCAATAATAAAAAACAAAAAATGGGCCAAGGATCTGAATAGACATTTTCCCAAAGGTGTAAAAATAGCCATAAGCATGTGAACAGATGCTCAGCGTTATTAGTTATTAGGGAAATGCAAATGAAAACCACAATGAGTTACCACTGCACATCCACTAGGACGGCTGTCACCAAAAAGACGAATAATGACCAGTGTTGGTGGAAATGGGAGGACACTGGAACCCTTGTACACTGCTGGTGGGGATGTAGAATGGTGCAGCTGCTCTGGAAAACAGTCTGGCAGTTCTTGGAAGGGTTGGACACAGTTACCCAGCATATAACATATAACCCAGCAGATCCACTCCTAGCAGTCTACCCCAGAGAAATGAAAACTATGTCCACACAGAAATTGTACATGAATGGTCATAGCAGCATTATTCATAATAGCCAAAAAGTGGGAACAACCCAAATGTCCACTGACCGATGAATGGGTAAGTAAAATGTGGTATGTCCATACAATGGAGTATTATTTGACCATGAGCAGGAATGAAGTCCTGATACATGCTACCTACCACGTGAATGAACCCTGAAGACATTATGCTGAATGAAACAAATCAGCCACCAAAGGTGACATGTTATATAATTCCATTTATATGCAATATCTAGAATAGGCAAATCGGTAGAAACAGAAAATAAATTAATGGTTGCCTGGGGCTGGGGCTTTGAGGGAGGATGGGGAGTGACTGCTAATGAAAATACAGGGTTTCGGGGCCGGCCCTGTGGCTTGGTGGTTAAGTGCGCGCGCTGCAATGCTGGCGGCCCGGGTTCGGATCCCGGGTGCGCATCGAGGCACCACTTCTCCCTCCATCCTGAGGCCGAGTCCCACATGCCGCAACTAGAGGGATGTGCAGCTATGACATACAACTATCTGCTGGGGCTTTGGGGGGAAAAAATAAAATAAATAAAATCTAAAAAAAAAAAAAATGTTGGAAAATTGATTGTGGTGATGGTTGCACAATTCTGTAAATATACTAAAAACCACTGAATTGTACACTTTAACTGTGACAGTTGTATGTGAATTATATCTCAATAAAGCTATTAAAAATAATCAAAAAATACACAATAATATATAATTTAAGATAGTCTGTTTTTTAATGTATTTATGTTGAAGTAATAACACAGGTGCATAATTGTTTATTATATTATCGTGTTTTGGGATTTCTTTGGTCTGGTATGGCTATGTCCTGGGCTGGCTCCCTAGGAAGTTTGACACCCTCATCCTCATATCATTTGGGTTAATAAGCATGAAATTTGTTGCCAGATGGCAAAACGTGCCCCAGAGCCGGTGAGCAGCCCTGGGAGGCAAGGATGCTGCACCCACAGTGTGTGTGAGTGGGCAGATGGGCATGAGGAGGCTGCCTCTGCCCCCGTCCAACCCCGCAGTCTCATCACACAGGTCTCTGCTCCAGCCACTCTCTGCTGCCTCCTGCTAGGAGGCCTCTTTTGCTCAGTCACTCCCCCTGCCGGGAGTGACTTCCATGACCTGTCTCTGCCTGCCCAAATTCTGTCCCTCAATTATTTTGACACTTGGCCTTCTCCTGCATGCAGCCTGTTGTGATTTTTCTGCCCTCTCCGGTGCCTCTTTCTGAAGCTGCAGCCATGCTTTGTCTGCAGTTCCCTTTGGAACTCGGCACATCTGTCCTGTGGGGTAGTGGGGTGTCGGTGGCTGTGAGCTCCTCCTCTGGGCGGAGACCCAGGTGTGGCTTGGCACTGTGTCCTCAGCTCCCAGTACAGGCCAGATGCCAAACAGTCCTCCATTCTGCCACCTCCACCCCGTCTACCCCGCCCCGATGTCCGATCTGCGTCACAGGGCCTTGGCTCTCCACATGGGCTCCATCCCTTCACGGCCATGCAGTGTGGCCTCTGGCCTTTGGTTGCTTCTTTTCTGAGGTGGGCTTGATAGTTCCAGACAGGCCTGAGGATGAGCAGACTGCACCATCAGTTCTGCCTGGGGGCCTCATTGGTCACCTCCCTCCCGCATAGTCCTGAGAACTCCTGCCGCCCACGTCCCAGCTCCCATCATTCAGGACACCCAACCTCTTCTCATCTCCCACCCCCACGAAACTTGGTTTCTGAGGAAGAGCTTGGGGGAGACTAGTGTGATGGCTCCAGGGCCAGGCTGCCCAGGCTCCGGTCCCGGCTCCTCCCTCCCCTACCTGGGAGACCTCGGGCAGAGCATTTCCTACACCGTGCTTGAGTTTCCTCATCTGTGAAATGGGGCGAAAAGTGTTAGTGTCCCTGGCCTGGCACAGTCGGCCACCCTGCCTGTGTGTCTGTCTGAAGCTCTGACTGCTGAGCCCTGCACTCTGCCCCAGGGATGGGAAGAGCTGCAGATGGGATCCATGAGGATTGGTTTGAGAGCTGCCTCTGCATGGCACTGGGCGGCCTTGGGCTAGTCAGTCCCTTTCCCTCTCTGGGTTTGTTTCCTCGCGTGTGCGTAGAAATGAGAGCACCTCTGCCCCGCATAATTCCGAGGGCCGGCGGGGGACACCAGCTCCAGCCTCCCGGCGTTAAATGCCTGGGTGTGTGTGAGAGAGGAGCCCCCCCAGAGTGGAAGCTCCCTGAGGGCAGAGCCAGGCATGGGGGCCCGTGAGACTCAGTGCGTCACTCTGTGCTTCTCCCTCAGTTCCCGATGGGTCCAGGCTCCGACGGCCCGATGGGGGGCATGGGCGGCATGGAGCCACACCACATGAACGGATCATTAGGTAAGCAGCGCCCGCCCTGTCGAGCTGCACTTGCCCGGACAGCATCCCTTTTCCTCAGCTCCGGGCTCAAGTAGGCCTGGTCCACAGCCCTGGCCTTGGCTGGGCACACAGGAAGATCCCGAGAGCAAGATACTGCCTGGATAGAAAATTCTCGGTGCAGAAATAGTGTGGGGTTCGGGTGGAAGGGCTTGGAAGCCCCTCCATGGAAGGGCAAGCAGGAAACTGAGTCGGATTCTTTTTTCTCTCCAGGGTCAGGTGACATAGATGGACTTCCAAAAGTGAGTGTGTACTCGATGTCTTCTCCCTGATAGCACGCCCCCTTGCCCCACCCCCGAGACCCCCTCAGAAGGCCTTTCTCCCCATCCGGGTGGGCAGGTTGCTGGGCCCCCGGGGGCTCACCTCCTCTCCTCTCTCTGCAGAATTCTCCTAACAACATAAGTGGCATTAGCAATCCTCCAGGCACCCCTCGAGACGACGGCGAATTAGGAGGGAACTTCCTCCACTCCTTCCAGAACGACAATGTAAGTGTGCCCACCGCCACCCTCAGTTCATCCCTGGAATACCGTCTCATCCCCTGGGGTCTGGCGACTGTTTATTTCACAGGGTTCGGAGCCTCCTGGCCCCCTGGCCACTGGGCCAGTGTCCGGCAGCCGTATGGTAGCCCTCTTGCCGTGGGTACTTTTCCACACCAGGTGCAGAGTCCTCGCCTTCCTCCCAGCTGCGTGGCCTTTACCGCTGCCGCCGCCCGCATCTCACTGCCGGCAGGTCCTTCTGGAGGCTGCACGCAGGCACGATGCCTCTGGCACTGATGAAGCTGATGTGGCTGGAAAAGCCCTGGGCTGGGACTGGGTCATTGTCCTTGGCCATCCATTTCCATCTGTCCTAGGGAAGAGGTTCATGTGACCAGTGCGTTCCTGGGGTCTCAGCACTGAGGGGCTGGCCGGCTCTTTTTCCATATTGGCCTCTATTTATGGTCTCAGTTGAAGGAACAACAAACGTCATGGTTAAGCGGCTTTTGAGAATCCAGACTGGCTCCCGCCCCAGGGCACCCTGGCCGTGCTCCGGCTCATCACACCCCAGTTCCCTGCAAGTCCCCTGGCCCCTGACTCCAGGAAAGCCCTGGCCCTACACTGGGGAGGGCAGGGGCTGCTGCTCCTTCGCTGGGAAGAAGGGGCGATTTGGAGAGGGGAGGGGGCAGGGGGAGGTGAGGCGTCCCCTATAGGGGAACAGGCTGATGCTGAGGTGGCTCCTACCTCCCGGCTCCTGGCCCTGCCAGCCCCGAGGCTGGCCCTGTCCAGCTCTGTGCAGTCAACCCTTCCTGAGGCTCCCACACCAGCCCTCGTGACCCCCCCCTTCTCTGCTCTCCCCTTCCAGTATTCTCCAAGCATGACGATGAGTGTGTGATTCCCCCCTCCTCTTCTCTGAGACGCTGAGAGAGCCGGCATTGCAGGCGGGAAGATGCCAGAAATTATGCAAGAAGTGAGGTGTTACTACCCAGGAGCTGGGGGAGGGGCATCGCCCGCCCCCTCCCCCACCCGCCCCCCACTCCCCCACCTTTCCCAAGTTTAGTTTCATGCAATAAAAAGGCCGAACTTTTTATTCCATAAAACATGAAGGACAAAACTCAAAATAAAAATATATTTCAAGTCAATGACCAGAAACACCCCACCCTTGCCCTTTCCCAAAAGGACCTTTTATGTACATGACACTTTTTTGTTGTTTTTTGTTTGGGGTTTTACCATTGTTGGGATTTTTTTATTTGTTTTCAGGGGGGTTTTTTGGGGGAAAAATTTTTAAAAATGGAAGCTTCTAGCAGGCCCCCCACCCCCACCCCAATCAACCTCTTTGCTTTCTTTAAAAAAAAAGAAAAAAAGGACAAAAAAAAAACCACCAAGCCCTGCTGTCTGTCTGTCCCCGAGCCCTCCCACCAGGAATGCTAGTCTAGGTGTGAGGTTTCTCGCTATCTTTGTAGCCATCTAAAAATAATAATAATAATAATAATAAACTGGGCAGTTTACAATCAGTGGTTTCTTTCAAAAGGCCTTTTTTGGAAAGAAAAAAGGAAGTCACCTTTTTCCACTTGGGGACTTTTGTTTGTACGGATGGGCAAGGGAGGGCGAACCTGTTTTGTTTGTGCTTGGTTTCTCCCGGCCGAGGTGGTGGTGACAGCAGCTGCACAGTTTGGACCCCAGAAGACCCCTCACCCCGTTAGGTAGCCGGAGGGGCCAGACCACCCGACCGCTTCCAGGACTCTGCCCCAGCGGAGACCCGCTGTGACCCGGTGGCATGCACTGTGTTCCCAGGACTGCTTCCTCCTCTCTCCTGGACCTCCGCCCCGGCCCCGCCTGGTCTTCCCGGCGAGAGTCCTGCCAGCTGGGTGGTGGCCTGGCGCAGAGTGGGGGAGGCGCCCCCGCCAGGATGGCCGTGACCTGGGACATGGAAACCGTGACCACCTCGTTCTCTTCCCCGTGGCCCTCGCGTCCTCGTCGTGTGTGCGGCCACTGGAGGGCTGGAGTTTGGGTTTTCTTTTGTTTTTTTCTCTTGATTCTTCCTTCTTTTTCCAAGATGGGATATTGACCCGAATTGCTCTGTATATGCTCGGAACTGGATGGAAGGACTTTGGAATAGCTGTGGGGGCGGGGGGACACCGACAACCAAACAGACGTGCCGTTCCAGTCCTGTTTTTATTTTCAAAAACCAACCAACGCGACAGTGGAGCCTGTCCCCTCCCAGGAGGGGTGACCGTGGCCGCCTCACCTCACCACCCCCATGGAAACCTCTGTGTCTTGCCCTGAGGACACCCGAATTCTTTGTACATTTGCCCCGTCCCCTCCCCTGTAGCTGGCCTTTGTTTTCGTCCCTCCCCGCTCTGATCCGTGTATATCATATTATGTGAGATATCATCTGCCTGAAAAAAGACCTTGTGCGGATTATTGGGAACATTGTAGCTGTTTCTGTGTTTTTTCTTACCTTGTAGTCTGGTTCTGAATTAAGAGAGGAAAAAAAAAGTAATTATGATACATTGTAGTTTGTGTACGATATATGTTGATAACGTTTTATTAAAGGGACATCTTTTTTCCGCAGCCCTTCCTGACATGTTTGGGGGGACGTGGGTCGGAGTTGATTAGACCGATTACAGGATGCAAGGCGACTGGTCGGGCACAGAGTTTTTGTTCCCGGCGCATAACAAGATGCTGCTTTGTGTTTGAGCATCTGCCGCCTTTTCCTGGGCGGGTTCATTCTGCATTTTCCGTAGAGAGTCGTGGTGGGCTGGAGGTAAGACATCAGTCTCACTTGAAATACTTGGGGGCATCTGGAAAGCCAGTTTGGGTTTCGTTGCTTGCAAACAGTTTGGTTTGCCGGGATGTCTTTATTTTTCTGGAAGTAGGAAGAAGTTCCTGAAAAGGTGCCCTTTTTTCAGTCGAGAGTTGGTATCGGCCAGGACGGCCCTGTGGGCTGCGGCCACACCCTGCTTTCTGCCTTCTGGTGGAATTCACTTCACTGGTCCTAGGGTGCAGGGCCACGGAGAGGTTGATTTTTTTTTTTTTTTTTTACCTCCAAGGCAATGGGAGCGCGTCCTTGGAGGACTTGAAGAGCAGCACAGTTTGACTTGAATTTTAGAAACCCGGTGCAAGCCGAATCCTGGAAGGTGGGTGGGTGGGGCCGGCCAGATGAGGGGAGACTCGGCCCCAGCTGCCGTCCAGCAGGAAGTACTAAGAGCTGGGGTGAGGTGAGCAGCGCTGGGTGCTGATTTGAACATTTAGGAAATAGAACCTCCTGCTTCCCTGGAGCTCTGGCGCCCTCACTCCACGCCTGCAGCAGGAGGGGAGGAAAACAGTGTCTGAGTGAAGTGTGGGCTCGGGCCGCCTTCACACGGTCTGAGGGACCAGAGCCAGTTTCAAATCCTGCCTTTCCCACCCCTCAGTGTGACCATGGGCAAGTTAGTGTATTCCTCTGTCCTCACTTGCCTCATCTGTGAAATGAGGATAATGGTTCTCCTGCCTCACGGGGCCGTCGTGAGGCTAAGTTAACACTTGTGAAGTGTTCAGAACGGTGCCTTGCACGTGGTAACAGCAGCAGTGTTGGCTGTGAGTGGTAGTGTTGCTCATGTTTGGGGAGAGTCCAAGTGGATCTGATGGGGAGTAGCTGGGAGGGTCTAGAAGATTCCATTTTGCTCTTTCCTCTTGAAAGAAGGTTTCCTAGGCCTTGTCCAGAACAGACACCTTTGAACTACGGGGAAAACATCACTGATGGATGGACGAGGGGACTCCCACTGTGACTGAGCTGCGTTTGTTCCACCTGCGTTAAGCATCTGCCACATGCCAGCCCAGTGCTGGGCAAAAGAGGTGGAGATAACAGGCGAACATCCATTCAGTTCCCTTGCTGCCACCTTTGCTCCCTGGAGCAGGACTCAGGCACAGACAGGACCAGTGGCCTGGGGACCGAGCTAGAAGGGAACCCAGGTCATGGGGGCCCCAGCGGAGAGGACAGGAAAGGGCCCAGCCTGTAATGAGAGCCTGCGTCGCCTCACTGCCCACCTCTGCTTGGGGGTGAGAACACCGAGCGCCCTTCCACACCACCCCTCAGCCTGTGGCCCCCAGGAATCCCCGTGGTTGCCTTTGCAACAGTCACGGCGCTGGCGAGGGCTGGTTCAGGGTTGGCCTTCTCACCAGGGGCAGATCTTGGAGGAGAGGACTGGCTCCTGTTCCCCAAGGTGTCTGCCGTGTCCGGGCCTGATTGAGAGACGCGGGGCTAGGCCAGACCCAGGCACTGCAGCGCCAGGATAAGGATCCTGGAGTGAGGCAGGAGAAAGGGGGACGTCATTCCTGCTCTTTCACAGAGGAGGGCTTTAGGCCGTCACTGGAACAGGCAGGACTGGAGGAGCCGGGCCAAAGGCCCAAGCTCGGCAGCTGCTTTCCTGCTGGAGTCATCACTGTCCACAAGGGCCCACTTCTAGGGGCCAGCTGGCCGGGGGGTCCAGGCCTGAGTCAGGAAAAGCTGGCCTGGCTAGAGATCCGCGCCCTCTCCCTCCTGGCCGGGCACCCTTCCCTGGAGCCAGAAGAGGGGATCCTGCGGCAAACTAGCTGAGGCCAGCAGTGGGGGGCTGGGCAGGTCTGTAGCCCAGGCACAGAGCCAGAACAGGACTCCCAGGTGACCCTTGGGAACCCCTGCCCCTGGCCTCTGCTGTTCCATGAGGATTCCACAGACTCCGGGGGGCTGAGCCCGGAGCACACCCCGGGCTTCTGTGTGGACTCTGCCCTAAATTGAGTGGAGCTGGGGCTCCCCTGGGCTGGGCTGGGCAGGGGAGGAGAAGGGGCGAGAGGCGATGTGTCCTCCTCTGCTTTGCCCTGGCCTCACTGGACATGGGCACTGGGGGTGCTGGAAACAAGACCAGACCAAGGCAGGGGGTGGTTGCTGAAAGTTAGAGGGTCCACTGTGTCCTGTGCTGGTGCTTCCTCTCCATGCCTGGTGCCTCGGGAGCCCCAGCCCTTGGCATCTGTTATCTGGACACTCAGCCACCTCCTTGGTTTCCTGCCTCCATCTCAGCCCTTCCAGTGCCACAAAGACCTAGCTCATTTCTGAGTGTCCTTAAACGCTTCCTTCCATCTGTCCCGTCGTCCATGTATTTACTGAGCGCCTGTTATAGGCAGGGGACTGTCCTAGCACGAGGGATACAGGAGTGGACAGACAGACGTGGGAGGATGGAGCTGCCCCTCACTCAGGAGGGGCAGGGGCGGGAAGAGGCAGCAGGCCGAGCTGACGCTCCGTTTTGGGAAGTTAAACTTGAGATGCTGTTGGACGTCCAGGTTAAGATGTCAAGCAGGCAGGTCAGGGCTGGAGAAGGACATCGGGAGCTGTTGGCGTTTGGATGGTCTGGTCATGTGGAGAGTGAACAGAGAAGGGCCCAAGGCCGGTCGCGGGGCCCTCAGCACTGAGAGAGCAGGGAACTAGGAGGAACCACAAGGAGGCAGAGAAGGAGTGGGAGAGCGAGGGGCCCTGGAGACCTGAAGAAGAAGAAAAACAGCAGAGGAGAGTGCGGTTGCTGCTAAGGGGCCAAGACGGCAGGCCCGCCACGCCCAGGGACGCAGTCCACCTCATCACGTCACTCAGACCCCGCGAGGCCAGGCCCTGCAGGCCCTTTCTGGGCCCTCAGCACTCACGCTCCAGCTGTGTGCACCGACTTCCGGACTGTTGCCCACCTGGCCCCTGTCCTTGCTGTGCCCTCTGGGCATGCCTTTCCTACTGGTCCTTCCAAATCCAGCGCAAATGGCCCCTCTTTCAGGCAGCCTTCTAGCCCGAGTTCGAGGCTTTCTCCGGGCCCCGCGGCCCTGAGCTGTAGTGGTTCAATGTCTGCCTCCCCCATCAGGCTGGGAGCTCCTGGAAGCCAGGGAGTGTATCTAAGAGTTCCTTGCCCCAGAATCACCCGGCACAAGGCCTGGCCCCAGTAGGTGCTCAGTGAGTATTCGAGTAACTGCAAGTTTACTGAGTACTGTCACCCCCCCATCCCTCCCCACTGCCTGCTGTCACCTGTGGGTAGGTGCCCACAGGTGGAAAACAGGTGGCCTCTGTCACGACCTGCTTCTGCAGATCCAAAGGAGACTGGCTCTCTGTCAGCGTCCACCAGCAAACTGGGAGCCCCTGGAGGGCAGGGACCCTGTTTCTCATTCTGTATCTCTGGCTCCCAGCACGAGGCCTGGCATGCAGTAGGTACTTATAAAACGTGCTGAATTGTTGGACTGCCCCTAGAGGAGGTCTGTAGTGGGGAACCGCAGGGCTCAGTCTCTAGTCCTGACCTAGTCTTGGCCCAGCTGGGGAGGAGGAGACCTGCGGGGGGCGGGGGGGGTGAGTGTGTGTGTGTGTGTGTTGAGGGGGAGAGTGACAGAAAGCTGGGAGGGGCTATGCTGCCCTTGACAGTCTGGATTCCTGCCCTGGGCGGAAAGCCCACTGGAGGCGGGCGTTGGGTACCGGGAGATGTGGCTGGGGTGTCTGGCATGGGCTAGAGTAAGGAGCTCAGGGGGCAATAACCAAAGCAGAGTGTCC
Organism: Ceratotherium simum simum; assembly: GCF_057802395.1. Lineage (NCBI taxonomy): Eukaryota > Metazoa > Chordata > Mammalia > Perissodactyla > Rhinocerotidae > Ceratotherium > Ceratotherium simum. The sequence goes on from NC_141921.1 coordinate 5,083,967, forward strand.
GGGACAGGGGAGGAGCTGGCCTCACTCACCCTGCCGTGTCAGCCCAGCTGAAGAATCGGGTCCCTGGGTCCTGCTCTGTGACCGGCCTGGAGCTGGTGGCCGAGGTGAACCGTGGATTGAGACGTGGGTTAGAGGTGTGGTGGGAGGCAGACACTGAGCTATCTGACCTTGAAGCATGTAATTCCCAGCCTCAAATCGAGAATGGATGGGAGGTGGGGCCCCCGAGGTTGGAGCTGGGACCCTTGATTTGAAGCTACAGGATGACATTCCTCCCAAGATACGAGAACACTTAGCAGCTGGAGCTGCCAAAGAATGAGAGGCTGCACTGAGCGGTAGTAAGTTCCCCATCACTGGAAGCATGTAAGTCAGTGGGGGGAAGGACAGGCAGGTACATGTGATGCATGGAGGGGGGTGGTTCCTGGGATCCCAGGTCGGGGGCAGAGGGGAAGATAAACAAGCCCCTTCTCAGGGGCAGAGCTGGGGTTGGGCCCAACTCTGACCTCCAGGTCCCTCCCAGCTTTTTGGCTGTTTCACCACCTCTGAGAGAGGTCCCCATAGACTCCGCTGATCTGTGACTCTAAGTCCTCCTCTGCCAAAGACCACGCCCAGTCCAGTTCCACAGGTGCTGCAGGCAAGGGAGGGCTGGGTGGCTGCAGGCGGGGGTGAGGGGTGGGGACACGGGTTCCCATGATGGAGCCTGTGCCCCAGCAGGGCGCCCCTGGCCTCCTCGCTGTTCCGCAAACACACCCATGCCATGCCCATCTCAGTGCCGCTGCATTTTCCCCGCTCTCCCCGGCCTGCTCCCACACTTGGTTCAGTCTCTGCCTCATAGAAGCGCTCCCTGACCCTGGTTACCTAAGAGAGCACCCTCGCCCTTCGCGGAAGGGCCAACACGCCCCTCCCCTGCTGCTGACAGCTCACGACTCGGTCCCTTCTTGGGCACTCCGGGCCCCAGGGAACTGCCTCACCCAGGTTTCACCTCCTCAGGCGGTGGCCAGTGGCCAATGGCCACTGTGGGACCTCAAGCCCCACCACTTTGCCTTGACTTGGGACAAGTCTGAAGGGCCATCCAGCTCCAAGCTCTCTACGGGAGAGCCGAGGCCCCAGCTCCTCCCTCTGCCCCGTCGTGCCCTCCTGGCTTGCTGACAGCCTCTGGAGAGTTCTCCACACTAAACCTTCCGCCACAGCTCTCCATCTCAGAGTCCGGTCCTGGGAGCCCTAAGACAGCCTGCTACACTGTCTTCCTGTCACTCCGACATATGCTTCTTTCCTCACCGTCTCCCCATGTTCGAATGCCAACTCAGTGAGAGGAGGACCTTGCCTGGCTCACACCTCTAGACCCAGGGCCTCACGGCCTGCCTGCCACTCGTGGATGCTCAAGGACACTTGTGGATGAATGAATCAAGTGGCGGAGAGCTTGTCGTCCTGAGGTGAGTCCTGGGCACTAGGATTGATCTGTAACAAGTGCACATCTCTGGGGCTTCCAGACGTATCGGCGGGGAGGGTCCCTCTAACAGGGTGGTCTTCCAGCAGCCAAGCAGGTAGGCCCTCAGTCACGGTCATCTGCGTACTCACGTCCAAGGGCAGACGGTCTGAGACACTCAGGTCACACGCATGCTGTAGGGGACTCCTGCCACCAAAGAGGAAGGGGGTGCTGTCTAAAGCCTGAGGTGACCCTGGCCTGCTCCTTCGCCAGCCTTGGGCCTGCAGCTGAGGGACAGAGCCCAGCAAGTCAGAGCCTCTGGCAAGCACCTGCCCTAGGGCCAGCCTGAGCCAGCCGTGGGAGGACAGAGAACAGCCTGAAGTGCCCCCAAAGTGATCCTGCCTTTTCACGGGGCTTCTGAAAACCTCATCTACTTGAAGCCTTCCAGTCAAATGCAGCCTGTTAATCCAAAAGGGGGCAAAACCGGAAAGGGGGGTGCTTTATCCCCATTTTGCAGATGAGGAAACTGACGATCTGAGAGGGAAGCTGGAATACAGGAGGCTCCAGGAAATGGCTTCCCCGGTTCAAGATTCTAATACCCTTGCCACGTAAGTCTGCTGGAAATGAACTGAGGACCTTTCTAATGGATCAACAGGATGCTTAAATATATGACTAAATGAGAATCTGTTCACATGTTCACAATGGCAGTGTCAAAATCTTAGTTCCAAAAGTCTGCTGCTTAGAAGTCCCTATGGTGGGATTTTTACACCAATAGTGTGACATCCCCCACACAGTGCTTCCCTGCTTCCTTCCCCCAGACTCCCTCTGACTTGGCGGGCAGTCTGTTCTCAGGCCTTAAGGCCAAACAGGCCCTTAAAATCATCCTGCATTTCCTCCCTTGCTGTGTTTAACGAGGAAAGGAAGGGAAGAAGGTGGTGCGGGTGAGGCAGGTGGGCATTTGGGATTTGGGGAAGTGGGCACATCTCTGTGGAGGGGGCAGCTGTCATCACACAGCTTTCCAGCTCTTCACACTACACCACGTGGTCTCTGAGCCTCAGTTTCCTCATCTGTACAGAGGATGAGACCCACCAGTCCTGCCTGCCTCACCTCGCAGATCAGCTACAAGGGGCTTGAAGGGAGAACGCAGTGGGTGCCAGCCTCCACAGCTCAGCTCCACAGTGGACACACCAAGGCCAACCATTAGGGCTGTCCTCATTCAGTGGGCTAGGACGAGGCACGCTGCCCAGGCCTGCCCCGCAGCACGGGCCCCCTCCCAGGGCAGTCCTCAAGCTGCAAGTCGTCTGCCAACTGTCCGCTTACTCGCAGCCTCCGTCCCACATGTTCAAGACTCAGACTTGCTTTGCCCTCTCACTTGCCATTCTTCCCCCGGTCTCCGGGGGCTTCAGCCTTCTCAGCCTGCCTTCCAGCCACCACCATCACTCGCCCAAGAATTACGGCACTGGCCTCCAGCTGGACCCATATAGTTGCCCTGCCGACTTATCCTCCACACTCCCACCCAAGCGTTCTCAAAAAAATCCCTTTGACTCAGCAATTTTGCAAGGAACTTATCTGACAGCTATGTTGGCAAAAGTCCTCTAAGACATGTGAACAAGGATGCTCACTGCAGCACTGCTTGTAATAGGTAACGACTGGGGACAACTCAAATGTCCATCGATAGATATGAATGCGGCTGCTCTAAAGAACGAGGTGGCTCACGTGTCCTGATGTGGCAAGATGCTGCGATACCAAGGTATTAGGGGACGAAAGGAAGGTGTAGAAGAGTCTAGAGATAGGACGACACTGAGGACTGTACATACCTACGTTCTTATTATACACACACGTTTTAATGCTACTGCGTCAGGACCTCTAAGCTGTGCTTACAACCCTCAGGGAAGAGGACTAGGGCTTGTCGGTGGGTGACAACTTTATATATTATACTTTTCTGAGTTCTTTCAATTTTCACCATTTGTATGTAATGTAATAATCCTTATCTTTAAAATAAAAAGTAAAATGGGCAACAGGGCTCAGTGAATTCCCCTGGCCCCAGATCGTATGCCAAAGCAGCCTGAGGTGTGTGGCATTCAAGGCCCCTTGTGAGCTGGCCCCTCCAGCCTACCCTCCAACCCCCTGTGCTCCCAATTTCCCATCACGCCCGGCTCACCAGGATCCTCTGTGACTCTGCCTTTGCACACCACGTTGCCTGTTCCCAGTAACCCCTTCACACACACGCCACCACGAGTCTAATCTGTTTCCTTCTGGTAACCGCTCTTGCTGCCCCCATCCCTGCCCTGCCAAGCCCAAAAGGTAAGTTGTACAGTGGAAGGAGCACAAGCCTGGGAGTGAGAGATGGACAGGGCTGGAAACTCAGCTTTGCACTTTACAGCTGTGGTGGACGCGCAATGTGCACCAGATCTCTCTTCAGGGAGATCCTCCAGCAGCAGCAGGAAGCGTCCGCGGCTAACGGCTCTCAGCAAAGTCCCTCTGGGAGCTGTGCTCAGCCCGACAAAGCCACGTAACCCAAGGTCTCCCCAGCTGTGGGACCAGTGTGTATCCAAGGACTGGTGACAGGCCAATGTATTTGTAGAAAGGCTCAGCACCTTGCCTCTGGGTGGGACACCTCTGCTCTGGAGTGCCCACCCAACTGGGAAGTGGCCAAGGCCACAGGTGCAAACCCACTGAGCCCAGTCTCTGCTCTGCCCAGAGCTGCCGCCATCACCCCCCACACGGCCTGATCCCCAAGGTTCCCCTCCCAACTTGCACCTGCAAATCTCCATCTCAAAATGTTTCCTAGGGAAGCTGACCTAAAACACCAGCTGTGTGGCCTTGGGCAAATTCCTTACACTATCTGTTTCCTCATCTTTAGGGCCCAGAACAGTGGCTGGCACATAGCAGGCACTCAACAAGCTTCTTGAGTTGTATGAGGATTAAACAAGATGCTGTGTATAAGGTGCCTGGCCCAGAGCAGGACTTGATGCTATTTGAACAAAACAAGGCCAGCTGAACCAGGGATGTACTCAGTCCATTAACCAGGATACTAGTGAGAAATCTACAAGGAATATTCTATGCAGAATTTCTACAGTCATTGTGGAAAGTGTCCACAGTTTAAACAACCCCATAAGAACCTAGCGACCATCACAGAGCACCTACTATGTGGCAGACACTACACAGACATAATCTATAGTCTTCAAAATGAGGTAGGTCATATTAGCCCCAAGTTTCAGATGAAGAAACTGAAACTCAGGGAGATGAAGATTCTTATCTATAAAAGTCACAAAATGGGTCGTGGGCAGAGCTAGGCGTAAGGTGAGGCCCTAGGGCCTGCACTTGTGCAGAGGCAGGCTCACAGCAGGGCCCCTCCTGGCAGCACCCTCACACCAGGCACAGGCTCCAGTGCACCGGAAGGGCTCTTTATTGTCAGCGAGACCACCAGGCCAAAAGATCCCCAGGGCTCCGGGCCGGCCCCAGGCACCGCCCAGGACGCAGGATCTTCAGTGGGAGAGGGGCGAGGGGGCTTCAGGCCTCAGAACGGTCCTTGGCTCACACAGCACCGTGCAAATACAGAGCTAAAAACTTCCTGAATGTCTCTGGCTGGAAACCAGTCGGCCCAACAGGTTCCTGGAAAGAACACAGCCCATTAGGATCCTGCTACTAGGTTTAATGGCAGCAATTAAAACAAAAGTCAGTTTTATGTAAATCCTAAGTGCCTGCATCACAACCGTTTCTTTCTCTGTGACCAAGGAGGGGTGCTGGGAGCTGACCAGGAGAGATGTGGGGGGGGGGGGGAGTGGGGGGTGGAGAGGATGGAGGACAGGAAGCACTTCCAGCACCTTCCAGCCAGACCGTCTGCCGACACTGTCCCTAATCCCTCTCACTTCAACCACCACAAACCACCACCTTCTCCCTCGTTCTGGAAACCCAACGTGACCTGAGTTTGGCTCCTGCCCTCAGAGAGCTTACAGCCAGATGCTCAAACAGTGATAATATAAGGTGATGGACCTCATATCAGAAGTAGGAAAAAGACGCTAAGAAAGCAGGGGAGAAAATGACGAACTTACTGACTTCCCTACACGGAAGAGACCATGCATGAATGAGTCTTAAAGGGCAAGCAGAATGGGCCAGAAAGAAAAAGAAAAGGAAGGAGTCTTCAGCGAGACCAGGATATGCACTGGTCCAGAGAGCCAGGGTGAGGCTGGAGCCCAAGGCCTGTGCTGGGGGCGGGGAGACAAGCAGGGGCAGGAGCTGAAGTTGGAGAAGTAAGGAGGAGTCATCTGACTGAACCAGGACGGCTCTGGCACTAAGTTAGTATTCTGGAAGGAAGAGGAGCTGAGGAGCTGAAGACATGCAGGAGAGAGGGAGCGCGTGACTAAGAGCAGAGACAAGCGAGGTGGCTGGTGTGGCTGTGCAGCTGAGACACAATGGTGTCCGGGGCCAACGAGAAGGGCCCAGACCCGGGAGGCATTTCAAGAGTAGAAACAACACCGACAGGTGCTGGACAACTCATTCTACCACCGACATGCTGATAAGGTTCAAAGGCTCAGCAACTCCACTGAGCAAATCTACTCAGGCCCCGGGCGGGCCACGGGACACAGCGAGACCCAGAGCCGGCAGCACCCCCTACTCTGCTCTCTCTCGTCTCCGAGCCTGCTTTGTCTCTTCAGAGTGCTGATCACTGCCTGACGTTATATTCTGAATTTACTGAGATACTGTTGCTGTCCACTGCACAGAAAGCAGGCCTGGACTCTGTCTGCTGAGCACTGGGGGTGCAGCAGTGACAATGCCATGGGAGGAATTCCATATCTGTGGAACGAAATGAAAGAATGCATCCTCCCCGGGCTCAGTATGATAGAGGAGAAAAACATGTAAACAGATAACTACAGAACAGTGCTGGGTGGGGACTGGGAGGCTGGGAGTGGGATGGTGGGTCCTTATGCTAAACCCAGAAGGATAGGTAGAGGATGGCCAGACAAAAGAGAAATGGGGGAGGGAGAGGAGGGAGAAATCTCCTATACAAAAGCAGCAGCATCTACTAAGATCCAGAGCTACTTAAGCCGCAGGGCACACTGGGCAGCTGTGAGATGCTGGGCGTGGAGGGGTGTGGGGGAAGCAGGAGGTGAGGGGAAGAACTGGGCAGGGCCGAGGGTGGAAAGTGCCGTTTTAGGTGATGGGCAGGGATGAAGCAGCCCTCCAGGCACAGATCCTAGGCACTCAGTTCCTAAAGCCAGGGTCCCACTCACAAGCCCACCCCAGGCTCACTCTGGGTACGGCGGCCATGGCCCTGACCCAATCACCAGGCTCCAGATGGCTGCACTTACCACAACCACTTTCTTTTTGATCACTGGGAGACACCAAAAGTGCTGATAGAGAAGCTGGTCTGAATCCACCCAGACCAGATTCTTGATGCCCTCATTGGAGGCCAGATCCGTGGTGTTCAACTGTAACACCAAGAACTGGAAGACACGTCCGTCGGTGCCCACACTCTGCACAACTACGGGCTGCTCCAAAACCTTAGTGTCATTCTGAGAGGAAAAGAGGACGGGTAAATCAAATCAGAAACTGTTGGGTGTGAGAACAGACAGACCAAGCAATTTCTAGTCCTGGCTTTAACACAAGCACCCACTCCCCTTTCACGGTTTCACCACGGGGCAGTGAGAACAGAAGGAGCAGTTCCGGGCACTGTCAAGGGCCAGGCCTTCCCTCCCTCACCCAGCCTGGTTCTGCCTGGTCTCATGCCTCGTGGCCCCAGGGTGCCTGCTCTGCAAGCTGAGCACATTCAAGTACTAATTCCTGCCATTAGAGGCGATTACCAAGCACACAGTACAGGAAGGCGAGCTGGGAGGTTAATGACAGGAAATCCCTCAAACTCATGGCGTTACCTGATGGCGACATCAGCTCTACCAAATGTTAACCTGGAGGGTCAACGAACAGATGTCATCTCATTCAGTTCTCACTCCATTTGACAGATGACGAAACTGAGACTCGATGAGGCAAAGTGACTTGTCTGAAGTCACAAAGACGTGTGGCACTGGAACCCAGACTGGCTAATGCTAGACCACGCACATTTTCCATTTCTGCCTTATTCCAAAGAGCCTGGCATCAGGGAATGCCCTAAGCCTGCAGGAGGTCATCGTCCCTGGGCTTCCTGCTCTCGGTGCAACTCTCAGAACATATCAGATTCCCAGAGTGTCCACTCCAGCTGCGTCAGCATCAGGATTTCACCAGTCCACATATCTGCTAATTCTCTCTTTCAATTAGTGCCACTTGGTAAGAGTAATAATACCAGCACCCATTTACTGAAGGCCTCTCATGTGCCATGCATGACGGCAGTTTGACGTAGTCACCTCTAATCTCCTAAATCTAGCAGTACATTTCCACTTAACAGATGAGGAAACCGAGATTCACAGAGGTGGGACAATCTGCTCAAGGTTACCTATCATGAGGTGTGAGCCAGGATCAGACCCCACGCTATGAAATCACTAACAATGCTATCATTCTGGTTTACACCTGGTGTCCCACTGTATCTGAGAGCAGCCCCTCTTTCCACTCCCAGTAGTGTCCTAGTTTGGATAATGACTCTTATGCTCACCCTACTGAGACTTCGCAGCAATCCAGTTTGGTGACTGCTACCCACTGGACAAAGATCCAATAGGCAGGCCCTAGGAAGCAGAGCATCCTTGATCCAAAAACGCTCCCACATTCACTGCTTCAGGGCTGAATCTGACATTAGGAACAGCTAAAGTCAGAGCTCGGTGTGGGCCACACTGGGACTGTTGGCCTTAGAAATACCTGTTCTAAGCTGCATGAGAAATAAATAAAAAGAAAAGTACCTCTAAGTGTTAGCTGAGAATTCTGTATTGACTCTTATCTCCCTCTACAGATCAATAAAACTGCAGGTAGTACATAAATTTCTCAGCAATTTTACCTTTTACACGAAGGCTCTTCCCATAATTGCTCAACTTCACATCCCCAGGAATAATTTGTACCTGGAGGGGCTGGGGAAGCCTCCTCTCCTACCCAACCGAGTGGCAATTAGTGGCAGCATTGCTACCCATGCTCTGCTGGCAATAGCTGGCACAGACGCTGCAATGAGCCTGCAGGCCTGGGACCTGGCATGTGACTATCTCTGCCTCCTTCCCCTGCAGCAGAGCGGGGAGACAGCATATCCTTCAAAGCCGGAGGGATCAGGGCTCCAATGCTTGCTCCCCACTCATTAGCTGTGGATCTTGGGCAAGTTACCTAAACTTCCAGAGCCGTCAGGAAGTATACAGCCAGAGAATGAGAATAAAGATAACTTCCCAAGGATTGGAAAGACACAAGAAGGTCACATAAAGATGTGACAGCTGCTCATCTCTTAGCTGTGTGACCTTGGCAAGTTACTTAGCCTCCCTGAGCCTCAGTTTCTTCATCTGTAAAATGAAGCTAACAGTACCTGCCACAGAGGGTTGCTACAAGGATTAAATAATGCAGTGGTTCTCAAATTTCAGTGCAGTGGTTTATAGACTTAAGTCTGTACCAGCATCATCTGGCAGGCTTGTTCAAACGCTGACTGCTGGGCCCACCCGAGTTTCTGATGTAGCAGGTCTGGCTTGGATCTGAGAATATGAATCTCCAACAAGTTCCCAGATGATGCTCATGTTGCTAATCCAGAACCATATTTTGAGAACCACCAATATAAAGACCCTAATTAAACGTCTGGCATGGGGGTCAGCTGGTGGCATAGTGGTTAAGTTCACACACTCTGCTTTGGTGGCCAGAATTCGCAGGTTTGGATCCCGGGCGCGGACCTACACACTGCTTATGAAGCCATGCTGTGGCAGGTGTCCCACATACAAAGTAGAGGAAGATGGGAACAGATGTTAGCCCAAGGCCAATCTTCCGCAGCAAAAAGAGGAGGATTGGCAACAGATGTTAGCTCAGGGATAATCTTCCTCACCAAAAAAAAAAAAAAGTGGGGAGGGTGAAGGGGGTAAAGGGGCACATATGTATGGTGATGGATAAAAACTAGACTTGGTGGTGAACACGATGCAATCTATAGAGAAATTGAAATATAATAATGTACACCTGAAATTTACACAAGCCAATATGACCTCAATAAAGTAATTGAAAAAAAAAAAGTCTGGCACGTAGCAGATGCTCAATACAGGAAAGTCCATTCCACTCCCTAGCTCATTTGGCTAACCACACCTCCCCAACCCCACCTAGTTCCTAGACTGAGTAGGAGGGGAAACAGAACACTCTGAATTTCATCACTCCTCCAGGAGGGCCTTAGGCTCTAACTAAGACCTAGGAACCAGATAGCAGCTCTCAGAAACACGCTTCTCCCACTGTCCCCTCCAAAAAACCAGGTATCTGGTGTTCCAGGCCTGCTGGGGCCTCCCATATTACCATCCTCTCCCTGAGGGCCCTTGCTCTCGGGCCAGGCTTTCCCCTAATCTTGGGACAGCTCTGTGCGACAACCACTTGGCCTGCATTCTACACCATCTTGGTCCCTGAGACCTCCTCTTAGAATCAAGGGGCTACCACCAAGTCAGAACCTGTCTTGACTTGGCATTTGGACCATCTCTACTGCTTCACTTCCTCCTGCCTGCCCGATGGAGCCTCGTGCTCCAGTTCCGATAGTACAGAACAGAGGCAGCGTGCTGCAGCACAGACAACTGAAGCCTTAGGAGGTGGGTACACCTGCTGCCAATCCTTTCTCTACCACTGACTGCTATGTAATGCTAGACAAGCCACTCAGCCTCCCTGTGATTCAGTGGCATAATCTGGAAAATTGGGATCACAATGAAACGTTGTAGGCTACTATGATCAACAAATGAGGTATTTTATGTAAATGACAGGCACACAGTAGGCCCCAGCAGATGTCAGTTCATCTCTGTAGGGTGAATGGAAACGCCTATCCCTAAAACTCCTCAGTCCAGCAAGGACTCCCCCCAGACCCCCTTTCTTTCTTTGAGCAGAATAATGCAGGAGACTAACACCACGCACAGCAGCTCGGTGGTCTTCTCCACATACGTACCCCATAGAGGAGCCGGGCCTGAGCCAGGGCATTGGCAAAGGCAAACAGAATCATCTTGGCCCGCAGCTGATCTGGTTGAAAGCGGTGTGGTCGTAAATTGGCTTTCTCCAGGAAATACAGGGTGTGGGGATAGGGGTAAGGATAACCCTCCTGGAATCCTGCAAGATATGTAATCACGTGGAGGTGGAAAAGATTAATCAGCCTGCCCCAGAGCCTCAGGAAAGTCGCCTCAGCTCAGCGCAAGCACTTACACAGCCTCAGTCAAGGTGGGTATCATCACCTCAGCTCAGGGGCTGGCAAACTGCAGCCCGCAGCCAAATCTGGCCTCCTACCTGTCCACGCCCACTCACTGACATATATCTATTGAGTAGCTGTGATGGAGACCATATGTGGCCTGGAAAATTTAAAATATTTACTATTTAGCTCTTTACAGAAAATGTTTGCCAACCTTCGATAGGTGATTCCTGTGTGACAGCTCTAACTCCGTCCCTCTCTCTCATTCAAGCACACAGATGACAGTGATGTTAGTAGACGGATAACCTGAAATCTATGGTCATTATTTTTTTAAAAAGCAAATCATTTTCAAAATTCAATACTTTTATTAGTAACACATGACTTGCCTCATACTTCACAAGTGATCCGCACAACACTGGCGCTGAGAATCAAGGTTTAGCACTTGTTCATTTCAGCCATGGCCCTGCCAGGTCATCATTCTCTTCCCCGTAAGGGCTGTGAGTAAACCCTTGGTAGGCTGGGGGATTCTAGAATGACTGACCTGGATTAGTGAAAGTGGGTGAAAAGGAGGGAGAAAAGAGGCTGGGGAAATGTGGGTTCTGAAAATCCCAGAGGAGAGCACGACGTAAGAGAGAGAGACCTGGCTCTCCCGTCTGCCTCAGTCCTCGCTTCAGTTCCCCACACAGGTTAACACCCAACACTCAGCACTCACTGTGTGCCAAGCTCTAAGACAGGGACCAGGAACAGGGCCAAGCGGAGCCTGCCACTGCCTTTGAGGAGCTCACAAAGTCTGCAGGGGAGACAGACAGGAAAGCTGATCATATCCATATAGAGGGACACGTCAAGATACGAGGGGAGTCAGGGGGCTGTGGGAGGACAGAGTAACGGCCCCTGATGAGACTGGAAGAGCCCAGAGCATTTCTGGGAAGAAGTGATTTCTAAGATGAATTGTGCAAGATGAGGAGTTATCAAGCTGAAGACAAAAAGAGGTGAATGGTCAAAAGCTCCAGACAGAGGGAAGAGGAGGTGCCAACGAATGGTGGTGAGAAAGGGCAGGATGTGTAAGTGTAGTTGGAATAAGGGGGCCGTGTGTAGGGGAGGGCAGGCGAGATGAGGCTAGAGAGGGGCAGAGGACAGACGTGAAGGCCCTCATGTGATAAGCCTAGGAGTTCAAACTTCATCCAATAAGCAATGGGGAGGCAGGCATGGAGAGAGATGGGATTAAATTTGTGTTTTAGAAAGGCTCCTCTGGAACTGTGAACTAGACGGACTGGAGAGAAAATAGCCTGGGTCAGAACGAACAGTTGGGAGGTTGTGGCAACAGGCTGGGTGAGAGACAATAGGGACTGACCTAGGCTGTAGTTATGGAAATGAAAAGAGGTTAGGAAGAAGATGCTGCAGCTCATGACGACTGAGTGGATGGCAGGCATTGTGGGCCTGCCTAGCCTGACTCCCTAGTTTCTGTCTTGGCTGACCGAGTAGATGGAGGTTCCTTGTTTGATGGATTCTGGATGAAGAGCCACAGTCAAGACCTGGGGGGCTTCCTCAGTCCTAGTAGGAAGTTGGCCAGAGTCGACAGGGTAGATAGAAAGACGGTGTCTTTCAAGGGACCTATGAATAAAGGAAATATCTCGTGCCTGGTCAAAAGGCCCTCAAGCCACCCATTAAAACTCTGATTTAACAATTACTTCTCAGGGGGGTCAAAAGCAAAAGTCAGCCTTTGAGCAAATCACTTAACCTCCTTGAGCCTTAGTTTCCTTGCCTATAAAATGGGGATAATTGTACCTAGCTCACAGGCTGCTACATGGATCTTTGGAGAAAATGCACGTGAGGTCCCTAGCACATACTAAGTATCCAGTATATTCTGTCCCTTCAGAAAAAGCATGTCCCTGGGGCCAGCCCCGTGGCGTAGCGGTTATGTGCGCGTGCTCCGCTGCTGGCAGCCGGGGTTCGGATCCCGGGCACGCACCGATGCACCGCTTGTCAGGCCATGCTGTGGCAGCATCCCATATAAAGCGGAGGAAGATGGGCACAGATGTTAGCTCAGGGCCAGTCTTCCTCAGCAAAAAGAGGAGGATTGGCATGGATGTTAGCTCAGAGCTGATCTTCCTCACAAAAAAAAAAAAAGAAAAAGAAAAAGCATGTCCCTCATCTCCACGCTGCCTGAAAGTCAAAGGCTTTGATACTTACCTGTGTCGTCTTTCACATCATAAACATTGCTTTCCTGAAGATCAATAGTGGGAGATATGGGATAGAAGGTCTCAAGAACATGATTCTTAGTAGCTTCAACCTCCTCTCTGGAGGCAATGGGGGGCAGAGGATCCTTGGCATTCAGTCGGGCTCCACTAGAACCACGGACCTGAAGGAGAAGAGACTCTAAAAGAGGAGAAAGACAATTAGTCTAGCCTGCTCTAAGCTCAGCAAAGTCTAAAGCCCTCATCCTGCCGTGCTCCAAGTCTTTTATAGCTTTCCTAGCTGATCAGACTAATCACAGAAAACAAAACTTTGGGTTAAGATGTTAAACCTGGGATTCTTGAGGGGATGAACCAATGCACTCTTCTTCCTGTGTTCCCCCTCCAATGAATCCTGAGGCCTGGTGGTCCAGAGGGTTCAGGGCTACCCAACACAGCTCTTCCCAAGCAGCTGCTCTAAGCTGGGGACCCAGACATGAGTGAGAGTTACTCTTGCTCTCAAGGAGCTTGCCAGGTAGTAAGTGCTACAACAAAAGTATGAACCATCCTAGGAGATTTAGAGGTGAGGAAACCTGACCTCCTCTGGGAAGATTCCTGAGAGAGGCAATGCCTTCAAACTAGGTTCTGAAGGATGGATGAGGGCAGAGTGTGTCAACTTTGGCACTCTTCACATTATAGACCAGGTAATTCTTTGGTGAGGGAGGCTGTCCCTTGCCCTGTAGGACGTTTGGCAACATCCCTGACCTCTCTATCCACTAGATGCTGGCAGAACTCCTCCTACAACCCCCTCCCCAATCCAGTTCAAGTCATGACAATTAAACATGTCTCCAGACAATGCCAAATCTCCCATAGAGGGCAAAACTACCCTTAGCTGAAAACCGCTGGGTAAGAGTTTGTCAGGCAAAGAAAGGGAGAAAAGCATTCTAGAGAAGGAGGAATAATGTGCAAAGGCATGGAAGTGCGCTAGTGCATGGCAGAGTTTCAGGAAATAAATCCACGCGACTAGAGTATGATACGGTAGGGAAGGAGGGATGGAGAGAGAGAAGCACTGAGACTAGAGGCCAAGGAGGAAGGCCATTAAACCCAGGAAAAGGGCCAGGTTGTCCTCAACAACCAGGAGTGAAAAAGATCGGGCCAGTCAGAAAGCCTCACTTAAGTCAGATTAGCATAGTTGCTACAGGGAGACGCAGGTGCGCGAGGAAACAGACTCATGTCCAACCATCGGCAAGCCTGCCACTGTGAATGTGTGCAGACACCCTTCAAAGAGGTCCCCGCAGGAGGCCGCATGCCACCACCAGACAAAAAGTACCTGGAAAGACTCCTTGAGAATGGCCTCCTGAGGGTTCTCCATGGAGGTAAATCTTCCTGAGAAGGTACTTGGGTTTTTACAAATAGTCAATTCACAGTGTGATGGTAACAGATCAAGGGTGATGATCTTATGTCTAAAAACTGGTTTGGCCAACAGCACTGTCATCTAATTAGCATGTGGCCTCCCTTATTGGGTAGGTAAAAACAGGACAGCATATCTGTGGATGGATAAACTCTGATCTGCCTGATAAAATACATCATATTCACACCTCGAGAATAGTTTTCTAAAGTATTTCCTGTTTCCTCACGTAGAATCTGCAAGGAAGATAAATGTGCCTGGACCTCTCCTAACCCTGGGTTTTAGGTTCTCCCCACAGACCACTCTAGAGTGGTTTCCAATTCAATTCCCTCCACACCCCTCCTCCAGCGACAGCTCCAAATGGGGCAGTTTAATTAGCGCTAATATTTGATGATGGGCCAACAAGTACTCCTCTATTAATGAGGTTCACTATTTCCTTAGTGGCACCATTACCTCTGCAAAGCTGACTCCTTGCCCGGAGGTCCATACTTCCTGGGGCAAAGGAAGCAAGCTAGAGAAACCTGACCAAGCAGATGTCCTGAAAATCCCAAATTATTCCATAGCTGGTTTCCTTGCTCCAGGATTCCACCAATTAGAACACCATGTACTCTGAACACCCCTGCCCAAAACACCTGAGATTTGGTGTATTCACGCATTCCTTCAGTCAGCACCTATTGTGTGCCATGAACTGTTAGACACTATGGATAAAAATGAATAAGACATGGTCCCTGCCCTTGGCAGTTGAGCTTAGTAGGGCAGACAGAAAAAATGTTAGATAATTACAATATAGTATAACATGTGCTATGATAAAAATAGACATAATGGGTCTAGGGAACAGAGGAGGAATAGCTAACCTACGGATTCACATAGGAAGGGGGATGAGTCGAGACTTGCAGACAAGTACAATTTAGTCAAATGAGGAAAGTAGAAAAGAGCATTCCAGACAGGACCTATACCATGTGCCAAGGCACAAAGGTATAAAAGCTTGATGCCAAAAAGCTGCAAGTAGCTAAAGTGTAAATTTGGGGATGGGGTCGGGGCAGTCAAGCAGGAGATGAAGACTAGAAAGCCAGGTGGTGGCCAAGTCACAGATGGCCTGGGATACCAGGATAAATGGTTTAAGCCATTGGGGGACAGTGAAGGCTTTGAAACGGGAGGGATGTAGACTTGCACTTGAGAAAGATCACTCTAGCAGCTATGCGAACAATGGATTTGGCAAAGGAGGAAAGCATTAATCAGGTAAGAAAGCTCTTGCAGCAGAATATGAGCTTTGTCAGGGCAGAGACCGTACGTGCTTTAGTACTTCCTTACCTTCCACATTTAGGCACTCGGAGGTACTCAAGAGATATGGCTGAATGAACAGTCTTGGAAAGAAGTGATTAAAACAAAAAAAGGCTGGGCTAGGGCTAATGCTATTAAGGTTGTGCCTGAGCTTACAAAATTGGACCAGGAAGGATGGGAGTGAGGACAGGTATTGGAGGTAGGGTAGATGTGAGCTGGTGGTGCTAAGAGTAGAAAGATAAAAACAGACCAAGGCTTTCTGGTGTACAAGATGACCAACCTCGATTCCAGGTGGTGGATAACCTGTAGTTTTTGGCACAGAGCCGCCTGGCCAGAGAAGGATGCTTGAGAATCTGGGATTTACACAGCTGTATCAGACCGTCCACAATGACTGGGCTTGGAGAAAAGAAGAGACATTTGGAGATGTAAAGCAACAGGTTGACCCCAAGATCCATCAGCTGGAAATCTTATCGATTCGGGGAAACTTACCAGTAGGTCTCTCTCTTCGGGATTTCTTCAGTGGAGTGCCACAGACGGGCGTGAGAGATCACATTCAGAACGCGTTCATCTTGGTTCTCTATGTGGCTCCTTGGATCGTCAACGAGGCTAAGCACTTTCTCAGGAAGGCCTTCTATTAACTTGGCCTTGGTAAGCCAGAGGGCCTGTTTTACACCTTTGGAGTTATCAGTCACAATAAACAAAAAACAAAAAAAGAAGACAATTCAGGAGGAGATGCTTAAGCCTGCCAGGCAGCATCTTGGGGAAAAGGCTGCCTCGAGAGAGAGGCAGGATTTGTTCTGTGACATCTGAAGGGTCAGAACTAAAAATAAAGAGTGAAAGCTAGAAGAGCCCAATTTCAACTCAACTTCAGGAATGACTGTCTACATAAGGATGGTTAACAGTTGATTACTGAGGCTGTTAGTGCCTGCCACAGGAGGAATTCAAAGATGGCTGAGATCATAAGGCTGGATCTTGCAGGCAAGGGTCTGTCAGCTGACCGCAGGATTCACAGACCCCAGACTATGGGACTAGATCAATGGATGCCAACCTTTCAAAACCTAGCCCTCTTCTATTAACCCAAACCTCAGCCTCTGACCGGAAAAGCCCACGTACACCATATACACCTCATTTATCAGGTGTAGGCCCAGGAGTAAGCCCATGCTGCTTTACCAAGGGAAAGCAGCTTTTGGAAATAATGGAAATAACTTCTGGATCAGGAATAACTTGAGAAGCCCTGAGTTTGGGAGCACTTAGATAATTTTTCACATCTCATCTAACCCTGAGATTCTATAATGAACTATTTTATAAGTGGATTTGTGTATGAAGCCCTATGAAACGTAGTGCCATATTTGTCAAAAGGATCATACTGACAACGTTCTATTTATTACACAGGGTCCTCCCTGAGACCTTCGGAACCTCTCCCTGGCCTTAGTATAGGAAGGTTGGGCTCTTCCTGGGTCTAGTACTGTTTTGTCTTATGGACATGGTAAATTGCATAACTAAAAATGTTTTTCTCTATCCCAGGGGTCAACAAACTTTTTCCTAAAGGGCTAGATAGTAAATATTTTCAGCTTCTGGCCCATAAAGTCTCTGTCACAACTACTCAACTCTGCCACTGTAGCACAAAAGCAGCCACAGGCAACAAGTAAATGAGTGGGCATGGCTGTGTTCTAATAAAACTACTTACAGAAACAGGCAACTGGCCTAGTCACCTGACCCTGTCTCTGCACCATTTGTTGACTGCTAGCAACCGAGAGCCCCTTTAGCAGGCAGTACCCCAGAACGGATTTTTTTGTACTCACCTCACTGTTTTTTATTTTTCCTTTGTGCTGGTTCCCTCACTCATCTAGTTTTAATTTAATGTACCTGTGTTGTAAATTTCTGTAAGATGCCCCAAAAACTTTTCAGGAAAAGATAGAGTACAAATAAACTAAAATAGATATGATTCAGACTGCTTAGTCTTTAAACATTAAGGAGCCTCAGCTCCTCTCAGTGGAACGGCCTGTGGTGCCGGGCAAAACTCCCTTGCTTCACTTTTCCAGACCTGGCTTCCTGAAGGGAGGAACAGGCACAGACCTAGGGACCTAAGCTCTGCATTAAGTCCACATACCAGGCCTCTACCCTCAGATCAGAGTGCACACTGTATTCTTTCCAATGACTGTGCCCGCAAGTTGACAGAGGCTGGTGACTGCTTTGGTTGGCAGGCTATTCATCCGAGCTGGAAAAACACCACTGTGACTCAGAGGCATATCTTCCTTTGAAAAGCTGTCTGGGATTAAAGGGAGCCTAGGACACTTTGGAGACGACACCCTCAGGCAATTTCTTTTGTGGTAATAAGAAAGGCAATGAGACTTTTCACTTGACGGCTTATAAGACATTGGAAATACAAACATTTAGAATTGTAAATTCTTGATTTTTGTGGTGCAACAGAAAAAACCCTGCACTAGGAGTCAGGTAATCTGAGTTTTAGTCCTGACACTGCCATTCTTCCTTAAACTTGAAAATGGATAAAATATTAAGATTTTATGGTTCTAATATATGAATAGTATGTAATAATTAGAGCTGCCATTTACTGAGCATCACCATCTACCCCATGCCAGGAGCTTTATCTACAAGCTGGATGAGATTTTATGGAATGGAGGATGAAATTCAGAGAGACTAAGGAATTTGCTTTAAGCCACATACCTTGTAAGTGATGGGGTTGGGAGGAGAACCTGAGTCTGTCTACCCTGAAGGCCATGATCGCTCCATTACCCCAATCTGCTTCTCTAGCACTGTATCTTGCAGAGTTTTATTATAGACTTTTAGAATCTCTCTGCATGGGGTATGTTTTCAGTCTAATCACACAAGTGTAAGTCAAATGAGTGTAATCTTAACTTCTAAAATACCGCTAATGCATTCATCCACATGGTGATGTTACCAGGGTCACTCAAGGGTGCCAAGTCTTGTGAGGGCCTTCACAGCACTCTGTGAGGACAATGGAAGTGTTTAAAGGCTGGGAAATCAGCCTTCAGGCATGGGTTTGAGCAGCTTAAGAGGCTGGCTGGTTGACTTAAGTTTTTTTCAAACCTAGCATTTATTCTCTGGCTTAGTCCCCCAATCCTGCCAGGTCTCTTTCCTTCATAATCACTCTTTGGAAAATACTGCTCCCACTTACCTTGGCCATTTTGTGTTTTCAGGACCTGCGCTATCCATCCTGATTTAGGGACTAAGGAAAAATGGGGAGGAAGAATGGGGAAAGGGACTGTCAATAAACAAGGCCCCCCAGGGACTCCAGAAAATAATTTCCGGTACTGCTCTAGACATACAGCCTGGCTTTGGCTCAAGTCATTTTGACCTGTTCTTAGTGAGAGTGAAAGGGAAGCAGAAGTGTGCTTTTAGGTCCAGATCCTTTCCTTGAAAACATCTCAGCTCTGACCCTTGACAAAGGACACTGACCTAGGAAACCAGAGTTGTAGTCCTGGCTTCACTATTAACCCACAGTATACCCGTGGGCAAATTACTTCCCCTCTCCGTCACGATTACCAATCATGTGAAATCAGGCAGCAGACCAGGAGATCAGGCACTCCTTCTGCTGTCTCTTTGTACTATAATCCTCCTCCATCTACTGGTTAAATGTACAGTTACACCTCCGAGGTGTCAAGATCTGGAAGGGCAAGTGTGGACCACCTAGTCAAAACCATTCATTCCACAGGAAATGGAGGCTGAGGAAGGTTGAGCCACTTGCCCAAAATCACACAGAGAGTAAGAGGCAGGGCTGGGCCTAGAAACCCAGTCTCTTCCTTTGCCACTCAAACTCTCTCACACAGGCACAGCTCTTTACATCCCACTTAATCCTGACAACTCGCAGAAGACGGAAATCACTATCGGCCCCGTAACGCACACGAAGAAACCGAGACCCACAGAGTTTCAATATCCCGCCTAAGGCCACAAGAGGTTGGGGGCAGTGCTGGGCAGAGGAACAAGGTTCCCTCTCGCTCGTCCTGGGGCCTCACCCTCGAGGAGGCGGCAACGCTGGTGGAAGACGTGGCAGACCTGGTCCTTGTATAGCGGCTGTTCGTGAATCGGGGGCAAGCGGCGGAACTTGGGGTGCGTCCAGCCAGGGTCCCAGGGCGGGAAGACTGGCCGTGCCAGCCCGGGCATGAAGTGCATCTTCCCCGCGTAGGTGATGGGCTCCAGTCCAGGGATTTCGTACACCCTGTCCAGGGGAGGAGGCTCGGGCTTCCGCGTGGAGCGCACTCCCCACTCGTACGCCCCGCGTCTCGGGGCCTCGCAGCCCCCAAGGCTGAGGAGCCCGGGGCGGACCAGCGCCCGCCTTGCGGGCCCCAACACCAATGCCATACCGACCTGGTCTCTTCAAGACCCCCACCTGGACGCCGCCATCTTCCTGCGCGCAAAGCCTGCTGGGAACGAAAGGGGCCGGAAGCCAGGGCTCGTTTGGTGAGTAGCAGCCACTCCCACCAATCACAGTCAGGGAATCCTTGCCTTGCCCCACCCCGCAGGCCGTTCTCATTTTCTCCTTGGTGGGACCCTCTCCACCTTCCCGGGGAGGGAGGGAACCTGAAGGATCCTCAGGTGAGGGGAAGCGCAGGAGTGTAGGTGAGTGATCATGTGTAGGAGCTGGGACGGGCCTAGGAGAAGAGCACCAGAGCTTCAAAGCTGAACTCAGGGCAACCCTGACTGCTTACGCGCAGTTGGAGCTTGGGCAGGCGTGTCCCTCTGAGCCTCAACCTCGCTCGCTGTGAAAATGGGGCTAGAAGTGCCTCAACCAGCGCGCCTGTACAGCGCCGGTCCGTAGTGGCTGCGCCCTAAGTCTCCTTTCCTCTCCACCCGCTTCTCACCGCTGCGGGCGCTTTTACCCTGCCCCTCCCCTGCGCCTGAGAGTGGCCTTGCCCCACCCCGCACCCGACCGCTCTTACTGCATGCCCCTCCCTCGGCGTCCAACGTGAGGTACTTTCCTCCTCTTTCCTCGG
The DNA here is from genome assembly GCF_057802395.1 of Ceratotherium simum simum. Taxonomy (NCBI): domain Eukaryota; kingdom Metazoa; phylum Chordata; class Mammalia; order Perissodactyla; family Rhinocerotidae; genus Ceratotherium; species Ceratotherium simum. The sequence goes on from NC_141921.1 coordinate 5,104,470, forward strand.
GGTTTCCTTTTCCGCCCCCTGGAAGCCAGGGCGGAGCGGTGGAGGTGTTCCCCGCTCTTTGCGCATCACGTATTTATCCAGTGCCCACTGTGTGTTGGGCACCGTGCTGAGCATCGGGTTTGCGTTGGTGAATAGGACAGATGTGCGATGTAGAGCCTGGAGGTTAGTGGGAGATAACAGACAGAAAGCAAGTAAACATAGCAAATAAAGCAAGTGCGCCACACACACACACACACACACTCACACTCTCTCTCTCTCTCCCCCCCCCGCCCCCTCCCCTCTCCCCCTCTATCCCTCTCCCCCTCTCTCCCTCTCTCCCTATCTCCCTATCCTTTTTCCCCGATTTTCTTTCTCTTTAGCATTTAACACTGACATACTCTGTATTTTCTGTGTCGATCTTGTTTAATGAGTCTCTCTCCCACTCGAATGTAACCCCCAGGAGGCGGGGCTGTATGTTTCTTCACTGCTGTATCTCCCCTGCACATAGTAAATATATGTTCAGTGAAGGAATACATAGTAGAAACAAATGGGATGCCTGCTAGAGAATGAGAAAGGAGAGTTTCAGGGAGGGCCTCTGAGGGGAGGTGACCTTTAAGCAAGGCCTGAAGGGTGAGGCGAGTTGTGGGACAGAGGCACAACTTTTGTCAAGGCCTGGCTTAAAGGTGGTGCTTCTTGGACTGAAAAGGTAGAGGCTGAGAGGAAGCGTGAAGCTGATCTTTAAACTTCATGACTGACGTGGCCATCTTCACTATCAGTTTCCAAAATACCAGGGGAAGTGGGATTATTAAAATATAGAGAAGGTAAACTTAAGGCAAAGACTGATATGAATAACCCTCACACTGTACCGCAGTTTACAATTCACAGAGCTCTTTCGCTTAACCTCACTTTATCTCTGAAAACCCTCAGGAGTAAGAAATCGGCATAAGGAGGGGACCAGACCTTATTCACTCATAATGCATACCTGGTACATAACATGCAATAACAATGGGTTGAACTGATGTGACACCAGGCTAGGCTGCACACTCTATGAGGGTGGAGCCCGCATTCTATTTACCTCTGCTGTATCCAGCACCTAGCACTGCACTGGCTCCCAGACCTTATTTGTAAACTGAATGAGCACTCGCCACTTACCGGAGCCTTCCATCTGCCAGGCCTGTGCTTGGTGGTAGAATACAGAAAGAATTAGACACCACTCTTCCCCTAAGGGGGTCCCAGCCAGCTAAACCTTCCTGAAATCATAGAACCAGCAGCAGATACAGGTTTTCTGAAACCAAACCCTTTCCTCTATAAGAGAAAGATTTATTGCTCACAGAGGGACTGCCCTTCTGAAACCAATGATAGTAAGTGGTAAGAGAATTTGGACAAGTTCTGATCAGGAAGAGCCTTGGGCACCAGGCAAGAGGAGTGGATTCTATCCAGGAGGCAATGAGGAGCTGTTAAAGGTTCTAAGCAGGGGACTGGTGTGGTCAGAGCTGGTGGCAGGTGTGCTGATGGATGGTATAGGCAGAGACTGAAAACAGATCCTCTGGGCCCGTGGAAAGGAGGAAAAATGGAAAAGATCTTGAAGGTTAAGACTCCTGGGAAATGATTGGTAACAAGAAATAGGATTTCCCTGTCCTCTGGCAGACTTGGTGGTTTGCTCCTCTACTTGTCCACAGACTTGGCCCACATCTTGATCCTAGCACCTAATGCATGAATGAAATTAGTGCCATTGGGAGGCTCCATGGTGCCCATAAAATTCAGTGACAGTTTGGCAAGTTGGGCCCCTGTTCTGTGCCAGCCCAGTGCCAGGCACTGGGAATTGGAGATGAAGACACACACCCCCCCGCCCTCCAGAAGCATGAAGTCTAGTGAGAAAGAGCACCAGCCTGGAAGCAGAGGAGATCCAGGTGTGCATACTAACCTTACCACTTCTGGTTTCCTGATCTCAGTTCTCTTATGAAATGAGGAAGAGCGTGGCCTGCCTACAGCTGGCTGTTGGGAGGATTGAGTGAGTCACTGCAAAGTGCTTGGCACAGACCAACGTGCCCAGTAAGTGACATCTGTTCTTATAACAGTTATTATCTGCTTAGTGGATGACTCTCCCACTAGGCCGGGAGCTCCTCCAGGGCAGGGAAGAGTGTCACTCACCTGTGCATCCCAGCGCCTCAAGCTGCAGCCCCTGCCCAGTAAGTGTGTGAGGCAGGAATGAATGGGAGGAAGGCGGAGGCTGGAGCTCTTAGAGGTGCAGTCAGGCATCACTTAACGATGGGGATGCGTTCTGAGAAATGCATCTTTAGGCAATTTGGTCATTGTGCAAACATCATAGTGTGTACTTACACAAACCTAGATGGGATAGACTACTGCACACTAGGCTATATGGTCCTAATCTTGTGGGACCACTGTCGAATATGTGGTTCCTCATTGACCGAAACATCATGCAGCTCGTGACTGTAGTTGCATTTTAGAGGAATGCTATTTACATCAAATAATGTTCTGTGACATCGGACCTCCCCTCAGTTCTGTTCTCAGACAAGAGGGAAGGAACACCCTCCTTTCCTTTTATTTGCCTATGGAATTTTAAATGAATAATTTGCTTGCAGGTGAGATGATCAGGTCTATTTCTATATAAACTGTGGAGTCCACGTATGGAATTCCACATATGGAGAACCTTGATAAATCCCAAACTGCCCTCACAGACACATCTCAAAATAAATCATAGCCATTTCACTTGTCCTCACTGATCTTTCAGACTATGTTTACCTAAGAGCCCTGAAACCAAGCCCCTTTCCTTCCTGCCTTCCTTTCATATAACACACATAATTTTAAATATCCACTGTGCTGTTTCATAAAATGAATAAAAAACAGATCTCTGCCCTCAGGGAGTTTACAGTCTCAAAGAGGAGAAAGACATGTAAACATGTAATTTCTGGTGAGTGTGAAGTGCGTGCTGTAAGATAGAGATTCATTCATTTGGAAAGTATTGAGCACCTGCGATGACCAGGGCTGGACCACGTGCAGTGAGTGCTCGCAGGAGGGGTGAAGCCAGGCAGGCCTTCACAGCGGGCTCCAGCCTGTGCCTGTTCTCTTCCGCTACCTGCTCGTCTCTCCCATGGTGTCTGTCACCTGGATCTCCATCTCCAGACTCATGTTCCTAGGCCTATTTCATCAAACAAGAGAACTGGATTGTGTACTTGGGTGCCCCACGGGCACTCACCCCTTCCTCCTTCCCCTAAAACTAAACTCCTTCTCTTGAGCCCACTGTCCACCCAGGGATCCAAGCCAGACACCTGGATGTCCCATTAACCCCTCTATCCCTGTCACTCCCTCACCTCGCATCTAGTCAGTTACTATGTCCTATTAGTTCCCTCTTCAAGATTTCTCTAGCTGACTCCGCCCTCTCATCCTCCCTGAAGCTACCTTGGTCCAGGTCCTTGTCACTTCTCTGGACCATCACAACCTCCTCCTGTTTTCCTGTGGCTGAGGAACAATATGTTCTGAAACCAGACAGACCAAAGTTAAAATCCCAGTGCAACCATTTTAGGAGCTATGTGACCTTGGGTAAGTTATTAAATCTCTCCAGACCCCGATTTTCCCGTCTATAAAATGACACCTCTAGTACCAGCCTCGTTGTTGTAAAGATTAAATGACATGCAGCACTCTAGTGGGTGATCACTGACAATCCTGAGTGAAGGAAACCAGACACAGAAGAATATAATCATGTCATTCTGTTCGTATGCAGGTAAAAACCGGGCAGAGCTGAACAGTAGTCGTTAAGGTGGCAAACAAAGGTGGCAAAACTAAGGAAAAGCAAGGAAATGATTATAGCAAAAGTCAGGCTGGTGGTTACCTGAGGGGAGGGGTGTGATCAGGAAGCGACACATACGGGAGGCTTCTGGGATGCTGGTAGGTTCTTTACTTGACTGAATGGTAGTTACAAAGGTGTTCTTTTATAACATTTTAATTTAGTTTTTATAATTATTTATTAAATTATACATAAATGCACTTCATCATTTAAAATATCTTTTAAGTTCTGTGTGATTTTCTATGTGAAGTGCATAATCCAGCACTGAGAGATGGAAGAGGTCGGAAACCGTGGTGGCCAGTGAGGATTGTTGTGTCCTGTCTGCCTGCCTCCCCGCCAGGCAGCAGATCCCAGGGTTGGTTCATCCCTGTCCCCAGCGCTCACACAGAGCTTGGCACCTGCAGGCCTCAGGGAGAATGGGAGGAATAGAGGTGACCAGAGTGTGACCATGTGTTTTTCCTCTCCCAGACTGAAGGGGACAGGCCTGGGCCCGTGGCCTCACAGAGCAAGGCCTGCTCTCCCTCCCAGGCTGTCCAGGCCCCGCTGACGATGGACGAGAGGGAGGAGGACGACGATGAGGAAGCCTGGCTGCAGCTCCGGCCTGTGGAGCCCCTGCCCTCCCAGTGCTGTGGCAGCGGCTGCTCACCCTGTGTGTTTGACCTCTATCTCCGAGATCTGGCAAGATGGGAGGCAGCCCGAGTCAGCAAAGACAGGAGCCTGCTGAGTGGGGAGGAGTCACAGGTGAGGGAGGGCTGTCCCTGAGACAAGAGGGCCAGGGTGGCAGCATCTACCTGGCTTCGGCCCTGCTGGGGGTGCCTGCTCGGGGAAGCTTTCCCTCACTCTGTACAGCAGAGAGAAAAGAGTGTGCTTAGCAGAAGCAGACAGATCCAGGTTCAAAGGCTAGCCCTGAGCTGGGCATAGGGGGTCCCAGGAGTGAATTGGCTGTGGGCATTTTACAGGAGAGAGATCCGTGAGGCATGGCATTCAGAGAAGGCTTCCTGGAGGAGGTGCAGGTGGGGTGGAATATTAAGGGCAGTGGGCTGAGACTTAGAAGACATGAATTTGAGTCCCTGCTCATGATGTGGTCTTGGACAAGTAAGTCACTACCACTCAGGCCTCAGTTTCCCCACATGTAAAATAAGCCTATTGGATTAGATAATCTTTAAGGTCCCATTAATTTCTAAATTCTGTGAATCTGGATTTTAGCAGGTTTGAAGGATGGGTATGTCGTTCATGCATTGGAGATGAGTGTACTGGGTAGAGGGCACACCTTGAGCAAATGGAGACTCCCAGGTAGGAGGCAGCAGGGTGTTCTTGGGAGGATGGAGAAAAGTCTGGCATCTGATGCATGGGAGATAAAATGAGGTTTGTGGGTTATCCACAGGGGCCTTGAGTGTCCAGCTAGAAGGCTGCACTTTATCCTGGGGCTTAGGGGAGCCATGGAAGGCTTAAGAGCAGGGGAGCTCAATGTAAAGTACCCTGGCATTCTTAGATCAGAGATGAGAGGGAAATAAGGTAGGACTACTGTCTGTTACACGGAAAACTTAGCAGCCAAGACAGCCTCTCCTTGGGGAGGGTGGGGTGGGTGCTTGTGGGTGCTTATGTGTCTCTCGAGCTCCAGCTTCTAGCTGTTGGATCTTTTCCCGTTGCAGAGCTGCCCCTCCAAGCTGAGCCCAGACACCTTCCTGGCCTTCCGCATCACTGCCGTGCACAGACTCACCAAGGACACCTACCATGTCCGGTTTGCTCTGCCCGGGAAGAGCCAGCTGGGCCTGCGACCTGGCCAGCACCTCATCCTACGGTACACTCAGGTAGTGGGGGGACCAAGCTTTGCAGCCCTGCTTTGCCATTTGCTAGCTGTGTGGCCTAGGCGACTTGCTTAACTCCCTTAAGCCTCCATTTGTCATCTTCAAAATAGACATAGTAATGCATGACTCAAAGGGTTCTTGGGATCGAACTAGATAATGCATTTGCCTAATAAATAATAATAATAATAGCAGACACTTCTTTAGCACTTACTATCCAAGGCACAGTTCTGTGTGCTTATGTGCATGGACTCATCTAATCCTCACGAGATCCTGTGGGGTAGGTACCACTGTCATACCTGATAGGAAACTGAAGTCAGAGAGGTTCAGTACATTGCCCAAAGTCACACAGTTAGGATATGTTGGAGCCAGGATTTGAAGGCAAGCAGTTTGGCTCTAGAGCCTGTGGTATCCTAATGTGACTGATAGAAACGACACTGTCATTGAGAATAAGGGACTTGCCCAGTATTACATAGCTAATAAATTGTGGAGCCAGAGTTCAAAGCCAGACAGCCTGGCTCCTGAGTTACACTCTTAGCCACTCCTCTGAACTTCCTCCCAGCCTGCTTTTGTGTTCTCTTCCCACCTCGATCCCCACCCCCACCTGCCCAGGGACAAGACCTTTTGGGACCTCCAGCTGGAGGTGTCTGCCAGGCAGTCAATTCTGTGCATCGGAGGCTCAGGAGAGAGATTGGAGCTACAGACTCGGATGTGGGAATCATCGGCGTGTACCTGGACGGCATTTGGGAGCATGTGTGGCATGGGAAGAGGGAAGGGCAAAGGACTGAATCTTGGCAGCTCCGGTATTTATGGTGTTGGCAAGAGGAGGAGGAGCGAGCAAAGGAGGCAGAGGTGCAGCCAGAAGACAAGGAAAACCAGGAGAGAGCATGTTACTGGTCACTCTCTGGCCACTTGCCTTGCCCTGACCCCTGGTGTTCGTGCCTGGCTCGTTCCAGCCTGTGCCCTGGCTGGTGGTCCTTAAAGCTCCCTATTCTGGTGGACAGGAGGGGCCACAGGGCAGGTCACAGCCCCATGCAACCCTCTATGCGTAAATCAGGGACCCCCAGAACTCTCTGCCTCGAGGCTGAACTTTCTCCACCCTCTCTGCCACTCCAGTGACATTCCTAACACACGCAGCTGACTATGTCACTCCCTGTTTCCATACCCGGTGCTCCACGATGCCTCCCCAGTGCCATGCTAACCCAGGGCCCCAGCTTCCTTTCCCACCAAGTTCTTCTCCCTCCCCCTCCCCTATACTTGCCTCTCATTCCAGCCTCGTGATCCACTCACCAGTGCCTGACTTGGCCTGCATTATCCTATCTCTAAGCTTTTGCTCAGGCAGTTCGCCCTGCCTGGAATTACTTCCCTTCCTGTCCCCATTTTCACCTGTCAGTGGCCTGCTCATCCTCTAATTCCCAGCTCCGGGAGGCCTCCTGAGGTTCCTCCGATGAGAGTGGTCGCTTTCTCCAAAGCGTGCGAGTTTCACTTCTGTGGTAGCAAATGTCCTGGAGCTCTTTGCATCCAAGCCACGCCATATGTCTGTTTGTTATTTCCTCATTTGTTTCACAAGCATTTGTTGAGTATTTCTGTCCAGCTCTCCCACTTTTGATGCATTAGGATGGGGCCTTTTTAATCTTTGCATACCTCAGAGAAGAGAGTTCGTACATCGTAGGACTAGAGAGAGCAGTGCTTAGGAGCTCCTGGAAGCTCTGAGGATTGGTGCTGAGGAAGCTGGCTCTGGAGTCAGGCAGAGCTGTGGGTGGGTTCTAGCTGTGTGACCTCAGGCAAGTGACTTCCCTTCTCTAAGCCTTGGTTTCGTCATTTGGCTTATTATTTGAATTAAATAAGGTAATGCATATAATATGCTTGGTGCATAGTAGGCATTTAATACAAGGCTGCTATTATTATTATTACATACTGAGGATCATCATCCTGGCCTCTCGATGACCTTGTGGAGAGGGTTCATACATGGGGTCGGGCTTTGACCTAGGGCTCCTTAGAGGATCCTTCCAATTCTCATGCTCCTGGCACGTGGCAGTAAGTGTTTAATAAATGTTGAACATGGTAGTTTTATCTTTATCACTCTGTGGTCAAGAAGAGGTCAGGAAAATCCATGGCAATGTCCTCAAAGCAGCTCATATCATCTGTGTACTTTTTGAAGCACATTCCCATGTGTAACCCCAATGGAACCGTACAACAGGGACACAGATGGCTGTCGCTGTTTTACAGAAGGGGCAGCTAAGAGATTAATGACCAGGTCTCACATGGCAGTGGGGGAGCCCAGTTCTTTTTTTTCTGCTCCACCTTGCCTGCCCCTCAGTGAAGACCACTAGGGGTGACCAGACCCCACCTTCGCTTTCACCAGCCTGGCACAGAGTAGGTACCTATAACAGTTTGTTGACTGACTGGCTGACTGCCTGACTGAGTGCTTCTCTTTCCCAGAGGGATAGTAGATGACTTAGAAATTCAGAGAGCTTATACGCCCATCAGCCCTGTCAACGCAGAAGGATACTTTGAAGTTTTAATCAAGGTAAGCTGACTCACATTGATGCTCTAAGATGCTGTGGATTGGAACCTCCATTTGACAGCTTAGTTGGGCTGGGGCAGTTCCCAGCCATGTGGGAAAAACCACTGTTCACATGGGAGGAGGCTGGCTTGAGGGAAGAGTGGGGGTAGTGAAGGAGGCTTCTCCCATTTCCTTCTTTCCTGGGGAAGGGAGGGCTGCTGGACCACCAACAGAGGGCATATTCCTGACAGATTTATGAAAAGGAGGCTCAGACTGAGAAAGGTAAAGCTGCTCCTTCTTACTTTCTTACCTGTTGGTGGAAAATGAGCACTGAGCCAGGGGAAAAGGGGCACCTACTATGTGCTGGGCACATAGTCCAGAGATGAGTCAGACACGGTGTCTGCTCTTGGGCAGGGGACCAGAACAGGACAGTACAGTGTGATAGACACCGTGACAAGAGGCCCCAACCCAACTCAGGGCAGCTGGGGTGCAGGGAAGGCAGGGGGGCTTCCCAGCAGAAGCTGTAAGATTGGTTGTATGTTTAAGGTAAGGAGTGGAGAACCACAGGGGAAACATGGGAAGGCAGCTCTCTGTGCTGGAACAGCACCTACAGCGGCAGAGGAGGCATGATTTGGGGAACTGTTAGTCATTTGTCCTGGATCAGAAAGGGGCGTGCAGGAAAAGGTGGGACATGGAGGACCTTGTGGACCAAACTAACGTGAGATCACCTGCCAGGGAGGTGGGCCGGGGCGTTTGAGTTGGGCCTTGAAGAAGGAGTCCAAATTGGCAGTGGCAGAGAATGGCATTCCAGGCCGAGGGGACAGATAACCAAAGGCAGGGAGGGGTGAAACGGAACAGGGGGTCTTGTGGGAACTGTCCCCAGTCTCAACGGCAGGAGGAGAAGTGCTTGTGGGGGCAGCCAAGGTGTGTGGGGGAGTTGGCAGAGATGAGATGAACAAAGTGGGCTGGATACAAATACCCCAGAGACCTGAGGAACAGGCACCGAATGTATAAGAAGTCATGAAGGTCCAATCACGTGGAAAAATAATTAGGTGGAACTACATGAAGTTGCTGATGTGCTAATGTATTTAACCTACAGAAACAGCAGTTTCCTGTGGGTCAACCTAATATATAGTTCTAGATCATCATTTCCCAAATGGAATGCTAGGAAACACCAGTATTTAAGAGTAGCTTTCACATCCTTTACCTTCCTTGTAGGCCAGGAATTATCCCATTTCATTGATAAGCAAACTGAGGCCCCAGCAGGACCCGAGGCTCCACAGCTAGTAAGAAGGGCAGCTGGTGGGTGAGCCCTGACTCCTGACTCCAAGAGCCCAGCTCCAGCTCCCACCTTCCCTGCCTGCCTGCAGAGCCCGAGCGTTTGTTCCCTCCCACATAAGCTTGGATGGGATCCCTTCTCCACACAACTGTTTGTCTGAGAGATTCCACAAATCCTCTCCAAATGGCCTGCTTCCCCAGGCTGCTTGTCCGGGTGTGTTTCTGTTGAAAGGATGAGCCTGGAGACAGTTCTTCAGGGCAGCTGGATCTTACCCAGCTGCAAGGCTGATTTTCTCCTTCGTTTACCGGAAAGCCTCTCTTTAGAGCGATGCTTAATTATCCCTAAGCCACTGGCCAGGAAGAGCTGGAAATGTCTGCAGATTGGTAAGGCAGACGGGTTTTTTTCAGTTTGCCCTCCCATGTAGATGGGAAGGAGGAACTCCCGTTTCTCAGGAACCTTCTGGCACCCGGCACTGCTTCTGGCTATTTTCATGGTCTCCTTTCAACCTCATAACCACCCTGCAAGAGTAGATCATATTATCCCCATTTTACAGATGAAGAAACTGCAGCTCAGAGAGATGATGTCATTGTCCCAAGGCCCCTTTGGGTAATATGATCCCAAGTGGAAGAACAGAAGTTCGATTCAGTTCTGTTTAACACGTGTCTGTTGGGCATTTCCTCAGTGCCAGGCTCTGTGTGGGTGCTGGAGACACAGAAGAATCCTTCATCTCCCCTTGAGTGCTATCTGTGCCATGGGGCCTCTAAGGCACAGCTAGGCTGTGCCTCCCACAAGGCTGGGGCCAGAAAATACGGTGTGCTCGGAGACACAACCTCCAGCAAGTTAGGAGAAACACTGTAGCCTTCTTCCCAGACCTCTCCCAGGTGAGCCAACGACTTCCCTTGCTTTATGCATATGGTGCCTGAGGAAGTCAGGGATGGTGCCAGAGGTGGCTGTGGGTGCATAAAAGCATGTCTGGTGACCAAAGCCCTGTCTCTCCTTCAAGGCTGGTGATAATCTCACTCTAAACCCCCTTCCAGTCCCGTCTCCCAGTGCTTCCCCCTCACCCCATCCTACCATGTCCACTTGCTGTAGCCAGAACATGACCTGGGCTGTCCTACCCCTGACCATACCATACCTGATGCCCAGAATCCTCTCTGCCCTTCCTCAGTGAATTCGATCTTACTCAGCCTTCAAGGTCCAGCTCAAAGGCTTCCTCCTCCAGGGAGTATCCTCAGTCCCCCTCCACTGGAAGTGATTGCACCTTCTCAGGGATCTCCTAGCACTTGATGCTTCTGATAGGGTATTATGTAGTCTCTGCCTTGTGTATATCTGAGACTTAGGTCCCTCCTAGATTGGGAGCTCCTTAAGGGGAGAACCTGAATCTGGATTAATTAATTAATTAATTCATTCAGATATTGATGAAGTCCTTTCTATGGTTCAGGCACTGGCTGCCTTCATGGAGCTTAAGGTCCGGCTGGCTGCCCTGCAGCCCCAGCATGGTACCTGGCCCAGAGCGGGTAGGCACCCAGGAAATGCAGACTGCTCTTCCCCATGGAGAAATCCCCTCCACAACCTTCATTTTTTTCATCCAGCTAGGAGACAGTATAGGATAATGCAGAGATGGCACATGAGTGGCCTGCAAACTGACTCTAGCCTATAATATATTTGGTTTTGGTCTGCAGTGTTTTAAAATTTTGAATTAATTGCTGACATTTCAAAAATGGGAGATTTTTCGTAAAATATGGATTCCTGCCCTTGTTGGAAAATCAGAAGATCTGGGATCATGGGCCCCACAGACTATGTATTGGAATCTGCAAAGTGGCTTCCTCCTTTAGAAAGAGTATTCACTCACCAGTATCCCGCAGTCACCACCACTCACTCCTGTCTCCCTGACACTGAGACTGAGTGTTAGTTGCCATTAATCATCTCCTATCCAGTTCTCCACTGGGTTGTGTTACCTGCATGGCCCTGCAGTTATTTGCATTTGAGACCTCTGTAGTTAAGGCTGTAGGTCCTGTGGATTCTCATCCCAGTCTCACCATCTCCCTTCTGTGTACTGTGAGGTCTCCCTGTGTTTGCTCCCAGTGCTACCAGACTGGGCTGATGTCCCAGTATGTCGAGTCCTGGAGAGCAGGAGACACGGCTTTCTGGCGAGGACCGTTCGGAGGCTTTTGCTATCAGCCAAACCAGGTCAGTACCAGCAGGCTAAGTCCTTCCAGCTTAGCTTCCAGGACTTCGATTTTCATGTTTTAGGCTATAGAATCTCACTGCACTATTCTTCCTGAGCCCAAACTCAATCCTGAGAGTATCACTGGGATTAGACATGGGAGGGGATGCAATAGGCACTAAGAAACAAAACTGCCTGCCCATACTCCAGAACTATCCACGCCTGCCCATTGCTTAGAAAAATCCAGACTTGTGTATGTGGTATTTAGGGCCCCTATACCATCTGACCCTCAGATACCTTCCAGTGTCTCATTGGATTTACAAGACTATGGAGACCGCTCCCTCGATACACCCCAGCGCTCGCGGCTTGGGAGCCCACTGCTTCACAACCCAAAGGCTCTTCCCCTCGTCTTTGCGGAGTGTTCACATCCTTCTTTGATGTTCCAGGGAGGAATTAGTTATTAATTTCTCACCAGTCACTACATATCTGGAAAGCAGTATGTACGAGGAGTCTTAAGAATCTTTAAATCCTTTGGCCCAGTAATTCCACTTCGTGGAAGTCTGTCGTCTGGAAAGAATCCAAAATACTGACTCTTTTGCACATGTTCATTGCAGCTTTATTTATGATAGCAAGAAATTGGAGACAACTGAATATCCAACAACAGGGGAGCAGTTAAGTACACTGGGTTACAGATATTTAATAGAATATTATCTTGGATTTTAAAATTATGTTTGTAAATGATGTTATATGTTTATGCTATAAGACCAAGTGACAGACACTAGGTAAAAAACTGAATATACAGCAGGTTGGGAAATTAAGTTAAAATGCACAGAAAAAATATGAAAATAAAAGGCAGTGAAATGTTAGCAGCTCTGGGTGGTAGAATTGTGGGTGACTTGTTTTCTTCATTATACTTTCCAAATTATCCACAGAGAACACCTATTACCTTTATAATTAGGAAAATAAAAACAAATGGAAAAGAAGGAATCATTCTCTCTCTCCATTCTTTTTGTTTAATTGAAAAGTAGCTTTTATGGATATTTTTCTTATTACAAATGCAGCACATGTTCATTACCAAAAAACTCCGCAGCGATAGAGCAGCAAAAGGAGGAAATAAAGAGCACTTGCAGGCCATCCACCCAGACACACCAGCCTTACTGCCTTGGCGTATGTCCTTCCAGATCCTCTTCCACACGTGTGTACATAACAGCACACGCACACACATATGTGGGTATAACAATAATATCAAACATGCACATGGCACCTCCTCTGTGCCAGGCTCTGATTTTAGCACCTGCCGTGTAGTAACTCATTTAATCCTCACAGCAGCTCTTGGGAAGTGCTACGCCCAGCTTACAGACATGTGCACACATTGATACTCTTCTTTAGCATTCTCCCAGTACTAACCACGCTCAGCCTTGCATTTCAGCTGTGGGTGTCCCTGTGTCCCCCAGGCCCCTGAGAGCAGGGACTGGGAATTGTCCCTGTCTCCTCCCAACCTGGAGGGGCCCACCTTTTCCAGTGGAGCCTCTTGGTGCCTGTGGATGCTGCTTCTCTGCCTCTGCAGAATCGACTGGAAAGCCTCTGTACTTCTTATCTAGGGAGGTCGTAGGGCCTGGCCGTGACGAAAAAGCGATGGCATCTCACGTGTTAAGATTCGGCCACTGAAACTGTGGCTGAGGCTGGCCCTCTCCTGTGAGGACACCAGGTGGTGCCGCCCTCTTCGCAGCCCTGCCTTGCCACTCTGCGGTCATCCTCAGTTTGTGGATGTCATGTCAGCCCGGAGATTGGCACGTTAGTATCTGTGTGTGCGTCTGTTCCACACACATTTCCCAGGTGTCCATCTAGGGCACCTGGTCAGACGAGGCCCCTGTCCTCCAAAAGCTCATAGTCTGATGGGGAGACAGACACACAAACAATGACGACAACACAGTGTGGCCAGTGTTAGGAGGGGCGCACAGAGGGCTGTGGCAACACAAAGGGGGTCCCCTCATCTGCCCCGGGCTCAGGAGAGCCTGCGCAGCGAGGGGAGAGAAAGGAGGAGCACGGCAGAGTGAAGCCCGGGAGGCTGGGAGAGCGCTGACACAGGACGGGTGACAGGCCAGCAGTGGGGCCTCAGTGGGGGAAGGACCCTGATGGTATGAAGCCCTGTGCTCCGCACCAGGCACTTGGTGTCATCTCATTTAATCCTCACGACAGTTTTGAGGTAGCCGCTATTATGGGGAGGTGCTATTAGGTTTTTACCAGTGAGGAAACCAAGGCTCAGAGAGGTGAAAGAATTTGCCCAGATCGTATGGCTGGGGATTTACACTCAGATTTGTCTGACTCCTGATACTCCAGGAAGTATTTCATGCAGTAGTGTGGTGTGCAGTGGCTGTCAGTAAAGAGAGTGAAAACTCGGACTGCATTCACAGAGGTCTAATCTCTAGAATGATGGAGGTGAATACCTCACTGCATGGGTAAGGCACCAACCTTAAGGAGGATTGCCCCACTTTAGGGGGCCTAGAGTCAGGAAATGGGTTCAGTGAGGAGGAGTTGGTGGAACTGGGGCCTCTTTGGGGTGGAAGCTCACTTTTATCGCATGGCTGTTCCATGCCAGCACTGTGCTAGGCACTTATGGATAGTATCTTATTTAGTCCAGAGAAGAGCAGGCTCAGGGGTCCAAGCTGGGACCCTCAGGTCTCTTCAGGGCTGCCCTGGGGCAGAGGGAGCAGAGGGCAGGGGTGGGTTGGGGGCGGTGGGCAAGCCTCTGGTGGGAGCAGACTTCAGCTCAGTGTGAGGTGGGAAGACCTCCCTGGCAAGGGGAGTCAGCCTGTAATAGAGCAAACTGCCTTAGGAGGTAGTGGGCTACTTGTCAGCAGAAGTACGTGAGCAGAGTCCTGTGGGGATGCTTTAGAAGGCAACCTAGCCACTTGTAGGATGGGCTACACCGTTAGGTTCCCTTTTAGCCCCCACATTCTGTGATTTCAGTTCCTTAGACCTCACGAGTTGTGACCTTTCACAAGTAAGGATGGCTTCCTAGAGGAGGTGGAGGGGGCATCTCTTGGGGGACATCAGGCAGGGCAGTGCCGTCCGAGTGAAGCATGCCCAAGAAAAGGCCCCATAGTGGGTGGCAGGTGGGTGGGGAGTGACCCCCCTGCCCCCGCCATCATATTCCTGTCCCATCCCCAGTACGGTGAGCTCCTCATGCTGGCTGCGGGCACCGGCCTGGCCCCCATGGTGCCCATCCTGCAGAGCATCACAGACAACGCAGATGACGAGACCTTTGTCACCCTGGTCGGCTGCTTCAAGACCTTTGAGGGCATCTACCTGAAGACCTTCCTCCAGGAGCAGGCCCGTTTCTGGAACGTCCGCACCTTCTTTGTACTCAGCCAGGTGAGCCCACGGTGGTGACTTGCTTCCCTGATTGAGGCTCTGCTGTCCCCTTGCACCTGTCCTAGTACCTGTTGTGGCCTCTCTGCCCCAGGCCATAATAAGAATCCCTGCCACTGGTGGATCCCCCACCACACGCCTGGCTAGGAAGGCCAGTATCGTCATGTTCACTATGCAGATGAGGGAGCTGCCCCTCAGAGAGGCGAAGGTGCCAGCGGTGTCCTGCTGCTAGATGGGTGAACCCAGGCTTTGAGCCGGGGCTGTCTGATTCACCGTGCTTTGCTGCCTGCCGTCCGCCCTCTGGCATCATCAGGTGTATGGCTGGGGGCCTGGCTGTGGAGTCAGCGGGTCAGGCCACTGACCTCTGTAGGCTGTGATAAGCTCTTTGAGGCAAGGACACGTGTCTGGATGACACGCTCCTCAGTGCTCAGCTCTTAGGGCCCTGCCACGTCACGTCGTCCCTGCGTGGGAGGACTTTTGCTCTCAGACTCGCCAAGCTGCAGATGCTCCAGCTGGAAGCGACTGCCTCATGGCCCCTCGCCCCTCTCATTCCCCATCCCCTCCGTGCACTCAGGCCTCCCTTCCCAGGCGTCCGCTCTGGCACGCCCTCAGCCAGGCCTTATCTCAAGCCAGGCCCTCAGCTCTCTTGTTCACCTGCCGTCCGCTGGTCTGTAGCTTTAGTTCTCTTTCCTGCACCCCCTGGGTTGGGGTCCCCTGCTGGGGCCTCTCCTCCGTCCTCTTGCTCAGGGTCAGCCTCATTGCCGTGTACTCTGGAGCACCCTTCTTATCAGTTTCCTCTTTGAAGCAGCTTTCGAGGGTCCCTAAACGCTTACGTGATCCTCGACATTGTGGCTGGGTGGGGGCTGTCAGGAAACACCAGAGGTCCTAGGATCCCCAGGGGCCAGGGTCTGCGGGCCTGTCCCTGGGCAGGTGCTCAGCCGTGTGAACGTGGAGAAGGCCATGCTTGGTGACCATTAGTAGCAGCAGCAGTGCCCAGGGCAGGTGCAGCCCGAGGGGGTGGGGTGAGGAAGGCCCGTGCTGCTAGGCAGCCTATTCAGCCCTGCCAGAGAGCCTGGTCAGGGAGGCAGGAGGAGGGGCAAGAAGGCAGGAAGATGACCTGCTCCCTGCCCTCCGGGCGCTCACCTGTGTGTGGGGTGACAGCCACAGGGACGCCGACAGCGCTCCCTTCACTGAGCACGTTCTCTGTGCCTGGCGCTGTTCTAAGCACTTGGTGTGTGTTAGCTCATTTACTCCCCACCAGAATCTTAGGAGGCTGGTACTACCATCATACCCGTTTTACAGATGTGGAAACTGAGGCAGAGAGAGATTAAGAACCTTGCCCAAGGTAACACAGCGAGCTGGTGGCCATCTGGGTTGGACCTCCGTGGTCCTGATCCAGAGGCCGTGCTCTCACTGCTCATCAGTGTAAGACAGCACAGGGATAGGTGCTACGGAGGGGCTTTAGGATGCTGGCAGCAAGCAGGGAGGGCTTCCAAGAGGAGAGGGCATTTGAGCCTGGGCTTGAGGGTAGAGTTAAAGTTCACTGGCAACGGAGGGCCTTCGCCCTGGGCCGGGGCTTCAATGAAGCTGGTGGCCTGGGATGGCCTCAATGGCAAGGGCAGGTGAGGGGCTGTGGAGTGAGAGGTGCCTCCTGCCCACCCTTACCCCCTCCACTCGGGGTGCTCCCTCTCCTGCCTCGGCCACAGTGACGGCGTCCTCACAGGTCTCCCTGCTCCAGCCACTCCCTGCCGATTTGTCCTTCGTCCTGAAGCCGGAAGGGCAGCTCTGAGCACGCCACCACCCTGCTTCCAGCCATTCCCTGGCTCCCCACTGCTTTCAGGACCATGCCCAGGCCCCCGTGCCTGTGCCCGCCCTCTGCAGCCTCGCCTCCTGGCCCCCCTCCCTGCACGCTGTGTTCTGCTCTCCTGGTCTGCTTGTGGTTGCAAGTGCTCGATGTCGCTGGCTGCTGGGCCTTTGCTCGTTGTGCTCCCCCTGCCAGGAGCGCTTCTCCCCCCCTCTTCACCCAGCACCTGCTCATCCCTCACATCTCTCTGCTGAGGTGTGATTCCACCGTGGAGGCTTTCCCTGAGCACCCAGCCTGGCGTAGCTGTTTCTGCCGTCACAGCCCAGCTCTCCTCCTTCACAGCACCCACCTGCTGTGCCATCATTGTTTACAGGTCCTCCCCCCAACCTGAGCAGCAACCAGACCCAGCGCATCTCTGGCTGTGCAGTTGGGGTGAGCTGAGCTGAACCAAACAGGCCCGAGGGAATTGGGCAGCAGGAAGGAGAGGCGAGGCCAACGGGCCCTGCTGGTCCCTCCCCTCGAGGGCCCTTCTGGAGGGTCAGAGCGGGGAGGAGCACAAAAAGATCCAGATCATGACAGAGGAGCCCCTGTCAGCACCACAGTGCTGTCCTCAGAGGGCCCTCGGGGTCATGGCCCTGTGAATGCCCCTGGGTCCAGAGGCTGCACTCATGGAGCTTCGACCAGGGCTTCACCCTGCACTCATCACGGGAGCTCAGAGAGGTCACGGCCACTTAGCCAGGGAGTGGCAGCAATGCTTGGATTCCAGCACCCCTGTCCTGTCTCTGCTTCCCCCCAGGAACTAGAAGCTCGCCTCAGTGGGGCCTGCTGAGTTGCGAGTCCTGCCGTGTTGTTTGTTTTGTTTTGGGCTCTGGTTACGTGGTTTCTTCTTTGTTAGAAGTTTTCAAACTAGATATACTTAATGATTCGTACACTTTTCTCTACGTATGTTATACTTCAACATAATGTTTACTTAAAAGAAGTCCCTCCAAGTCAGCTGGTGGTGGAGGTTTTCTTTTGTGACCCTGAGGACGAAAGCCACAAGCTGAGGCCAGAAGGCAGGAAGAGAAGGAGCCCGGGTCCCTCGGGCACATACCCCTGGATGCTACCTCTAGCCTTGTTATGAGGGAGAACGAAACCTGTCCCTTGGTGAAGGCCGTGCTGCCTGGCATCTCTGGGACACAGAGCCAGAGTGAGGCCTGGGACCTTGTCCGTGTGGAACAGCTCCGTGTCCCCAGTCCCTAGCACAGTGCCAGGCACAGAGTGACCACTCAGAAAATGCTGGTTAAATTAACAAGTTGATTGAACCTTAAAACAAATGAACAAGTTATGCTCCGAGAGTGATGGTGATGGATAGCCTTGGAGAGATGCTGGGAGACCACGGTGATGAGGAGAAAACATTCCCCCAGAGTGACAGGTGCAGCGGCCCCGGGAGGCAGTGAGAAATGGTGGGGCCCGAGTTCTAGTCCTGCCGCTGCCCCTGTCTCGTGTGTGCCCCAGGGGACATCCGTCCTCCTCCCTGTGCCTCTCCTGTTGTAGGATAACCACCCCGCACAGGCTTGTGTGAGGGTGCTCTGAGTCCCAGCGTGAGGAAGTGCCTGGCTCCTGGTAGGGTTGGGTGAAGGTTGGCTACCCACCCTCTGTGCCACAGTTGCCTCATTTGGCAGAGAAGAGCTGTCTATGTGAACTCTGAGGACCCCCCAGTAGTCACCCCCACTGTTTCTCATCATCCCAGGAGGACTCCCTGGAGCAGCTTCCCTGGAGTTACCGGGAGAAGACCCGCTTTGGCCGCCTGGCTCAGGACCTGATTGAAGAGCTGGTCGGCTCCTGTCGGAGAAAGCCGTTTGCATTGGTCTGTGGCTCGGCCGAGTTTACCAAGGACATGGCCAGTTGCTTGCTGCACGCCGGCCTGGCCGAGGACTCCTACTTCCTCTTCTAGGTCTGGCCTCCCTTCCAAAGCCCAGGGGGGGGGGCTGCCATTGGGTCACAGGAAGGAGCCCAGACTGGAAAGAAGACAAGGGCGGAAGACCGTCCCTAACTCTCCAGGTGACCTTGGGCGAATGACTTTACCTCTGTGCACCTCCCTTTCTCATCTACCTGCCATGAGGTCACTGACTCTCTCAGGCTGGCATCCTGCGTGTGGAGGGAGGCGGGGGCTGCAGGAGCCCCAGGGAGGAGAGTAACCAGCCTGGCAGTCTGAGCCCCAGGATGAGTAGGAGTTGGCAGGAGAGGGGGCTTCCTTGGTTCCTCAGATTAGAGGGCTTTGGAGGGGCTCCCGCAGGACCCTGCCCTGCCGTGACTGTTGCAAAACCTACTTTCCCTGGGCTGTGTGTCCCTCTTGTGGCCTTAAGGCTGGCTCAGAGGAGGCGCTCGCTGAGTGTTTAGGGAATGACCATAGAGGCTGAGAGCTCTTCGGAGGAGGAACTCGCCTTCTGTTCCTCCAGTGCCGTGAGCATGACACAACGAAGGACTTGGGTTCTGTGACCTGACCACGTTCTCAGAGCGAGGTGGGGCCCTGGATTACCTTTATTTTTTATTGGCCCCGGGCCTTTCCTTCTGCAGACGGCTGCTCTCTTCCCTGGCTCTAGAGCCCAGCCCAGAGTCCTTTCTCCAGCAAAAGAGGCACGGAATCAAACACCCCTCCCTCCTGCAGGCAGCCAGCTCAGCCCACGCCTTAGGCTCAGGCGCCCTGGTGACGGTTGCTATGGAGATCTAAAGATAGAGCAGGAGTCAGGAGACCTGGGTCCGTCTCCCTGCTCTGCCCGCTGAGCGGCTGCTGATTCCGATCCACCCACCCCTCCCCTCCACCCCGCCCCCTCCATCCTGCATGGGACATGCCCTCCCCAGGGAACCCGGCGCTCCCGGCAGTGCACTGCAGTTAATGAATTCTGCTTTCGCAGCCTGGGCTCCAGTGTGCGGCACCAGCTCAGGCTGGCTACAGGCAATCCCAGAATTGGAATATTAAGCCGTGGCATCTCAGAGTTAGAGAACCATAGAATCATAGAGTTAGAATTTTACAGTCGTAGAACCGCAGTCCCCATCATATCAGAGATTAAAGTTCAAGATTCCAAAAAGCATCCAAGGTACCAGACTTATTGTATCCATGGGGAAACCAAGGCCAATGAGGCTAAGTGACCTGCCCAGGGTAAAACAGTTCACGGAGGGCCAGCTCTAGAAGCCAGGTCTCCCAGTGTCAGCCCCATGCTCAGAGTTCTGTGCCAGTGGTTTACAAACTGGGCTCCCGGGACACTAGGGTTCCTGACATGGCAGCAGTGAAGGGACAGCCAGATGGGGTCTCCAGACCCCCCTTCAACCAGAGCAGTTCTATTTTTTTTTTTACTATTTTTTTAATTGATGTCATAATAGTTTATAACATTGTGAGATTCCAGTTGCACATTATTATTTGTCAGTCACCACATAAATGTGCCCCTTTACCCCCTCAGCTCCCCCCTGGTAACCACCAAACTCTTCTCTCAGTCCATATGTTAGCTTATATTCCACGTATGAGTGAAGTCGTACAGTGTTTGTCTTTCTCTGTCTGGCTTATTTCACCTAACATAATACCCTCCAGGTCCATCTATGTTGTTGCAAATGCGACGATTTTGTCTTTTTTATGGCTGAGTAGTATTCCATTGTATATATATATACCACATCTTCTTGATCCAATCATCAGTTGAGGGACACTTGGGTTGCTTCCACATCTTGGCTATAGTGAATAATGCTGCAGTGAACATAGTGGTGCCTAAGCCTTTGTGGATTGTTGATTTCAAGTTCTTTGGATAAATACCCAGAAGTGGAATAGCTGGATCATAAAGTATTTCTGTTTTTAATTTTTTGAGAAGTGTCCATACTGTTTTTCATAGAGGCTGCACTAGTTTGCATTCCCATCGGCAGTGAATGAGGGTACCCTTTTCTCCACGTCCTTTCCAACATTTGTTAGTTTTGTCTTGGTGATTATAGCCATTCTCAAAGGTGTAAAGTGATATCTTACTATAGTTTTGATTTGCATTTCCCTGATGATTAGTAATGTTGAACATCTTTTCATATGCCTGTTAGCCATCTGTATATCTTCCTTGGAAAAATGTCTGTTGATATTTTCTGCCCATTTTTTGATCAGGTTATTTGTTTTTTTGTTGTTCAGTTGTGTGAGTTCTTTATATATTATGGAGATTAACCCCTGTTGGATATATGATTTGCAAATATCTTCTCCCAACTGGTGGGTTGTCTTTTCATTTTGATCTTGGTTTCCTTTGCCTTGCAGAAGCTCTTTAGACTGATGAAGTCCCACTTGTTTATTTTTTCTTTTGTTTCCCTTGCCCGAGTAGACATGGAATTCAAAAAGATCCTTCTAAGGCTGATGTCGAAGAGTGTTCTGCCCATATTTTCTTCTAGGAGTTTTATAGTTTCAGGTCTTACCTTCAAGTCTTTGATCCATTTTGAGTTAATTTTTGTGCATGGCGAAAGATAATGGTCTACTTTCATTCTTTGCATGTGGCTGTCCAGTTTTCCCAGCACCATTTATTGAAGAGACTTTCCTTTCTCCATTCTATGTTCTTAGCACCTTTGTCGAAGATTAGCTGTCCATATATGTGTGATTTTATTTCTGGACTTTCAATTCTGTTCCATTGATCTATATGTCTGTTTTTGTACCAGTACCATGCTGTTTTGATTATCAGTGCTTTTTAGTATATTTTGAAGTCAGGGGTTGTGATGCCTCCAGCTTTGTTCTTTTTTCTCAGGATTGCTTTAGCTATTCGGGGTCTTTTGTTGCCCCATATGAATTTTAGGATTCTTGGTTCTATTTCCATGGGGAATGTCATTGGGATTCTGATTGGGATTGCATTGAATCTGTAGATCGCTTTAGGTAATATGGACATTTTAGCTATGTTTATTCTTCCAATCCATGTGCATGGGATATCTTTCCATTTGTTTATGTCATCATCGATCTCGTTGAATAACGCTTTATAGTTTTCATTGTATAGGTCTTTCGCCTCCTTGGTTAAATTTATTCCTAGATATTTTATTCTTTTTGTTGTGATTGTAAATGGAGTTCTATTCTTGAGTTCTCTTTCTGTTATTTCATTATTAGAGTATAGAAATGCAACTGATTTTTGTAAGTTGATTTTGTACCCTGCAACTTTGCTATAGTTGTTGATTATTTCTAATAGATTTCTGATGGATTCTTTAGGGTTTTCTTTATATAAAATCATGTCGTCTGTGGGCCGGTCCCATGGCTTAGCGGTTAAGTGCGCATGCTCCGCTACTGGTGGCCCGGGTTCAGATCCCAGGCGCACACCGACGCACCGCTTCTCCAGCCATGCTGAGGCCGCGTCCCACATACAGCAACTAGAAGGATGTGCAACTATGACATACAACTATCTACTGGGGCTTTGGGGGGAAAAAAAAAAATTAAAATCATGTCATCTGCAAATAGCAAGAGTTTCACTTCTTCATTACCTCTTTGGATTCCGTTTATTCCTTTTTCTTACCTAATTGTAGAGCAGTTCTATTTTTATCCCATTTATATCTTGGAGCTTGGAGTCATTTTCATTTGTGCAAAAGAGTTTTCTTGTACTGCCCAAAAAGTTGCAACAAATCTCCTTGCTATGCCCTGTTCAGTAAATAATCATGACAAGCAGTTGGGGGATGGTACCAAAGGTTTCAAGCCAAGTTCCACAGGCAGAATTCCACGGTCACAAAGATGTGGGGAATACTGCATTGACCTTCGCCAAGAATCGTGCACATGAGCATATTAAAGGCTGAAGAGTCCGGTGGAAAAGATACTTTTTTTCATTTTGTTTAACCCAGTTTCCCGAGCTTATTTGCCTAGAGGACATTTTTAACCTCTAGAATCTTTTGAGACTAGCGTTGAGTGGAATATGCTTTGGGAACGCTGGTCTGCTGCACGGCCTCTTTTTAGCACAGTGTAATGAGCGGGAGGCCCTGCACTGCACCTCAGTCCCCAGCAGGACCTGGGATCTCTTACCACCTCGCCGGTGACTTGGGCAAGGCACTTTTCCTCTCTCAGGGCCTCTGGGTTGTGGGTGTCTTCCTCCACCCTTTCCTCTCCCTCAGCACATGCTATTGATTCTACTCACAGATACTCCCGGAGGGCCTGTTCCGAGCCAGACTCTGTTCTAGGCACGAGGAAATCACAGTGAACAAGGCAGATGCAGTTCTGGTAAACTCCATCGGGGAGCTAACAGCTTACAAGGAGGGCAGAAATGAAACCTGTAATTCTAGCAGGGATGAGTGTTCTGAAAAGGGAAGTAGGGAGTGCCAGGAGAGGTTATGGCGGGGCCGGCGACACGCCAGTGCACTGAGGACAGAGGTTTCAAAGGCAGTGCTCCCACTCAGACTCAGGAGTGGTGGGGGTCCCCACTTAAGGGGTGGAGGTCTGGGGCAGTTCTGGTACGTCTGTCTTTGTTCCATTTTAGATATTTGATGTTTAGGTATTAGACGAGGCCACCCAGTGATAACCAGCAGCTCATCTTGTCCTAGAATGTGTTGCCCTCCTGTCCCCTCACTCCATGTGGGGTCTGTGCAGTCTGGATACTGGTGGGGTCTCATCATGGGACAGGGGTGAGGACCCAGCCATGCCTTTGGTGCCAAGATGCCAGAAGGGCTCATATCACCCGGAAACTTGAGGGCTCGTGTTGGTCCTGTGCCTCCCAGGATGATAAGTGAGCCCAGGGAGAGGGCTGGTTGGGATGTGTGAGGGTGGTGGACCTCTTTGAACGGGGGGTGAGGTTCCCGTCAGCTGGCCCCTTCCTCCCATCTCTCCTGAGGATGCCCCGTTGCATGTCGTGGGCGGTGCGCTGTCAGGTGGCGGGAGCAAAAACGACAGCTGCCTTAGTTCGGTCTCTCCGTGTTTTGCCTGCACCACCTCAGCATTCCCTCCTTGGTCTCTGGCCTCCAGCCGCTCCCCCCACACCTGCTTCCATACTGCAGCCACACCGATTGTTTTAAATTGCCGTAACAACATGAGGTCTACCCTCTTAACACATTTCTAAGTGTACGATATGTTGTGGACTGTAGGTACAACGTTCAGTACAGCAGGTCCCAGAGCTTATTCTAGCAGACAGATCTGAGCCTGTCACTCCCTTGCTTAAAACCCCTCAACGGCTCCCTGTTGTCCTCAGCTCGGCTCGCCTTTCCAGACTCATTCTCCTCCCCCCAACTCTTCGTTCCCTTGCGTCAGTCAGTTCCTTCGCATTTGCTGCCCCTTCTGCCTGGGCCTTCTTCCCACCCTCCTGGCCTCCTCTCGCCTTTGCCTCCTTGTCTTCTGAGGGTGTAGCTCAGTGCCCCCTCCTCAGAAGCCTTGCCTGCCTCTGCCACTCCAGGCTAGATGAGTGGGCAGATTCTTGTGCGTTCCTCTGTGGCTGCACTTCTCAGACTGTCTCATTTGCATGTGAGCACATCCAGGGCCCACACTGAGGCCTGTTCGTTGTGTGCCCAGCATGGGAGGGTTCTCAGTACATCCTGAATGTCCAATTCCTGAATAATAAACAACTAAGATTCGTGGAGTACTTTACAGGTTGCAAAATGTTCTTCATCTACACTGAAGCACATAATTGTCACCAAAATGCATACTGTTTTATTACCCCAATTTACTGATGAGGAAACTAAGCTTTTGAGACATTAAGCGGTTCTTCAGGGTCATGTAGGGGTACACAGATTCCAGCATGCTGCAGTTGTTACGAAGGCTGTATGTGACACATGAGCACACCAGGAGATGTGTATGAAGATTTTCATTGCTGCACTGTTTGAAATAGCAAAGAAGAAAAACTACCTTTATGTCCATCAATAAAAGAATAGAGAAATAAACTGTTGGGTCTTCGTACAGTGGAATACCATACAGCAGTTAAAATGAAGGAACTGGATCTACATGTGTCAACATAGACTAAATCCAAAAAAACATAATAATTGAGTGAAAAGCAAATTGTGAAAGGAGTACAGTGAGAGATCAATATCTGCAGAGTTTAAGAACACGCAATAATGCCACGTGCTCAGGAAGGAGATAGACCAGCTTCAAGGACGTGGTGACCTGTGGAGACAGAGGGAGGGGAACGGGGTGGGGGCTTTTTTGTCTCTATCACTTGATCATAAAAACATTTGAAATGAATATGGAAAAGTCGAAGCATCACTGACGTCTGCTTTATTATGTTCTACTTTTTTTGTGTTTGAAATAGATCCATAATTAAAGTTTTTTTAAAAAAAGATTAAATATGCCTGGTCAATGCACTTCTGAAACTAGAGGCTTAAAAACATTTGTTCCCTCTCCCCCACCTTGGGGTGGGCTGTGCCCTTTTATGCCTTCAAGCTTTTTCCTTTTGTGCCTCCACGCTTGTCTTTGAAACTACAGTCATGCGCCACACGATGACATTTCCGTCAACGACGGACCACATGTACGACGGTGATCTCATAGGATTAGTACCCTGTGGCCTAGGTGTGGAGTAGGCTCTAGGTTTGTGCAAGTGCACTCTAGGATGTTCACACAACGACCAAATTGCTTAACGACACATTTCTCAGAACATATCCCCATCTTAAGGGACGTGTGACTGTATTGTGAGCACCTACTGTGTGCCCTGGTCTAGATAAAACAGTAGGTGGTATAAAGTGTCAGCACTCCTAGCTTACATGCTGCCCCCTCTGCTTGTCCCTCTTCTTTTCCTCATAAACTCAAACCAGAATGACTGTCCAGACACCACAGTTTTGGACTCTTCTTTTTTCTTTGTTTCATTTCGTTTTCCTTTTTAAGTGAGGCAGACCTAGGTTCAAATCTCTTATTGATTCTGTGAGTATCCAGGGCAAGTAACTTGGCCTGTCTGAGCCTCAGTTTAGGCATCTATAAAATGGGGATGGTGGCACTGTCTCCCAGGGTTGCGTGAGGATGATGCGCGAGCACAGCCCCTGGCCCGGAGTGGGGGTGGGAGCCCAGTCCCCTCCTTTCTCTCCTCTCCCTGGTGGCCCCAGCAGTGCCTGGCTCATGACTGGTCTCTGAGGACAGCACTTCTTCTCAAACTTTCACTATCGAGAACTCTCCTTTTTATTATTTTTCCCATGCTTTGGAAGATTTTGATCCCAAATTGCGTGTATTAAGTCATTATTAATTTATCTCACATTTTTTATTAATCAAAGACATAGATAGCTGCCCCTCAGAGCTTCTGATCTGTATGACCAGCTGGGAGCTGCACGTGGTTAACGTAATTCCAGCCAGAGGCAAAGGACTGTGTGTGGTCTGGGTGACCTGAGGAGGGCTAAATGTAGATGCATGGGCGTCCTTTTCCTTTCAGTGGCTGTGAGCCTTGCCTAGGGCGGGGGTGCTTCCACAGTCCCTCACTGACGGGCAGGGCTGAGTTTTCCATGCCAGGCTCTAGCAAGGGGCCATCCCACAGGGCTCACTCCAAATAGATGGTGTGCACCAGTGCCTCGCGGAAGAGCGTGGGGTTCACGTGCTGGGAGGTGACAAAGCTGTCTGCGTGCGGGTCCCACCAGCTCTGGCTGGAGACCACCATGTTGTCCTGCTCCTTGATCCCGATGCTGGTGGAGAACACGAGCTTGTAGCAGGGCGGGGTGGCAGCCTTGACCAGGTCCTGGATCTTGGCGCTGAGCACCGTGCCCAGGTGGGCACACTGGGCCGGCTGGTGGGCCACATCGGCCCGCTTGGAGGGCAGGTGGGCCTGCATCAGCACCTCTACCCAGATGCAGGGGAACTTCACCTCCGGCCTGCCCGACCAGAAGGGAACCCGGAAGGGGGAGACGAGGGAGGTGACGGTGGGAGAACATCGCATTCGGGTGTGAAGCCTCTGATGTTGGGCGTGGACCCCTGAGTTGGAGCATGTGGGTTGGAACAGTGGGATGGAAAAGGGAACACAGAACCTGGAACAAGAAAATGACTTTATAACTGTGTCGTGGTGTGCAGAGGTTGGCCTGGCTTCCAAGTGGCTCAGCCTATTATAAGTGCCCTAGGGCCCATGGCCTGACTCTCCCCCCGCCTGGCACCCCCAGGCCGCTGGCCCACACCTGCTTCTGGATGATGCTCATGGGCCCTGGTGGTTCAGCTGGAGCCGACTGTGTTCTCGAAGATGTCCGATTCTGTAAGTGAAAATGAGCATGGAGGTGAGCAAGATTGCTGAACATCTCCCGAGTGCCAGGTTTTAGTCATCCGTTCCAGGCTGGGTTTGCCCCAAAGTAGACTCTGAGCAAGGATCTCAGTGCAAGAAGTGTATATGGGAGGAGATTCAGGGAAGCATGGGGAAGCAGTGGGGGAGGAGAGCCAGCAAAGGGTGTGCTGATGGGCAGGCTCCCCTGGGGGGCAGCCAGAGCTCATGGGCTGGAGTCCCACCATAGGACTGCAGAACACACCTCAGAACCATCCCGCTGAGGGGCGAGGGAGCTGGGCATTTATCTACCAACACCTGTCGTCCCTCAGGGGCCGAGGCTTGCTCCCAGGGCTCCTGGGGGTGGGCTCAGCGCCTGGCAGCCAGCGAAGCCCTTAGGCAGGGAGACACAGGAAGCCCGGGGCACGTAGGAACTGTCTGCAGTTTCTCCGGGTGGGCAGGGTGAGAGAGGGCCCATCAGCAATGTCCGTGAAGTTATCTCGCTTACTTCTCACCATCTTTAGAGAGCAGTAGCTTCCCCATTTTGTAGGCAAATGGATGCCCAAGAGGTAAAGCAGCTGTGGGGGAAGTGGAGTCCTTGCATGAGGACAGCGCTCCGTCGCTCACCCCTCCCTCCCCACGCCCCCTCTAGTGCACCGTCTGGCCGGTGAGTGTTGAGGTGGCATCTGTTGGATGAATGGATGAGCCGGTGGAGGCCACGTGGCTGGGTTAGAACTGCTCTTCTGTAAAATGAAGACAGGACTTCCTTTCCTCCCAGGGCTGCTTTGAGCCGTAAAGGACATTGTGTAAGTAAAGGGCCCAGCACTGTGCCTGGCCCACAGCAGGTCTCGGTGAGTGGGAATTCCCTGTCTCTGCCCCCTCTGAGGGCAGCAGGGGTCTCTACCAAGAAGTGACCTTCATGCCCAGCTCAGTGACCACCGTCAGGGAGCTGCCGCTGAGCCTCCAGATACAGGGCTCCAGGGAATCCAGGATGTCTCCGCTGCTCCATCCAACTAGCCCTGAGGCCTGGCCAAGTTGCCCCCATGTTAACTCAGCAGGCAAAGCAATAGCCTGCCTCCCCCCATGTTGCTCCAGAGGAGAATGCTGCCTCCGTCTCCCTCTCATATTTTCAGCCTCTCCCTGAAGAGCTGCCTCCTTCCTCCCCTCCCCTCACCCCTCAACCCACTGTCACCTAGCTCCACCATGTGCTCTCGGTAAGGTCCCTGGCGTCCAGAGATCATTTTTCAGCAGCATTGGTTGCTGTAGTCAGTTCCGTCCTTTCTGAGCCTCAGTTTCCTGAATGGTATGATAACTCCTACCTCACCAGATATTCTGAGGACTAAACAGCTCCTCCGTTCATGTGTTCAGCAGACATTTCTGAAGACCTGCTTGTGTGCAGGCTTTCTGCTGGGTTCTTGAGGATCCTGACTTTGGAGGTGGCCACATTCTCCCGGGGCCACAGATGCTGTTATAACCAATGTAAAGAGCCTGGCACTCTGCCTGGTACATAGTGGACACTCAGAGAGTGTGGGGCTCTGTTGCGTCTTTCTGCCCTCTCTGGGCCTCAGTTTCCACAGCCAGAAAATGGATAGGAAGAGGGGGTTGGATTTGCTCTCTGAAGTCCTCTCCAGCCCTGATGGCCCAGTGCCATGGCCCCCTCCTCTCAGTCTGCCACTCGCCCTCCGCCAAGCCCTTGCCTCTCACCTTGAGCTCTCCGGTGAGCCTGCAAGCAGTGAGGAGGCTCCGGAGGCTGAGCATGGCAGCTTCTGCTTCTGGACTTTGTGAAGCTCGGCTGGCCCCCTTCTTGATGGGAGACCTGATGAGGAGCGCTGCTCCCCTGCCCAGGATGGCCAGTGGCCTGAGGGGAACACAGGTGGGCAGGTTGGAGGCAGAAGGAGCCTGGGTTCTCAAGGAAGAAGGCTGCAGGGGTCTCGGGCCCCGCTCTGCTAGTCCAGGCTTCTACAAGCCTCTGTGCCAAGTCTGCACCAGCCCAGACCTCCCTTCCTCCCCACACCTGGGCCTCCACGTGGGTAGAAGCAGTGTCAGGGCAGGAACACAGGCTTTCGAGCTAGTCAGACGTAGGTTCAAGTCTCAGCTCTGCCACCGAGCAGCTGTGTGGTCTCGGGCAAATCACTTCATATCTCTGAACTCCACTTTCCTCCTCTGTAAGCTAGGGATGCTTCTGTTCCTTCTCTCAACAGATATTTACCGAGCACTTCATCTCTGCCATGGGCTGAAATACAGCAGCGACAACACGCAGATCCCTGTTCTCCCAGTGATCACATGCTGGGGGAGACAGACAGTAGACAGCTGGGGTCTCACAGGGCAGTACTGCCCCTAGGGGGTGTTGGGAAGCGCTGGGGACACTAACACCTCCTCACAGGCCTGTGAGGATTAAGTGGGATAAAGGGCACAAAGTAGTGAGTGTTGGCCTGGCACACAGTGGGGGCTCAATAAATGCTTGTTGGATAAATGAACCAATAGCAATTCTCTCTGAGCCCTGATTACCAGTGAAATGTAGCTGGTAATCCTTCCTTTGCAAAGTTGAATAAAGATTTTTAACTTTGTTTAAATTAATGAATTTAAATTAATAAATAGAGCTTACTACATGCCGTGTACTCTTCTTCTAAATCCTGTGCAAGTATTAACTCATTATTCTCATTTTACAGAGGGGGAAACTGAGGCACGGAGGGGGAGGTTAAGGGACCTGCCTGAGGTCACATAGCTTGGCTGTGGCTGGATATGAATGTGCCTGGCAAACAGTAGTAGCTCAATAGTTGCTTTATTGTGGAGCAGGGAGGTTTTAGGCTTGGTATCCAGTGCAAGTTAGGGCACTCGGGAAGGCTCCCACGCTGAGCTGTTCTCAGTGCCTGAGCTCTGGGTGTGAGTGGGTAGCTGAGGGGAGTTGGTGGGGTGGAGTGTGGTGGGAAGGATGAGAAGGGGTGAGGACAGGAGATCCCAGAGGGGTAAGAGGAGGCAGTAGAACACTCCAGACTACACCCTGGAGTCATAATCCTGGGACAGCCTCTCCTGAGGCGGGGAAGGACTCTAGGGGAGTTTCCTCTAGTGCGCCTTGGCTTTTTAAAGGGCCCAGCTGGCCCAAAGAGGCAGGACTAACTGGCCATCAAAGAGGAGGGGAGAGGTTGGGCCTGCGGGAAGCTTCCTTTGTGAGCCTCCCACCCCTCTGGCTCCTGGCCCTGCGAATCTTCCTCCGGGACCCCCTTCCGTCAGACTTCCCAGTGACCCCACCTGGTGGCTCAGAGCGCCAGCCTGCAGCTCTGCAGTCCTGGGTTTGCCACTTACAGGACGTGTGATGCTGGGCATCACCTCACCCCAGTGTCTTCATCTGTGCAGTGGCGACGATGGTGCCCACCCAGAGGGTGGTGTGAGGGTAAAGGAAGGGACCCACATAGAGGACTTAGCCAAATGCCCAGCCCAGTACATGGTCTTTCAAGTTATCACTCAGGGTGCTTCTGTAGCACTCGTCCACCTGTAAACACACAGACACCTGCTGTGCACAGCTTCACAATTTACAAAGCCCTTTCACCTCTTGGATCTCGCATTTAGCCCTCACAGCAGCCCAGCGAGGCAGAGCGGGATTAGTCACCCCCTTCACAAATGTGGAAACTGAGGATCAGGGAGGGGGTGACTTGCCTAAGTTACAGTCCGTCAGATGTGGAATGTGGGTCCAAACCCAGGGAGATTCGAACCCAAATCTGTCACTCTTTCCGCTAAACCATGGATAGTAGCAGAGACCCAGCATTGGGGAGGTCAGCTCCCATGAGGGGTTCCATTCTCTGCCCCAGCTCTCGCCCTGTCCCGGGACTGCGGGCGCCCACACTGCCCAGTCCCAGCTCTAGGGCAGGCCCTTTGCCATGCAGGGCCTCAGTTTCCCCATCTGCGATGTGGGGACAGTCCTCCTGCCCTGCAGGTTGGGAGCTTCAGTAAGGTGTGGAAGGGCCTGGAGTTGGGTGGGCCCCACAAATGGTGACCATCCAGGCTCCCTCCCCTTTGGCCCAGGAGCTGGAGGCTGTGAAGGTCACGCCCTTGTCCGGGGCTCTTGGGAAACCTCATCTTTGGCCTCTGGTCTTCTTGGACATCATTCCCGGGGTGTGGCCTTCACACCCAGCCTTTGGGGACAGGGACAGGGCAGAGCGACTGTGAGAGAAAAATAGAGACTCAGAGAGACGGGAGAAAGCGGGAGGGGATGTGGCTTCCTCCTCTCAGCTCAAGTCCCCGCCCTGGGGCTGGTGTGTGGCTCCCAGGGGTGGGGGAACTCAGCAAGACCCCATGGGCCCCCTCCGGCTGTCCCCGGGGACTCCAGCCCACCACCAGCCTTGGCTCCCTGGGGCCTGCCTCCCCTGCCTTCAGCTTTCTCTCTTCTTGGCCCTTCACCTCTCTCTCTCTCCTGGTTCTCTTTTCTCCTTCCCCTCCTCGTCATAGAGGGGTCCCCTGACCCCCACACACCCACTCACACTGTGCTGACCCTGTGCCTTTCTGTCAGGCCCCAGCAGAGGAAGTCAGGGATGCGATGCACCCATCTTGCTCCAGGCAGGGCTGGCCCCTGCTGACGTCGGGAGCAGAGGGTGGGGTGCTCCTAAGTGTCACTACCTCCTGGCCTCTGCCACCAGGCCCACACTCATGGGAAGCTCCCCTAAGTCCCCAGGGCTCTGGTTAATGGAGAGAGGTGGCTCCCCGGGGACCAGCCAGGAATTCCCGGGGGTGGCACGGCATCCCTGCTCCCTGCCCTCTGCCTCACCCCATTTGTCAGCCCAGACCTCTGTGGAAAACGGGGGCATTAGGCAGCACCCTCGGTGTCCCATGAGCTCCATCCCTGTACCCGGGTACAGTGACAGAATGCACATAGGTAAACAAAACTGGCTTAGAGAAGAGCCCCAGGTACAGAAGTGCACCCCCGAGCTCGGTGAGCGTGTGTACTCGGAGATGTGAACATTCAGGCACAGATGGGCACACCCGGACGTAATAACTACCCTGAGACACAGACCTGTACACCAGCAGATAGCCGAGGACCCGCAGAAATAGACATGCACTTATGAAGATAAATGTGCACATGGGGAGAGGCACATAGCCCCCGAGACTGTTGGCACACGCACAGCTGTGACATTTGCACTCAGAAGCAAATATACACCCAGAGAGGGACATTGCCTCAGAAATCTTCGTATAGATCCAGAGAGAGCAGGTACATGCAGGTCTAGAAGGCTAGCCATAGACATGGAGAGAGACGCGTGTACATGCAGAGACAGAAGTATGTGTGATCCGTGTGTGTGCAAAGAAACGGATATGAATGCACAGTGATGGGTGCAGTCACAAGGGCGTGTTCACACTCAGAGAAAGACAATCACCCACAGAGAGACGAGTGCACTTGGGGCCCAAGGCATAGACACTAAGATGGGTTCATATCCCCGAGGAACCAGTGTGACCAGATGATAACACAGGTACACCCAGAGACGGACAAGCGTGCACAGCGACAGAAACGGGCACATGGCAGCGGCCCCTTCCCCCAGACATACTCACAACGCGCCGTCAGGGACAGCCCTGTGTCCGCTAGCTCTGGGGTGCTGCAGAGCCAGCCATGCAGAGGAGCGTCATCTGTATTCCCAGACACCCCTGGAAGTTGGAGGGTGGGTCCTGAGCACGATACTGGCAGGTACCTAGGGTTGACTGTCCCGTGAGCGTGAGCGGCTCAGGTGCTCCCTAATGACTGTGGTGGGCAGCGGCCTTTGTTCCTTCTCCACCACCTCCCCTGGGGACCAGGAAGAAGCCGTGGCCAGGCTGCTGATGGGGGGGGGCCGCCAGGAGAGGGAGGCTCCACCCTGGGGTGACTTCAAGGAGAGATGGGTTAAAAAGAAAAGGGCAAGAAGACCTGAGGTCTGCGTAGCGTTTGGAGCTCACATAAATGGATCGCAGGATAGGGGAAAACACGCATTCCGAGCTTACTCTGTGCTGCACTCTTCTTCGCACTGCACGTGTCTTAACCCATTTAGTCCTCACAGTGCCCAACAGGTAGATGCCATCTGCGTTTCACAGGTGAGGAAATGGAGGCCCAGAGAGGCAAAGTGACTTGTCCCAGGTGACACAGCTACTAACTGCCAGAGTTGTGATTTGAACTCATGTGGTCCTGTTCTAGGAGCTGCCTGCCTAACCACCACACCAGACCACCCACTCCACTGGGCAGGGTTAAAAGCACACGCTTTGGACACAGAGAACTATGGGCTCAAATCAACAAGGATGCTTCCTAGCTGTTTGTCCTTGTGCAGTTCATTCCATAAATGGTTGCTGAGCACTTAGGATGTGCTGGGGAGGATATGCTGGGGAGGATGTGCAGCAGGGATAGAGCCAAGTGAGAGGATGTGCTCTGGGCTGAGCCCCATGCTGGGCACTGAAAGGAAAGCCCAAGAAAATGGAGGGTAGTCACAGAAGAAC
Source organism: Ceratotherium simum simum (assembly GCF_057802395.1). Taxonomy (NCBI): domain Eukaryota; kingdom Metazoa; phylum Chordata; class Mammalia; order Perissodactyla; family Rhinocerotidae; genus Ceratotherium; species Ceratotherium simum. Next base: position 5,137,731 of record NC_141921.1, read on the forward strand.
CAGCTAGCCAGAGTGCAGGGTCCTCTCTGTGCGAGGGGTACACCCAGGGAGGGGGCACTCTCCTAGCTTGGGGTGGGGTCAGGACAACTCCCTGGAGGAGGTGACAACATTTTGAAGCATGAGTAAGAGTCTGTCAAGAAGGGCAATCCAGGCTTGGGGCACAGCAGGTGAGGAGAAGGGAGAGAGAGGCCGGTGGCTGGGATGTGGAGCTCAAGGTGAGGAGAAAGTCTGAGATGTGCTGGGGGTGGAGGGAGTGTCCCGAGGAGGCATGAATGCCAAGCAGAGGACTTTGGATTTTATCCCGAGCAGACCTGTGACATGGTCAGATTAGCATGTTAGAAAGATCGGAGTAGATTGTGGTTTGGGGTGGGCAGGGAGCGGGCGAGAGCAGAGACACGCAGGCCCGTGAGGAGACTGCTATAATGCAGGGGAGAGATGGTGAGTCTGGGCAGTGATGGCTTCAGAGGTTGTTTCAGAGCCTAAAGTGGTGACCAAACTCAAGTGCGACCAGTGGATGTGGGGATGAGGAGAAGGGAAGTCGAGGCAGCTCCCACATTTCTGGCTTGGTGGATTGGTTGTGCCACCACCTTGAATAGGAAAGACCAGCAGAGAAGCAAGTTTGGGGTGGGGGAGCAATGAGTTCAGTTTGGGAGCTGTTGATTTTGAGGGGCCTGAGGGGCACTATGGTGGTTACCATTGGTTGCCAGCCCAACAGCCATCCTTGCCTTGCTATTTGCTAACCAAATCCTGGTTTTGTTGTGGTAGCAACACGCCTAGTCTTAGGGGATGAATTGTGCTGTGCCAATCAGGTAAGCTGCTCCTCTCCGTCAGTGACGTTCTAGGACTGGGTGTGTGTCTTAGTCTGGGCTCTCCCAGAAGCAGGCCTTGAGACAAGGGTTGAATGCACGTGGTTTATTTAGCAGAAAAGGGGAGCACTGATAGGATTTAGTGACCAGGACACAAATAGTTTGACTGTAGTGGATGAGTGCAGCCCAGCAGACCTTGGAGGAAGGAGGGGAGGGGAGACAGTGAAGGTAAGAAGTATAGACACTGCTTCAGGAAGCTGGGCTGTGAAAGCCAGCAGGTGGACAGGGTGGGAGCCGGGGGGAGCACAGGCTCCTGGAAAGTGTGTGTATCCCCAGCCCCCGCCTCGATGGGAGCCCTGCATGTGCTTACGTGTGCATGGGAGAAAGCCAGGCAGGCAGGAGAGGCTGAGGACATGGAGAGGTAGGTCCCTGAGCCAGTGGGAGGGGTGGGCTCCGGGCATAGGTGGAGGGATTGGCCTCGGACAGGAGGTGGGGCCACCATCCCTTGAGGCTGGAGGGAAGGAGTGCGTGAGAGCTCACAGACAGGGTAAAGGCTGTAAGAGGGAGGGTTTCTGCTTGACTTGCCTTTTTGTTCCTCGGGAGGGGGTGGGGTCATCTGCAGGGAGACGTGGGGATGCGCTGTCTCAGGGAGACTGGTGACCATCTGGGGTGATGTCTGTGGAGAGTGAGAGAGAGAGCCACCTAGGGAAACACGGAAAGGCTGGAGTAGACCTGAGACCCTAGACGAGGCTGGAGACCACGAACGGGTGCTGGTGGTGACTACACAGTGGCAGACTCCGCCCCGCAGTGCTCAGGGGTCCAGACACACACGGGAGGGTGTGGCCAGCTGGGCTTGTCCAGCAGGTGTCGTGAAAGGAGAGCAGGATGCTCCTGACCCTGGAACCTAAGCTCAAGAGGGAAGGTGGGGCCAGGGGCATGCCAGGTGGGAGGAGGACAGCAGGGAAGAGACCAGCGTGGCGAAGAGAGGCGGCTGTCCCTGGGGTGGGACGAACGTTTCAGAGGTGGGATGATGGGGGGGATGGCAACTCCAGGGTGTAGTCACAATAATGGTGACAGTCTTTCATTATGGATGGCTCCATCGATGCCGTCACGGCCCGCCCGCGCTGTGGCTTTCACCATTCCCGGGCATGCAGACCGCTTCTGCCTGCAACCCCTGGACTTCCGGCCGTTCATAGGCAGGTTGGAAATACCCGGGGTGGGGGGTGATGCCCTCACGCAGCCTTCACCCGGGGCAGCTGGCAGTGGTGGATACACCCTCCGCCTCCTCGCCGCCCAGTGGAGCAGCTTGGGGCCAGAATCTACACCGTCTCCCCAGAAGCCTGGGGGGTTGAGCCTGGGTTGCCCACAGTGGTCAGCTGCTCATCAGCACACCCTGAACCGGCTTCTTCTCGTCCCTGTGTCACTCCTCCATCCCCACCTGTGCCTCCTGGGATCACCTCCCAACTAAACCACTTGCCCTCCAGTCCTTGTCACAGGCTCTTTCTGTGGAGCGGCTCAACCCAAGAATGCGGCTCAAACCTGTGAGCTTCGTTTCCTCCTCCATAAGGGGGGTGCCTGATGTGTAATTCTGAAGTTGGGAGGACACAACCCCACGCTTAGCCCCATGCCCAGCACCTAGAGGACTGAGTCAGCGCCCTCTCTCACGTGCACAGTAGTGTTTAATAAAAGTCTCCAGCCCTCAGACTGCCCGGGACAGCTGACGCTTTCTGTGCCTGCCAATCAAGCGCCCCAGCTAAGCCGATCCGTCAGGCCTGACTCTTCCTGAGCACCTGCCAGGTGGCCTCCCATGCTGGCAGCAGAGGGCTCCCCGGGGACCTCCCGACAAAAGGATGGCCCAGAGGCAACCTGTGGTCTGGCAGGTGAACGTCTGAATTCCTCCCAGGTAAATAAAAGTCGTTCTTGCTCCTGTGCAGTGAGCCGGGCACTGCTGAGACGGCCCGTACGTCGTCTCCTCTAATCCTCATGGCAGACGGCCGGCTACTGCGCGCGTGACTCCTATTGCACAGTCGGAGGCTGGGCCTCAGAGAGGGTGGGTGACTTTCCCAGGCTCCCACAGCCCGGCAGTGAGTGGTAGAGCCGGGATTCAGACCTTGTCCATCAAACCAGAGCCCGGGCTCCCCACTGGGAGGCCGGAATGTGCCACGTTGACCTCAGATGCCCCCGCCTGGTGCAGGCTCTGCGCAGAGAAGGCGCTTAGGAAGGAGAGTTGGGCTGAAGTGAACCAGACTCCCAGAGGGAAGGGAAGGACCCTATCTCTGTTGGACACAGAGCCCTCGAGGGCATTTCTGCAGCCCCAGCTCCTAGCACAGGGCCTGGCACGTAGTGATGTTCAAGCAAGGTTTGTGGATCAATAAAGGAGTGAACATTTAATATTCTTGGCCAGAATTTACACTGTGGCCCGGATCCATGATGCGTTAGGAGTTGCACGATGTGATTTTCCCGTTCTGTTATTCCTGTTGCATTCTTCCATGAAGAAGCTTTCCCTCCCCAGCTGTCCACTACAGCCTCCTTCCCTCTCCCTCCGAGCTGATCTAAGCGTGTCTGAAGGATGCTTGTCCCACCTGTCCCACTAGTTAGAGGCTCATTTCAGCTCCCCCGGGGTGGGGGATGGGAAAGCCTGGAGCAGCGCCCACTATATGCTTTAGCATACATTATCACGTCTCCTTTCCCTGTCGGCAGACTGAGTGGCCCAACTGGACAGAGGAGTCAGACCGAGACCTAGAGGAGTTAGATGACTCGTTCAAGGTCACCTGGCAAGTTAGAGGCTGACCTGGGATGGATCCCCGATCTGCCCAGCCCCAAACTCATGCCCTTTCTCCACCACCAAATCCCCTCCAGCCCCAAGTTGCTAGTTGCTTCCTTCCCTGATAGAGTGTGGCCGGTGCAGATCTCAGAACGTGTAAACCTGGGGACACTAGATCCGTCACCTTAGAGTGGAGGGAAGCAAGCACCTGGGCATCAGCTTACTAATTCGAGGGGCCCATGAATTATTCACACTGCCATTAACGTGGAGGCCGTTTGAACCTCACCTCTCTTTCCCCTGCTCCAGACCCTCAGATCCTGGCCTGCTGGAGCTCTGCAGACCTGTGGGGCCCCGGGGAGGACATGCTGGTGGAGCTGGGGCCCTGTCTGCTGCTGGCAGTGGCACTGCTGGGCCCAGGCCCTGGGGCCCAGGCCATGAAAGGTAGGAGCTCCTGGGGCCAGGCGGGGCCAGGAGGAGGGGAGCGGGGTGGCAGGCAGCAGTGGGGTCTGGGGAGGTTTCTCTGTGGGAGGGCCTTCTGGGGAAGCTGGCTGAGTTGAGGATGTATTTGTTTCTGAGACTGGGCAAGACAGTATTTACTGAGTGCCTGCCGAGTGCTGGATGCTTAATGTGTATGATTGTACTGAATCTTCACAACAAACTGCAAGGTAGGTATTAGTCCCCCAGTTTACAGATGAGGAAACTGAGGTTTGAGAAGTTAGGTAACCTGTCCAAGGCTGCAAGGTTACCAAGGGTGAAGGGACAGGCTCAGGGAACTATTAAACATCTATTGGAAGGAGTCTTTATTCTGCACTATACCATTCCTGAGAGCCTGCTGAACTTCCCCTCTGCCAGCTAAGTGAGATCAGGATTTCTTATTACGGCATTCAATGCCCTCCGAGTGTTGGCTCCCATTTCTATATAGTAACAAGCCTCGGTTCCCTGCATCCCTTGGGCATCCCATGCTCTGGCAGAGGGTCACACCCTCTTCTGGAGATGCTTCACTCTCGGGGCCTTCCCCCACTGTCCTCTCTACTTGGAAGGTCCCTTTTCTCTTTTTCCACTTGAGGACATCTGGCTCATCCATCAAGCTTGGGTCAAACACCACCTCCTCCAGGAAGCCTTCCAGATCCCTTCATCAGCCTCAGGCGCTTCCTCCTTGGAGCTCCCATAACCCTCTGCCGGCACCCTGGTTCCCCATCGCTTTGTGCTGCTCCAGCCCTCCGAGGGTTGTGTTCCTGGCTGTGAAGCTAGGGCGATATCATTTCACCCATCTTCAAGGGGCACACATGTAGTTGGGGCTCAGCAAACAGCCAGCAGTACCTCAGTTTCCTGCAGGCTCAAGAAGGGCTCAGGAGGGAAATGTAACTTCCCAGTCACCTAGTCGGTGGCAGAGATGGGCTGGGTACCCAGGCGTCTTGCTCCATGCCTGGGTGGTGGGAGGAGCTAGCTGTTCCCATTTTCCAGCCATGGGGACATCAGTGGCCTTGGGGTCACCTTAGAGGTCAGGGTGCCTGGCTGAGTTCTAGAGGACAAGGCCTCCACTTGTGCTGGCACCCGGGGCCTCCTGGGCCACAGGAGTTCTGCTCCTATGCTCTCATGGCTTTTCCTGTCCTGTGGGAAGGGCTGGGGGAAGGCCAAAGACAGGCACTGGACAGAATGTCCCTCTGTCCTCTTGCCATGAATCAAACACTGTTCCTGCCCTGGCCAGCCCCAGGGGCCAGGCGGGGAGCTGATAATGTGAGCTAGGTGTGTGTCTTGCAGCCCTTGCCTGGCTTTATCTCATCAGTGCTCAGAGCCACCCAGCAAAGGAGGGGTCATTATCCCATTTTGCAGATGCACGACTGAGGCCCGGGGAGGCTAAGTGATCGTGAGTCTGAGCCTTCGTTTATGTCAGTTCCTCCCTCCAGATCTTCCCCAGCTAACAAAAGCTTCTTGTTCTTCCCAGTCAAACTCAAATATCGCCTCCTCTGTGAATCTTGTCCCTCCCCTGACAGTGCTGGCCCCAGCAAGGTTGGCCTCCTCCCTCTGGACCCCAGACCCCCTGTGCAGCCACCGCATAATCACACTGCATGGCTTTGCCTCGTTTTCCTGACTCCTCCTTCCCACCCCCCAACTGTGAGCTCCAGGGAGGGACCCATGCTGAGTCAGCACAGGCCTGGTTCAGGGCACATGCTTGGTGACTTGCCTTCTCCTACAGGAACTTTGGTTAACTGCATTCTTTAGGATGCTTTTAGGGCCGGCCCCGTGGCTTGGTGGTTAAGTGCGCGCGCTCTGCTGCTGGCAGCCCGGGTTCGGATCCAGGGTGCGCACTGACGCGCCGCTTCTCCGGCCATGCTGAGGCCGCGTCCCACATACAGCAACTGGAAGGATGTGCAGCTATGACATACAACTATCTACTGGGGCTTTGGGGGGAAAAATAAATAAATAATTAAAAAAAAAAAAAAAAAAGGATGCTTTTGGTTGCAAGTGACAGAAACCCAACCTGGATGAGTTTAAGCAAAACGAGGAATGCACTGGCTCTGTAACTGGGAGGCGGGAGTGTAGCTGGGCGAGGCTCTGGGTTGCCGGCAACCAGGGCTCTTGGCTTCAGGGCCACTTCCACTTTCACATGGCTCTTGCCGTCTGCCGACAAGCTTTCTCTGTGGGCCCTGAGCACCGCGCTGCCCAGGCCTCTCACTCCCAGCCTCGGACTGGGGAGGAGAGGGCTCTCGTCCAGGCATTCTGCAGGCCAGTCACTGTGGTAGTGGTGGGGCCAGGATTGCCCAAGGGTCATATGTCCAGCCCTGGGCAGGGAAGGGTGAGGCAGGGTTACTACATGGAGGCAAGGGAGGGGAGAATTGTCTAAAGTCGGGAGCGTGTTGTTGCAAGAGGTGGAGGAATGGATTGCTGGGCAGACCAAAGCAATAGATGTCAGCGACAGCAAGTGACTTCCTTTCTGAGCCTCCGTTTTCTCTTCTGTAAAATGCGGTCAATAACACCTGCCCTGCCTATTCTTTTTTTTCTTTTTAGTGAGGAAGATTGGCCCTAAGCTAACATCCGTTGCCAATCTTCCTCTTTTTTTTTTGCTGAGGAAGATTAGCCCTGAGCTAACATCTGTGCCAGTCTTCCTCTGTTTTGTATGTGGGATGCCACCACAGCATGGCTTGATGAGTGGTGCATAGGTCCACTCCCGGGATCTGAACCTGCAGACCCTGGGCTACTGAAGTGAAGCTCGAGAACTTAACCACTACGCCACTGGGCCGGCCCCTGCCCTGCCTATTTTATGGGGCTATAGTGGGGATGTTACAGGATCACTCATTTCACTCATTTGTTCATTCATTCAGCAAATATACACCGAGCACCTGCTTTGCGCCGAGCACTGTTCTAGGTGCTTGGGATGCAGCGGAGAGCAACACAGACAAAAATCCCGCTCTCCCAGAGCTCACAGTTCTATGGGGAGAGACTGGCAATGAACCAAACAAATAAGGAAATGAATAGTCCACTGGAGGGTGGTGAGTGCTACAGAGAAGATATGGCAGAAGAGGGAGGAGGGGGTGTAGAGGTGGGGAGGGGTTTTCCTTGTGAACAGGGTGGTTGGCAAAGCCTCCTTGAGACGGTGACCAAGAACGTACTGGTCATTTTTTTAACTTTTAATTATGAAAAATTTCAAACATACACAAAGTAGGGAAAGTAGTATAATGAATCCCTGTGTCTCCATCAACCATCTTCAACAATTATCAACTTTCTGCCTTTCTGGTTTCTTCTAGCCAACCCCCAGCTCCATTTTGGGAGAAATTTAATGCTGATCTCAGATATCACATTATTTCAACCATAAATATTTCATAATATATCTCTAACAGAGAAAGATATATATGTCATAGTCACAATATCACAATATCACAATGGCATAATAATTCCTTAATTTTATCTAACACTCAGTTTGTGTTCTGTTTTCCCCAATTATTGCAAAAAAACCTCATTACAATTGATTTGTTGAAATCAGAATCCAAAGAAGGTCCATACGTGCACTTGGTTGATATTTGACTCTTGAGTCTCTCTCTCTCTTTTTTAACCAGCCTCTCCCCAGGCAACCAGTTTCCTACTCTCTGTTTCTATGTATATATGTCACATCTTCTTTATCCATTCTTCTGTTGATGGACACTAATGGTTGTTTCCATATCCTGGCTATTGTGAATAATGCTGCAATGAACATGGAATGCAGATAACTCTTCGATATTCTGCTTTTATTTCCTTTGTATATCTACCTAAAAGTGGGATTCCTGAATTATGTGGTAGTTCTATTTTTAATTATTTGAGGAACCTCCATATTGTTTTCCATAGTGGCTGCACCAGTTTACATTCCCATCAACAGTGTACAAGGATTCCCTTTTCTCCACATCCTCGCCAACACTTGTTATATCTTGTCTTTTGATAATAGCCATTCTAACAGGCGTGAAGTGATATCTCACTGTGCTTTTGATTTGCATTTCCCTGATGATTAGTGATGTTGAGCATCTTTTCATGTACCTGTTGGCCATCTGTATGTCTTCTTTGGAAAAATGTATTCGGTTTCTCTGCTCATTTTTAGTTGGACTGGCTCTTTTTTTGCAATTGAGTTGTATGAGTTCTTTATATATTTTGGATATTAACTGCTTATCAGATATATGATTTGCAAATATTTTCTCCCATTCAGTAGGTTGCCTTTTCATTTTGTTGATGGTTTCCTTTGCTGTGCAGAAGCTTTTTAGGTTGATGTAGTCCCACTTGTTTATTTTTGCGTTTATTGCCTTTGCTTTTGGAGCCGGATCCAAAAAATCATCGCCAAGACCGATATCAAGGAGCTCACCCCCTGTGTTTTCTTCTGATTGAGTCTCATTGAATACCACAGTTGTGCCTCCTTTCCCCGCTTATTTACTGTTGAAGCACCAGGTCATTAGAATTTCCCACATTCTGGACTTGGCTGAATGTATCCTCATGATGTCCTTTAGAATGTTCCTCTAGCTTCCATATTCACTCTAACTTGTAGACAGATGCAGAGACTTTATTATATTCAGGTTCCTTCATTTTTTTCAAGAATTCATTGTAGGTAGTGTGTGTGTATCACATCAGGGCACAATTGTCCGGTGTTCCACTTCGATGTTAGATTGATCAGTGGGTTCAGGTCTTGTTAGCCTGATCCGTCCATTGTAAAGTTCCCTATAAAGGTAACTTTTTGGGTATTTTTTTAATTATAAAAATTTTCAAACATTTAGCAAAGTTGAAAGAATTTCACAAGGAGTACCCATCTGCCGACCATCTAGGCTTTACCTCTCATCATTTACCTTTTTAGTCAGTGATTCCAAAAGATGTTGATGATGCTGATTTCATTAAGGTTTGCAAAATTATGTTTTTCTAATGTTATTCTTTCTGCAGTCTTCTATAAATAACAGTTTTCCTTCATCAGCTCTTTGGTTATCCTAAAATACACTACATCAGAGGAAAGGCAAAGTAGAAGCTTAATTCTTTCTTTTTCTCTATATCAATTTTCAAAAAAATGAGGTCACACCCCACCAACCTCTAAAAGAAACCAGGGGCCAGCCGGGTGGTGTAGTGGGTAGGTTTGAGCACTCCTCTTCAGTGCCCCAGAGTTTGTGGGTTTGGATCCTGGGCGTGGACCTATGCACTGCTTATCAAGCCATGCTGTGGCAGGCATCCCACATATAAAGTGGAGGAAGATGGGCACGGACATTAACCCAGGGCCAATCTTCCTCAGCAAAAAGAGGAGGATTGGCAACAGATGTTAGCTCAGGGCTAATCTTACTCATCAAAAAAAATAAAAGAAAAATAAAAAAATAGAAGAAATCAATGAATTTCTTATTAATTTCTTCTGAGCTGCATTATGAGTTTATGAATTTTTATATATTTGATGTGTTTCAATCATTATTCGTTTTTGATGCTCAGATTGTCCCTTCTTTAGCCTGTGGGAGCCCTTCCGAGTAGGTTCCTGTGTCTTTTGACACAGTCCCAGCAGTCTTTCACAGCTTCTTTGCTTTCTGGTGTGACAAGATGTCCGAAGGGTATTTTATACATACCCTGTCCTAGACCAACCATTTCTCTAAGGAGCCCTGGTTCGTTTTAGTTGGACATAATAATCCTAATTTACTAAGGCCTGTGAGGTGAGAAATACTACTGAAATATCATTGCTTTTAGGCCTTTTAGTGAATAGAGCTAAGAAATTAATTTTTTGTGTGTGCGTGAGGAAGATTAGCCCTGAGCTAACACCTGTTGCCAATCCTCCTCTTTTTTTGCTGAGGAAGACTGGCCCTGGGCTAACATCTGTGCCCATCTTCCTCCACTTTATATGGGATGCCGCCACAGCATGGCTCAATGAGCAGTGCGTGGGTCCGCGCCTGGGATCAGAACCTGCAAACCCCGGGCTCCCAGAGGCAGAGTGCAAGAACTTAACCACTACACCACGGCCCCGGAAATTAATTTTTTTAGAAATAAAAGTAAGGGCCGGCCCCGTGGCTTAGTGGTTAAGTGTGTGCGCTCCACTACTGGCGGCCTGGGTTCGGATCCCGGGCGTGCACTGACGCACAGCTTCTCCGGCCATGCTGAGGCCACGTCCCACATACAGCAACTAGAAGGATGTGCAGCTATGACATACAACTATCTACTGGGGCTTTGGGGAGAAAAAGGGAAAAAAAGGAGGAGGATTGGCAATAGCTGTTAGCTCAGGGCCGGTCTTCCTCAGCAGAAAGAGGAGGATTGGCATGGATGTTAGCTCAGGGCTGATCTTCCTCACAAAAAAAAAAAAAGAAAAGAAAGAAAAGTAAATCTTAAATTCGTACTGATGTTTTCAATTCACATTAAAGATCACAAGGGTTCTACTTAATTTTTAAAATTTTATATTTGTATCTCTCTTACGCTGAAAATCTTAGTTTCTCTTTAGATTAACATATTGGTCTATTCCAATATATAAAACACATGTAAAATAACAATATTTACTAATATTACTAATAGTAAGTCTACTGAATATAGTTTAAGATTTGTTTGTGGTTCATTTTGTCCTTGGGCTATATCTCACTAGAAATATGCGGTCAAAATAGTGTATTTCAGAGTCATTTGAAATCATTTTCCCCATGGGAATGTGCCTCCAACTTGATATAGAGTTAAGTGTATTTGTTTCAGTTTGGGATATTTAGGAGTTACTTTAAAAATTTTTTGATCTTTTAAAGTTATGTTAGGGCCAGCCCCGTGGCTTAGCGGTTAAGTGTGCACGCTCTGCTACTGGCGGCCCGTGTTGGGATCCCGGGCGCGCACCGATGCACTGCTTCTCTGGCCATGCTGAGGCCGCGTCCCACATACAGCAACTAGAAGGATGTGCAACTATGACATACAACTATCTACTGCGGCTTTGGGGAAAAAAAAGGAGGAGGATTGGCAATAGATGTTAGCTCAGAGCCAGTCTTCCTCAGCACAGAGAGGGGGATTAGCATGGATGTTAGCTCAGGGCTGATCTTCCTCACAAAACAAAACAAAAAATTATTCATGATTATAAAGTCAAAAGTATAAAACAAGTTGCATTTAAAGAGGTCCCGGAGTCATGTCTGTTTCCTCCCTCTGTTTACTCCTTCCCTGGACAGAAAATCATTTTTATTAGTTTCCTTCCATTGTTTTCTTTTTAAAATATAAGCAAATATGTACATATAAGAATATACTTTTAGGGCCGGCCCCGTGGCTTAGCGGTTAAGTGCGTGCGCTCCGCTGCTGGCGGCCGGGGTTCGGATCCCGGGCGCGCACTGACGCACCACTTCTCCGGCCATGCTGAGGCCGCGTCCCACATACAGCAACTGGAAGGATGGGCAGCTATGACATGCAACTATCTACTGGGGCTTTGGGGGGAAAAAATAAATAAATAAAATCTTTAAAAAAAAAAAAAAAAAGAATATACTTTTAACACTGTAATAGGCTGTGCATATTTTCATTCTGGGTAGGGATGGTTATTATTGTTTTTAATTTTTAAAATCCCCCCTGCACATATCTAGGGCCTGGCATTTAGTACTATTTTATCTAAAGTTACAGGCCCACCTGACACCCCTGTCTCCTTCCCTGCTTTATTTCTCTCCGTAGCGCTTATTGCTGTCTAATATGCTCCACATTTTCCTCATTGTGTTTCTTTTTTTTTATAATTTTATTTATTTATTTTTATTTTTTTCCCCCAAAGCCCCAGCAGATAGTTGCATGTCATAGCTGCACATCCTTCCAGTTGCTGTATGTGGGACGCGGCCTCAGCATGGCCGGAGAAGCAGCGCGTAGGTGCGCACCCGGGATCCAAACCCGGGCCGCCAGCAGCGGAGCGCGAGCACCCAACCACTAAGCCACAGGGCCGGCCCATCTCATTGTGTTTCTTGTCTGTCTCCCCCACCAGAATGTACATTCCATGAGGGCAGGATTTCGTCTCTCTTGTTCCTGCTGCAACCCCAGCACCTAGAACAATGCCTAGCCCTCAAATGGTATTTGTTCAATGAACAAAGGAATACTTGATAAGTATTTGGAGAATAAGTAAACGAATGAACAAATGCATGAATAAGTGAATTGATTTAGGGCCACAGCCTCGTGTGTTCTCATCCATCCCAAAGACCCAGCTTTGTCGCTGGACCCACCACCAAGACCCCAGCACTGACTCTGAGCCATTCTTCCCTCTTGCCCCAGGTGTCAAATGTGGCGGTGTGCTCTCTGCGCCTTCCGGAAACTTCTCCAGCCCCAACTTCCCCAGGCTCTACCCCTACAACACGGAGTGCAGCTGGCTGATTGTAGTGGCCGAGGGCTCCTCCGTGCTGCTCACCTTCCATGCCTTTGACCTGGAGTACCACGACACCTGTGGCTTCGACTTCCTGGAGATCTACAACGGGGCTTCGGGAGACAAGGGCAACCTGCTGGGGAGGTTCTGCGGCCAGGTGCCCCCGCCGCCCTTCACCTCCTCCTGGCATGTCATGTCTGTGGTCTTCCACTCCGACAAGCACGTGGCTAGCCGCGGCTTTTCCGCAGGCTACCAGAAAGGCAAGGGGACTTGGCAGGGGAGAGAGTGGTCCTGGGTGGAGGTCAGGGAGAGCAGCAGGGCTGAGGGGAGACTGGCAGGGTCTCAACATGCGGGCTGCTCCGTCATGGGGTGCCCCTGCTCTCGGGGCTCATGGAGCACTGGCAGCTCCGCCTGTGGTCTTGGTAGTTGTGGGCTCCCCCCTTCACGGCAGCACTCCCCACGTCTCCCTCCGTTATTCCTGGGGCCCCTGAGCGTCTCACTGTGCTCAGGAACGAGGCCTCTCATGCTCTTCTATCCTTGTCCTTCTTACCCCGTGCCATGGCGTCAGGACACAGCAGGGGACACCGTGCTGCCACTGCTGCTGACCCCTCTGTGGCAGCCCATCACTTCACAGGCACTGGGCTCCCACCACGCCCCCCCGAAGTCCTCAGGAGTGGAAGGTGCACCAGGGCTGTGTGGAGCTGGTGACGCTCTCCCTCCCAGAGCCTTTCCTGAACTCGCCTCTTATTTTGCGGGTCCCTAACGCCTCCCTCCCTCAACCAGGCTTGAACCTGCCCCTCAGTCTAGTGAGGAAGGAGATGCCTTGCTCTCCTTGGCTCACTCCTCCTGTCCTCAGGCTTCTTTGCGCAGACACAAACCTCCTCCCTTCTCCCAAGGCCGAGACCAAAGGCCTTTCCCGTCAGCTCAAGCGATAGACACCCACAGAGGCTCCTGGTGCACAGGGCCCGCCAGCAGCAGTGGGCACTCAGGTGGACACCGCTCCTGCTGGCGTTAGAGGCCTGGAATTGTGGAATGCTAAACCACAGAATCACAGACTGATCTCATCGTAGTTTTGGAATTTTAGACCTTCAGATTTTTAGAATGTTAGGACATCAAAGTCCTAATACAATGGACAATGTTTTCCAACATGTTTTAAAGCAGGAATATCCTTATAGCAAATGGACCCTTGTGTTAATCCCTGACATAAAAAGAGATAAAGGCAGTATTTTAGTGGTGTGCATTTATTTTTAACGTTTACTTATTATAAGTCAAACACAGGTCAGTATTGATGGCCTCCAGTGAGTTAAATTTTTACACATAAGGCATGTGACTGTGGATGCTGTCTTTCATTGCATTAAAAAATAGTTTGAAATACAACATAAGAATGAAGTTTGCACAGTTACCTGCAGATAGATGCCCCAGGGAGCCGCTGGAGCCCCAGAGCACAGTTTGAAAGTCTCTGCTAAGGGTGTTAGCATTGGAAGGGATTTCACAGACTGTCAAAACCTGCCCTCTCATTTCACAAGCAATAAACCTGAGATCAGAGAGGGGATGTGCCTTCCCGAGGTCACACAGCTTGGAGGCGGAAGTGCTGGGACAACAAGTCAAGTCCTTAGCCGCCCAGAGCAGTGCTTCATTCACACAGCCATGCCATGGGGCGAGACTCTGGAGTCTCAGGAAGTATATCCTGAATGTGCCCCTCTCTGCTGGTGGCCTCCAGCTAGTCACAGAGTTCATCGTCACCCACCTCCTGGTTGTATTGATTGCTCCGGCTTCCAAAGGGCTTTCACCAGTGTCTTCTCAGACTCGGCACGAGTCTGGGTCTGGTAGATCAGGCTGGGCAGGTCTTATGATTTCTCATATTCTCATGAGGCTCAGAGAGGCTGGGTTACTTGCCCAGGGTCACACAGCTAATAGAAGACAGAGCTGAGAAGACACCTGTCTTCAGACTTTAAGCCCATCTCTCCTTCCTCAGATCCTTTCTCTAAGCCTCAGTTTCCTCATCTGTTAGGGAGGTTTGATTACATTCCTGCACTCAGACACCACAGCCTCTGTGCCCCACTGGCCTGCTAGGAGTGGACAGTGAGACTCACAAGGTCAAGGGCACGGGCTCTGCAGCTAGTCCTCCTGGGTTGGGACCTGCTCTCCTAGTTACCAGCTGGGTGACCTGCTGTCAGGGCCCTGCCCACGTCCCCTGGACCTTACCACTTCAACGGCTCCTGCCAACCTCTGCATCTCTTTGCTTGAGGGCTTGTTCCGAAGTCTTGGCGGGTCACGTCTACCGCCCGCAGCCCTTGGCCTGATTCTGGGGAGTTGGTGTATGAATGCCTCGGCTCTCTCACCCCCTGCCTGGGGTCCCCATCTCTCCCAGATACACTCCTTGTGTGCAAATCCTTGTCTCAGTGTCACACGGGTAAGTTACTGAACTTCTCGGTGCCTCCATTTTCTCAGCTGTGAAGTGGGAGAAACCACCGCACTTTCCTCTAGGATTATGGCAGTGATGTAAAAAGACAGCATAGGCACCGAGTGCCGGGCTTGTACCTGCCACTTAGCAAGCGCTCAGTGGGTGGTGACGAGGTTCCATGAGATACCTGTGGGAGCAACGCTTTAGGAGTGTCTGGTTCCCCAGGGAGGAGGTCGGGGAGCCGCTGGGAGGGAGAAAGTTCAGTTCAAGGGCCTCCTTTGCAGATATGTGTGGCGGTGTCCTGACGGGCCTGTCGGGGGTCCTCACCAGCCCTGAGTACCCCAACAACTACCCCAACAATGTGGAGTGCCGCTGGGTGATCCGGGCCGCCGGCCACGCCACCGTCAAGCTGGTGTTCGTGGACTTCCAGGTGGAGGGCAACGAGGAGTGCACCTATGACTACGTGGCTGTGCTCGGGGAGCCCGGCCCTGCCCGCGGGCACCACTACTGTGGCAGTGCCAGGCCCCCCACCCTTGTGTCATTGGGCCACGAACTGCAGGTGGTCTTCAAGTCCGACTTTAACATCGGAGGCCGAGGCTTCAAGGCCTACTACTTCTCAGGTAGGAGGGGTGGAGCCGCGCCCCCGCCCCTGTGCACTCTGGGCTCCTGCCTCCTTGTTAGGCATGCAGGGGTCACACTTTCCTGCCCCTGGGCTGTGCGCTTCCTGATCTCTCTCTGCCTGGAATGCTCTAGCACACCCTTCCCTGCCTGGCCATTGTCAAGGCATAAGAATGTCACCTCCTCCGTGAAGCCTTCCTGATTCATTCAGAAGTAATCCCTTCCTTCAACTCCTAATAGAAGTTTTTTCACAGCAATGATCTAACACATCATTTCTGTATGTGGTTTGCATGTCCATCTCCCCAGC
Organism: Ceratotherium simum simum; assembly: GCF_057802395.1. Taxonomy (NCBI): domain Eukaryota; kingdom Metazoa; phylum Chordata; class Mammalia; order Perissodactyla; family Rhinocerotidae; genus Ceratotherium; species Ceratotherium simum. The sequence continues at coordinate 5,153,391 of NC_141921.1, forward strand.
CTAACTGTGAGTTCCTATGGGCTTATCTTTGTACCTGCCACAAAGTAGGTATTCAGTTAACATTTGTACAAATGAATGAATGAACCCTTGGGGAGTTCACCATCTAGTGGAAGAGATGGAAAAGGAAACAGACAATGACAACCCACTGTGACCTATACTATACAGTGAGAATCATGGATGACTTCCTGGAGGAGGAGAGAATTGAGCAGTGTTTTGAAGGAGTTAGCCAGAGGCAGAAGGAAAGGAAGGCTCTTCCAAGCAGAGGGATCAGCATGTGCAAAGACATGGAGGACAGAGAGGGTTTGGTGTGCTTGTAGTGCTAGGCGTTTGGTGAGGCTGGAAGGTGGGGGTGGACGAGAGGCAGTGAGAAAAAGGGAAGGTCAGGCCATGAACCACCTTGTCTGTCACGTCCAAGTTTGGACACAACTCTGAGGACAGGTGTTATGTATTGATATTGAGTTCCTAACAGGGCCAACACTCATGAAGGGGATTGCCCACTGGAGAGTCCCAGCTTTTTGCTAGTTTCAGTTTAAAGCAGGCTTTGGGATCGATTGTCTGCTTTGCTGGCCACGATGCCCGCAACCTGCTAGGGTGGCTCGAGGATGCCTTCAGCACCCGCAGCCCAAGCTGTAGCTGCAGAGGGTGACAGTCCCCACCCTTCTCCCCACTGCTCCTTGTCCCCCGCTCTCCCCGCCCCAGGAGAATGCCAGGAGGTGTACACGGCCGTGCGGGGCAACTTCTCCAGCCCACAGTACCCCAGCTCCTACCCCAACAACATCCGGTGCCACTGGACCATCCGCCTGCCTCCTGGCTACCAGGTCAAGGTGTTCTTCCTGGATCTGGACCTGGAGGGGCCCAACAGCCTGACCAGGACCTGTGACTTCGACCATCTGGCGGCCTTCGATGGGGCCAGCGAGGAGGCGCCCCTGCTGGGGAGTTGGTGCGGCCACCACCTGCCACCGCCCGTCACCTCGAGCCGCAACCAGCTCCTGCTTCTGCTGCACACGGACCGCAGCACCACCCGCAGGGGCTTCTCTGTGGCCTACATTGGAGGTCAGCTGGGGTGCAGGGTGTGGATGTGCTGGTGGGGGAAGGCGAGACAGGGGGCCCCGGTCTTTGCAGCCTCCTTCCTCCATCCCATCAGCTGTCCAGATCCCCACGCATGGTCTCCCCCGTCCTCTTCTCCCGTGGCTACACTGCTGCCGACTCCTGCCCTGGGACGTTTGCCACCAATGTGGCCATTGCTTATTTCTACTCTTGGGGGCCCCTACCTTTCTAGCTTCCAAATCTCTGATCCCTGACCCCTCCCTACTTGGCTCCTTCCCCCATGGGCCCCTGGCCTGTCTTGTACTGTGGTTTATCCTCTGTATCCAGGGGTAACATGCAAAATATGGTAATATTGTTTATGGTATTGGTATAACATTGGAGATGCTGACCTGCCTTCTTATGTCACTCAGAAATCCTGCTGACAGTGGCTTGAACAAATGGCATTTGTTTTTCCTCACATAACAAGAAGTCTGGAGCTAGGCAGCTGCTGTGTTGATTCAGGCATTCAGTATTGTCCCAGTTGATCTCTCTGGAATCCTCTTGGCCTCATTACTGCAAGATGGCTGCCACAACTCCAGGCATCGTGTCCATGTTCTAGGCTGGAAGCGAGTAGGAGGGTTGCCAACCACAAATGTCCCTTTATCAGGAAAGCAAAAGCATTTTCAGAAGCCCTCAAAAGACTTCTTCTTGGTCTTACTGGTTTGAACTTGGTCGGATGGCTATGCCTGCCATAGCTGCAGAGGGGTCTGGGGCAGCTGGTATTTGGCTTTTCCAGCCTCCATAGAGCCAGTTAGATTTGTCAACTGACAGTGTCCACCATCTCTCCCCCACTGTGACCCCCCTTCCTGGGCCATGGGCCCAGAAATGCCTGTGCTCTGGACCCACTTTGCCCTCTGCCTGCCCAGGCTAAAGCTCCTCATTGTGCAGGTGTGGAAACAGAGATGCAGAGAGAGGAAAGGACGTCACTGCAGTCACACGGGCTCAGCCAAGACTAGAGCTCATCCCCCTGCCTTCTTGTGTGGCTGAGCAGGGCCCGGGAGAGGGGGCCCAGGGCTGAGCTCAGACAGACCAGAGCCACATCCAAATACTGCCATTTACTGACCATCCAGGTGGGCTCATCTGTGACAGGGGTTGATGGATGCCCCAGCCAGGCAGTCGTTAAGAGGAAACGAGGTAACGAGGTCACAGTGTCTGGCTACAGGGACATCTTTGCTGAGGGTGGAATTCTCTCCTCCATGTGTCTCAGGCCTGTCCTGCATTCAGAAGCCCTTTCCTTGTTCCTTACCCCATAAGCAAGGGGAGTTGGGGTCTGAGCGATGGGGAAGCAAACAGTGGAGCTGCAGTAAAGCTCACTGCACAACGTGGCCTGGGCAGACCCACCCTCGCTGGGCCTCAGTCAGCTCCATCCATAAACTGGGAGGGGCGCTGTCCCTCTCTTAGAGCTGTCCTCTTCTTGGATTACATTCCAGAGAGCCAGGTGCCCTCGAGGTCTGTCACAGCTAGCTGGCAAGTCACTTTCTCTCTGTGGGTCTCAGTTTTCCCACCTGTAAAATGAGGACATCGGCTGAAGGGTCTTTAACATGCCTTTTGGCTTGGAGAGTCTTACTGCCAGGCCTGGGTCCTCTCCCAGCTCTCGGTGATCGTGGACAAGCCCCTTCTCCTTTTGGTGCCTCCAGAGATGGAGGGCGGGCAGCTCTAATCCTGGCTTCTATTCCAGGAGCTTCAGTGCAGGAGCCCCCGTCCCTCCCCGACCCACCTTCTTCCCTAGATCCCTGTGGGAGCCCAGGGTCAGACGGGGGCACTCGAGGCTCCAGATGTGGCCCAGGCCGTAGGCGGCCTCTGGTTGGAGAACAGTCTCTGCATCAATCAGGGGTGACACACAGTTCAGCGCCACCGAGATCATCGTGGGAGACGGCGGGCCCATAAATCCCCGACTGCCCAGACACCAGAGGCTGAAATATGTCTGAGGCATTTCCCGGAGACGGGTTGAGAGTTCCAGGACTCTGCCTGCCAGCTCTTTCCTTTTTCTCCCACCAGTCACCCCTTCCTCTCCCCTGCACTCACCCCTGCCCCAGCAAGCACTGCCCCCCATGCATGCACGCACACACACGTGCACACACATGCATGCTCGCACAAACCCCGACACTTAGAGTCACACCGTCCTGGCTGGAATGGGTGCAGGGGACCCCCTTTAGGGTGGAGAGGCCACCAACTTTGGAATCCTATAGACTCACTGGTTAATATCCCAACTCTGCCACTGCAGACAACTTCACCTCTCAGAGCTTCAGTTTCCAAAACTGTAAAATAGGTTTAGTCACGTCCACCTCGTCATGGGGAGAGTGAGGCTTCCTCCACCACCCTTTTCAAAACTGCAACACCCCCCAAACACGTTCCACTCTCCCTGTCATTCTTCTTTGCTTGATTTTCCCTGAGACCACTCTGACCCTAGGTGTCTTTTACATATTTATTGTTCCCTCGCCCAACTAGACCGTAAGCCACGTAAGCCACGAGGGCAGGAATTTGTGGCTGTTGTTTTCTTTCTGTTGTTGTGTCTGTGGTGCTTAGAATAGTGCCTGCACATAGTAGGCCATCAATAAAAATTTGTTAAATGATTGAATGAATTGCCTGACACATGGCCAAGTGATCACAAACAGAAGCTTTTATTATGATTAAGAACATTCATTCATTCATTCATCATTCACTGCGCCTGCCAAGGTCTGTGTGGGGCTCAGAGGACCCTGAGAAGTGGGCATGGTCCTGCTTTGGGGAGCTCACAGTCTGATGGAATTAAATGGGGGAAGACATGGAAAACATCCCCTAGGATGGCGTGAGAGCCATCCCCACTCTGGGCCTCGGTTTCCCCATCCATATCCCTTTTGGGGGGGCCTGGGGGAGGTGGGGGTCAGACAGCCTGCCCCTAAGGCCTCCAGCTCCTCCCTCCTGTCCCCAGTGGTGCCCGTGAACGTGAGCTGCTCCCGCACGGACTTCCAGATCTTGATCTCCGCGCAGGCGCTGGCCCCGCTGGAGCGGACCAAGGTCTACCTGGGCAGCCGCAGCTGTGCCGCCCAGGAAGTCGGCAGCACCTTCCGGATCCAGGCCCGCTTCGACACCTGCGGCACTGAGTCTCAGGTATGGGCTGGGGGGAGGAGGGCAGGCACAAGGGAGGGGCTCTGGCCTTGCTCAAAGGCTCCTGCCCTTCTGGAGAATTCCACTTCTCTTCCTGGATCCAGTGAGCACACAAGCCTGGATGTAGAATTCAGCCCTTCTTGGCTTTACCTCAACAAACTCACTCAGTGTAGATGCAGCAAAGAACTCATATCGGGGAGACAGAGAAGGGGGGTCCCACTGCACCCCAGTGATGACCAAAAGCCCCTGTGGGAGGCTCCTCCACAAGGAGGTTTTCCTCACTGTTCCCCGCTTCTCCCTGGAGCTGCCCAGGGCCACCCAGTCCTCACCCCTCTATCATGCAGAGCTGTCTGAGCTGTGCTCGCCTCCTGCCCGCCCCTTCCCCAACCTTGTAACCCAAATCCGTCCCTGGGCTCCGCAAAACAAAAGGGCCCTTCAAGTAGCAGGGTCCACCTCCCTGCAAAGGCGGCAAGGCTTACAAGTGAGTTTTCTCTACCGTCCTTCTATTTTGGAGGCCATGAACCCAGGCTTGGGGCCCTCAGAGTCGCTGGGCAGCAACCCAAGCACCTGGACATTTGTATTCTTAGGGACAAGTCCGGAAGGGGGAGAGGGAAAGAAGGAAGAGTGGCCTCTGTCAGGGAGACTCCCCAGCCTTGGCATCCGGGGATTTGCCAGACTGGCTTGGCAGAAGTCACGTGCTTTCCAGCAAATTGTGCTCCCCCCACCGCAACAGTAGCCGAATGCATGGCCCTGGGCTCTCCAGTCCACCCTCGGCTTCCCCAGCCTCCTGGCAGCCTCTCAGGCCTTTTGCCCTGAGAAGAGGAGAGGTGGGGATCAGTCTTGGCTGCCAAGATAATCTGCCCTCACCCCACTGCATGCCCTAAATCCCCCGGGGATTTTCTTTGGGACAGAACCACATTCCATAGTCATGAAATGATGGAGACAGAGAGTCCCAGAAGCAGGGAGTCGTGAAATCTAGAATGAAGGAGTCAGACACTCTGAGTCTCGGACTCACGGAACCATCACCAGAACTCGGAACCACAGAATTATGGAATCTTGGCGTCAATATCACGGAAACATAAAAGCTGAGCGCCTTAGGCTCATGGATTCCTCATGTAACCCTTCTAAGTCCTAGACCCACGAGCACCAGTCTCTGCATTGAGTTGCAAAGATGCACAGCTCAGACGGCCCAAAGCAACAAAAAAAGCAACGACAACCTTTCTGTGCGTCTCTTAGAAGACATTAGAGACTTGATTTCATAACCATAACACCACATTTTGTGTGGCCTGTCTTGCCTCCTCAAGTCTCTCACTTGTCAAAAACCCCTAAAACTTTCCCCCACCCCACCCCATTTTATGTGATTTTTCTCTCCTTCTTTGTTATGTAGATTCACTTCGACCCTCTCCCTGGGTCCCCTTCCCCTCTCAGCTCCTGTCTTTCTTTGCCCAGTGTCCTGATTCTGTATCACAAAACTCCAGGACACCAGTTCTTCTCAGAGGGTGTGGGAGCCGACAGGCTGAGGACACAAATGCAGAGGCTCCTCTGGGGACGTGGAATCTGAGCCTTTTGGAAGCCCAGAGTTGAGAGAGACCCGCAAGATCACCTGGGCCACAAAATTCCAGATCTGTGACTGCCCTTCACACCCTTCCCCAAAGGGGCTGCGCGTCTCCAGTGCTGGCAGCCTCCTGCTGTTCATGCTCACTCTGTTTTAGGCAGTGTCGAATTTTAGAAGCCTCATCTCAGAAGTGCCACCCACTGGACGGGGCAGTTGGGCAGCCTAGGGAGTGTAAGAGCTGCAGCGGATTTGGGGGGGTGGGGAGAGCAGCCTGGCACCGCTGTGGCCCCCCACTCCAGACCACACCAGCCTGCCCATCAACATGCTGCCCCTCAGCGCCCGGCCGGAACACCCCACTGTCTCAGGGCAGCTTGACTCCTGCCTCCCTCACCTGTGGGGGTGGGGAAGACAGCAGCGTGTCAGGCCCCTCCACAGCTCGCTCCTCAACGGCTCCTCCCGACCTTAGGATGGTGCCACTGGGGTGACCAGGGACTCGATAGCAGGGACACAAAATGGCTGTAGACATAATTGGGAGAAAAGATTCCAGAAGGAAGGTCACATAACACCAGGGACAGAGTTCCTAACTGGCAGGCAGAAGACTTGGCTTCTGGGCCTAGCTCAGGGCAAGTCATCGCCCTTGCTGGGCCTCAGGAGTCACATCTGTAAACTGCCAAGGAAGGGGGCTTGAACCAGGTGCTGTGAAGGTCCCTTCAGTTCTGTGTTCTTTGGTTTGAGTGAGGTGTGATGGCTAAGAGCACAGTCAAGAATCGAGCAGATCTGGGTGAGAATGTGTCTTTGTCACTTGTGTGCTGTGTGGCCTCAAACAAAGGATTTAACCTCCAGGCCTCCGTTTTCTCATCTGTAAAATGGGGGTATTTATGGTACCAATAAGGGACAGTTGTGAGAATTAAATCAGATAATGCACTTAAAATACATAGCCTGGAAAATAGCAAATGTCCCCCGAATGTCCCTGTCATTGTTATTACTGTCTTTCATAGACCCTGCTTCCTTGCAGCCAGAGCAAACATTGGTCCATCAAATCTGACATCGTCCTTCCAGATAGCCCACTCTCCTAGTACCACCCTTTTACAGATGGGGTCTGCGAGAGGGAAGGGAGTCAGTGGCTGAGCTGGGACTAGAACCCAGGCTCCTGGGGCTCTGCCCCTGGCACTGAGCCCCCACATATGTAGGAGAACAGGGTCAGGCCTGGCCCCTTCAGGTGTGAGCGAGTGCCCTGTGACCCCACAGAGAAGAAACAACACTTCCGTGATCGTCAGCGTGCTGTACATCGACTTCTCAGCTGGTGGACGGGAGGACATCCATGAGTACGAGGTCCGCTGCGAGCCACGGCGCAAGGAGGCTTCTGTCCACCTTCTGTCTGGCTCCGACTGGCTTGGGCCCTATGCTGCCGCAGCCGAGCACCTTCAGGAAGCACCACCCAGGGATGAGGTGGAGGCACCGGAGGGCCCTGTGGCCATGGTGGCCCAGGACACCAGTGACATCGTCTTCCTGGTCCTTTGCATCCTGGCTGGGGTCCTCATGGTCATTGCCATCGTGGTCCTGATGCTGCTGTGAGCAGGCAGGGTAGGGACTTGGCATCTGGCATCCTTGGGAGGCAGCTTGAGACCCCACAACAGGGATGGGACCAAGCCTTGCTTGTTGACTTGTTGGTGACCATGGGCAAGTCACTGTCCCTCTTTGAGCCTCAGTTTTCTAGGGACAGTACTCTGCCCTGCCTATCTCACAGGGCTGGCGTGAGGCTCAGAGAAGAGCATGAATGAATGAGAGCTCTGTCAATTATAGCATGCCATTATGTCTATGCAGTTGTTGTTGTTATTAATTTTAAAGATATAAAAGAACTCCCCTGTGTGCGTCACTTCTCAGTGTGGATAGTTGTGGTCACTGGTGACAGAGTGGATAAAGCTGACTCATTCTGTAGCTTGTAAGAGTGCTTCACCAAGTCAGGGTACAAAATAAGGGCGCTTCTTATTTTTCCAACTAATTGCTCAGCCCAAGCCTTCGTTAGCAGGAAGTTCAGTGTCCATCCAGGGGCCTCTGCTCTCCTGAATTGACCCAGGAACCCTGAGGATCTCATCTAAAGCAGCCCAGTCCTGCCTCCAAACTCCGGAACAGAGAGAAAGGGAGCTGGAAGCCCGTCTGGAGCTGTCGTTTAAGCCCCTGCCACACGGTGTCGCTGTTGAAGACTGGTCGTGTGCATCCTGGTGGATGCCTGTCCATGAGGTGGCGATGCCCTGCTGGGTCAGATCCCTATGTAAACCACAGGCAGACCCACACTGTGCTCAGTAGGGAGGCTGGTGTCTCTTTCATGTCAGAATTTTTCCTTAAATATCTTGTGATCGTTGACTGAAAAGTTGAAGTTCTTTGTGTCTCTATTCTCACCCCTGGTGGGCTGAGACCACCAGCCCACCCTTCCCCTCCAGGTGAGTTCTCCTGGAGCCCTCTGGACCCTCTCCTGCCATTGGGCTTCACTCAGAGCTCCTCCAGTCCACCCGCATTTTCTAAGTTCCCCCCACAGGGAGGCAGGCTGGGTTCCCAGTGCTTCCCTGGGAGGAGGCTTCTGGCGTCCTTATGTGAATTGTCCATTCCTCCCAGAGCTCCACATATCAAGAAGTGGAGCAATCTTGTTAATGAAAAATAAACAAAAAATACATTTATAATACACCACTTTCCCCTGCTCACCTTTATATTTGCATAATGAATCATTCAAGCGAGTCCTTCCACAATAACAGAAATCTTTAAAATGACCTTGCTGACCTCTGGGATCAACTTACAAAATTGTAGCCCAATTACAATTCCTTCGCCAACTCAGCAAACATCCTCTGGTGTCCAGCTTTGTGCCTGTTGCTGTGACGGGCTCCAGGCATACAGCAGCGAGTAAGTCGAAGGAGATTCCTGCCTTCCAGATGCCTACAATCCAGGGGAGCAGAATCAGGGACAGCGAGGGCCGACCAGTTGGTAACTTGCAGAGAAAAGAACTAGAGAGAAGAGAGCCAACAAAGTAAGAAATGAATTATGCAGGGGAAAAGAGTTGCCTGGATGTTAGAACTGGGCTCAAGTCCGAGCTCTCCTCCTCATTAATTGTGTGAGCCAGGCAAGTCACTTTGATTCTACAAGCCTTGATGTCTCCACCTGCAAAATGGGACCATTGTTCGTAGCTGACCGTGAGGAGGCAGCAACACGATGAATTAGGGAAGTCTGTCAGGGTAATGAACGTGACAGCAGGAGAGTCTTGACCGCTACCCTGGGGTGCTGGAGCAGAGGCACCTTCTGCTTTCTCTCCCACCCACCTTCTTGCACTCAGACTCCTCCAGCCACTGAGCAGGCCACCTTCGCCAGCCTGCATTGTGTACACCTCGGGAACTCCCTGGGGCTCAGTTTCCCTGTCTGGGCAGGACTGGACACAAACCAGATACTCTCTGAAAGCACCCTTGGGGTTCTGCCCTCGTGGACCCATGGGTGGGCTTTGGGGTGCAGGTGGCCTTGTCCATGTCAGCTCAACAGGGTGGGGAGACAATAGCCCAGCCTGTGCCAAGCCTGATTCCCAAAGCTGAGTGTGTGTGTGTGTGTGTGTGTGTGTGTGTGTGCATGCACACGCGTGCACATGCCCACATGTGGGAGAGTTGGGTGTCTTAATCCCTCCTCTCAGCAGCTGATCCTCGAGAGCCACTTCACAGAGGCCAGGGCTCTGGCGCTGCAGCCAGACCACCTAGGGTTTAAGCCAGGCCACCAGGGCTCTACTACTTGCCAGCTGTGTGACCTTGGGCGGGTCACCTCATCTCTTTAAGCTCAGCCTTCTTACCTGCAAAGTAGGGGTAATAACAACACCTCCTTCATCATTCATTGTGGGGATTAAGTGAGATAAAGCGTGACAGTGCCCAGCTCACAGGAAGGCTTCAACAAAACTCAGTTATTGCCACTGACCTGTGAGTCCATAGTCTAGGCCCAGCTTTGCCCCTAACTTGCTGTATGACCTTGGGGCAGCCCATTCCCTTCTCTGGCCTCAGTTTCCCTGTTTTCAAAATGTGACAATTGTCATTATCACCTCCAGCACCGTGACTGCCATAGCTACCAGCTCCTAAGCACCGACTACATGGCAGGTGTCTTGAGATGTGACATCTCACTTCAGCCACCTTGTGAGGCAGACATAACAGCCCCCATTTTACAGATGAGGAAATTGAGGTCCGGGGAGGAAAGTGCTGTGCCCAAGGTCACATGGCTACGCAACGTTGAAGCTAGGCTGAGAGGAGGTGGTTCCCCCCGAGATGGGGGGACTAGGCAGCGAGCTGGGGCCTCTTGGGGTCCCAGGCCAGTGCTCTCAAATGTGAGGGCTGTGTCCAGTTGGGGAAGGACCAGAAAGGCAGCGAGAGAGGATGGTTTTATCTTCACGGGCGTGCCCAGATCCTACCATTCCCAGCACTCCAGGCAGCTGGTATGTTGATTATCTGGCGTGAGTCGCGGGAAATGACTGTCTTTACAACAGCACAGTGTCTTTTAGAGATGAGAGGGCTGAAATGATACCCATTAGCCCACACGCCCTGGCCCTGAAGGTGTCAGGGCACGGTGGGCATAGCGGCGTGGCGCGGCTTTCCTGCTCACCTACCAATTTCCCCTTTTCCGAGAGCGGGGGGGCTATGGAAAGAGCGGGCTTGAAGCCCAGCTCCCTCCCCATCGGCTTTGTGGCCTTGCGACATGGCTACCCCCTGCCAGGCACTTCCGGTCCCGCTGCCAGCCTGTCCCTGTAAGGCCGATGATACCGATGAGGAAGTCCTTGACAAATGGATGTGCTGGCCTGGGGAAAACATCCTCTGGGCTGCAGGCAGACCTGGGTTCATTTCTAGCCTTTCTCTGACTCAGTGTGACCTTGGGCGGGTTGCTTAACCTCTCTGAGCCTCAGTTTCCTCGTGTGTGGAATGGGGATAGAAAGACCTTCCTCACAAGGTCATTGTGAGGACTGAGAGAAGATGGGGAGAGCGCCCCACACGGGCAGGATTCAGGAAGTGGTTGGCTGGTGGGCCCTGGCCCTGCACCGGCTTCCCTGAGGAGGGCAAATCTCAGAGCTGGAAGGGGCCTTCCAAGAAAGCAAGGCCCTACTTCTCTGTCTCCTACGAGTCTCCCCTGCGCTCAGTCTGCCCGGCCTCCGGCCTCCCCGCTGACCTTCAGTAGACGGAGGTCATCCCCCAGGCTTTGTCTCGCCTGGTCCCTCCGTGTGGAGTGTGCTTACACCAGAGCATCGCCGGGCCTGGCTCCTCATGTCCTTCTCTGCCCGATGGCCCCCGACCACGTGTGTAAAGCCTCACCCCCAGCCCCGTCACTTCGCACCCCTTTGCCTTCTTCCTTCATAAAGCGTGTCGCCGTTGGAGATGGTGTGAGGTGTGTGTTTGCGTGTGCAGCTTCACGCCCGCTTCCCCTCGCTCGGAGGCCGGCTCCCTGATGGCAGTCTTGGTCTTGCCCGCCCTGCCGCAGCCTGGCACGCGGCCGTCAGTGAGCATCTGTGGTTGACTGCGTGAAGAGACGAGGAATGGAGGGGTGAATTCAACACCGTGCCACTCACTCAGCCCCAGGTGTGGGCAGCGTTGGTACTTTGGTGCAGTTGCGCGTCGAGGCCATTTCCCACGTGTGTCTCTGCACGGAGATGCCGCCGCCTCTTTTCAGGAGCTCACCGTCTGGGGAAGAACCAGCCCTCAGGCACACAGTGCTCGATGGGACCCCAGAGGGCAGGGAGCCTGGCCCCACTCTCCTCCCACCCTCCAGTCCCCGGGGGGCTCCTCACTGGCTGACCCCAGAGGGGTGCAGGCGCTGTGGGGCAGCCTCTCCAGGGCAGGGGGCAGGGTGGAGGAGAGTGGCGGTGGCCTGGAGGGCTGATGGAGACTAGCCCAGAGATGAGGCTCCTTCCTCTCAAAGACTGGTGGGGCAAGACAGGGTTTGAAGTACTGACTCAACTTGTGTAAGAGCCAGAGGAGCCCAGAGGGACGACTCAGCTGCCAGAGGCTCATCAGGCAGAGGAGAGGGAATGGCATCCCAGGAGCGGGGGAACAGCATGTGCGGGTGCAAAGAGGATAAAGAGCTTCTCCTGACGGGGAGACAGGAAGAGGGCTGTTGGGGGGGCTGGGCAGTATGTTGGGGTGAAGCTGGGAAGTTATCATTTAGAGCACCTGGATGACACCAGCTGCTTCTCTCAGAACAACAATGGAAGCAGCCCGTGTGTCCTTGGCTTCAGAATGAAGGCACCCACTGGACCAAGAGGGCCAATGAATACCCTTCTGTTGCTGATGTCTTCTCTTGGGACACAGCCCACCAGGTAGAAAGGCTCTTGATCTGTTGGCACCATGCACGCCGTTTGGGAGTAAACCAGCTTGGCACAGGGACCCGAGCCCTGGGTTAGTGTCTGTGTCTGTCAATCCACCAATTCTCTGGGCTCCTTCAGGAGGTGCTCCAGAGCACCCGCTGTGAGCCAGGACCTGGGCCAGGCGCTGGGGCCCAGAGAGGAGAGAGGCACAGACGGTGCCAGGATGGGGCTTGGCTCTGCCACTAGCTTTCCACAACCTCTCCAAGTCTCAGTGTCCTCGTCTGTAAACTGGGAATAACCATGGGAACATTTATGGAAATTTACTCTGTGCCAGGCATTTTCCTAGATTTTTTTTGCATTTACTTTCTCATTGAATTCTCTAAACAGTAACTATTAGTGTTCCCTCTAAGAAACAGTAGGGGCAGGATTCAAACCCAGGCACCACATCTGTCTGCAGAGCCCAGACCTGACAGTAGAGCAGGTGAGGGGAGTCAACGAGAAAACCAGACACAACCCTCGCTCACACTTGTAGCTGTAGCAAAACACACGTTAGATATTAATATTGAGCACTTTGTGCCTGGTGTCATTGTAAGAATCTAAGCACTTTCCATAAATTAGTTCATTTAATCCTTGCAATAACGCTGTGAGGTGGGTACTGTGATGAGTCCCATTTCATAGACGAGAAAACTGAGGCCCTGAGCAGTTGAGTAACTGGCTTGAGGTCACAGCTAACAGCTCCCATCAGGTGAAGGCTGATACTGAGAGCCAGGAATTGTTCCAGACACCTCATATGTAGCTTGTTGAGGCCTCACAGCAGGGAGCTGAGGCTCAGAGGTTGGGGGTCTCACCCACGGTCACGTTGCTAGTTAGTGGTGCAGCCAGGCCTCAAACCGGGTGGTCTGATTCCGTGTCCCCGCTCTTAACCGTCAGCTCGAGCTCTTCTAGGTCAGCGCCTCGTGCACAGCCGGAGCTTGGAAAGTATTGACCGGTTCCCGCCTGAGGCTGTGAAACGGTCTGGGCTCCTGAGGTCCCAGAGAGGCCCCGGCAAACTGCTGCCCCATCGCCGGAGCCTCGTCAGAGCTCAAGGCTGCCAAGTGGAGCCTTCCGGGAACCCGTGGCCGCCCTGGCCTGCCAGCTCTGCCCATGCAGGCACCGGAACACGCAACGCCAAGCCGGGCCCGGCTGCCCTGGGCCCTGACCTTCTGGGCCCCCCGGGGCCGGTGGATGTTCCCCTCCGGAGTCAGCGAGGCCCTGGGCCGGCCTCCCTCCTGGAAAATCCACGGTGCTCACTGCCCTCTGCTGGCGTCCTCCAAGCCCGCCCCGGCTCCGGGAGTGTGGGCACCTTCGGGAAGGCTGCTGGCTGTGTCAGCACCTGGGCCTGCCCAGGCCTGGACCCCACGACTGCAGCTCTGGGGGGGCGGCATTGCACAGAGCCCTGGACACCACCTCCCTTGGGATCGCTGGTGGAAATGGAGATACAGTAGAAATGGCTCCTGCTCACCGAGCCCCCTGGGCACACGGGCGCTTCACCCACTCTAATCCTCACAGCCACCCTCTTTACAGATGAGAAAGCTGAGGCTCAGCCAGGAAGACCACCCAACTGGTAAGTGGTGGAGCGGGATCTTGAGCCCACCACAAGAGCTTCTCGGGGCTCTTTCCATGAAACCAAAACCACGTGGATTCTCCCAGGTGGTCCCCCTGCTCTTTGTGCCAAGAGGACCTTCAGGGGTATTTATGCGCGACTCTGGGTGCCTGGCCCTGAACCTGGGGTGGGGGGTTTGAGAGACAGTGGCAATGTAAGTGGCATGGGTAGACCTGCCCGTAAACGAATAGTGACACAATGCAGGTGACTACTGTGGCCAGAAGAGGAGCCCCGACGTTGCCTGGAAGCAGGGAGGGCCCCTGGGAGGTGGTGCTGCCTGGGCAGGGGCCTGGGGGATGAGTGGTCATTAAGCAGATGAAAGAGGAGGAAGGGCGAGTCAGACAGGGGACGGCTGGAGATTAGAGATTTGGGAGCCTCAAGGGAACCCCACGCTCACCAGGTGGCTGCAGCATAGAGTGGGAGGAGAGAGTGGAGGTGACAAGGCCAGAAAGGCAGGTGGGGACAGGGCCTGGCTGTCGAGAGACTTCCCGCATGGTGGCCATGTCAGCTCTTGATCCCCATTTTGAGCCCCCAGGCCTGATGGGGTATAAGGGGCTCCCCAAATCATAAATCCTGTGCACTGGCTTTATAGCTCAAGCCTGGAGAGAGGTGATTGGCATGAGGTTACCCAGAAGGGCTGGAATCAACCCAGCTCTCCTGACTCCAGGGGACACTCTGTCCCTGCAGCGCAATCTCACTGCCTTTTCTCCTCCCTGGGGGTGAGTTTGTGCCTGATCACTGTGGGGGGGCCATCAGGGCTCCCAGCCCTCGGGATTCCCCTGGCAATTCTGTTGGCCAGGCCCCACTCCCATCACCTGGGCGACAGGGTTTCGCTGTCTTTGAAATCAAACACAAACACACCCAAACAGCAACTGCCCCACACCTGAGCTCCAGGGAAATGCAGCCCGAGCCTGTGGGGTGTACACATCTTTTGGCTCACACCCAGGAGAGGGAAAAAAGCTGTTTGAATAAAAACTCCCCTGGACAGGTGCCAGCATTTTACAATTTGCAAAGTGCTTTCCCCAAACATTCGGTCCTTTGATCCTCACACCTGTCCTGAGAAGGAGGTGTGCCCATTTTACAGAGGGGGAAACTGAGGCCTGGGAGGTGAAGTGACACTCGCAAGGTCACAGAGCCATGATGCTCTAGGTTTAGAAACAAGTAGCCCCAGGAGGCTGCACGTGCTGGCTGCACATCAATTAAATGGCTCTGCTCTGATGAGTGTGGTGGCAAAGCCAAGAGCCATTGGGTCTGAGTGGGACAGAGGAGGTGCCCTGGAGGCTGAGTCTTTCAAAGAAGCTTAGCAGCCACCAGGCGGAACGCGGGCAGGGGAGGAGGGCTCTCTGGGCAGAGGAACAGCGTGAGCAAAGGCCTGGTGGCCGGTTCGGGAACAGGGAACACTCCAGTGGGGCTGGTGCCCAGGGCGTGTGGGGATGCGTGGGGTGGCGCCCCTCCTTCCCGGTGGCCCTCATCTTCCTTCCTCCACCTCCCAGCTACCTCTCTTCTCGTCTGCTCTGCTGTCACTATTGGCATTTCAGATCCATCTCCCCCCTCATTCTGGAAGCTCCTGGAGGTCAGGGACCCTGTCCTCTTCATTTCTGTGTCCTCAGCCTCCAGTGCAGGGCTGGCCTGGCACAGAGGAGTCAGTGAATGAATAAAAGTGAATGAAGGAATGAGTACACCGTGCCAGCCACATTGCGTAAAATAGCAGCTCACAGTTTTTTGAGCAGCAACTGCACCACCAGGCGCTTGGCATACTAGTTTTTATACGCATCCTCTAATCCCTGTGAGGCCTGTGCTGTTGTTTAGTTTTTGTCATCATCATAATCCCCATTTTGTAAATGAGGAAACTGAGCACAGAGAGGTGAAGACACGTGGACAAGGTAACAAAGCCCACAAGTGTCTCTGGGATTCAAACCCAGGGCTCAACTGAGAGGTTTTGCCCACACTCTCAGGCACGTGGAGAGATATCCTCCTGTACACACATGTGGACACACACACATACACACAGATGCACACAACATGAACCCCAGCCCATACCCGTGCTCCTGGACACCCGCTCCTCCCCAGATTCACTTACACCCCGGCATAGCGAAGGAGCTCGCAGGCCGAGGCAGGGTGGGGTGGGAAGGAGTCAGGTGGGCTCTGAGACCAGCCACCCCCCTTTCTCCTCTGGGAATGCTGCTCCCTGTCCTCAGGCGCCCCCAGCTCTGTCGGGGTTGTGGAAATCCTTTATTTTACAATCTCCCCACGCCATGAATCCTGCCACAAAATGATGACCCGTGTCATAAAGGACAGATGTCTCTGTGCACCAGGCCCTGTGCCGGGCTCCTTACAAACAGTGTCACTGCTGGACAGGTTCCTCAGGGGCCCCAGGTCACCCAGAGTCAGAGGTGGAAAGGGAGTTCCCAGTTAGGTGTCTCAGCCCCTCCAGCCCAGCATGTCCCTCGCTGCCCAAGTCTCTCACCAGGAGCCCCGAGTCCTCCTAAGGTCTGATGGAGGTCAATCCAGCCTTGGGGGGGGGCGGTGACCAGAGAGGGGAAGACTTTGCCTGAGGTCACACAGCCAGTGGAGCAGGAGCTGGAACCAGGGCTGAAGGTGGGAGTGGTCACAAGAGCTCACTTCCAGCCAGAGCTGAACTCGAGGCAGCCTGGGGGCCAGTCTGGAGGTTTGGGGAAACCCTGCCTGGACACTGGCCTCTTCACAGCTCTGGTTCACGGCAGAGAGGGAGCCTGGAAGGGAGGGCCCCGCTGGGTGTCGGTGTCCAGGCCTGCAGTTCTGAGCAGCAGGGCAGTTTGTGTGCACGTGTCCCCATGCTTGCATTCACACACACGCTGCACGTGAGTTCCCTTGTGTGTGGCTGGTGTGAGGGGCTGCATGTCGCTGCTTGTGTTTCTGACATTGCCCCCACTGCACCTTCACGCACGCCCGACCTGCTCCACCTGTGACATTCCATCTCTTCCAGCATCTCGTCTGATGCCCCACAGGGATCAGATGCAAGGGAGGCATGGGGGGCGTGGAGAACGGGAGGCTGAGAGGGAAGCCAGGGCCTCTGCGCGACGTGTGGGGAGGGGGCCTGACTGCAGGAGGCAGCTGTGTGTGAGTGTGTTCACGTCCAGGGCCGTTCCCGTGTGTGTGTGTGCACGTGTGTGTACACACGTGCGCTATCTCTAGAGGGGACTGGAAGTGATGATCCCTCAGGTCCCGCCCAGCTCTGCCCAGCATGTTCTGCGGGCTGTGAGTGTCGGGGGTATTTTGGGGTTTGTGTGGGCGGGAGAGTGTGTCTGAGTGTATGAATGCCTGGTGAGAGAGAAAGCCTGTGTGCACTGTGGGCGTGGGGCTGTCTTCTTCCATAGACTGTTCCTGAGCACCGAGGCCCCAGAGAGGGGTGGGCAGCCGGCTCCCAGGGTTGGTCAGCGGCTCTCCAGGCCCCTCTGCCCATCTGGCAGAGACCTGGGCTGGCGTTGGGCACAGCGCCACCTTGTGGGGCCGCAAGGAGGGATCCGTGGCATCACCGGGGAGCTGATGGCCTCCCTGGGGAGAAAGAGGGATCGTGATGGGGAAGAGTGGCCTGGGGGACCTGGAAGGACAAACCACCCCCCCGGATCCTGACTCAGCCACTACATCTGAGTTGTGCCAGTTTCTCTGCAGGAAAAAGATCCAAGATGCTTCCCTGAGGTTTTTCTCGTATATTCCAAGCCAGTCTCTAGCCCCTCCTGGCATCCTTCTCCTTCCCCTGACTCTTAAATCCCGTCACTGTAGACTAGGGAAGACAGACACTGACCAAAAACTTAAAACTGAGACAAGTGAAAGGTGACCAATTGTCCCAGTTTGCCTTGGTTTGCCCAGGACTGAGGGGTCCCCAGGACACAGGACTTTCAGTTTAACATCAGGGAGGTGCTGGGCAAACTGGACTAGTCAGTCACCCTAGATGAGCGAGTGTGGCAAAGGGGAAAAACCGGTGCAGTGGAGACAATTTCCTGGGAACCTAGCGCGGTCTGAGGGTTGGGGGAGGCCATGCACCCTCACCCCAGCAGGGCCATGCCGGCTCAGCCTCCTTGGACAATCTCTTCTATCCTGGGGGTTTTGTTACCACCTGCACAGTGTTTGGTGCCTCCCGACCTGGGTCTCCACCAGACCTCTCTCCTGGGTTCAGTCCCCTCATCTGCTCCTCTGACTGACAGTGCCAGGCTGTCCCACAGACCCAGCCACCCCACAGGCCTCTAATGGAATCATGTTCCCCAGACTTCCTCCTCCTATGTTCCTATCTCAGTGAGTGACATTACCACTCACTGGTCACCCAGCCAGACTTGGGGCTCATCTTTGATCCTTCCCTCTCCCTCACCTCCCACATCCAGTCCTGTCAATTCCATGTCCTACCATCTGTCCAGTCTGCTCCTTTCTCCCTCATACCCACTGCCACCACCAGCCTCCCCTGGCCTCCCTGCCTCCAGCCACTGCCCTGAGTTCACCTAGACCACAGCCAGACCATGGAGTCTCGTCCTGGCTTAAGGATAAGTGAGAATATTGGCTTAAACCTGATTCCAGGTTCTAGATCCTGAGAATTCTTGCCATGCCAGTCTGGGGACACTCTCTCTCTCCTACCCTGCGCTAGAGAAACTGTGAGGGTCCCATCTGCGTCCTTCAGGGCCTTTGTCTGGGCAGGCTGGCTATGGCCAGATGACGTGTCTCTCTATTCCGTTTCCACACTGCAGCTGGAGGTCTTCCTGCTCAGGCCCCTCCACGGCTCCCCACTGCCCTCAGGATGAGGTTGGAGCTTCTCCACCTTGCTCACAAAGCCCCGTGTGACCAGCCCCTATCACTCTGGGAGTGACATTTCTAACCATTGCTCTACCTGTGCCCGCTGTGCTGCTGGTTTTCTAACTGTCCTCTGGATAATGATGAGGATACGTGTTTAATGGTGTGTGTGTGGTGGTATTTGCATGTATATGATAGTTGTGATGGTGTGCGTGGTGGTTGTGATGGTATGTGTAGTGGTTGTGATGGTGTGTGTGTTATAGTTGTGATGGTGTGTGTGGTGGTTGTGATGGTGTGTGTGTTATAGTTGTGATGGTGTGTGTGGTGGTTGGGATGGTATGTGGAGGTTGGGATGGTGTGTGTGTGATGGTTGGGATGGTGTGTGTGTGATGGTTGTGATAGTGTGTGTGGTGGTTGTGATGGTGGTTGGGATGGTGTGTGTGTGTGGTTGGGATGGTGTCTGTGTGGTGGTTATGATAGTGAGTGGTGGTTGTGATGGTGTGTGGTGGTTGTGATCGTGTGTGTGTGTGGTTGGGATGGTGTGTGTGGTTGTGATCGTGTGTGTGTGTGGTTGGGATGGTGTGTGTGGTGGTTGTGATGGTGTGTAGTGATTGTGATGGTGTATTGTGTGGTTGGGATGGTATGTTTGGTGGTTGGGATGGTGTGTGTGTGGGTGTGGTTGTGGCTGTGATGTTGTGTGTGTGGTGGTTGGGATGGTATGTGGAGGTTGGGATGGTGTGTGTGTGATGGTTGTGATGGTGTGTGTGGTGGTTGTGATGGTGTATGTGGTGGTTGGGATGGTGTCTGTGTGGTGGTTATGATAGTGAGTGGTGGTTGTGATGGTGTGTGGTGGTTGGGATGGTGTGTGTGTGGTTGTGATGTTGTGTGTGTGGTGGTTGGGATGGCGTGTGAGTACACAGCTAGAGACAGCATAGGGCTTACAACCCCTCCCCTCTACTTCAACCAGAGCAGTTCCGCTTGTAGGGTCTGTTGTACGGTCTGGGGTCCTTTGCATGACTTCATTTGTCAGAGGCGTCTGTGGCTCTGAATCGCTGCTCTAAGACGCCTAGCTGTTCTCCGCTCCTCCTCCGCGCCAGGCGGTTCTGTGCCACCTCTGTGCCTTTACCCATGCTCTTCCCGTGGCCTTCGTCTCCATCTGTAGAAACGTTGACCTCTCCAACGTCCCCACCTCCAGGAAGCTCAGCGGCAGGGACAGGATTGCCCCCTCCTCCGTACACCACTGCCCTTCATCTCTACCTCCTTTGTGTTCTGGGCTTCCTCAGCCGCCTAGACTGAGAGCTCACCGCCTCAGTAATCTCCACCCTGACGTTCTTCCCTTCCTCTCTGCTGACTCATGCCCAGAGAAAACAAAACCTCGTCAGGGTTTGCACGCAGCACACAGCCTGGTGGGGGAGAGGGACACGTAAATGGATAATGATACTCTGTGACGTCAGTGCCATGATGGAGGGGAGCCCAGAGGCCCCTGACCTGGGAGGGGGGAAGCAAAAAAAGTCTTCCTAGAGAAAATAATCCCCAAGCATAGTTTTAAAGATGAAGTGTGAGCCTGGAGAAGAAGTGAGGAGAAGTATCTGAGGCAGAGGAAAAGCACGTGCAAAGGCCCAGAGCATTGAAGAAAATGGTTGGCTTGTGAGATGAACTGTGAGTAGTTGAGACTGTGTGGAATAAAGAATGTGTGTGGGGAGCGGCAAGAGAGAAGGCCTGAGAGGCGGGTGGGGAGCAGGGTCATAGAGGGCCTTAGGTGCCCAACTGTGGAGCTGGAACTTAATCCTGAGAACAATGGGGCCATTATAGGGAACTGAAAAGATACCGACATGGTCAGATGTACTTTAAAAAAAATTTTTATTGTGGTAAAATACACATAACGTAAAATTTACCATCTTAACCACTTTTAAGTGTACAGTTCAGTGCTATTAAATACATTCACATTGTTGAGCAGCCGTCACCATCATCCGTCCCCATAACTCTTTTCATCTTGTAAAACTGAAACTCTGTCCCCATTAAACAGTAACTCCCCATTCTCTCCTCCCCCCAGCCCCTGGCAACCCTCATTCTACTTTCTGTCTCTACGATTTTGACTACTTTAAGTACTTCATATAAGTGGAATCATACAGTATTTGTCTTTTTGTGTCTGGCTTATTTCACTTAGCATAATGTCCTCAAGGTTCATCCATGTTGTAGCATATTGCAGAATTTCCTTCCTTTTCAAGCCTGAATAATATTCCATTGTACGTATATAACACATTTTGCTTATCCATTCATCCGTCTATGGACACTTGGGTTGCTTCCACCTTTTAGCTATTGTGAATAATGCTGCTATGAACATGGGTGTATGAATATCTCTTCAAGAACCTATTTTCAGTTCTTTGGGGTATATGCCCAGAAGTGGGATTGCGGGATCATATGGTAATTCTACTTTTAATTTTTTGAGGAACTACCATACTGTTTTCCGCAGCCGCTGCACCATTTTACATGCCCACCAACAGTGCCCAAGTGTTTCAATTTCTCCACGTCCTCACCAGCACTTGTTTTCTGTTTTTTTGATAGTGGCCATCCTAATGGGTGTAAGGAAGTATTTTTAAAAAATAATGTATTGAGGTGAAATTCACATAACATAAAATTAACCATTGTAAAGTGAATAACAGTGGCGTTTAGTACATTCAAAATGTTGTGCAACCGACATCTCCATCTAATTCCTAAACATTGTCATGACTCCAGAGTGAAATCAGTTTCTCCCCATTCTGCCTCCCCCAGCCCTCTGGCAGCCATCAATCTGCACTCTGTCTCTATGGGTTTGCCTATTCTGGACATTTCATATAAATGGAACCATACAATATGTGACCTTTTGTGTCTGACTTCTTTCACTCAGCTTAATGTTTTTGAGGATCATCAGTGTTGTAGCATGTATCAGTACTTCATTCCTTTTTATGGATGAATGTACTCCACTGTGTGTGTATACCACAAATTGTTTGTCCATTTATCCCTTGATGGATATTTGGGCTGTTCATGTTTACTTTTGATTCCTCCAGCTATGTCCATCCAATGGCTTGGAGGGAACAAGACTGGATGAGGGAGATAGGCTGGGGGCTGTGTCAGTGATGCAGGCCCAGGACACTGACTGTGGCGGGGGACAGAGGGTACATCTGTTCAGAGGGCAGATGGTTGGAAGGTGCTGGAAGGAGCAGGGAAAATGTCTCCCGAGTTTATGGCTTGTGTTGCATGGATGGAGGCCTCATTCTCCTCAATAGGGGAGCAGAAGATCATGAGTTTGGTTTGGACCTGGCAAGTTTGGGTTGCTCATGGACCATCCAGGTGGAAATGTCCTTGAAGCAGTTAGAGGGATGGGTCTGGAGCTCGGAGAAATGTCTGGGCAGAAGATTGGGGCTTGACAGTCATCAGCAAGTAGCTGAGATTATCAAGAAAGGTGGGGAGGAGAGAGATGGGAGGGGGCTCAGAACAGCACCCTGAGGGTCCCGTTATACTGCGTGCTCTGGAAGGCAGGTCCTGACCGTCCTGCTCACCACGAGTCACCGGACCCAACACATAAAAATAGCCGCTTAAATCCTAGTTGGGTGAATGAAGGAGTCCACAAAAGCCCAAGCCCTAGGAGGAGGAACCAGAAGAATATGATGCCGAGAGGAATGGATTTTAAGGATGACGTGGTCAGCAGTGCCAATGTGGCAGCCATCAGTCTGGGCAAGAACCGACAGTCTTGATTTACGTTTGGGAATGAGGGGAGCACTGGTGACCCAGGCCAGTGACGTGGTGACGGTGGAAGCCGGAGTTGGTGCCCAGTGAGCGTGGAGTCAGATGTGCAGCATGGTGCACAGTCGGGGTCATCCCGAGAGCCCTTGCGGGAGAGGTGCGTGGAGTGGAGAGAGAGCTGAAAGGCCTCGTCTTGTCAGCCTGGGCCTTGGTCAGGATGTCAGGATCTGACTGAGTGACCTTGGCTGAGTCCCCTCCCCTCCTAGGAGTTTGCACGGCCGCTCTTGGAGGCTCTTCATCGACTCTACTGCATCCTCCACTAGCTGCACCCCTGATGACCCTCCCAGGACCAGCCCTCTTTGGTGCTAAAGCCCCCTGCCCTTTGGCTCTGCCGAGGGAAGGGCTCCCTACCTCACGGAACACTGATGGGTGCCCTGTTTTTAAGTGGCCCTGGGAAGTAGGTAGGCAGAGAAGGCATAACTAGAAGCTTCCGGCTGCTCTGCCAGAGCTTCCAGGACTCCAAGATAGTTTTCTTTCTCTCCACAAACCTGGGAATTTTCCTAAGCCCCCCGCACATCAGATGGGAAGGCGGAAGGCATCTGGGAGAAGCTGAGAGACCCCAGGAGCATCTAAAGTCAGAGGGAGGGTTGGCCTTGAATCCAGATGGCTGAAAGGACCCCCCCACACACACACTGCTGGCCCAGAGGTGATGCCCACGTCCAGAGGAGACAGAGGTGGGGAGCTCTGAGGTAGGAGGAGGGACACCAGGGCTTCGGATCTGGCTTGCTCACTTCCTCGCCGAGTGACCGCGGGCCAGGGGCTCCTCTCTCCAGGACTGTTTTTCATCTCCACCATGGAGTCACTTGACTGCCTAATGCCTGGACACTGAGGGCTCCAGACTGCCACACAGAGACCAGTAGAGACACAGCTCAAAAGGTCCCCTGGAGATGGGTGTGGCGCCATCTACTGAGGGTCTCCCAGGCACAAGGCCCTGTGCTGATAACAGATGTACAGCCTGGGAGGCAGGAACTTAGAGTCTACTTCCGGCTTTTCCTTTAACCACTGTGTGACCTTGGCCTCATGCTTGAGCAGACACAGGCTCAGAAGCACCAGGAGGTGGCACAGATTGCTGGGCCCCACCCCGGAGTTCTGAGTTAGGAGGTCTAGGGTGGGGCCCATGAATTCGAACTTGACACTTACGCAGGTGACACTGCTGCTGCAGGTGGAGGGACCGCACTTTGAGAACCGCTGGCCTAGCCACTCCCCTTCTCTGAGCCTGAATTTCCTCGGCTTCAGCAGGGAGAATCACACTGGCCCCGCTTACCTCCTCCAGGGGGTGCAGTGAGGCGCACATACAAAAGCCAGGGGAATTACGGAACTTCTGAGAGCCGACTGGGACCTCAAGATCTATCTGCTTTGAACTGTCCAGTTGACAGGAGAAGAAACTGAGGACCAGAGACTGCTCAGACCAAGGTCACAGGCAAATTGAAGGTGACGGAGCTGGTCACCTAGAACCCAAGGTGCCTGTGTCCCTTGGCGTTCACATTCCTGTGCACGCCGACCTGACAGCTTCCAAGCGCCAGTGCCACACCTCTGCCTGAGGACTGTGGCTGCAGAGCCCGCCTGGCCTGGCCCACCTGCAGGCAGGAAAGTTGCCAGAGACTTAACAGCCTCTCCCCGCAGCAGATCCCAGCCAAGACTGGTGGATGCACACCCAGCCTTCTCGCCCCTCAACTGGTACAACTTTGAGGCACGTTCTACACCAGCATCCGGAATTCCTTGGTGGAACTGAGCCCTGGCTGGTTACAGCAGAAACTTGCCTGATAACACGCCCTTCATGTCTTTCTCTTCCTTGTCTCACCTTCCAACACCTCTGCAGGTGCTTCCTCTGATCACCCTTCAAACAGGCCACTTGTCTCAAGTCCTTGTTTCAGACTCTGTTCCTGGGGGAACCCTGTCTCAGACAGTATGATAACAGTAATGGTTAATGCCATTTATTGAACACCTACTCCGTGCCAGGCATCATGTACGTGTGACCTCATGTGATCCTCGTGAGCACCCTTCCAAGTGGGCATTATCACCTCTATGTCACTGTTGAGGTTGCTCAGGGTCAGAGGGGAGGTGGCCTGACCAAGGACTCTCAGCTGGTAAGTTTTCACTCCGCAAGGGGTCCCACTCCCTGTGCCTTGTAGGACTGAGTGTCAAGGGACCTGAGTTCCCTCCATGGGGGCCCAGCCCCACTGAGTGGTCACGCCTAAAGAAAAGTGTGGAGCACTTTTAAGCCCTGACACTGTCCCCACGGCAGGCAGCATTAGTAGTGGCAGCAGTGGGACCCCTTCCAAGGGCCTCACTGGTTGAGGATATTGATGATGAAGGAGCTAGAGCTGGAGAGGAAGAACAGGCAACTATCTTACAGTGACTGCAATCAACAGGCTGGTTTGCAACTACTCTTGGGGATTCCCAGGAACATCTGGGGGACACTTTGAGAAGGATAAGTTCCCGCTTATGTAGAAGGGGGCTCGGGGTCATTGTCTTTTGGACAATACGGGGCTCCATTTTGTAATCCCAGGCTGGTGAGGCCAGGCATGTTTAGGCTGTCCCTGATGGATTCCTAGTGTGTTTGTGTGGACAGATCACAGTCTTTGTTTAAGGAAGTGCGATGTTTTGCTTTAGGTTTAAGTTTCAAAGCATGTTTCCATAGTAAATATTTTTGTAATATAAAAAGAAAACTATTTGGGTAATAATGAGGTCAGACACTCATGTGCAGTAAAATTAGCTCCCTCGGTAGTGCTCAGGGGCCTGCATTAGACTTCACACTGGGCCCGTTTCCCCTGGTGGGAACTCGGAGCATATCTCCTGTCTCTGGCCTCAGTTTCCTCACATGTAACAGTGAGGCAGCTGGATAGACACCACACTCTCAGAGGTCCCAGGTTTGACAGGGCCTGTGGCTCTCCCTCGGGGGCCACTTGGCAAATCTCAGCAGGTTCCTGCCCCAGTCTAGCCTGGAAGCAGATCTGTAATTGAGCCTGCAGGGTCACTGTGACACGCACAGCTCGTCAATCTCAGCAGGGGAAGCAGCCCAGGGAGATAAATTGTACTGCAGCTGGCTCTTCCTTGCACCCTGGAGCAGCCTGTCTCTGGGGTTAACACGGAGAGAAGGGGGAGCTGACAAAGCCACTCCCCATGGGTGAGACAATGAGCAGGGTGAGGGGCACCGGACCCAGGCCACCTCTGGTGGGGAGGGAGTGGTTGCAGAATGGCGTTTGTTCCTCGGAGCCATGAACACAGACATAGGGAGATTTAAGCAAAACAGTGACTTGGTCAGAATGAATGCATTGTGATGGAGAGTTTACATGCCTCTTGCCTCCCCTGGGTTCTGAGGCCAGACAATTCATCTGAGTCAGCTTGGTGTGCCCAGCACAGGGCCTGGGAGAGGGGGGCGTCCCTGAATACAATTAAAAGAAAATCATAACGACAGCTAATATTGAGGGCTTATTCCATGGCAGGCCCTGTGTTTACTATTCGACATGTATTATTTACTCCTCACAACAATCCCAGAAGGTACCCTCATGATATAGTTGAGAACACATCTCCATGGCACAGAGATGTTAAGTAACTTGCCCAGGATCACTCAGCTGGTAAGTGGCTGAGCAGGATTTAAACCCAGCTAATTTGGCTCCAGAGCTTACTGTGATGACAACACATTACAACACATCACTACTGTGATGACAACAACGAAAACTTACTGTGTCAGGCTCCTGTCGCGGGGACCAGGGGATGAACTGACGACGGACGGGCGGGAGCCCACCGGGCGGCCTGGCAGAGGGAACATCGGGTGCCCAGACAAGGGCTGAGAAGGTCACTGCATGCTTGAGGGATTATGATACACTTGGAAAGACTGATGCACAAAGGGGCATGCTGAGAGATGAGTCTGGGGAGGGAGGCGGGGCCGGATCCTGCTGAGCCTCATGTGCCAGGCTGAGGAGCACAGGCTCCATCCCGTGGGCCAGGGCAGGGCAGTGACACGGCCAGGGATGAGGACCACACCACCTCCCACCAGCTCTGTGACCTTGGCAGGGCACTTCCCCTCTGGGAACCTCAGATTCCTCATCTGCAAATTGGGCTGATAATTCCTGCCGTATTCTGTCTCCCAGAGCTTGGGCAAGAATTCATAAAACAATAGACAAAAAGGATTTTGTAAACTGTAGGAGATTTTACAAATGCAGCTTGCTGGGGGCGGATAGAAAGACGTGAACTGACAGTAGCTGTGAGTTTAGCCAGCTGTTTTTCACACAGAGGACCAGATTTACTCCAACTTCTATTGTTATTGAAAATAAGGACATTTTCGTGAGGCCTTGCTCCTTGCCATTTGCCTTTATTACCTCACTTGAAGATCCTCAGACCCAAGTTGGATGTAATTATTCCCATCTTACGAGTGAAGACACTGAGGCAGAGAGGTACGTGGCCCGCCCCAGCCACACAGGCTGTGGGGCCGAGCTGAGGCACGGCCCGGGTTTTACAGCTGCCTGGGTGTCCTTCCCGTCCTGTCTCACGTAACCCTATTTATACTGAGCTGCTGGGCAGAGCCGATGCCTCCAAAGGGAAACCAAGGGCATGAAGGTGCAAGAAGGCAGGAAAGAGCAAGAACTGATGACCAGAGGTGTTCAGGATTGGGGTAGCTGAGGTCTTGACTATGGGGCCAATAACCTGGGAGGTCTGTGACAGGTCAGAATTTGCGATTTTACCCAGGCCCGAATTTGAATTCTTTGCTGCAAGACTGGTATGTGGAGCAAAATTCTGCCAGTGAGCAAGTCCAGCCGACTGCCCAGCATGTGCTCCTCAGCTCAACTTCCCGGCTTTCTCCTCCCTGTGGGAGGCAGGGTGGCCTGGGGGGTCAGAGGCAGTGCATCTGGGGAGAAATCCCAGCTCTGCCGCTGGAAGCTGTGTGACCTCGAGTAAGCGGCTTCCTGTCTCTGAACCTCAGTTTCCTGATGTGTAATACAAGGATAATAATACCGACCTCAAAGGGCTGTTGAGGATTAAATGAGATAGTAGTAATTCCCAGACTCTGCAGGACACCCAGGGAACCGGTCACACTGGTCTCTGGGAGGGGACGTGGGAGACAGGAGCCCAGAGGAGGAGGGAGACACGTTTCACCACATGCCTTTTTGTAATCTCTGTCTCTCTTTCTTTCTTTTAATCGTGTGTAGAGGGTTCCTTATTCAAATAAATAAATTAATGGAAATTCAAAAAGTGAGATAATGCATGTAAAGCACTTAGCACAGTCTTGACGTGTAATACTTCATAAATGTTAGCTTTTATTGTTATTATATACATTATGATAAATTTATTTTTAAAATTGAGATATAACTGACATGACATTATATTAGTTTTAGGTGTATAATAAAGGGATTTTTAAGAACTCTGATTCTTTGTGGAAAATGACTCCCTCCAAAAGCTGAATGCTCCCTGAGGAGCTGAAGAGAAAGAGGCTAAAGCAAGTGATGCTTCTTAGCCAGAGGATGGGAGTTTCAAGGGGCAAACACCTGCCTTTGACGTGGCTCCTTGCTGAGTCGGACGAGGCTGGTGCCCGGGCACCTGGAGGAGCATCGCAACTTCTCTGGCGAGGGAGGCTGGCAGCTCAGGGAGGGCCCCGAATGCCCGTCAATCAGCCCACAGCCCTGGGCTTGGCGCCTGTTTCTGCGGCTCGCTGGCTGAGTAACCTTGGGTAAATTGCTGAACCTCTCTGAGCCACCAGATTTTCATGTGACAAATGAGGACAATGATCCTCGTCTGCCTTCCAGGGCTGATGTGAGGGTTGTGAGAGAGGTATGTGGTAGCTACATCTTCATCTTCATCATTATAAGACGTTTGGGCTTCATCTGGGCACAATGGGGGCCAGTAAAAGGCTTTCTGCCTGGTGGGGTAAGGTCGGACTCTAGGGGTTAGAGAGGTCACTCTGGAGGTCAATGTGGAGAGGGGACTGGAAGGGCAGAGTGAGGAGGGGCCTGAGAAGGATTCTTTGTGAGCCTCCCCACTCCCACCCCCTCTGACCTCTCTGAGCAGCACCCTCAGCTATGACTGGACTACCAGCAAAAGGATGGTTCTGGATTGTGCAGGGAAGCAAAATCTGAATGTAACTAACAGAGCTTTACCTTATCCACTTGCCCGGGACGGCATTTATGCTAATCCT
Organism: Ceratotherium simum simum; assembly: GCF_057802395.1. Lineage (NCBI taxonomy): Eukaryota > Metazoa > Chordata > Mammalia > Perissodactyla > Rhinocerotidae > Ceratotherium > Ceratotherium simum. Next base: position 5,181,742 of record NC_141921.1, read on the forward strand.
ATTCCGAGCAAAGCAACTCAGACTAATAACAGCCGTGCCTCAGCTCTGGGCTCCGCACCATCTGTCGGCCCACACGCTCGGGGTTAGCTTCTCCTGTGTAGCGCGGACCGTGCTGCGTGGCTGCGTGGGCTCTGATGGGCCAGCCGGGAGGCGTGGAGGGGGAGCCATTCATTCGGCACATGTGGGTGGGGCCCTGCTGGGGGCCAAGCCCTGTGCCAGGCACTGGAGACCCAGCGGAGAAGAGACAGGCGAGGCCGCTGCTCCCATGGAGCGTGTGATCTGATGGGAGAGGAAAGAAATAAACAAGTAAACAAAGAAGTGAATACGGTAAGTTCAGATGGGGTTAAGTCCTATGAAGAAAAAAAGCACTGGCGTGTCAGAGAGTGGCTCGGGGGTGAGGTCCTAATTAGAGAGGGTGGCCAGGGAAGGCCTCTCTGAGGAGGTGGGACCCGAATGACAAGGAGTCACCATGGGACGGTCACAGTGCACCAGGCAGAGGGACCGGTGGATGCAAACGCCCCAAGGAAGGGCCACAGTTGGCGAGTCTGCGGGACAGAAGGCCAGAGTGACTGGAGCCTGGGGCAGGAGACAAGAGGAGACGGTGCCAGAGGTTGGGACATGTGGGACCCTGTAGGAACTGTCAGGACTTTGTGCGATGGGAGCCACGGGAGGGCTCTGAGCAGGGGAGTGACGCGACCCGCAATGTTTTAGACGTTTACCCTGGCTGCCGGGTGGAGAATCGATTACAGGAGGGACGAGAGTGCCCCCAGGAGACGAGGTAAGGGGCTCTGGCACTGGGGACAGGAGAAGGTAAGGATGGGGTTACATTTGGGAGGTGACAATGAGAATAAGATAAAGAGTGGAGAGTCCCTAGCACGGTCTCTGGCATGGAGCAGGAGCTCACTACATGGTGGCTGGGGTTTGATTATTTTGACTCTCTTCTGCCACACAGCATCTCCAAAATAATACCTTTTAAAAAATCCTTGTATTTGATCAGCACTTTCAAGTACGGCCCAGAGGACCCCGTGATAATGCTAGATGCATTTTCCCTTGCGGACTGGCTTCAAATCACGTCCCACAGCAGCTGTGGGCAGCTTCTCTCTGAGGTGAACCTCCCATAGGCCATGTGCTTCCTGGCTCTGAAGCAATCCAACCCCAGTGCTTCCTCAGGGACATGTCCTGACCCAGCGCCACGTCAGAACCATGAGAAACCCGTGGCTGAGGGAGGGCTTGGCCCCGGCCTGCACGGTGAGGTCCTCGGCAGGACCCAGGCGCTGGGTCTCACTGTCTTCTAATCACTCATCCAGTGCACATGTACTGAGTTCCTGCTTGTGCAGCTCTGTGCTGGGGACGCAGAAATGGATGGGACACGGTCCCCGCCTAGAGCGCACACTGAGGTGGCGAGAGAAACAAATAAATTCTGACGTGCTACAGACGCCCAATATTTGCTGATGAACAGTTACCCACACAGCAAGCCCCTGGCACTGTACGTATAATTTTACTGAGGTATTTCCTTATCTCAAAATATTTAAGATTCCCCAAGTAGAAGTTCCCAGCCCAGAATTCAGGCTCCTCACAGACAGGCCCCCAGCTCATTCTCCTGTCTCACTTCACGCCATTCTTCCTTCCTGCACTTTGGCTCCAGACACATTACACGTATGATTGTTCCCTGTTCTTTGACGTTTCTCTGGTTTGCATGTACCTTTCTTTGTACCTGGAATACACCTTCTCCCATTCACTACCTGGTAAACTCCTATACACATGTCAGTTAGCATCTTTGCACAGCCTTTCTGATTCTCTCCAGACCAGGCCCTCCACTGTGCCCCCACAGTGCTCCACTCATCCCTCTCTCTGTCAGGTTGCTATGGATCAACACCTCGGCGCCCACACTGGACTGTGAGCTCTGACACGGAGCCCTCACGGGCCGTCTCTGTGGCCCGAGGCCCATCACAGGCTCTCACATAGAGGAGGGAGATACTCTGTAAGCACTGTCACTCATGGAGGTGATAAGGACGTCAGTGTGGCCACGTACAGGTAGACGAGAGGCACAGGAATGAGGCCACAGAGGTCAGTAATGCCTGGTAGGGCAGGCCTGAATGCAGGGCCTCAGGGTGGGTTTCAGACACTTGAGAAAAGCTGAGGGAGAATGGGAAAACCAAATCCCACTTAGAGAGGCGAAAGAGCAGGGCAGGAGAACCATCTGGGGTTGTGATAGGGCACATAAATATTGATTATGTTTACGTGATGTTCTTAAGGGCTATTAGCTCTGGGTTCATTTTCCAACATAAATAAGAGAAGATAACCCTTGCCATTAAGGACTTAAGGTCTATTAATAGGCAACAAAATAGCTGTATACTTATAAACATACAAACATCATCCCCTTCTTCACCTCTGAGACCATTTCACGAAAGATTTTCTTATGCAGATGGGGAAATTGAGGCCTGCAGAGTTGAAATAGCTTGTCTAAGGTTGCTAGTTGAATAGCAATGAGCCAATGATTATCCTACTCAAAGGCAGTCATGAAGAGCTGTGGAGGAAAAATCTTGCCAATCATAGAATGTGTTTCTCACACAGCACAGTTTTTGTATGTTTTCTGCATTAAAAAAAAAACAATACAGGAATTTATATTCACTGTGAAAAAACAATCAGATTGATTATAACCCAAAGTATAAAATAAATATATGTGAGTCCATACTGATATTAAATAAGTAAGCAAATAAATAGGCGAGAATGGGCAAATCTTCCTTAGGGAAGAATTTCAAATAATATAAGTAGATACTCCACCCTCCCCCAGGAGGTGGGGTTTAATCCCCCTACCTCTGAGCAGGGTCTGTACTTAGTGACTTACCTCTAAAGGACAGAGTATGGAAAGGGAAAAATAACAACTTTACCATGGAGAAACCTGGCAAACACTACACCAAGCAATCAAGGTTAACGTCACCAGTGATACATCATGTGGGTATCATGTGCCCCTGATGTGATGTGACGAGAAGGGCACTTCACCTCTGTGCTCTTCTTCCCCCAAACCCATAACCCCAGTGTAGTCATGAGGAAATCAACAAACCCAAATTGAGGAACATTCTACAAAACACCTGGCTAGCCCTGCTCAAGACTGTCAAGGTCATGGGAAACAAGGAAAGACTGAAACACTGTCAGAGAGCAGAGGAGACGGGAGAGGCATGATGACTGAATGCAATGTGGGGACCTGGGCTGTGTCCAGGGACAGCAAAGGACACTAGTGGAAAGACCGGTGAAGTCTGAACGAAGCCTGGAGTTTAGTTATAGTAACGTACCCATGGTGGGTTTTTAATTTCGACAGATGTCCCACATTAATGTAAGACGTTAACAATAGGGGAAACCGGTAAGGGACATATAGGAACTCTCTGTGTTACCTTTGCAACTTTTTTGTAAATCTAAAATTATTCCTCAAAAAAAGCTTAGTTGGGAGAGAGCAAGTCTCTCCCAACCACCCCCCACTCCATCCAAAGCCTCTCTCTAAGTTGGTACATATCTGTACACATCTTCTTCTTTTCTCTTTTTCGATATGTTCCTATAGAAATAGTCTTGCCCTTACATAAATGGTTCATACTGTACATACTGTGCTGCAACTTCTCCTTTTCACTTAACAATATGTCTCAGTGGTGTTTGCATGTCAGTACTTTCAGATCTGCGCTGTCCCATACAGTAGCCGCTAGCCACATGTGGCTATTAAGCACTTGAAAATGCAGTTAGCCCGAATTGAGATATACTGTAAGTTAAAATACGCACCAGATTCACAGACTTAGTACAAAAAAAAGAATGTAAAATATCTCATGAATAATTTTTATGTTGATTACATGTTGAAGTGATAATATTTTGGGTGTAGAGAGCTCAAAATATATTTATTAATTTCATTTGTTTCTTGTTGCATTTTTTAGTGTGGCTACTGAAAAATTACATATGTGGCTCATATTATATTTCTATTGGACAGTGCTGTTACATAGCTCTAAGTTCATTTTTTTTATCTGCTGCATGGTATTCCAAACTCTGTAAGTTGCACAATTTTACTATTCTTTTTCTTTTCTTCTGTTGAGGAAGATTCACCCTGAGCTAACATCTGTTGCCAAGCCCCCTCTTTTTTTTCACTTGAGGAAGATCAGCCTGAGCTAACATCTGTGCCAATCTTCCTCTATTTTTTTGTATGTGGGACATGTCCACAGTGTGGTTGCTGAGTGGAGTAGGTCCGTGCCCAGGATCCGAACCTGCGAACCCAGGCCGCCAAAGTGGAGCGTGTGGAACTTGAACCACTCGGCTACGGGGCGGGGCCCTAAGCATTCTTTTTCTAATGTACATTTAGATTGTTTCTAAAATTTTATTATTACAAACCATGTCGCAATTAAAATCTCTGTACCAGCCTACTTTGTGCACATGTAAAAAATTCTCTCTAGAGCAGGGGTTGGCAACTAGGACCCACAGACCAAACGCAGCCCACTGCCTGCTTTTGTAAATAAAGTGTGACGGAACACAGCCACGCTCATTCATTCACATATTGTCTATGGCTGTTTTTGTACTACTACAGCAGAGTTGAGTAGTTGTGACAGAGACCACATGGCCCGCGAAGTCGAAAATCTTTACTATCTTGTCCCTCTTTTTAAAGGGAGCTCTGCCCTAAGAGTTGTTACCAACAACTAGAAGAGCTATGTTGTAGGTCCAGTTGCCTGGAAAGCAGACTCTGAGATGGAGATTGGCATACAGGAAGCTACATAGGGATTGCTCTTGGGTGGAGGAGGGGAAAGAAGAAAGATTAGGCAGAGAGGTAAACTGGGCGATGCAGTATTAAGACCTCAGCCAGCTCCACAGGGAGCTCTGAAGCTCTGATGGTCTTTCGGAGTTGTCCTGAGTTGGGGCAATGGGGCCAAACTTTTATAACCCTGAATCGACCCGTCCTGGGAAAGGGGTAAGACCTTGGGTGAGGTAACTCTTCAGCTGAGGGCAATTCCCAGCAAGGGCTGCTAGCTGAGGGGGAACAGATCCATCAGCCCTGGAGGAGGGGGGTTTGGGCAGTGCAGGATAGCGTCGACTATAGCGGGATACGTCAATACCCACGCCTGTACGCACAGCTCCATGTCGTTTATGCTGTGGGAGCAGCTCTTCCAGGATTCTGGTGGGCCTCTTTTCCTGGGGGAAACTTAGAGAGAAAAGTTAGTGGGCCAAAGCACAGCCCCCACCACTGTGACTGGTCTTGAGGCGTATCTGATACTCATCATCTCCCTCTTCTTCTATCTGTTCCGGATTCCCCTGACCCCCAGCTAGCACCTCTTCTGGTCTGTGACTTACATGGTGGCATGATCTCGACCTCCATCCTGAGGGGTCTGAGCCTGTGGTCACCATATCCTTCTCAGGCCACGGCCCCTGCACTTGTCGATTCACCATAAACACTGGACAAGGGAGTACCAAGAGGTCCCCAAATGGGTCAACTGGGTGCCAAAGACATACCTCCCTGCCCTCCACTGCTCAGCAGCAGCCTTACCTCCTCCTGATGATCACTTATCCCTGGAAGAATGCTGACTCTGCTTCTTGCCTGCTAGTCCCTTGACACAAGGAGCTCAAGGTGCCTGGGGGGCAGTCACAGCTAAACTTTCAACAGTCATCTCAATGTTTCCCCTGGTGGCAGTGTCGCCCCTCTGGGAATCAGAACCTCTAACCCAGAGTCGTGGGGCCAGGAAGCACAAATGCTTCCTGGAGTGACGGGAAGAGTGAGGCCACTTCTGCTTCCATCCTGGTTCCTAGACCCATGTATTCTACCCACTGGAGACAAAGCACCGGGTAGTGGTCTGTGATCAGGATGTATGCTGCACCCCGGAGGCTGGCGCCCTATTCTCACAGAGGATCGTTTCTGAGCTGGTGCTCAGCTGTGCCTTCAACAGATAGTTCCAAACTGGCAGCTTAAGGATCGTGCAGTGTGAAAGGACAAGTGGACTCCATGGCCATGTGCCCACTGCTGCAGCTCCCTTGCTGTAGAGTCATATGAGATCCCAAACCAGTAGCTTAAACACTCTGTGAACCCTTGGAGAGCTGTGCCGGATGAAGCCCTACAAGCAAAGCCGTATTTGGAATATATGTCTGTTCCAGTAAATGAATTGCAGCTCTCTTCAGGGTGGAAAAGGTTTAATCTAATCAGCCCGTCAAGTGGCTGGTTTTTCTCCTCAAGGGATAGAGACGTACCTGAGACTCAGAGTTGGTCTCTGTAACTGGCAGGTTGAACACTCGGCATCAGCAATAGCCAGATCAGTCTTGGTGAGTGCGAGCCCATTCTATTGGGCCCATACATACGCTCTCTCCATGCCGTCAGGCTTACTCTGTTTAGGCACCCAGCTCTGGGGTGGCATTCGGTAGAGGCTGGCTGATGTCAACAGCATATACATGGTTGTTTAGTGCTTCTTCCGAGGTATACACTCTCTGGTGGGTCTTAACATGGAATACAATGGTCTTCACATATGGTGCCCACTCTCCTAAGTCCAACCACATGCCTCTACTCCAGATCTCCTTGTCCCCGATTTTCTGATCTTATTCTCTCCAGACCCCTAACCAACCAGACAAGCTATTCAGCACTGCCCATGAGACCCATGTATATTCCAACCTTGGGCCCTTTCCTTTCCACAAAAAGTAGATGTCTAGGTGCACTGTCCAAAGCTCTGCCCATTGGAAGGATTTTCCCCTCTGCTGTCTTTCAAGGACACCCCTGTGTGGGGCTGCAGTGCAGCCACAGTCTATTTTTGGCTTGCTCACATGGTGTACTGAGCTAATCCACCCAGGGACAAAGCTTGCCTTTTTTCTCCTCCAGCTGGATACAAGGAGCTCCCCAGGCAGCCATAGGAGAGCTGAGGGAGAGGCACTGATGCAAAGGTGGTGAGTGACATAGACGTCTGGGCCACCTGCTCATGCAGCTACCTTCTGCCCTTTGGCCCTGCTGTGCCCAATGCCAGCTGCACCACGTCCATCGCACAATGAATTGCTGCTGGTCTTTCTGACCTTACGACTTGGTGGGTCTGACAGAATCCAGCTCATGATGAGCAGCCTTGGCTGCATGGTCAACTTGATCCATGCTCAGGCGATCTGTCTCTACCAGAACCCTGCAGCCAATCAGGAGCTGTTTTTGAAGTGTGTCGTTCCTGGCTACAGGTGGCATGGCCCTGCTCCAGAACCCCAGGGATCTACACTGTGATTCTCCTACTAGGTCTTGTCATACACTCTACAGGCATCTCTTCTCACCACAGATACCTCAAGTACCATGGGTTCTGCCAGATCATACGGTCCACGCAGCACAGCTACTTGTACTATAGTCTGGACCTGCTGCTGAGCCCTCTCCTGCTCTGGGCCCCATCAAAACTGGTAGCCTTCTGTGTCATCCAGTATATGGGATCGAATATCCTGCTTCCAAAACCCAGAGGCCTACCAGGCACTGTGCTTCCTTCTTCATGGGGGAGTGGGAGATGCAATAATTGGTCTTTTACTTTGGAGGGAATGTCCCTGGCATATCCCAGACCACTGGCCCCTAAAAATTTCACTGAAATGTCAGGCCCCTGAATCTTCATAGTGTTTTCTCTCACTCTCTGCAATGCATGTGTCTCACTGAGGCTTCCAATATACTTGCTGTTTCTTGCTCATCTGGCCCAACTAACTGCTCTTTAATACAGTGCATCAGTGTGATGTTCTGCAAGATATCTAGGCAGTTCAGGCCTTTTCAGACTAGGTGGTGAGAGGGCGGGAGAGTTAACAGCCCTGGGGTGAGACTAGAAATGCAAACTCTTGTCTGTTCCAAGTGAATATGAACTCTGATCTTCCTTTCTGATAGAGACGGAAAAGAAATACATCCACCAGATAAACGGCTACACACCATGTATACCTGAGAACACGTTAATGTGCTTTAGGAAAGATGCTGCATCTGGCACAGCAGCTGCAATTAGAACTACCACTTGGTTGACTCTGCTGTAGTCCACTGTCATCTTCCAGCATCCATCTGATTTTTGTAGGGGCCAGACCAGTGAATTAAACAGAGATAATGGAGATCACTATTCCTGCATCTTCTAGGTCTTTAAGGATGGCACTAATCTTTGCCATTCTCTGATTACTAGTGAGGTTGAGCATCTTCTAACATGTTTCTTGACTTATTTCCTTTTCTCTGAATTCCCATAATTCATAATCGTTTGCCTTTTTAAAATGGTTTATCTTTCTCCTTCACTAGACTGTGAGCTTCTTGGGGCCAGAGATTGTGTCTTATTTATCCCTGTGACCCTTGGACCTGGCACACAAGAACTCAATAAATACACACTGAATGAATGATTTTAACAAGATGAAAACACAGCCTTTGACTGGACATCCTGGTCTTCTTGCATCTTGAAACCAACCTCCTTAGCTTATGGGTAAGCTATCCCTGACAGCAGCTGTATCATTTTGGTGGATTTAAAAGAAAATACAATGTCATCCAATCAAACCAACTCTCTTTTGAAACGAAGGCAATGTCACCGAACTAATCGAAGCTCCCAAAGCCTTGTTTTCTGGATGGACTCCCTTCGATAGCAATAATGGGCAGTAACAAACTGAGCCCTCACCCCATCTGGCTGTGATAAACGCATCCAACACACATTACAAATCTCAGAGTGAGGCTCTGAGGCCTGAGGCTGCAGCAGAAGAAAACCAAGGTTGACAGCCACGAGTTTAAGAACCTGATCTCCTATAAATGAAAAAAGGCCAGCTGCCTGTTCCTTCCCCCACTCAACATAGTAAATGCATTATCTGAGCTTCCTGCCATTTTTCAAACCTGGGACTCTCTAATGATATCTGTTTGGTCAACTCTAAACTTCATTTGTCAAAAAAGAAAAAATCTCTAATTTACTGAATCGCAAGTGTTTCTTTCCTTTGCCTTAAATTGTTGAGGTTTTTAAAATTTAAAAAATTTTCTTAGATATCTGTTTAGGTAGGAACATTTTTATCTTTCTAAAACACACATCTTATTAAGTCCCTCACCTCCTCAAAAACTCCTCGTGGCCTCCCGTTATCTGAAGGCGATGTCCAAGCTCCTTCACTAGGCCTCCAGGGCCCTGGCTACTTTTTTTGCCTCATTTCTCTCCATCATTCCCAAGAACCTTAGGCTTCCACCATCCATACTGTCTGCCTTTACTGAAACAAGGCACGCACTTCACATCTCTATGCTTTTGTAGACATCATGATCCCTCTGCTAAGAACTATCCTTCGAGACGTGGTTCAAATGTTAACTCTCTGTGAAGACTCTGCTTCCCTTAGAATGGTGTTAATCACTCCTTTCTCCACTTTCTCAACATTTAAAATAAATATCTACAGTGAACACCGAATATGCTATACGATGATTATTTACCTAAGTGTCTGTCTCTCCACCAGACTAAGACTCCTCAAGGGTGGAGATTAGCTCTCATTTACCGCAGTTTCCCCAGTGCCTGTCTCGTCCATGGCACACAGCAGATGGGCAACGTTTGTCTGTTGAGTGAATGAATGAAAATAAAGACTCAGTCCCTACCCAAAGGACCAGGACCTCCAATTTAACCACCACAAGAAAAGGATCAATAAGCCGCTGGAGCAGACTCTAACAGTATTTAATTCCCCAAATTTCCTCCAGCAACCGAACACATTGAGAAGACATGTTCATGCCTAGACTTACAGGTAACTCAGAGGTCCTCGGAACATCTCTCACCCCATGTCAGGAGCTGACCCTTTCTTTTTAACAGGCTGCAGCTCAGAGGTGCTTCTTAGCGGGTGGGCCAGCTTGGATGGAGTCTGCGAGCCTCCTTCCCTTCGGCGAGCACCCGGAATAGCTCCAGCAGCGTTCATGGAAATTCTGCACGTGCATCAAGGAGGAAACAGCCACAAATAAGCCAGCCTGCTCTCCCAATCTCCAGAGCACATCTCTGTAATCACGTTACTTCCCAGCTATCACCACTGAAGCCTTTCAGCCAGAGAGCAATTTGTGTTCAACTTACTCTGGGTTCCTAAGTTGGCAGAACTTTCTGGGTGTTTATAAATGAGGCTTCCTACTGCCAGGCTCTTCCCCCGCTCCAGCTTGTCTTCCACACAGCCTGTTAACAAAAAACCCACCAGTTCCTACTAACCAGTCCAAACACCTTCCCCTGATGCTCAAGACCCTTCAAATTTGGTCCTGGTCCTTGTTTTCCTCTCCTGTCTCATCTCCAGCTACTCTCCTACATGTGTCCTCTACTCCAGCCATACCAATTACCTTCCAGATATCTCACAGTTCTGAGTCTTTCCATACTCTGCTGTCTCTGCCAGGCATACACCTCAACCAGCCAATTAACTACGTCTGCCCTTTAAGACTGCACACAGGTATCACCTCCTCCAGGAAGCATTCCATGATTGGATTAGATGCCTTTCCTGCACACCTACAACTAGTCATTCAACTATTCAATAAAATAGTTACGGAGACCTAGCTTGTGCCAGGCTCTGTTCTAGGTGTGGAGATACAGAAGGGAACAAAACAAAGACTCTGCTTTCATGAAGCTTAATTCTTGAAGTGGGGGGGGAGGGATAGAAAATAAAGAAATAAATAACTCTCTCAAGGGGTGATAAATACTCTGAAAAAAAATGAGGCAGGGTAGAGCATTAAAAAATGGTTGTGGGGCCAGCCCGGTGGCGTAGTGGTTAAGTTCATGTGCTCTACTTATCAAGCCGTGCTGTGGGAGCATTCCATATAAAGTAGAGGAAGATGGGCATAGATGTTAGCCCAGGGCCAATCTTCCTCAGCAAAAAGAGGAGGATTGATAACAGATGTTAGCTCAGGGCTAATCTTCCTCACCAAAAAAAAATGGTTGGGAGGGAGTGATATTTTATTTAGAGCAGTCAACAATGGCTTTTCTGATAAGGCAAACAGAGACCTGAATCAAATGAGGTCAAATGAACATGCAGATATCTGTGAAAAGAGCACTGCAATCAGGGATGAGTGTAAGTGCAAAGGCCCTGAGGCAGGAGCACGCCTGGTATGTATGTTCAGCAAGGGAGCCACTGGAACCACAGGGGTGTGAGAAAGGGAGAGAATGTTAGGAAATGAAGTCAAAGAGGCAGGCAGGAGCCAGTTCACACTGGCCCTTGTAAGACATGGTAAGGGCTTGGGATTTTGCTCCAAGTGAGATGGAAGCCACTAGAAGGGATAAAGAAGAGATATGAGGGCCGGCCCCGTGGCTTAGCGGTTAAGTGCACGCACTTCGCTACTGGCGGCCCGGGTTCGGATCCCGGGCGCACACCGACGCACCGCTTCTCCAGCCATGCTGAGGCCGCGTCCCACATACAGCAACTAGAAGGATGTGCAACTATGACACACAACTATCTACTGGGGTTTTGGGGGAAAAAAAAGGAGGAGGCTTGGCAATAGATGTTAGCTCAGAGCCGGTCTTCCTCAGCAAAAAAAAGAGGAGGATTAGCACGGATGTTAGCTCAGGGCTGATCTTCCTCACAAAAAAAAAAAAAAAGAAGAGATATGATTTGTTTTACATTTTAAAACGTTCATTCTGGCTACTCTGTGGATTACAGACCACAAGAGAAACAAAGGTGGGAGCAGCAAGGGCATGGACACATGGACAGCCATTAAGCCCACAAATATTACTGGGTACTACCACGGGACAAGCACTGTTTTAGGCACTGAAGATACCCAGGTGAATAAGACAGGATTCCTGATTTCAGGAGGTTATAATCTAGTGGGGAGACAGAATCAAAAGCAGAAGCACAGAGCCGGCCCTGACGGCCTAGCGGTTCAAGTTCGGCGCTCTGACCGCTTTGGCGGCCCAGGTGCAGTTCCTGGGCGAGGAGCACACCATTTGTCTGTCAGCAGCCACGCTGCGGTGGCGGCTCACACAGAACTAGAAGGACTTACAACCAGAATATACAACTATGTACTGGGGCTTTGGGGAGAAAAAAAAAAAAAAGAGGAAGATTGGCAGCAGATGTTTGCGCAGGGCCAATCTTTCCCAGCAGAAAAAAAAAACAGCAGCAGCACAGAACACGCAGACACAATAGAACAGTACACAGGGCATTACGCTGGGGCAGCAGGGCAAATTAAGTGGAGAGCCGCATTCCAGAGAGAGAAAACGGCACATGGAAGTGCTCAGACGGGGAGTGACACGGTGGATTTCCAGTTTTGATAGTCACTTTGTTTCTAGCATAGAAAGGTGAATTTGAAGAGGTTAAGACTGGAGGCAGAGGGACCAGTTAGGAAGCCATGTAGTCAACCTGGGCAGGAGAGGATAAAGTCCTGAAGTGGTACTAGAGATGGAGAAGAGGCAAGAGATTCTAAATACACGTGAGAAGTCAAACCATCAGGCCTTGGTTGGGTGAGGGTGGGAGAGGAGGGGTCTAGGCTGACCCCCAGTTCCTAGCTGGAGTACCTGGGTTGCCAGTATTGCCAAATGAGAGAAGACACGTTACATCTGAGACGCCCATGGGACATCTAGGAGATATCTATCGTCTGAAACTCATGGGACAGGTATGGGCTGAAGATACAAACTGGAGCGTCATCGGCAAGTAAATAATGATTGAAACCATGAGAGCGGATGAAATCAACCAGGGAGATTGTATACAGTCAAAGAGCTCTGGGCTTTGATCTTAGATCTGCCACTCACTAACTGTACGACCTTGAGGAAGTTACCATACCATTCTGAGCCTCACTTTTCTCATCTTTAATGGGGTATTATTATTATTATTTTAAATGTCTACCATAGTGCTGAGCACATGGTAAGTGCTCAATTACTATTCTGCTCCAATGGCTACCAGCAGTAGGAGATTGAACAAGAGACTTCTGCTTGGTGAGCCTCAGGGTCTCATTGGTAGCTCCTGCTAGGTATCCACAGTGCCCCACAGAATGGGCACTCAGTAAACGGTTGCTGAATAAATGAAGACATCTAAAAAACTGAAACAATATCTACTAATAAAACAGGTGAAAGGATTAAACATTTTTTAAAAACTATATAAAGATCGATGAAAATGCTAACCAGTTATCTTAGGAAAAGTATCTAGACTTTTGGAAGGCAGGTAATGTTAGTCCCCTCCCTTCTTTTTCCCTGTCCTTGCTTTTTAACCCAGCCCCTCTCTTTCTGTATTTTAAATCTCTCCCTTTCTATTGGCTCCTTCTTTTCAGTTTACAAACATGCTCCAGTCTCCCCTAACCTAAAACCTTCTTGGGTCTCGCTGTCTCCCTCAAATTCTTGTCCAATCATTATTTTCACCAACTATACTCTTTCTCAACCCAAAACACTTTTCAATGAACAAGCCATACCTTTTGTTTTAGGGTAAAAAAGTCCCAGTTTATTATTACTTTAAAAAAGCAAATATCATCTACATAATTGTACAAGCAGGTCTATATAGAAGTATTTCATTTTTAAATGTATATGTAATTTTTCTACTACAGTAATTAGAGAGAAATTTCATTAGCATCTTCTACAGAGCCCTAAGCCGAGAGAGCCAATGTATTCAAATAAACCCCAAGGCGTGCGATGCTTCAGGCCAGTTCCTCATTAGAAGCCTCAGCATGGGGGCTCCGGAGACCGATGCAGAAGGCCTGCCAGGGAGAGCTGAAACGTTCAGATAAGTGAGTTCTGGGAAGAAGGGGTAGTTGTCTGGCTCCAGCAGGCTCACCCCTGGGGCAGAGCAAAGAGAACAGACAGGGGAGTTCTGAGAGGCACGGGAGCTATCTAAACTCAGGGGGACAGGACCGAGTGATGGCAGCGGTAATTGAGTTTCAGTTACCTGCAGGGTGGCGAAATAAAGTAGTAACTTCATCTGTCTGACATGGGCAAGTTTAGAGGTGTCCTTGGCACACTCCCAGAGAAATCCGTCACCCCTTCACTGTGTTGGGTGATGGTAACCGTACCGCGCTTCCTAGTGACAGCCAGGGCACGTCCTGTTGGGCGGCACCAGCACACTTCAGCTAATGAAGCGTTTCCCGCAGGCCTGTCTCCCAGGGCTCTCTGCGTCCCCTGTCTGAAGGAATGGCACGATGGGAAAATTCAGCACAGCCAGCAGCAGCCGTCACCCAAACTCAAAAGAGCCTTTGAATGGCAGAGAGAGGTGCGTTTTCCTTTCTGCCCAGCCCAGGGCTGGAACCATCCTCAGGTCACTTTTTGTGGGTCTGTACAAACGTGCCGACCGGCAGCGAGCCGTTCTTCACCTGAGCCCGGATGTCGGCTCGGTGCTTTAATGTGAAGACCAGGGCTCTCACCGTCCGCCGGTAAGGCCCATTAATGAGGCGGGAGCAGAGATGAAATGTTTCCTGCTCAATATTTTCAACCAGTAGGTGATCCATCTAAAAAACAGCAAAATTATCAAATTAGGGCCTTGCATTGCATAAGGATTAAAAGCAAGAGAGGCTGGAGCACTCTGCTCGGAGGCTCCATTAATCAGCTGAAATTCAAGGACATCTACTTCCCATCACAAGAGAAACAGGAGGAGCAGATTAACCCACCCTGGCAATTAAGGCACGAGGCCACGTGCTGTGTGACGGGGCCCACTCACAACCCCTGCTGGGTGGTAACACATGCCATAATAACAGGAAACTGGCCTCAACCAAGCAACCGGTACTGGGCCCTGGACTTGACCAACCAGGAAACAAAGACCAAGGATAATAAATCAGTCTAACAGCTCATACTTTTTTCTGTTTTTAAAGTGCCTTTTAACCCCTTACAGCATTTCAGAAACCCTGGGTCTGGATCCTAATATGTGTGTAGAGCAGTTTATAAATCACTTTTCACATTTGGTGTTCACAACTCCTATTATCTCATTTTACAGATGAGGAAACGGGTTCAAAGGTAGAGAAAGGTTCAAGGTCTTACAACTACTAAGAAGCAGAGCGGGCACTCTGACCCAGAGCCCTTGACTCCAAAGTTCATGTTCCTTCTCTTTCACCACTCTAACTGCCCCCTCCACATTTGGAGAGACTGGCTGAGTTTGGAGAGACCTCTGCAGGGTCAGCCAAGCAGAGCAGGCCTAGGGGACGGGACCTGTAGCAATTCTGGGGTGGTCTGGGGCCCAAGCTCTCCTGAAGCCAGACCTAATCACAGCAGGACAGGTCTGGGACTTTGTCCACACCGTCTGGATCCAGGGCAGATTGGGCTGCTGGTCAGGGACTCCCTCATGACCTTCCTTTCCAGGTCCGTCTCCCACTCTTTGCCTCCCCAGTCCTGACCACGGCCCGGCCTGAGCAAGCTAAGCTGCGTGCACGTGTCTCTCTACCTCTGCACAGGGACCTGTTCCCTCAGCAAGGCACCCTTTCCCCAGGAAACACATTCCTATTGGTATTTCAAAGCTTAGCCAAAAAACAGAAAGCAAAAAAGCAAATCCTACCTCAAAGGACTGAAGGTTCTTCTTTGGGCTGCCACTATGTCCTGAGCCTCCCTTAGTCATTTTCATCATGTATTATAATGATCTACTTTTTGAGTTTGCCTTCCCTGATAGTGAGCTCCTTGAAAACAGGAAACAAATTTCCCCCTCACTTCCTTTCTTCCATTCACTCCTTCCCCCTTACTCCACCACTCATTCAAATACCAATTCAGCACCTACTATGTGCCAGGCTCTGTGCTTGGGCCTAGGAAAAAGCAGTGAACAGGCCAACCCAGTCCTTGACTCCAAGGAGAGCATGGCCCAGTTGGAGACAGTAGTGAACAGGGATTGTAAGTGTACTGAGTGCCAGGGATGAGGAGAGCAATGAGGGCTAGGGTGCAAACCACTGCAGCAGTGAACAGTAAAGGGACTCAACCCAGGAGGGGATCACCTGCCTTCAGGAGGAAATGACGTCTGACCTGACCCCTGGAGAATGAGTAGGATCTGGCCAGGTGAAGTGGGCATTTGCCTTGTGATAAATTCCCTGAGCTACACATATATCTTTTGTGCACTTTTCTATATATGTACTATATTTCTATTTAAACAGAAAAGTTTAAGGAAAAAATGCACCAAAAATAAAAAAGGATCACCTGACACCTGATAAAATGTCCTAACATAGGAGAGAGACCAGCAGAACAAAACAAATAGAAAAGAGAGACTTGAAGGACATAAGGACCAAGCAGGGAGCAGAACAGGACTGAGAGAGAGAGAGAGAGAGAGAGGGAGGGAATGAACATCCAGGCCCAGACATCTGCCTGGGGGTAGCAGACAAAAGGTGCTCAGGGAAGTCTGTGGTCCTGACGACTGACTGATTACCTCCAAGGCTGTGCTGGACTTGGCGCCATGGCTCTCCAGAACCCAGACTCCTCAAGCTTCTCACTGCCTCCTAGGTGAGCACTGGATTAGCCTCCGGCCTGAGGCAGCCTGGTACCAGACTACTTTAGGAGGCTGGAAAGGTGGCTGTCTGCCCAGCATTCATCCAGCAACATTTGCCAGAGAGGATCCTCATCCCAGTGTGAGGATGGCTAGGCACTGACTGTTCAGAGATTCCCTTAGCCTAACAGTATAACAAGAAAGAAAAAAGTCTTTTTTTTTTAAGGGGAGTGGTTGTTAGAGGAAGAAGGGTATATGCGCATCTGCCAAACAGAACATGGCATTCCATCAAACTGTAGTATTAAAAAAAAGAACTCTGAGAGTGCCTTGGAATTCACATACCTGAATACTCATACACACTTCATTCAGCAAACAGTTACTGAGTCACTACTCTGAGTCTGGCCTAATCTGGGTACTGGAGACACGAAGCAGAAAAGACCTGACCCCTGCCCT
Organism: Ceratotherium simum simum; assembly: GCF_057802395.1. Lineage (NCBI taxonomy): Eukaryota > Metazoa > Chordata > Mammalia > Perissodactyla > Rhinocerotidae > Ceratotherium > Ceratotherium simum. The sequence goes on from NC_141921.1 coordinate 5,198,458, forward strand.
CCAGGAACTCACAGCTGGAAAGGAGACAGTAACAGATAGCCGTGGGGCAGCGGGACAGGTGCTATACCAGCGATGTGACGGGAACAAGCAAGCACCTCACAATTCTCATGTATGCCTCCTGTTAAATGAAGGCCAATCAGAATGAAGAAATGAAGAAAAACATCAGTGATATTAAAATGTAAATCATAAGGGAAAATGATTCACGTTGCACCCTTGTGTATAACAAGTTCATTGCACAAAGTGAAGAATGCCTATTTTATAACTGCCTATGGATAATCCAAAACTACCCCAGTCGTTCAGTCCTTTCCTATGGATCCTAACCCGGTGCTTAACATAAGACCTTTTGGAGGAAAGGACTTCTCACTGAGATCTTGAAAAAAAGAGGTTTTGCTGTGAGATACATTTGTCTGAATGGGAATGGGAACAGAACCCGAGGATTTATTTAGGGACTATATCCTTTCTCTCTGTCTCTCATAATCTGCCTGGCTTCTTTCTCACAGGCTTTCACTCCTACCCATCTGCCTTACTCACTACCAATCCCTCTCCCCCTATTCTACACATCCCTAGGGACAGCTTCTGCGTCTCATAACTCCTCCAACATCCCTTCTGTTTCAACACTCCCACTGTTGTTTTCTTAGTGTTTCCTAGGTCACATTTCTCAGACAAAGAATCTGATTTGCCTTCCTTGTCTATTTGTACCCGTGAGTTGAGTGTGAGTCACTCAGTTGTCCAATCCTGATGAATTGGCTACAGTTAGGAGAAGATATAAAACATGACCACCTAGAGCTGTCTTGCATCATGAATTCTGGACCCAGTGGGAAATGGTGCCGTAATCAATTAGTGATGATGTCTGCCACCTCTGTAAGCTCTTAAAAAGCAAGGGAAGAAGGTCTTCTTCACATGTTTACCTTAAGTGCAGAACTCCCCACACTGTATTGTCACTGTATTTGCCTATCTCCCTCAGAAGACTGTGAGCCCCTCCAGGGCTGATGCCTTGCTGGATCCATTTATAAATTCCCCATGCCTAGCATAGGTACTGGCACAGAGTAAGTACTCAGTAAACATGTGTTAAATGAATGTCCTTTTCCCTTATGTACACCTCCTTCCTTTCCTGTTCTTTCAATAACATCCTATACACAGCAGATAAAATATGAAATCTAATGTTTCTATTTTATATGTATTTTCTAGTTAGCAAAATCCCACCCCTCTTACAAAGGTCAGTTCACCGGTGTCTCGTCCATGAAACCTTCCCAGATTCTCCCAACAGATCTCACTGTTCTGTCCTTTGTGTGTCTAAACCACTTGCTAGTACCACTATTTCAGACATATTTCATCCTGCCTTATATTTAGTTAGTCATTTACAGGCTGTCAGCCAGGAGACAGTAAGCTTTCTTAGGATCAGGAATGCAACTCATTTATGTTTGTATTCTCCCCTGGCACTAGCAGTAGTAGTACTAAACATTTGTTGAATTAAATATCCACTGGAAGCAAACTTTGTGTGAGTTTTCCAATAGCATGACTGGATTTGTACATCTCTACCCACACTCCTTTTTGACCACTTGAATACACTTATGAGAGAGCTGGTCAAAGCCAGAGGTGCAGTCTGAGGCCATTAAACAAAGAAAAAACTAACAGTCCCATATGGGGATGTACCCCTGACCTGGATCTCATTAGCACCATCTGACAACCAACTGGGCCAACCAGCCAGTGTTTCATAACTCTTAATGATACAGGCTCACTTTGAGAATCAGCTTCATTTTTTTTAATGACATAATAGGAAAATGATCACAGGCCGTGAGGTAGGAAGGAGAGTGGATAATGAGGAAGGGGAAGTAAGAGAATGACACCACAGGGGATGTTCACATGAGGAAAGATCTAAAAAGCAGGGAAGAACATAAAAGATCTGGAAGGGAGAAAGTAAAGGGGAAGGGAGCGTGGGTCTCAATGATGGAGTTTTTATTCATCTATTCCATTATTCCAAGAACACGGAAACAATCCATGAATCTGGAAAGCAAGACCTGTAGAGTAATAAAGAGATGCACCTTTTGGCTGTATGTATGTTCATCATCTGTGGCTTTCACTACTAAAGGATATGACTAAAGCAAATAACATGGAAACATTTTTTTTCTAAAAAAATATGAGGTGGATTTGCAAAACACATGCTAAGATCAAATTGTAAAGGCTTTTTAGTCATTGGGCCAATAACTTACTCAATGGTTTACCATTGCCTGATAAAGTACATTTATGGAGATCTGATGTCTGATTTGAATGTACTCAACATTCATTACTGTCAAAGACCAGATACTGGATTAGATGGTTCATTGATTTACCCGAATGTGGAAATGTTTCAGATGATGATAGGTGCTAACAGTTAACTCTATGTAAAACTGTTTATTTTCTCTGACATAACTGTTTATTTTCTCTGACATACCAAACTAATAAAAATACCATCAAATGCTGTTTATGCAAGGACAACAGATTGATTTTTTTTTGGCCAAGGAAAACGGTAAGACACATATTTTTAATTTTTAAAATTTACTCTTTGGGAACAAAACCATTCAACTATGCTTAATCTGATATTTTTTCCAATTACATTGGAAAGCACTAACGAATGTATCACTTTTTTAACTTTGCTTTGTAACACTTGAGTGCTTACCACTTGATGTGCCATTTAAAGGATAATTAATGGATAAACTAAAAGGATAATTATTATGGAGTTTAATATAGCAGGCAAACTGCTCATTAATCCTTACAAGCATAGCTTCATTATTATCATTTACTTAAAAAGATACCACAGGGAACTGGTATTTACTACCACATTAACTACATTTTATATAACCGTACTCTATACGTTTCTGCAATAATTTTGGTTTATTTAAAAAATAAACTTTATTTAAAATACCAAATAGCAAGTTTTGTTGGCTAATCGATACTCTGGAAAATTGGACTTACAATCTTCCTATTTCTTTCTTTCTTCCAAGGGTTTAAAAGATTCCTTTGGGAAAAGTTAAGCAAACTTATAGCATATTAATTCAATGAACTATCAATAGACATTAAAAATTATAAACATGAAAAAATAAAGATATATGGAAAAGAATACACAAAATGACACTGAGTGATATTGATCAAGATTAAAAATACAGCACAAATATAAATAATTGTCAATTTTCTGCAATGTTATTTAAATAATCAATAAAAATATCTTATGGAACATTTGACATATAATTGGCTCTTAATAAATCTGGGATAATCATCGGGGCCGGCCTGGTGGTAAAGCAGTTAAGTTCACATGTCCCGCTTTGGCGGCCTGGGGTTTTGCCTGTTTGGATCCTGGGTATGGACCTACTCACTGCTCATCAAGCCATGCTGAGGTGGCGTCCCATACAGAAGAGCTACAACTCTACAACTATGATACACAACTATGTACTAGGGTTTTGGGGAGAAAAAAGAAAAAGGAGGAAGACTGGCAACAATCTTACTCAAAAAAAAAAATCTGGGATAATCATAACTTGCCCAGCATTCATTTAAAGAGCTGTAATAATTTACTAAACAGGAAATTCACCAAAATGTTAAGAAGATTATGTCTGGGTGGTAGGTTCAGTGGTGATCTTATGTTTCCTTTCTATATTTTTCTTACTTTCGATCATAAGTTTGTATTAAAACACCAAAAACTTTATTTTTAAAAAGTAATGATATACCACAAGTCCATTTGCCTTTCTTTTGTGGATGCATAATTGAGATAGAAAGGTTAAAATATTTTTCCAGAGAATGCGGTAACAGATCTAGCATTTAAACCAGACTTCCAAATTGCTTCTTTTGCTAATAACTATTAATTCTTCTTTAAGGATACTTTAATAGGGATACCCTGAGAAGAAGAAAAAATATGGATATGTCTGATTTTTCTAGAGTATTAATTGACTTATGAGATTTGTTTGATGATGATTAATACTATTGTTAATAAGCAAAAATCCTTCTTCTAGCATGTGTACCTCAAACCACTAACGTCATCTGAACTGTTGGCTATGAAGATGATAGGGATTATGTCTAGCCAACTGATTATATGCCCTAGAGCTAAAGGTATGAGTACTGACAAAAAATGGTGGAGTAGAGTCTTTTCAGTAGGTAGCTATTTATTTGCCACTGATATTTCATAACAGAGTCCACCCCAGGATTTGTGCTTCAGTGGGAAGGGAAAGAATTTTACATGGGAAAGAACCAGCATTCATTAAGTGACTTCTAGTCACCAGGCACTACACTATTCCTTTGTATAAATGGTTCATTTAATCTTTCCAATAATCCTAGGTGGTAGGAATTATAATCCTCCTCTTCCAGATAAAAAAATCAAGCCTCAGAAATGTTAAGGAATTTGCCTAAGGTATCACAACCAGTAAGTACTAGAGCCAGGGTTTGAATCCAGGTCTTCCTGGTTCCAAGCCTGCACTCTCTACAACACTGTCTCCCAGAATGCCTACAAATCCAGAACCCTTAAAAAACCAGTTAGAATAAAGCCACAGCATTAAGATTATGAAAGTTCATTATGAAAGCACAAGGCTCATTTAACCAAGAGCATCTAGTAATCACTTTCTAACTAGGACATTACCTCTAATTCCAAGGCTTCTGAGAGTAATTTCTGGGCGTTTTTCCTGAATGTCTCAGTTTTGGTATCACTTCGGACTTCAATAGAAGGCCTATCCAAATGCTTTTCAATGAAAGTTCTCCACTCAGTGTAAACTTCCTTGGCAAGACAAGCCACTTCCGAATCTGAGTGTTGTCGCATCTTGTTCACGGTGTGACCTGGAACAAGAGAAGAGAACCCAAAAGGAAAAACTTTTCCTCTTCTGAAAAGTACAGGACCAGATGGACTGATGTGAGGCACTTAGAAAGTCACTCACATACCTAAGGATGTAAAGGCTCTTGTGCAAATGAAGACCCGCTTCTCAAAGGCTGAGATAACAAGATAACCACTGGGGAGAATCAGTGGACTAGCCAATGCAATAAGTCATAAAATAGAAGCATGATCAATAGATGCTTAAAATGGAACAACTAAGGCACCAACTCCTTAATCCAAAAATTGCAATAGAAGAAAATGAATTAAGCATTTATCTTGTCTTTCTAGTATATATTCTATTTCAGGACAACCAAACAGCCCTAGTTATTGAGGGAACGTTCTTTATTCAGCTAATAAATGTGCAACAATTGACAGAATTTTAAAAAATTTTGTAGCCCATGATGAAATAATTCGTTCAGGTGACAATCATCAGTGGATGAACTCATTCGATGAAAGGTTGATGGGGAAACTTATAATGGAGGGATGAGCTGTCATCAGTCAAACCTCTGATCAATCGTAGCATCCCTAGGAGGGGACTATCAGACAGAGGTAGCACTTCACAGCCCGACCTTTGAAGTAGTCTTGCACCCTCCTCCCACAGAAAAGATGAACAGGAGTCCAACTAGTCATTCAAAGTTAACCTCTAGTTTATAGAAAATACGAGAGGCAGAGCAGTAAGTTAAATTATAGTATGAGGAAAAAGACAAATCCAGAAAGTGGGACATTCTACAGGACAACAGACCTGGTTTCTTCAACAGTCTACGGCATTTTTTTAAAAAACAGTCTATGGCATTTTTTTAAAAAGGGAGTAAGGTTATAGACTGCTAATAGATTAAAGAGTCTTTTGAGACCAAACTACCAAATGTGACGTGTGATTCAAATCCTGATTGGAACAAACCAACTATTAAAAGATATTTTGAGATAAACAAGGACTACGAATATATACTAGATATTAAAGTATACCAAGGAATTATTGTTGATTTTGCTACGACTGATAATGGCATTGTGGTTACGTAAGAAAATATCCATATTTTTTAGAGATGTATACTGAAGTATGCAGAGCTGAAATGACAAGACGTCTGAGATTCTGCTTTAAAATACTTCAGTAACAGCATAAAAACACAAAAACGGGAAAGATGAAGTAAGTGGGACAAAACCTTAATAGCTGTTGAATCTGGGTGAAGGGCATATGGGGGTTTGTTATACTATTCTCTTTATTTTTGTGTATGTTTGGAGATTTTCATAATAAAATGGAAAAAGAGAAGGGTCAAAAAATACCAATATGCAAAAGTACTTAGATAAAAATACATAGAAAAGCCAAAGAAATCAACTAAACACTTAAAATTAAAAGTTCAAAAAGTAGAATACAAGATAGACATATTTTTAAAAAATCAATAGCTTTCTCATGTCAGCAATAATCAGTCGGAATACAATAGGGGAAAACTCCTGCTTAAACCAGTAAGAACCATAAACCACTTAGCAATATATGAACAAGAGTGGGTGTGTGAGTGTGCCCATGCACTATTTGTGTGTGTGCCCATCTCCTTCATAGCTCTGGAACATATGCTTTTTCTCCATCCCTATTACCACTGCCCTTACCTTAGGGCATGTTGCCTCCAGATGACCCCAACAGCCCCCTGCCTAGCCTCTCTGCCTCAGCTTGGAACCCCTTAATGCCATTTCCCACACTGCAGCCAAAGTGGCCTTTAACTTAACTATTTTCTCTTTTAGAGATTTTTTTTTCTCAAACAGAAATCTGACCATTTCACTCCTCCACTTATATCTTTCAATCCTACATCCAAACTCTTATCTTGTCACACAAGGCCCTTCACAATCTGCCACCCTCCCACCTACTTTCTAGCTTCATTTCCAGCTACTTCCCACTGTCATCCTATACTCCAGCTACTTGCAGCTCCTAAAACAACTCAGTATTTTTTCTTGTCTCTTTACTTTTGAGAAACATTCTGTCTGCTTGGAATACTCTTTCTCCTCTCTTTATCTGGTTAACCTCTATTCTGCTTTTAAGACTCAGTTCAGGAGTCCCTTCCTCCAGGAAGTCTTCCTTAATATCCCCAGTCTTGGTTGGTACCTCTCTTCCGTGCTTCCTTAGCACCTTGTGCTTCTGTTCATCACAATAATTATTATAATTAGTTGTAATTATCTGATCAGTTGTCTCTCTTGTCCATCAAAGAGAGCTCCTTGAGGGCAAGAGCTGTGACACATTCATCTCTGTATCTCTAGCAGAGAGCACAGTGGCAGGAGGTGGGGGTTGGGATAGTGGGTGTTTGGTAAATGTTGGTGGAATGAGAGACCTATAGAATAACACACATTTTTACTAAAATATATAACAGAAAATTTGAAGGAAAGGGGAAAATATACCATATTATGATAGAAAGATTAGTACAAAGATGCTAATATAGAAATTAATTTGTAGATTTAATGTAAACTCAATCAAAAATCTCAATAGGCTGTTTTTATCAGAATACATCCAAATATTTTTAGACTTATTTTAGAAATATAAATGAGCAAAAGTATAAAATAATGTTTTGGAAAAGAGTAATTATCAGGTATAAATAGCCTTATATTAGGACATATTATAAAACAACAATTAAAATTATATGGACTGGCACCAAAAAAATAGATGGATAGATCAAAGGAATGAAAAACGAAGCTTAGGGCCGGCCCTGTGGCTTAGCAGTTAAGTGCGCGGGCTCCGCTGCTGGCAGCCCGGGTTTGGATCCCGGGCGCGCACCGACACACCGCTTCTCCGGCCATGCTGAGGCCGCGTCCCACATACAACAATTAGAAGGATGTGCAGCTATGACATACAACTATCTACTGGGGCTTTGGGGGAAAAATAAATAAATAAAATTATAAAAATGAAGCTCAGAAATAGACCCTATTATATATAAAGTTTAATATAGAATAAAAGAGGCATCATTGAACAAAAAGAAGTGGAAAAGGATTTCAATTTGGGAAAATGGTCAAAACATTTAGAAAATTTCTCAGATTATGCCAACTGCATAGCTCAATGCTTGCTTGACTCATTTACTCTCCACTCATTTACTGAAGGCCTACTCTTTGTAGGAGGTACCATGCTCAGCACTAGTGACAAGGGGCTGAACAAGAAACCGTCCTCCTTGAAAGTTCTGTGAAGAGCATCCTGGAGGTGAAAAACAAGTAATTTTGAAGGGAAGATAAGAGTCTTTAACTTCTCACTCTACCCAACGATCTATCAAGAATTTTTATCTAGCCTTTCTACTGCCCAGGGAAAGGAGGGCATCAACACTCATCACAAGGAGGAGACGGAGGATGGGGAATGCAGAGCACTCATTAGAAACGTCTCAAGGGGCTTCCTCGCTGGCAATGCGTAGTGAGGTGCTTCTGAGCCACACGGCACTTAAAAGCTGAAGTCACTACTCGCTACTTTTCTTTTCTGGGTAGAGTTCTGGGTAGAATATTCTTGAGATTACTCATTAGAAAACAATTTTTTGTGCTGTTGGTCACTGTTGTAGATACTAAAAATACAAAGATAAATGAGACACTGCAAGACCGTGAAGACCTAAATTCAGGGTGTTTTAATACTTTTACTGAGCACCTACTTTATGCCTGGTGCTGAGGGTACAGAGATGAGTAAGACACAGTCGCTGGAATTTAACCCATCCCACCCGACCAAACTGTGCAAAGAAGATATGTGTACAAAAATACTCATTGCAATACTGTTTGTGGTAGTGAAAAGCTAGAAACAACCTATAAGTTCATCATTAAGGGTCCAATGCATTAAATAAATTATAGTCCACTCAATGAATACTTTGCAGCCATTAAAGACTGTAATGGCTTTATATGTATTAACATGGAAAGATGATTACTTTATTCAGGGTCTTAGAAAAGCACACACAGAGTGAGCCAATATTTGTTTTAAAATTACATTTGTGTATACATATAAACACATATATATTTGCTTATATGCAGAGAAAAAAAGTCTACAAGACTATAATGAAATTATTAACAGGGGTCTCCTCTGAGTAGTGAGACTGTGAGTTTCTGTGCAGTTCAGCTCACCATCTCAAGGGTCAGCGCAGCCTGTAAGCGATCCCAACAGTGCTGGCTTTGCTCTAGTATAAGGGCACTCAGGTTCTTTGGAATAGAGAACCTGCCCTTCGTGTGTTCCCCATCTTATCCTTTTCTCTCTCCAAGAAAGGCACTGTTGATCCAACTTTCTATATGAGAAACGAAGATGCAGGAGTCCCTCAGAGTCCTACTTGTCGAATCCCACGGACCTTCTCCATCCCGACGGTACTTGATCCCTCTCTGGCATCTGATTTGGCTGCCTTCTTCCTTCTGAAACATTCTCTTCTACTGCTTTTGAGACACCACCTGTTACTGGTTCTCCTCTCCCTTCTCTACCTCTTCTGCTGGCTGCATATGCCTTGCCCAACCTTTAACTATCTGTGAAGCCCCGCTAGGGCACTGTCCTTGGCCTCTTCTCTTCCTTCTCCACCTGTTTTCTCCGAGTAATCTTACCCACTCCTGTGGTCCAACTTCCCTCTGCAGGCAGATGACTCCCCAACACGCATGTCGAGCCCCAAGGCTCCCAGTGAGCACGACCCAAATATCCAGTCCCTACTGGACATCTCCACTTGCTTATTTTGCAAGCACCTCTAAATCAACATTTCTAAAAATGGAAAAACGGAACTCATTATTATCCCCCTCAGTCCCTCCTCCTGTATTTCTTGGCACACGATGGCACCACCATTCACCCATCATTTCAGGCTCCTGAACATTTCTTATACCTTTTCCTTTTCCTCCTCACCTCCGTCTCCATCCTCACTGCTGCCCTGAGTCAGGTCCCCATCACCTCTCCAAGGTCTACTGCAGTGATTTACAACCAATCTTTGTCCCCAGTCTGGCCTTCTCCAATTCATCCTCTATACTACAGTCAAAATAACCCTTTTAAAACACAATTTGATCACATCATTCCCGTACCAAAAGCCCTTCAATGGCTCCCTCCACTGCCCTCAAATTAATTTCTAAGTATAGCATTCAAGCTCTCAGTGACCTGGAACCTCTTTGCCTTACTTCTCACCATGTCGTCCTCTTTCCTCCCTCCCTTCACCCCCAGCCCTCCTACCCCAAGCCTCCACGCGCTAAGTTCTAGCCATAGACAGCAGCTTACACGTCCTTGTTTTGAGTCAGGCTATCTGGCCTTCTTATGTTTCTGTGCCTTAGCTCACACTGTTCCCTCTGCCTAGAATGTTTAAATGTCCGCTTTCCCCTCTAAACTGTAAACATCTTGAGGGTAGAACTCCACATCTTACTCCAAGTTATATTCCCTGCTCCTGGCATAGTGCCTAGCACAGAACAATCAATAAATGTTTGCTGAACTGAATTAAACAGTTAAATAAAAAACCATTTACATTTGGCTTTCAAATTGCTTTTGTACCGACATTTGAATATGGATGCAGTTGATTGGGAAAATCATACGACTGCAAACAAAATAATGGAACTAAACCGTAAAGAACTGAATCCAAAGGTGCTGGGGAAATGAAAAGTTTCTAATTCCTACCCATTGCTAAGAATTCTTCCTGCTTACTACTCCAGATTTCACTTGAATTATCTCATTTAATTTTTATAACAAAACAGTGAGTTAAATATTATTATTATATCTCTTTTTACAGATGAAAAAGTGAAGCTCAGCAAAGTAACTTGCCCACGGTCTCACAGCCAGTTAAGTGTGGAAGCGAGGATTTGAACACAAGCAGCCTGACTCCAGGTCCTGCACACTTAACCCCTAATACCCTGTACTTCTCTGTTATTAGGGACTGCACACAGGGAGTGTTCAATCAAGCTCTGTTGAGATAATGTTGTTCACCTTGATATTCCCAAATCAGAAGAGCACAGGTCCTGAGAGGTGGCCAAAGGGCAAAAGGCTTTGCCTCTCAGGCCAGGGTGGTGGAATCACTGTTTTTGGCCTGTGGGGGGCAGTATACTCCACAGATCCTCCCACAGGAGCCCCACCCAGACTGGTCAGGCGGCTCTGCCAACACCAGCAAAACCATCCCAGGAAAGGTAGGGCTGTAAGGGTGCCCAGGGGGATGCAAGATTTGTTAGCAGTGGGTGGCAGCAGGAAGACTGACAGCAGGAAAGGCAGGAAAGATCTGGGGCAGGAAAAGAGAAGAGAGGGGTCTAGGGAACCTTCTAGAAAAAAGACAAAATCATAAATTTTAGATCACAAAGGGAATTTCATGACAACAATTATTAGTAAGCCACTGTGCTAAATGCCTTACATACCTTAACTCATTGACTCCTCAGGATAGCCCTCTGAGGTAGGTGCTATTATGATTCTCCACTTTACAGGTAAAGAACCTGAGGAACTAAGAAGCTAAGTAACTCGTGCATGGCAAGTAAGAGGCAGGGCCAGGCTTCAAACGTAGGCAGGCTGGCTCCAGAGCTCAGGGGTTAACCCTACGCCATTGTCTCTGGTGATCACACAATCCGATCTCCTCCTGATTCAGATGAAAAAAATGAGGCTCCATGACCTTTCCCCAAGGTCACAAGTTGGTCAGTAGCTACATCAAGGAAGTTAATGATCTGCAAAAAGTCATTATTTGCTCCATGAAGTTTATGTTTTAAAGCAAGCAGTGCCACCGGCTGGTCTTACGATCTAGGTCAAGTCCCCTGGGTTTAAGGGTAGGTTTAAGGGTTTCTGCCTCCCAGCACACTGTTAAGACAAATTCCCTGCAGGAAGCATTCTTTTGCTCATTTGACAAACGTTACCAAACACTAGGTATGTACCAGGCCCTGTGCTAGACCCTGGGACAGAATGTTGAGCGAGACACAGCGCTGTACTCAGGGAGCTCCAGGTAGGTCTAGGCACAGGAGAAGACACCTAAACAAAAACAAATGCACGACAGTGTTAGAGGTCCTAGGACAATATTGAAGGGGGAACCCCAGGGAGGACTGTAAGGACAGAGGAGTCAACTCAGCTGGCAGTTCTTGTCCTGAGTCATGACAATGACTCAAGGAGACAAGACTCACACAAGTAGAGTGAATAATAGCAAAGAAGTTGAAAGAGCCTGGCGTAATTTGAGGGCTGTGATAGGCAAAATAATGGTCCCCAAAGATATGCATGGCCTAATTCTCAGAGCCTGTGAATACGTTACCTTATGTGGAAAAGGGACTTGGCAGATGTGATCAAGGTTAAGGACCCTGAGATGGGGAGGTTAGCCTGGATTATCGGGGTGAGCCCAATCTAATCACATGAGTTCTTAAATGTAGAAGAGACAGAAGGGTGGGTCAGAGAGACAAGGTGTGAGAAGAATCTGACCCACCATTGCTAGTTCTGAAGATGGAGGAAGGAACCACAAGCCATGGAATGTAGGTGGCTTCTAGAAACTGAAAAAGGCAAGGAAACAGATTCTCCCCTAGAGTCTCCAGAAAGGAACATAGCCCTGCCAACACCTTGATTTTAGCTCATTGAGACCCATACCAAACTTTCGACGTACTGAACTGTAGGATAATAAATCTGTGTTGTTTTCAACCACTAATTTTGTGGCAATTTGTTATGGCATTATTTATAGAAAATGAATATAGGAACTTATGAGTAGTTAGGATTGCTGAAGCAATGGGAAGCTATGGGGCAACTTGAGAACAGAAGGGCATTTGAAAGGTCCTTGCCACTAACTTGTCCCATGACCTTGGGCAAGTAAAATCACACACGCATTCATTCACTCACTCACTCACTAACTCATGTATTCATTCAACAAAAATTTTAGCTTCACATAGAAGATTATGTTTTATCTAGGTCAAGATTATGTTTTATCTCGGTTTTGAGGGACAAGTAAGAGCTTGCCAAGGACAAAGGTGCATCTTTAGGTTTCAGGAGGTGGCATAACAAGGCATAAGGACACCTCAGGGCCAGCCCCGTGGCTTAGCGGTTAAGTGCGCGCACTCTGCTACTGGTGGCCTGGGTTCGGATCCCGGGCGCACAACGACGCACCGCTTCTCTGGCCATGCTGAGGCTGCGTCCCACATACAGCAACTAGAAGGATGTGCAACTATGACATACAACTATCTACTGGGGCTTTGGGGGAAAAAAAAGGAGGAGGATTGGCAATAGATGTTAGCTCAGAGCCGGTCTTCCTCAGCAAAGAGAGGAGGATTAGCATGGATGTTAGCTCAGGGCTGATCTTCCTCAAAAAAAAAAAAAAAAAAAAAAGGACACCTCAGCTTTGTTTATTATTTGGTTTTCTGACCTGGGGCAAGTTATTTTAAACTCTCTAAGCCTCAGTTTTCACATTTGTAAAATGGAGACAATAATAACATTTACCTTACACAATTGTTATATGGATCAAATGAAGTCACAGATGTGAGAGCACTTTGTAAGTAGAGGGTTTTTTGTTGTGTTAATCAATCATAAATGAAAATGAGACATCTCTGACACCAGATCAATATGATTGACATAAAACTTTTCCCAGAATATTCACATCTATAGTATTGCAGAAGTGGAGTATGCTTGCTTACCAGCATGAGAGTGCAAGGCCTCACCTCACTGCCTCATCAGCCCTTTACTCCACACCCCCTGGCCAATGGTTTCCCTTATAATAAAGGTAACCAGTCACACGGCCCATTAAGTGCCAGGTCCAAAGGCTTTTGCCCAGCTGGCCCTCAACTTCCCAGGCCACTGAGAACAGTAAGGCCACTTACTTGCCCTGCCTCTTAAACCACTCTCCTCCTCGGCCTGCATGTCACCATACTGTCCTGGCCCTCTTCCTCTCTCTCTAACGCACTCTCTCTGCCTCGTCACTGGCTCCTCCTCCTCCTCCCACTTCCCCACCATCGATATTCTCCCAGGTTCAATCCTTCAGCTCTTCAGCTTTTCTTTTTCTCAGAGAATTTAACCACTTAAGTGATTTTAAGCAAATGCTTCCAGGCAAATGACTTCCAAATATGTATTTTTAGTCTAAATCTCTCATTTGAGCTTCAATCCTACATCCTGAACTGCCTGCTGGACATTTCCACCTAAAGAGTTTATGTCAGACCAAAACGCTAGGGACACTGACTAAAATGGGAATATTAGGAGAAAACTCGCATTTGAGGGACACAAGAAAAGGCACTAAATTCTGACTTAAAAGAGGTGAGTTTGAGCAGATGGCAGAACCCATAGAGATGGTCCAATAAAATAAAGGCACATACGGCTGGGGTCCAGGGCACAATGGCAGTCTGCTAACCAAGAAAGAACACTGCCCCAGGAGACCTGGGTTCCCATTACATCTCTGCTGCTAACTCACTACGTGGCCCTGGGTAAGTCACTTCATCCCTCTGGGTCTGAGTTTCCTTGTTTACAAATTGAGGTAGCTAAATGGATTTAAAAGTGCTATGACATTGACATTTATAAAACTCAGAAACAGATAACAAAAATTATAAGATCTCAATAGTAAGTGGACAAAGAACACAATTTACAAAAAAAGCACAAAGTGCCAATAAACACATAGAAAACAATTCATTCCATGCAGCAAATGAAAACAAGATGCTATTTTTATTTATTAGATCAGTACGATTTTTAAAAAATGGTAGGCATGTAAATTAGAACAACACTTCCAAAAATCTAAGATTCAAAAATGGTTCAAGACAGGAGATGCATACCCACGAGCTGTCTGAATTAAGGCCTCAGGCTGCAGAAGTGGACAAGCTCTCTAGCTAATTACTCTAAAGCAGCAGCAAAAGACTGAGGTCTGAGCTTTACGGAAAAGCACCCCGTTACAGGCCAGGGGACAAAGACCGAAGGAACAGAGAAAGGCCAGAAACAGGAATACAGAGAGTTAGAAAGAGCCATGGAGAAAATCTTGTTTGACTTTGTCATTTTCATTCATTTGATGAATATATCCTGAGCTCCTGCTATGTGCCACACTAATGCTTGAAATGCACTGGGGAATAAAATGTATTACATGGTCCTGCTGGCATAGAGTTACTGTTTAGTAAATAAAAAAATAAAGAAGTAAATAATTAAATAAGTAATTGCAAGCTCAGATAAGGTTTATGAAGGAAATAAACATTTAAAAAATAGATAAAGAATTGGCAACAAGTTCAGTGTCATTTACTTCGACAGAAAAGAGAGTAATCAATGGTTTCAAATTCACGGTTCTGGGAAGATGCGAACTGAGACAAGACTATTGGATTTGGATAGAATAAAATCACTTGTGTCCTGAGAGAGAACAGTGGCTGTGGGAGAAGCCAGCACGGGAAGGGTTTAATGAAGGAGTAGGGGGGCAGAAACGGGAGTTGTGATTATCAATCATTTTTGAAGGAATCGGGCTATAAAAGGAGGAAGAGAAACAAGCCGTCTGGAAGAGACGGCAGACAATTAAAGGGGAAGATTTGAGTGTGTCTGAAGGCAAAAAGAAAGAGCCAATGGAGAGGGGAGGGAGGAACACAGTGAGAGGCATCTTGGCATCCTCACCTCCACGTCACTCCTTGCTGAGTCCAGTCCATTCTTCCTGATAAGGTCTCTCTATGAACCTGTCACTCAACAGGTTAGATTGTCTCCTGTTTTAAAAACCAGAACTTTCTTCAATCCCACATTCCCTTTCTGATACTGCCACCTCTCTCTTTTCTCTCAATACCAAACTTGTTGAAAGAGTTGTCTATTTTCAGTTTCATTTCCTTACCTCCTCCTCACTCCTCAAGCTTCTGTCTCTAACCTTGCCTTTGAAACTGTCCTTACCAAAATCATTAATGACCTTACTTTGCAAAATCCAATGTGCAATTTTTAGAATTAGCTTTTTTGGCCCTTTGACAACAATGGACACTGCTGACCAACCCCCTCTTTGAAACACTCCTTCCCATTCCATGACAGCATTCTCTCCTGTTTTCCTTCTCTCTGGTCACACCTTCTCAGTCTCCTTCTACAAGTCTCTTAAATATTGGTGTGTTTCAGGATTTGGGACTTGGCTCTTTGCTTTTTTTATATAGTCTCCCTGGGCAAGCTTATCTATTTCCATTGCCTCAATTTCTAATTATATGCTAATGATGGCTCAAGTATATATTTACAGTCTCTCCTTAGCTTCAGCCTTGTACATCCAACATGCTGTTGGACATTTCCTCTTGGATGTCCCACAGTATGTCAAACACAGTAAGTCTAAAACTGAACTTACTATTCCCCTCACCTCCAAACCTGCTAGTCCCTATCTTAATGAGTAGTATTGCCATCCATCTACTTTCCCATATCAGAAATCTGGGCCTCAGCCTTCTCTCCTTCATCTTCATTCCCAACACCCAATCAATGTCTAGGTCCTTTGGATTTTACTCCATTTATATCTCTTGATTCCAAACACGTTTCTCCATCCCCATGACTACTATCCCATCCAGGCCACCTTCGTTTCTCATCCAGATGTTTTAACAGCTTCCTAACGGGGCTTCCTGCCTATAGGTTTGCTTCTCTCCAACACTTTTCCCACATGGCAAACAGATAGATTTTTCTAAAATGCAAATCTGAATGTGTCACTCCTCCATTTGAAACCCTTCAATAACCACAACTTATTATCTTGAGGATCTCAGGTTTTATGGTGGACTAAAGCTACCTTTCACTGCAATACAACTAGACTCTGAATAAAAGTCACCTCATTCCCTCCTCCAAAAAAGTATTCCCTCCTCCAAAAAAGTAAGCAGATGTTAAGAGAAACGCTGCTTAAATACTTAGCTTTGGGCCAGTGGTGAAGTGGGAGAGCTAATCCTGGGCCTCTGATACTGAGCTAGGATCCTTGAGAGGTGTGCTAGGGTATTCCAGGTCAGAAGCGGCCCTTGACTACTGGCAGAAACAAAAAAATAAGCTAATCCCCTCTAGAGGGAAGCTTCTCCAGTTTAGCCCCACAGAATTCCCATAGATCAAAACAAAATAGTGAGCTCACAATTAAAAATCAACAAGCACATGGAAGGCAAGCACCATGAGAGACAGCAGAAACAATAAACAACAGATTTAAAGCCCCAAAGACTACAAACATTAGAATAGTCTAGATAAAGAATACAGAAGAACTATACATTAAATGTTTAAAGAAATAAAAGGCATAATCACAAGAATACATTAATAATATTTAAAAGAGACAGATTTAGGGGAAAAAAGAAACTTGTAAAAATGTAAAACAGTTTTTGAAATAAAGAACTCAATGCGGGGCCGGCCCCGTGGCTTAGCAGTTAAGTGCGCGTGCTCTGCTACTGGCAGCCTGGGTTCGGACCCCGAGCGCGCAACGACGCACCGCTTCTCTGGCCATGCTGAGGTGGCGTCCCACGTACAGCAACTAGAAGGATGTGCAACTACGACATACAACTATCTACTGGGGCTTTGGGGAAAAAAAAGGAGGAGGATTGGCAATAGATGTTAGCTCAGAGCCGGTCTTCCTTAGCAAAAAGAGCAGGATTAGCATGGATGTTAGCTCAGGGCTGATCTTCCTCACCAAAAAAAAAAAAAAAAAAAAACTCAGTGAATAGGTTAAAAAGCAGATTAGAGTCAGATAAAGAGAGAATCAGACACTTGGAAGATATATATCTGAAGAAATTGCCCAGAATTCTGCAAGAGACAAAGAGATAATTATGACAGACAAGGTAAGAGGTATGGAAAATAAAATATCTAACATACTTCTAATTGTAGAATCCCAAAGCAAAAAGATAGAGAGACAAAAGACACGCACTCTTTGAGGGATAATGACTATAAAATTTCTACAAATGAACATTAATCTGCAGATCCAAGAAGTACAATATATCTAGATTAAATCAAAAGAAATACATGTTACGGAGCCAGTCTACAAGACAGCCCCCAATGATCCTCACCTCTTGGTATTCATAACCCTTGTGTAGTGGCCTCCCAAACTGTACCAGGGTTCGTCTGTGTGAGCAATAAAATATGACAGAAGTGACAGCATATCACTTCCAAGATTAGGTTATAGGAGACACTATGGCCTCCATCTTGGTTGTTCTCTCTTGGATCACTTGTTCTGGGGAAAGTAAGCTGCCACATCATGAGCAGCTGTAAGGAGAAGTCCTCACAATGAGAAACTGAGGCAATCCCATGAGTGAGCCATTTTGAGCAGATCCTCAAGCCCTGGTCAAGCTTTCAGATGACTGCAGCCCCAGCCAACAGTTTGACTACAACTTCTTAAGAGACCGTGAGCCAGAACCACCCAGATAAGCAGACCCCAGAGTCCTGACCCTCAGAAACACTGTATGAGACAACAAATACTTAAGCTGCTAAATTTTAGGGTAATTTTTACACAGGGATAGATAACTAATACACATGCTAAGACCAGTTTTCTTTTCTTGCTGAGGAAGATTCGCCCTGAGCTAACACCTGTGCAATCTTCCTCTATTTTGTATATGGGTTGCCGCCACAGCATGGCCGCTGCTGACTGGCGTAGGTCTGTGCCCAGAAAACAAACCTGGGCTGCCAAAGTGGAATGCACCAAACTTAACCACTAGGCCATGGGGCCAGCCCCAAGACCAAACAGTTTTGAACGACTCACAAGAAGTCTTCTCCATCTGGTCCAGACTGTCTCTCCAGCCTCACTTCTTGCTACACTCTTTCCACCTTATTACATTTCAAACACACCAAACTTTTAGTTTCTGGAATGCATCATGTTCTCTCCCACCTCCAGCCCTCTGTACAGCTCCCATGATGCACCCCCTGCCTGACACATTCAACACCTTCTCCTCTCCTCCCAGTGCATATACTCCTTTGGCTAACTTCCCCCCTTCATTAGAGCACTCATCACCTTATATGATAAAGTCTTGTTAAACTGTATGTCCTTCCATTAGACTGCGGGCTCCAAAAAGGCAGAGACAGTATCTGTCTCCTTCATTATTATGCCAGCACAGTTCCTAGCACAAAGAAGGTACTCAGTAAATATTTGTCCCTTACAGCCCATAGGATAGGGACAGGCAGGAGGCTAAAGGTGGAAGAATGTAAACATTCTCAGGAATGATCCAAATGAATCTTCAGCCTAGCAACTGACATAACTACAAAGGAACCAAGAAACCCCTAGATTCCACACAACCTCAGGTTTAGGGAAGGCTTGGGGTAGGGTCAAGACTCAAAAGTTGGAAGGGTTCCAGCTCCTCCTAAGTCAAGCCCCCTTGCTGTGGTTTCCTTATGATCCTTGAACTGAAATCTACGAACATCGGACACACCCATTCTTGAAAGCATACTTACAATTGTACTCAAAGGACAAATAGAAATGATTTTTTAAAAAATTATCATCAGTTCTATATTTGTAGGACAATTCCAGCCTATTATGTTGATATTTAAGATCTGATCATAAATAGTATTTGCAGTGTGCACCTAAATATGAACATATACATACAGATATGTACAGATATACATCTCATAAAATATTAATCACTAGTACCCTCTACTGGTGGAAATACCTTACGGGCTCATATGTATGGTCTTATTGCCCTCTAGTGACCACCACCTATAAAGAGAAAAATTCAGCAGCAGATGGGAGAATCTCCTTGGCTATAATGATAGGGTTTTATGTTCTTTAAGCATCTAATTTTCTCAGATTCTGGTTTATATTACAGGGGTGCAACTCTCAAGACTCTTGGGGGGCCCTCTGGGGGATTTCACACAGCTCTTGCCAGCTGTTAGCGCCAGTCTGAAGCTGCTTCCTCTCCTGCTTCTCATGAACAAGAGGTCAAGGGGAGGCCGAGAAGGCAATGGCTGCACTAGTGAGGGCAAGAACAGCAGCTGTGAACGACTACCCTGGACTCCCCAGGGAGCTGGGAGCAGCTTGAGGAACACATGTTGGCCCTCCCTCGCATATTATTCACAGTTGCGTACTGTACTAAAATGGCAATTCAACATAGTCCCTGACTTACCTTTTAAATATGCTATAATAAATGATGCAGCAGCAAATGTTGCTATCACTTTGTTTTTATAAACCACGCTTTGCAAGTCATTTCTACTCGGGACAGAAAAGCCAAGTCTTTTTCAAGATTTAACTGAAATGTCGCCTCTTCTATAAAGCCTTTTCTGAATTCCGCAGAGGTAAGTGCCTGGTCTGTCCTTTGTGCCAGCATATTCCTTGTAGAGATCAGAACGATACCCAGGACATTATTTATATGTTTTTATTTATAACCTATAAAATTTTAACAGCTCCCAGTTGCCTACATGCCCGTGTCTTCACCAAACCCTAAGTTCCTTGAGGTCACAAACCAAGTCTTATTCATTTTTGCACACTCAGCATCAAGCACACTCAAAATGTTACCCCTAGATCACTGCCGGTTACCAGTCCATGAGGTAAGTACAGAAACTGGAGTAAGCGTTTAGAAACTTTTATAGCAATTTGACAGAGTAATTCTCTATCTGTTGAATCTAATAAAAAAAAGTGGGGCTTACATTTTATATATTTTAATTTCATTTTTCTGGTAATTTTTATTATATATTATGGAAGTATTGGTCAGCAACAAATGGAGAATTTTTTTAAAGAATGGTCCTTCACCACAGGTAGTTTGAGAAGCACTGATATGACAGATAACTTAATGTTTGAGGGAAGGAGGAAAGGAAGAAGGAAAGAGACAAAATATAAGCACTTTCCATAAAACTCAGAAGCAACATACCTATCCTTGTTGATTTTAACACTTCCCTGGAGGGGATTTTCTTCTTTAATTCTCGTAAGGCTTCCACTAAATTCTCTTTGGTTTGATCAGGAAGCTCCAACATAGTTTTCCATCTTTTTATGTCTTCTATAACCACAACTCTCTGGGAAAAACAAAAGTCATTTGGAAAATGGAACATTTTCATTAGAAAGACATCTGCCTTCACCTGAGCTAATGGGGCTCCTATTGACATATGAATTATTGATTACGGCCTGAACCAAGCACCGTTTGTGTGATAGCCCCAAATGATGGGTAATTGCTTAAAAGCAGGTCCTGCTCACTGCAAATCAGAAGCAAGTTACCTCTATTAGGAAAAGTGCAAGTTTTAATCTTACCATGTCAGACACCACCGGGCACTTAACAGTGAGAGGAAACAAGGATGACAAGAGAAGAAAAACGATAGTGAGGTGAATCAACCCCATAGCTCACTCAAGCGTCTTAATTCACAGGCGAGGACAGAGAGCAGAGAAGTCATAAAGACATATTTATTTCAACAATAAAAGGCACACTTCAACAGCTTCCCAATTCCTAGATGATAAAACTCAAACTGTCTCGTTTGAAGAATTTTTTTAAAATTCAAACACATAAAAAGGTACAAAGTAACTCACTGTTCATAATGAAAAGAAGTTAACATTTTTCCCTTTCACATAAAATAACAAAACACTGTAAAGTTTAAGTCACCTTACACCCTTCACCAACCTCATTCCTCTCCCATTCCTAGAAGAAATTACTATCTTAAAGTTGATATGCATCTTTCCATTAAGGTAAAATATTAACAATTAAGGAATCTGGGTGAAGGAGATAGAGAAGTTCTTTGTACTGTGTTGCAACTTTTCTGTAGTTTTGAAATTATTTCAACTAAGAATTTTAAAAAAAGGTAAACTGGGAGGCAAAATAATAAAGTTGCTTTTATAATTACAAAAAAATCTTGTCTTGGATGATTATTACCCTGGGGAGGTGGGCCCAGTTAGGGACTGAAAGGGGGCACAGGAGGCTTCTGGGATTCTGGTAATGTTCTGTTTCTTGATACACATACTGGTGACACAGGTGTGTTCACTTCATGAAAATCTGTCATGATGTACACTCATCATTTGTCCACTTTCTATACGCATGGGATAGTTCAATAAAAAGTAACCAAAAAAAAAAAGTCTCAACCTCCGCCCCTGGCTGGGGTCTGCTTCCAGGCTAGCAGCCCATGATGGGAGGAGGGGATGGATGTCTGACTCCTCTATTTTCCCACCTTTGCTTCTCCTCCTCCCCCATCTGCTTGTTTGTTTTGGTCCCTGACCCTGCCAGGTCAGAAGCTGGGAAAAGAAGGCAAGGTAGGGACAGGAAAAGCCTTACCTTCTGTTGTGATACTATGCTAATCGGGTTCTAGTGCTCTCTAGACTTGGCAGGTATGTAAAGCCAACTCCTTTTCTCTCATGAGGTGCTTTTGTGGTTCCTTAGAGAGCTCCCATTGTTGAGATCTCACCTGCAGTTCCCAGGACGTGGGCAATGCCTCTTCCAGCTGCTTACAACTCCACCCTAAGGCCCCGGTTTTTGGCAACCCAGTTCACACAGACTCTCTCTGTAGGGGTCCCATTACCCTTCCAAGCACCCTTGTGAACCTAGCCCCTTTAATTCAACTCCAGGCCAGCCAGTATTTTCTCCGCTATGCCCACATCTCTGCCCTGAAAACTTCTGAAGGTAACTGCCTTCCCAACGCAGCCACTTCTCCTTCTGGCATCAGTCGGCCACTCTTCATGTTTTTACTTTCCCAGGCACGGGTCTGGTCTCTGTGTCCACCAACTCCAGGAACTGAGGTCAAGTTCTCCAAGTGAAAACACTATAGCCCTCCTACTTTATCCAAAGGACTTCTTTCTCCTCTCTTCCTTTAACTACAACCTTCTTCACAGCCTAAGGTAGTGACGGGTTCAGGATTCCACAATTGGTCTTCATGTACTGCCTTCACAAGTTCTGATAGATGGTCTAGAATCTCATTTGGGAGCACCATTTGGTAACTATTCCTTTGTTCCTAGCCTTTAGAGGCCTTAGCCAAAATTGAGACAAAGTCTTTTTTTATGATCTGTTACAATATAAAATAGTATTATTGAAGTTAAATGGTATGAAAAATAAATAAATGAAGCCAGGTAACGGGATATTTTCAATTGGAAGAAGTTGTAAAGTGTAAATATCATATAATTCTGCAACTTGCTTTTTTCACTCATATTTCCTTGATTTATTCATACTGATATGTACAAACCCGTTGATCCACTTTAATAGTATTGGATAGTATTCCATTATTTTTATATACAGATGTCTTAGAATTTTAAAATCAATTCCCTTAATGGATATTTAGGGTTCCCCCACCCCAATATTTTTCCTGTTATAAACATTGCTTTGATGAACTCCTGCCTATGACATGTTCATATACTGTCTTCCATCCCTTTACTTTCAACTTTTCTGGGTCATCATGCTTTAAATAGCCCATGGCTGCTTTATTTTGCACCCCCTCTCCCATTCAATCTGAGAATTTCTATCTTTTAACAAGCATGTTTAATCCATTTTCATTTATTATGACTATTAATATAACTGGACATACTTTCTCTTTGCTTCTTTTTATTTTCCTTTCTTAACTTCTGTTAAACAGCCTGAGTTTTCTTTAGTCTTGTTTTTTCTTTATGGTGTGGAAGTCATACATTCTATTTCTATCACTTTAGTGTTCACTCTGACAATTTTTAAGATGTATGCTCAATGAAATCTAGACCACTCTCCTCCTCACAAGCCTCTACTTCAGAAACCCCTATTAGAAATACACACGGCTTCCCTGTCCATCCTTCATGTCCCTTAACTGTTCTTTCATATTTCTTTCTATTTCTCTGTGACGCATTCTAAGTGATTCCTCACATCTAGCTTCCAATTCACTATTTCTCTCTGTAGCTATGGCTTGTCTACTTTTAACCTGTTCCATGTGTTTCTGTGTCACCAAATATATTTTCTCATTGGACAAGTTCTGTTTTTTTCCCCTCTAAATCTGCCCATTTTCTTTTCATACTATCCTGTTCTTTTCTTATAGTTTCTATTCCTGCTTTATCTCTGTGAAGATTTTAAATAAGATCTCTTTCAGAATGTTCTCTTATCTCTACTTTTTGGGGTAGAAACTATTACTTATATCTATCTGCTCATTCTCCTTCCTGGTAATTTATCTTTTTGTAGAATTTGTAATTTTTGACCATGAGTTCATCTTTAATGGAGACTGTTGTCCACGGGAGTCCTGTGTGCCGTAGGTTGTGAGGTGTCTTAACAGGCAAATCTCACATGTGCCCTTGCCAAAGTCTCTGGATTTCCCTGGTTCTGGCCCAGTGTTTACGTCAATTTTTTTTAGCTTTGCAGACAGTGTGAATTTAAACTATATATATGTATATCTCATAGTAATAAATGTGGGGTTCTAATTTATTATAGTCAACTCTTTTTCCAGGGCCGGCTCCGTGGCTTAGCGGTTGAGTGCGCGCGCTCTGATGCTGGCGGCCCGGGTTCGGATCCCGGGCGTGCCCCGAGGCACCACTTCTCCGTCCAACGCGAGACCGAGTCCCACGTACAGCAACTAGAAGGATGTGAACCTATGACATACAACTATCTACTGGGGCTTTGGGGGGAAAAAATGAATAAATAAAATCTTTAAAAAAAAAAAAAAAAACTCTTTTTCCATCCAAAACCCTGAGAAAATTACAATCTTCACGCTGTTTCCTTGGACTAGTGGATGGAATTTTTTACTTCCTTTTTCATAAACATGGTATCCCTGTTTTGGCTTGCAGCTCCATGTAGGAGTTATTAGCCTGGCCTTATCTGCAGTCCCCATATTGGCCCTAAAACCCCAAACCTTACTAAGCACTATATCTGGTCTCCAGAGAACTACTCCACCTCAGCTCCTATTTACAGCTGTGGGTTAGGATTTGCTCTCTCACCCTGGTACCTAAGGATTTCTCTTTCTTGCTTGCAAGCTCAGCTCTGTATTGGAGACTTTTTATCCATGGTTGAATGTGGTTAGGGGCTCACATCAGATCACTCCAGCATATGGAACTACAGAAGCCCAAACTCTTCAGCATGGCATAAAAGGCCTTACATGACTTGGCACCTGACACCCTTTTCAGCCTCATCATTTGCTCCAGATACACCGAACTATTTGAAGCTGCCTAAATGTATCACAGTACTTCACACCCTCTGCCTGAGATGCTCTTTCTTTGCCACAACCACGTGATAAACACTTATTTATTTTTTAAGACTCTCTTCAAGCACCTCCTCCTCTATGAAGCCTTTCTTGCCTCTCTCCTACCACATTTGACCATACTCCCTTTAGGGTCGCCCTGTCATCTGTATAGACTTCTACTACCGCATCTGTACTTTCTGCGTATACTTATCTACAAGGCTGTCTTCCCACTAGACTATGAGCAACTTGAGGGCCAGAACAATTTCTCATTTGTCTCTCTATCCTCAGTGCACAGTAGGTGTAATTGAGCAAAGCTATTTCTATCCTCAAAGACTAAGTACAGTTCAGTTTTCAGATCTGAAATTTGAGAGCAGAAATAGAAAAATATAGCAGTCGGTTCCAGAGCAGAAGAATTCCATGTACATCAAAGAATGTTTCCTTATATCTGTCCAAATATGGGCCCCAAAACAGATATTTCAAGTTCTCATCTGAATTATTTAGACGAACAAGGGAAGTGGACACGAAATATCAATGGGGAAGCAACAATGAGTAGTGGAACAGTTATCTCCACAAAGAAGACGTGCTCTCCAGTATACCATCTGGTCTTACAGTTGTGGATGGTTGAAATATCAAGTTTGACAAAACCAATTAGGGAAAATGATTCACTCATAAGCAATAATGTGGGCACCATTCCACTGGTGGTGGCAAAGGATAAGATATTTGCTAGTCAATCCTACAAAGGGAGGAAAGGTTTATAGAGCATTCTAAAGTGCTGAAACTAAAAGAATTAACATATTCTAGAATCTTTTAATAAAAAAATCTCCTATTGCAACCAACAGAAGATATCATTTTCCCTCAAGGGAATAAGAAGAGATTAACCAAATTAACCTTTACCTTTCAAATGTACACTACATGAGCTCTATTGAGTATCACTTTTACTGAATGTGATAAGGCTAAGGCAAAATTACTTGTAATATACCGATAACAGAGGTACAATGGTCCTAATATTCCAAGATTTTTATATCTGCTCTGCTTAACATTCAGAAACCTCCACTTTCTCAGTCCACCCTGTAGGGGGGGAGACTGTAGAACTAGACTGTTTAGTTCAAATCCCAGCTCTGCCATTTACAGCTGCATGACTTTGGGCAAGCTACTTAATTTCTCTGTGCCTTCGATTCTTCATTGTAAAATATAAATGATAAAAGTATCCAGTTCACAGAGCTACTAGAATTTAAAGGATTTAATATATATAAAGCCATTAGCACAATTCCTGGCCCATAGAAATGGGCTCCATAAATGTTAGTAGCAATCACTATTATTACTATCATCATCACCAGCCTCATTCTCAGCTCTAGTTTTACTATACAAGCCTCTCCTTTTCCACATACGAAAGGAGGGAACTATTTATCAGTTTTTACTACATGCCAGGCACGATGCTCAGTCCTTTCAATGTACATTTATTTATTTAGTCCTCGTAACAACCCTGCAGGTTAGATATTGTTATTTTTGATGTTACTGATGAGGAAATGGAGCCTTGAACATTCAGCAGATTCTTGGCATTAAAACGTGATGCTGGCGTTTGGGAACAAGTCACTTGGCAGAGAGTGGACCTAGCTAACTCTAGGATTCACAATCGACTTAACTCTTTTTTTTTTTAATAATTTTATTTATTTATTTTTCCCCCAAAGCCCCAGTAGATAGCTGTATGTCATAGTTGCACATCCTTCTAGTTGCTGTATGTGGGACACGGCCTCAGCATGGCCGAAGAAGCAGTGTGTCGGTGCACGCCCAGGATCCGAACCCGGGCCGCCAGCAGCTGAGAGCGCGCACTTAACCGCTAAGCCACGGGGCCGGCCCTCAACTTAACTCATTTTTAACTTGTCATTGTGTACACATGAAAGTCAGCATGTGTGCATACGTAAAGGAAAGAGAACAGTGAGCACCACTTATTGACAGAGTGCATGTCACTACTTCCTTCTATCTAGCCAAATCTTTCCATCCCTTTAAGGTGCTCTGCCCATTAAAACAGATGCTGAGCTCTCTCTTCTCTTAACTCTTAACCCGTATTGTCCAAATAACAATTTTGTAAGGGATCACATACGATTTTGTATCATTACTTATTAATTTCTTACAATATGATCCTCTAATAAGAAGTCCCATGAGGGCTCACACTTTGATCTTAAATTTCTCTCATGTTCCCTAGAGTATCTAGCATTGTGTTGGGCATAAAGTTGTTTCACAATAATATTTGTAGAAAAGTTTACTACCCAGACCCTGCAAGGGCATCCCAAATAAGGATGATTATTGTTTATCCAATAAATGCTTACTTATCATGTAGCAGGCACTGTGTTAGGTCTAGGAGCAGAATCAGAACATAATGAGATATAGCAGTCCCAGTCCTCAGAAGTTGATAACAGACTGGGGAAAACTACAGGTAATCAGATAATTACAGTACAGTAAGGTAAGTGCCATGACAGATATCTGAACCAAGTGTTGAGAGTATTGAAGAAGAAAGGACTAACTCCCCTTAAAGGACCCAGAAACCAGTGCAACACTCACTTATTTAACAAATATTTATTGACCACTTAATATGTGCCAGGCACTGTGATAGGTTCACGGATACAGAGGTAAATAAAATACCCAAGGTCCCTGTACTCATGAAACTTATAATCTAAGATTCACAGGGAAAGTCGCACTTAAGTGGGTTGACAAATGAGTAGGAATTCACTCTGTAAAGAGAAGGGAAAGGCTTTCCAGAAAAAGGGACCAGCATCAAGTCAAAGCCCTGGAGGCATGAAAGAGGAGAGCTTATAAAGAGAACAGCAAGAAATGGGGTGCGGCTGGAATGACTCCTGTGAATGGGGAGCTACAAAGGATGAGATGAGAAGGCTCATTGGGACAGAACAGGAAAGGTTTCCTATGCCATGCCAAGGCTTCTGGAGTTTTAGTTCATTTGGTCATTCAGAAAAATGTAGTGCGACCTTCTATATGCCAAGCTCTGCGCCAGGTACTGGGGACACGAAATCAGTAAGACAAAGTCTTTCAAGAAGCTCAGAGTATATAGCAGGGCACAGGCATGTGAAGAAACACTTAGAATACAGCACAGTAAGAGCAATGACAGGGGCATGTTTAAGATACAGAGACAGCTTAGGGAAGGCAGTGATTAGATTGACTTCGTATCTGGGGCACAGAAGGGTGGTCAGGAAAGGCCTCATGGTAGAGGAGACTCCTGAACTAGGTCATGGGGGACAAGTAGGATTTCATAAAGCAGATGATAACAGCAAATTGCATAGGACTTAGTATGTGCCACACTCTGTTCCAAGCACTTTACATACATTGACTCACTCAAATTTCATAACTACCTTGGCATTATTATCTTATTTTCCTCAAGGGAATTATCTATTATCAAAATAGATATCATTATTAATCCTATTTTATAAATGAGGAAAGACACAGAGAGGCTAAATAACTTGTCCAAGGTCACACAGGTAGTAAGCAGCAGAGCTGGCATTTTAACACAGTTTGGTTCCAGAGTCTGTGTTCTTCTTCTTCTTCTTTTTCTTCTTCTTTTTTTTTTTTTTGGTGAGGAAGATTGGCCCTTAGCTAATATCCGTTGCCAATCTTCCTCTATTTTGTTTGTGGGACGCCACCACAGCATGGCTTGATGAGTAGTGTGTAGGTCCGCACCCAGGATCCGAACCTGTGAACCCCAGGCCACTGAAGCGGAGCGTGTGAACTTAACCACTATGCCACTGGGCTGGCCCCCAGAGTCTGTGTTCTTAATTACTACTTGCCTCCAAGACAAGAGAGGAAGGCCATTCCAGCAAACAGGACAGCATACACAAAGATACGGAGGTATGAAAGAGCACAGCCCCTCTGGGAAATTGTGAGTGGTTGACATCGGATGGAATGTAAATAATTAGATCAGCAGGGAATGAAGCAAGCAGGTGCCAGGTCATGGAAGGCCTTGGGTGCCACGTAAAGAAATGTCTTCATCGATAGGTAATGAGAAACCACTCAAGGATTGGGCAGGAAGGTGACTTGAGTAGATTTTCTATTTTTCAAAGACATATTTCTCTGGATTAAGTGTGGAGGGGAGAATGATAGGGATGCCAAGGGCAGGGAGACAAATTAACAGACCATTGTACTGCTCTAGGTGAGAAATAACAAGATTTTGAATTTAAAGTGGGAGATGTAATGGCAAGAAGGATTCTTAGGAGGCAGAACTGAAAAACGGATATAAGAGAGACAAGAGTTAAGGATGGTTTCTGAGTTTCTAGTTCCAGTTACTTAGTATGTGAATATAAAAGTAAATATAGGAGAATAAAGAACAGGTTTGGAAGAAAAGCTAACGCATTTAAGGGAAATGCTAGTCCATATACCTATTGTTTATTCTGATTCCGTTATTTTCACATGATTTATTCGCATCATCACACACAGTGATTCTCAACTGGGGCACAAGTGGGGATGCAGAGGAGAGAAGGGGTAGGTGGAAGTGTATTAGAATCCGGGTGTTTGCATGTAAGTGTACGAGCAGTTCAACTACTACCCTCCTCTTCTTCCTCCAGACAGTCTGATATCACAATCCTGCCCACTCCCTTCCCTCAGTGAGAATCACTGCTACTAACAGTTATCCATGAATACTCTGCCAAAATAGAGACAGTTGAAAAACTTGAATGTGTCCCATGAAGGCACAGAACTGCAAAACTAGGAGAGATTTTAAAGATCGTCTAGTCTCAACCAAGGGCTGCTTGGAAATATGCGAGGGCATTTTGGGTTATCACAATGGGAGGTGTTACTGGCATCTAGTATCTGAGGGCCAGGGATGCCAAACTTACTTTGACTCACAGGACAGCTCCAAATAATAAAGAATTAACTTGTCCCAAATGACAATGGCACTCCTTTGAAGAAACAGATATACATTGTTAAACCCCCACATTCTATAGATGAGGACAAACTGAGGTCCCAGAGAAGGAAATGACTTGGTAAAGATCACCCAACTGCGTGGTAGGGCCTAGAACCCAGGGCTTCTGTTTATACTCCCCTTCACTGCGTTCTGACCTGGGTCTGGTGAGCCTGTGGGACACCTAGGAGAGGAGTCCAACTGAGTATAGAAGTACTCAGAAGGCCACCTTGCTATCACAGTCCTTTGCACATTTTCTCTAGCCCCAGATCCCACTCTCACCTCAGAGATGTAGGCTGGAGGTGCAAGTTTGGCAGGTGTCAGCACACAAAGCCTTAAGATGAATACCATCACCCTGGCCAAATACATAAAACGTGACAAAACTCTGGGGAGCACAAACATTAGGAGTCTAGTGGAGGCAGAGGAACAAATAAAGAAAACCAAAAAGAAAAAGTCAGAAATGGAAGAGGTTCAAGAAAACAAAGGGAACTAACTATAAGCAGTTTTTTGTTTTTAGTGAAATAATAATTACTTCACCATTCATTGGGTACCTACGTTCACTGCTTCATTGTTGTTGTCTATCCTGTCTCTATTCCTTGCTAACAGAAATCAAAACCAGACTGAGCTGGAGGCTGCAAAGAGTCCACTAACACAGCCTCCTTCCCAGGCTCAGCTGTAGCGTGGAGGCCATGTGATACAGTTCTGGCCAATAAGATAGAGAGGACAGTATCACCCAGATTTACTGAGTTTGTACAGGGTACATAGAATCATATTTGGTACTTTAACATTCCTAACAGACAAGAAAACTTTGCAAAAGAATAACGAAGGGGGCTTGTCCTACCAGCTAGCAAAACATACCATAAAGCCAAAGTAATTAAAAGAGTGTAGCAGAGATGTGAGAATTGAAGTCTGTACAGGGTCTCGGGGAAAGGAATCAGGAGTGTCAGGAACACTCTGGGGAGGAGGTACAGCAAGAAATAACTCATAGGTGTTCCACAGTAGAATTCCTCCAGACCGTCTTGCTCCCACGGTCCTTTGCACACTTCCTCTGGTCCCAGAACCCCTCTCACCTTCAGAGATTCAATCGTGGCCTGCTTGTAAATCTTTCCTCCACGATCTTTCTTCTGAGGACTATTCTGGCTTCTAGGCGTTCGAATGACGAATTTATCCATTGCTAGGGGACTTCAACTACCTTCATGGGCGTGCCGCGTGTTCTGCTCAAGAAAGAGGGCAGATTCGAAAACTTTATCAAAACTGCTGTGATGTGTGTCCCCTACAGTGACGCAGTTGGGTTCTATACACCCTGGAAGCATTCCTGAATTATCAGGACTCTTGAGTGGAATTTACAGGAAGAGGTCTTGAAACAGAAACATCTCAGAACGGAAATTGCATACAACGATCGGTCTACTTCCTGAGTTATGTAGTACCTAGCTTCCACAAGTGCGACCCGTGGAAGGGATTCCAGTACTGTGCCAGGCGTTGAACCTGGTGACTTCTGAGGCCTCTGCCAATTTAGGTTGGGTTGTGGCAGGGTTAGGGTTCCACTGGGTTCAAAGAAGCTCTCTTAACAACTAGCCCGCCACAGCCACAATCCCAAGGGTTCCCCTGTAATCGGCAACCAACAGCCACCTCCAGATCTCAGCAGGTCCTCACAACAAGCAGCCACCTCCAAAAACAATTGCTCGTGGTCAGAGGACCCTAACAACGACTGTCGTGCTCTGGATCCCCCAGCAAAGGAAAGCACTATCCTCCTCTGCCCTCAGCACTCAGGAGCCCAGCAGGGGGAACCTAATAACAGTCTGACGTGAGACCCACCGAGAAAAGCAGCCCTGGCAGCAGCTGGGCCCCTCCAGAGCGCAGCCTCAGAAGCCCCCAAGGCCGGACCGCGGGGGTCACAATTAACGGTCGCTCTTTCCACGGCGGTAGTTTCTCGGAAGAGGCTCCGCCCGCTCGAAGAGTGCCTCAGGGACCCAGCAAACCACATTCCCCAGAATGCACTGCGAAGAGAGCGGGTGAGGGCGCGCCCAGGGCGGCTGTAGTTCTCCGAGACCAGCTTTCCCGACTGCACCGTGCGCCTCCCGCCGCGGAGAACTACATGCCCCAGCGTACCCCGCGGAGGGAAGGAGTCAGAGGTGCCGGTTCGCGCTAATACTCGCGATGGTCGTATCCACCTCCTCTCCCCAACCTAGGAGAAGTTCGTAGATCCAGACTCCGGGGTAGGAGGTGGCAGTGTCGGGCGGGTCGGGGCGGAGCTGAGGAGACGGCAGAGGCGGAAGCAGCGGCCCGTGGGTGGGGAAGGGGGCTGGCCCGGGAAGGAGGAGGAAACTCTGAAAAAACAGCAACAAGCTGAGCTGTTGTGACAGAGGGAA
Source organism: Ceratotherium simum simum (assembly GCF_057802395.1). Classification (NCBI taxonomy): domain Eukaryota; kingdom Metazoa; phylum Chordata; class Mammalia; order Perissodactyla; family Rhinocerotidae; genus Ceratotherium; species Ceratotherium simum. The sequence continues at coordinate 5,230,392 of NC_141921.1, forward strand.
ACAAAATGGCGGCGCCGAAGGGGAACCTCTGGGTCAGGGCCCAAGTGGGGCTCCCGCCGCTGCTGCTGCTGGCCATGGCCCTGGCCGGGGGCTCGGGAACCGCGTCGGCTGAAGCGTTTGACTCGGTCTTGGGTGATACGGCGTCCTGCCACCGGGCCTGTCAGTTGACGTACCCCTTGCACACCTACCCCAAGGTAGGGCCCGTCCGAAACGGGCTACCCCCCTTCCCTGGCCGCCGGCTTCTCCGCTGTCCTGCACCTCTGTCGCCCCCGGGAACCCGGCCGTGGAAGCCACCTTTCAGCCGCTGCCTCCCACCTGCGTAGCTGCTGTTTTCTTCCCTCGTCCTACCCGCACCCTGCTCCTGCTGTGATTACCGGAAGTTTGTGCGGCACCTTCCCCGTAATAGGCTGGGAGACACCGAGATGAGAAAGACACGACCCTTTTCCTTTGGGAGCTTGCGGGGTAGCAGGGGAGACGAGCACACCGAGGGATGATTAATGCGGGGTCCTCACCTTCCAGGAGCATAAGGGACGGCGGGGGCGGGGAGCAGGAGCAGGAGCAGATACGCAAGCTCACAAAAGGGTAGTTCAAAACCCATGGTAACTGAGCGCCTCTGTGGGCCGGGAGCGCACAGTCTGCTGGGGAGTCAGACAAGCAGACAATTCCGCTGTAGTATGAAATGTATTAGGTCAGCCCCAGGAGTTGTGAGACGCCCGGGAAGGGCTTTCCGCCTGTGTGGAATTAATGTGTGCGGGGCGCTGCCACTAGTACTGGGATGGCTTAGAGAAGCAGCAGTAGGTTTCTGCATTCAAAGAGCTTCTGCACCATTCCGTGCAGAAGACAGGGAATTCGTGGAGTGGGTAAAGAAATGCGATTGCCCTGGGGGGGGAGGGGGTCACAGCTTATGGAGAGAAGTGACCCTTTCACTCTCCGCCACCCCCCGACCCTCCACCCCAACCCCGGTGCTGCTTTTCCGTTAATTCCATTCTACTTCTCAAGCTGTTTCTTCAGCTTCTTAAGAGCTCTGTTTACTCAACATTCTAGATTGCGTGGTCACTCCTCCACCCTTCCCCATATATAATTTGGGCATATCTCTCCTTCCCCCACTGCCTTCCTTTATAAGAGCTTTTGCTGATGTTGCTGGTTTTTTTCTTGTTTTTCCTTCATCTCCTCTATGCTGTTTGCGTAACTGTGTGGCTAGCCCTCTTTGTTCTCTCAAACTACAAAGTGACCCCGAGGACAGGTCCAGTGAAGTTTAGGATGTTCCTTATTGGCAAGTGCTTTCAGGGCTTTGAAACGAAAAATTCTAAATGCTGTCTCTTCACACGTGTCTGTTTACTGCTGGATTTTCCGTTGCATGAGGATGGCTAATTTTCGAGAAAAAGTGTGGCAGAGTGCATTATCCTAAAATTTTTAGTCAGAGACTACTATAGCACTCAAGAGGGAGAAATGAGAAATTATGACTTCCAGAGTTAAATCAATGTATACTATCCCTAAACACATTACTTCTCTTCTTATAAACCTCTCATGATTAACAGGGTTGCATGAGGAAATTCATTAATATTGATTTGGCCTGGAATTGGGCGGAGACTTATTTTTTATCGTTGTAGTGTTTGGTTGTGTGTTTTTTTGTTTTTTTTTACTTTTTTGAGATTTTCCTAGCAAATTTGCAGTATGAACCAGAATGCTGGGAGAATAAACAATTCTAAAGGATAAACCCTTCTGGAACCTTTAGGTACTTCTGTAATTTCCATTACTTTCTGACAATCAATGTGATATCTCTAAGTCTTTATTCGTTAAAGCTTTTCTTACCAGGAACCTAAAGCATCTGGCTACCAGTATGTCCTGGCCTTAAAATTTGTTTGTTTATTTATTTTTGCTGAGGAAGATTCACCCTGAACTAACATCTGTTGCCAATCTTCCTCTGTTTTGTATGTGAGCCCCAGGCACAGTGTGGCCACTGGTAGAGGAGTGGTGTAGGTTTGTGCCCAAAGCTGAACCCCGGGCCCCTGAAGCAGAGCCTGGAACTTAACCACTAGGCTACCGGGGCTGACCTCTGGACTTAAAATTTATTAACTGTCTGCTGTCTGTTAGCCAGTATAATGAGAGATTTACACCCATTATCCCTAATTCTCACAACCACCCTGCAAAGTAGGATTTTACAATTAAGGAAATTAAGGCTCTGAAAGGTTAAGTGACTTGCCCAAGGTCAGAGCCAAGAGGTAGTGGAGTAGTAGGAATTCAGTCCTAAAACTGGCTACATTGTGCTGCCTTCTATTAATAAAGTTGTATTAAAAGTACTTAATTTACTTCACTGATTTCTGTTGGCCCTCCTCCGAATTATTGTGCTTTGCAGTTCAGGAAAAAGCAGTGTGTGTTATAAGAAATTAGATGAATTTACAAGCGCGCATAGCCTCTCTTGGTCTGATGTTTGTAACTAGCAGATAGAAGTCTCATTTTAATGACTCTTTTTCAGAATTAATTATTTGTTGCAAGAAAGTAGATTACTTTACCTGTTTGTAAGTAGTTATTTAAAAATTATTATATTTTACCCTTTAACGTTCCTCAAAAGTGCAATTGCATAATTTGTGTTGGTCCAAATACAAGAGACATAAGTCATGTTAATAACAAAGGTAATTAGAGCCAGCCTGGTCATTTTTTTAACAGTGTGTGGGCTCTGGAACCTTGCAAACCTGGGTTCCATTCCAACTCCACTTTTACTATCTGTGTGTCTTTGCTGATCACTTAACTTCTCATGACTTCATTTTGTCAGCTGTAAAAACAAAATACCTCACACCTTGCAGAGCTAATGTGAAGATTAAAGATAATATATGTGGCACTACTAACGCAGTGCCCAACACATGGCAACAGATAGTTATTTCTTATGTTACATGTCATAAAACCAGTTTGGTACGTATAGTATAGTAATGCTGAATATTGGGAGAATAATTAACGACTCAGCTCAGGATAAGAAAATGCATATAAAATCTCTAGGTAGTATCATTGAGGTTCCTTCTAATTATTTAGCTGGTATTCAGATTGGTGGGGAGCACCACTTCCTTGTGCTCTAAATCAGAGGAGATACACTTTATATAAACTTGCCAGTCATTTGGGAAACATAGGGCTTGAAATATTTACTTGGAATAATAATATTATCTGGAACATAAAATACTTAGAATAAGGATATGATTCTTAGTAGCTACCAATTGAGTGCTTACTCTGTGCCTACTCTGTTGTATAATACATCAAGTGTTAGCATGGTACCTGGCACATTGTGGGTGCTCGTTAAATATGTTATTAATCTTATGTCTATTTATTAGATAGTATAGCATAATATTAATGATATTGTGGATATAAAATGTATAATCATCATATTCAAAATTGATGTAAAAGTATTGTCATTGTTTTACAGCTAAGGAAACTGAGGCGAAAAGAGACTAAGTCACTTGCCCAGGGTTGTACAGAGTGGTGAGGTTAAGCTTCAAACCAGGGCTGATTCCTGAACCTAGGCTCTTCACCATGCCATACTCTCTTCTGAAAATGTACAGGAGGGCTTCTTGGGTTGGTTTAACAAAAGAAAACATATCTGAAAATGAAATGGCATCCAGTATAGCTCATACTAACGAGCTCATGCTTCCTCTGTGCAATATAAGGAAATATGTGGTGTTCCAAAGACATAAGAGAATTCTTCCACTGTTTTACAAAGCCTGCAAAAGCTACTTGGGTATGAAATTTATCATGATTGTTAAAATTCTTTCAATTTCACCTTAACAACAAATGCAACCAGCTGAGGTCCAAAAATGTGCTACCTTTTAAGTTGTATAATAAAGCCTGTTTAATATTAGACTGCAGCCATCTCTTCTTAATAGATTGTTGCTGCTACATAAATTTTACTAAAACTGCTGGAAAGAAATGCATACCTTTGTATTCCATTGGTTGCTAACTGGTATATGCACATGCTGTTTCCTTCCTTATTAGGTGCCTGCCAGTTTGTACACAGTGGATCACACAGTAAGTTGAGGGGGCTCCCCCACGTGTACTAGTTTGTTTCAAATACTATACGTAGCTCATCAAAGAAAAGCCTGTTGAAGACATTGTCGTTAGTCTTATTAAGCAGTTAACATTTTCCAGTAGTGAAGAATCGATGCTATCTTGAGCTCCCGTACATATACAATGATGCCTATAACTGTTGTTTTCTATTTTAAAAATCTCTTATTATGATTAACACTACTACTATTTATTGAGTACCTTCTATATAGGTAAAGTAACTTGTGCAGGGTCGCTCACCTAAAAGGTTCTAATCCAGGTCTGGCTGATTCCAGCGGCCTTTCCCATACATCACACTGTTGCAGTTATTTGTGTTTTCAGTTAAAGTAAGCCAAGTTTAAAAAATCCTTTCATGTGAGCGTTTTTATTGATGTATACCTCACTGTGTGGGGGACTTGATGACAATATTTGCCATCTAAAGTAAGTCATGGTACTTTTCCTGATAAGCCTGATGATTTGTATAAATATTTATGTGGTAAAAGTGTGCTATTGGTCCTAAGGTACTTGCTTACTCATTTCTACCTCTGTTAAAGTTCTGATTATGTATTTTTATTTTCGATTTTTCCCCACAAAATATTACCATGGAATATGGGCAAAGAGTGATGTTTTTACCCACTGGGCTTCTTCCTTGAGTATCGCTTTTAAAATAAGGAACGAAAACCTCTTTATATGGCAAAGGTCTTGGGTATTACCTGGCTCCTATCATTTTTCTTTCTGTTAGTTATAAAACTTTTATTGGATAGTTTATAATAAACGCTAATAACTTTGCTTTTTTTTTAACCTTTTATTCCCTGAGGGAAAAATACTGTTTTTTGGTAATCCTCTCTGTTCTTGAACTCCCTAGGAAGAGGAGTTGTACGCATGTCAGAGAGGTTGCAGACTGTTTTCAATTTGTCAGTTTGTGGATGATGGAATTGATTTAAATCGGACCAAGTTGGAATGTGAATCGGGTAAGATGCTATGCTGATAACATCAGCAGTATGTACCATTGGTGTTTTCTTTGAATCGTGTTATGCTTGTGTGTTTTCCTCAGAAAATGACAAGCATACTGTTTAAAATAGTCATCCAGCATATTTTAATTACTATCAAGTTAGAGTTTTAGTGGCTGCTGCTGGAAATTTCATGGGCTTTAAATTTCATCTGTTTGTGGAGACAATGTTTATTTTGTACTATGGATAGGACACCTTTGTTTAACCAAGCATTTGGTTTGGACAAATGCGGTCGTAATTACCCTTCTCATAATTCATCACTAGCTTTTTGATGGATAGTATAATTTTCCTGAGCCTTTCAATCATAGGCTAGTTGACTTAGCTCCATGTTTTTTACTGAATCAGGCCTTTGACTCAGTACTTAATAGTATATTCTTTGTGGGTCATGCCAGTAAAAGAAGTAACCAGAGTCTTTGTCATCTCTTAAACCACTATTCTTACCTTTTGCTGAAAGAGAGGTGTTTAATAAAAGAAACCTGTAATCAGGACAAAATTGACATTTAACTTTTTAAAGAACTATAATGGAATTTTCTCCATTCATTACATTACACTGTTTATTCAGTGTAGCAGGAGGTGCCTTTCTCTCTATTGCTATGCCATGACTTACATCAAGCCTCTGTGGTATAACCTTGTTTTTTATGGCTCAGTCACCTACGTGGCCGTGTTCATGTGTGTATAATGCTGTTCAGTTTATTATCTAGCACCTTTGGGAAGTATATTACAAATGCATGACTGGGTTGGAAAGGAAAATAAAATTTTTATAGTGGTGAAGTGTTATATCACAATAAAGAAATGGCTCTAGTGAACTAATTGAAGAGAGTATATCTGGTAGAGATCCATTTCAACTTTAGAATCCTGCTATAGAACGTTTTCTAAGTTCTGTTTTCTCAGAGATTTAGGGTGTTAGACTGATTGCTTTGTTTTAGTTTTCTTTGCATGTGAATACCCTTGCTTCTCAACTTAGTGATCTTGTTCTTAGCGGTAATATCATATATTTGTGTAAATCACTAAAATACATTATTTTGTTCAACCCCATGAAATAGGTGGTGGTATCTCCATTTTAGACATATAGAAGTCAGTAGTCAGAGAGGTTAAACAGCTCAGCACAGGTCACATACACAGCCAGCAAATGATGAGCCAAAACTTAAGGATGCTAGTTCATTGTTTTTTCTACTATATAAACTTTAGCTCTGAGGATCCCCTCATGTGAAGGTCATCATATAGCCAGAGCCTAAGTGTGTAATTAATAGATTTATACCTGAAACATTTCATTTGTGGGATGTAGAAGATGTGGAGTTTTATTAAAATAATACATTTGCTACTATTACCAAATTTGGAAATTCATATTAACGAAATGCTTTTTAAGTATAAGAAATTTCTTTATAAAATGCGAATCCCTTCTTTCCTGTCCTCCCCCCTTTTCTTTCTCTGTCTCTTTTTTTCTGTAATTTGACTGTTTTTCTCTTACAGCATGTACAGAAGCATATTCCCAATCTGATGAGCAATATGCTTGCCACCTTGGTTGCCAGAGTCAGCTGCCATTTGCTGAACTGAGACAAGAACAAGTATGAAACAATACTGCCTTTCAAAATTGCCTGCTTAGATTGCACTCACTTGTATTGAAATATTTATCGCCCACTGGATCCTATTTTAGTGTTGTATTTTATAATTAGTTTTAAGCAAACAAATTATATATTTGCAAGTGGAAAAGTCAATTGAATAATTACTTGCGTATAATGCTTTACTGTTAAAAGGTATGTGCACATCCATAATCTTATTTTCTTTTTTCTCACGGTCTAGTGACAGTATTGTCCCCATTTTGCATGCAAAAAAGCTGAGGCTCAGAGAAATTGATAGTTAAGAGTCCTTTTTATCCATCCCAATGCCATTGCCTTAACTCAGATCATCATCACTTCTCATCTGTATTACTAAATTAACTTCCAAAGTATTTTCCCATTTTAACCCCCTCTAGTCCATCCTTTAGTTGTGTCTGGATATTTATTTTCTAAATGGAATCTTATGTACTTCAGTAGCTCCCCCTTATATACAGATTTCAGTCACAGCCTGCTCCTGATTACCTCTCCTATGTCATCTCTTATAATTCCCCACCCCTCATACTCTATACTCCAAGCATACTGGGAAAAGTTTCTTAATTTTATTAACTTTTGCATAGGAAATACAGCCACGTGGTATAAAATTCGAAAGGTGAAAAGGGTATATAGTTAAAAGTCTCCGGGCCGGCCCCGTGGCTTAGCAGTTAAGTGCACGTGCTCCGCTACTGGCAGCCCGGGTTTGGATCCCAGGCGCGCACTGACGCACCGCTTCTCCGGCCATGCTGGGGCCGCGTCCCACATACAGTAACTAGAAGGATGTGAGACTATGACATACAACTATCTACTGGGGCTTTGGGGGGAAAAAAGGAGGAGGGTTGGCAATAGATGTTAGCTGAGAGCCAGTCTTCCTCAGCAAAAAAAAAAAAAAAATGATTAGCATGGATGTTAGCTCAGGGCTGATCTCCCTCACAAATAAATAAATAAAAAGTCTCCTACCCCTATATCTCTTAGCCACTCAAATTTTCCTCCTTTGATGTAGCCAGGGTTACCAATACAGAGGTATTTTATGTATATACAAGGATACCTGTTTTCTTTCTTTTTTAAAATATACATATACATACATATACATAAAGTATACTCAACTTTGTGTACAACATAATCCGTTGCATGGGTGTATCATAATTTATTTAAGCAGTTCCTTATTTGTGGACATGTAGGTTATTTCTAATCTTTTTCATTTATAAATGATGTTGCATATTTTGCACATTTTTATTATAGAATAAAATCATAGGAGTACAATTGCTGAGTTAAGAGGTATATGCATTTTTAATTTCAAGAAATAGAACAAAATTGCCCTCCATGGAATCTGTACTGATTTTTAAAATTGAGATATAATTCACATGCTATAAAACTCACCCTTCTAAATTTTCAATTCAGTAGTTTCTGGTATATTCACCAAGTTATGCAACTACCATCAGTATCTAATTCCAAAATATCTTCATCACCCCAAGGAAATCCCATACCCATTAGCAGTCACTCTCCTTTCTTCCTCCCTCCAGCCTCTGGCAATGTACCACTTTTATTGTAGTTTTAATTTGTGTTTCTCTTATTATAAGTAACATTAAACATATTTTCTAATTTTTAAGAGCCCTTTTTATTTTCCCTTAATCATATACATACTGAACAGTTCTTAATTTTTATAACATGATGTGTTATTTCATGCCTCTGTTCCTTATACTGCCCATCTGCCTGGTGAATCCTCTGGACTCAGGGCAGGCATCATTTCCTTTGTGACGCCTTAACCACCTCACCCCAGGTTGGTTTAGCTGCCTCTCCCTGTACACACGTATCACCCTATGTTAAACATCTGTTGTGTATAGATTATACAGATTAAACACAAGTATACATTGATGAATAAAGCACACGTGGTCCCTGATCTCTTAAAATTTATAATCTCAGTGAGTGCTTGTTCAGTGAATTAATCAACGAAAGATTTCACAGCTATTAGTGGGAAAATTGGATCATGAATACAGATCTGATTCTAAAAACTGCTCTCCATACTCCATAATGCCTCTCTTTTGAAACATAGCAGAGCTAAAGCTATCTCTAGAGTTCAGCTAATGGTATCCCACACTTGTGCTCTTAGAGAGGCCCACTGCTGCTAAACAAGTCAACAAGTCAGAATTGGAGGGGAGAGGATACCAAGTAATGTTAAAATCTTGTCAGTAGCATACTATATATATTCAGCCCATAAACATTCCCCTCACCCTGCCCTGTTATCAGATGTCTCTCATTTTATGCATGTATTCTTTTGATGGATTTTTTTCCCTTCCTCTTTTTCATTGATGTTCATTGCAACATGATTTATTTTACGTGAAAGCGTTAAAGATGAGAATAGTATGATTTGTCCCTTCCCTGTCTACCTCTTGAGGCCTTGCTAATCCTTGTTTAATCAAATCTTGATTCTCCACATTTTTGGACCCGATTCAAAAGCCTGTTATTCTGATAGAGGTGACAGGTAGCTTATAAGTGTGTTTGGTGGCAAATTAAAGTACCCTGGGTTTTTAACCATAGTTAGTTTGCATAGATAACTGAGAGTTTACTCTTATGCTAATGATTATGGTGGGATCACTTAATTGTTTATACCCTGTCCCAATAAGGATTTGGGGAGTCTTGATTATGTTGCTCTATTGAACATACGTATATAAAAGATAACTTATTTCTTACGATTTAATTTTTTTTTTAAGCTCATGTCCCTGATGCCAAAAATGCATCTCCTCTTCCCTCTGACTCTGGTAAGGTCGTTCTGGAGTGACGTGATGGACTCTGCACAGAGCTTCATAACCTCTTCGTGGACTTTTTATCTTCAAGCTGATGATGGAAAAATAGTTATATTCCAGGTGATGACTGTGCTTCATAGATTCACCTAAATACCAACAACAATAAACGTATATGTCTTAAATGAATGTCTTGGCATAGAGCCATGTACTCAGTCACTTACAAATGTTTATCATCAAATAATAATTAGTTATTTGGCTTACATGGAAACATTGGGTGTCAGGACAGTGTGACTTACCTTTCCTTCTGCCCATTGGAAGCCTATCTAAAGCCCGTTGGTCCTTACCTAGCAAGAACTCTGAGTCTTCTAAATTTTATAGTGGTTAAATCAATAAAATGAAACCTCTAGATGTGAGAGATAAGGATAATTAATATACGTACTTTGAATATAAATAGTGGCATGTATATGTGTCACATGGATATTAGAGAAAAGCAATATGATCTAATTTTTAGTTGTTTATAGTGCTTTTCCTCATATATCTTGTAAGAGAGCTTGCTGAAAAGTATATTGACTCCTAGAGAGATGACTTGTCTCCTACCTCGTTATTTACATTGGATGTGATAGTAATAGCTGCTGTTTCTTGAAAGTTTTTATGTACTAGGCATTTGCATATATTATCTCAAATTTTCAAACACCTTCATGAGGTTATATTATTATCCCTGTTTATATTGATAAGGAAACTGAAAGTCTAACTCGTTTAAGGTCACCGTGCCAGTTAGTAACAGAATTAGGGGGCCAGCCTGGTGGTGTAGCAGTTAAGTTCTTGCGTTCTGCTTTGGTGGCCCAGGCTTTGCCGGTTCGGATCCTGGGCGTGGACCTACTCACTGCTCATCAAGCCATGCTGAGGCGGTATCCCATATAGAACTACAACTCTACAACTATGATACACAACTATGTACTGGAGCTTTGGGGAGGAAAAAAAAAAAAAGAGGAAGATTGGCAACACGTGTTAGTGCAAAGCCAATCTTCAAAAAAAAAAAACAAACAAAAAACAGAATTAGGCTTCATACTCAAGTTACCTTAGCTCCAAAGCTCACATACCACCCTACCACGCTGTCTTCCTTTTAATTCAGTGAATTCCTCCAATTTACAGCCAACAAACTATGTTGTGGCACTGTCTTTATCTCTGGTAATAATGAAATTAAACCTTTTTTATTGTTATTGCTAATTAAATAGCTTACTGTAAGGCTAGTATGTGATTTTTAGCACTATCCTGAGCCGTGGGTCCCCTGTGCTTAATTTGGTAAAAAGTAAAGTACAGAAGGAATTCTCTCTCTTTAAACTCATGAGTAAGTTCTGTGTCCTAAAGCTACTTAAGGTAAAGCTTAAGTTGACTCTCCGAGTGGAGCCCTCATTCATTCCTGATTAGATGTGAGATTAGCTCTGCTTCTCTCTTTGTGTAAACTTGAGTGTAACTAGGATGGAGAAACCCCCACTCTAGTGCTATATAGAAAATGTGAAGTATGGAGTATTTAGCTCTAATTTATGAATTACTCATACTTAGGGAAGAATGGGATGTTTCAGATGAGAAAAAATAGAGATAATATGTGTTTAGCCAAAAATTTTTGTCAGCCTGCTAAATTATTCCTGATCAACTAGAATTAGAACTCATTTTTGCAGGGTATGATATTTAATGCAGTATGTTATAATTTGTCCTTTTTTTTTTCCCTCTCTTTTTAATGTTGTCAGGAAGTTACATTGACTAAATACTTGATGATGCCAGAAATCTGTTTCTTTGCAAGGCACTGGATCTGATGTTTAGGAAGTACAATTAAAATGTATTGTGGTTAATGTGTTTTATTTTTTTATACCATACTTCTGTTACTTTTTCTCAATTTGAATTTTTATACAGATGATGTATTATAGAACTTGCTGCTGAGAAAAGCTTAATAAGTACAAATGACTTAATTGCTTTCGTTATCATTTTAGTCTAAGCCAGAAATCCAGTATGCTCCACAGTTGGAGCAGGAGCCTACAAATTTGAAAGAATCATCGCTAAGCAAAATGTCCTGTAAGTTTTATTTTAAGTAGCTTGGGATAAAAACGTTAGCAGTCAAATCTGGTTGTGGTAGAATTGGTTATGTGATTGTTTTTACACTAATGGAAGGTGAACAAATAATTTGTAAAACAGTGGTTCTCAAACTTTAATGTGCGTTAGGATCTGGAGAGCTTGTTAAAACAGATTTCTGAGCCCCACCTTCAAAGTATCCAATTCACTGGATCTGGGATAGGACCTGAGAATTTGCATTTCTAACAAGTTCCCGGATTTTGCTGATGCTGCTGGTCTGGGGATCACACTTTGAGAAACCCTATTCTAAAAACATTTAGTTTGCTTTGAGGGATGTTTTGAATATGAACTAATGAAATATTCTGATATTTCCCAATAAACTAATCAAATAGTCAAACCACCCCAAAAGTATGAGTTCCTGTTCTGTTTTTATTTCTATGCTAGAAGTGAATTTTAACTTATAGGAATATAAAACATCAAGCTAAAGCTGAGCTTGCCTTGTAAGATGTATTAGGTCATATATTATTTTAGATACTGATTTAATTAACTTTCTAATTATTTTGATGGGTGGATAGTGACAGCATATAGCATAAACCTGTCTTTAACTTTAGAGTAGAATAAAGCAAATTCTGTTATTCAAGCCCACATGTAATTAAACAGAAAGCGTCAATGTCAATAAGAATTTGAAAATAAAATAGGAAATCCATAATGTGGTCGAAATCCATTTGGTGTTTGATGTGCCAGAAGAACTTGTATTCATTATAAAGTGTATCAGATTATATTTATGAAAACAGGCAGATATCTGTACAGTGTATATATCTAGAAGTAGTCATTTGAGAACTAGCTTTTGGAATATAGGATGTCATAAACTTGTACCTTGTTATTTCAGTAGATCTGCAAATGAGAAATTCACAAGCACACAGGAACTATCTTGAAGATGGAGAAAGTGATGGCTTTTTAAGATGCCTCTCTCTGTATGTATTCCTCTTTATTTTTGTGTCTTGGAGATAAAATCTGGCTTGTATCAGAGAGATGCATTCCTTTTTATTATTTAAAAATTATATTAGCTGCTCAAAAGTAAACTTTTTTTTTTTTGGTGAGAAAGATAGGCCCTGAGCTAACCTCTGCCAATCCTCCTCTTTTTGGTGAGGAAGACTGGCTCTGGGCTAACATCCATGCCCATCTTCCTCCACTTTGCGCCGCCGCCACAGCATGGTTTGACAAGCAGTGCGTTGGTGCGCGCCCAGGATCCTAACTTGTGAACCCCGGGCCGCCGCAGTGGAGCGTGTGCACTTAACCGCTTGTGCCACCAGGCCAGTCCCAAAAGTAAACTTTTTTACCTTTTTCCTACCAAACTTGTACTTTTGGATATTTTAGTTTGTTTAAAAGGTAATACACATACTACTTTAATAAAACTGAAGCAGGTAGTTTTTTTACAGTATAAGAGCATTCTTGCGGGGCCGGCCTGGTGGCATAGTGCTTCACTTCAGTGGCCCGGGGTTCTCAGGTTCAGATCCTGGGTGGAGACCTACACAACGCTCATCAAGCCATGCTGTGGTGGTGTCCCACATATAAAGTAGAGGAAGACTGGCACAGATGTTGGCTCGCACAATCTTCCTCAAGCAAAAAGAGGAGGATTGGCAACAGATGTTAGCTCAGGGCCAGTCTTCCTCACCAAAAAACAGAAAAAACCCAGCATTCTTGTTCTCATTAGGATTCTTTGATTTATGTTAAGAAAATATGCTTCTCCAGACATTTAAATTAAGCTTTAAAGTATGTTTGGGGGTCAGATTTTTGTTTTTATCTGCATGGCCACACATAAGGCTGGGGGAGGTAGATAAGGGCAATGGATTAGGGAGGGCTTTGTGTTCTATACTAAGGAGTGTCAACTCTATGCCAAGGATTCTTAAGGATGGCAGGGGGAAGTGGGCAGGCAGGGGTAATGGGTACCTTATGCCGTCCTAGGAAGGACCATCAAGCCTTCTGAGGGTAAAGAGGATTTTATCAAAGTATGCATGCTTCTACTCCTCCAAGAAGTTCTGAGATGAGCCCTCCCCCTATAAGTCCCCCCCCACAAAAAAGAAAAAGAGCAAGACAGTGAGCCATAGCACTTATTAATAGTTATCTACTCTATGTCAGATACCAGACTGAGCGCTTGAGTAGAGCTACGGTAAACAAGTGCTTGCCCTCACGGTGTATCTACTCTAGTGGGCTGTTCTATCTCAAGTGTGACACTGCGGTGGTCCAGACTGCATGCTTCCTGTAACGTCTTGCGATAGAAATCGTTTCTTGACAGGTTTTATCAGGTATCAGTAGGGTTATATTGGAAACTAAAAATTAATACATTATACTGAACAATCTTTAAAGACTGGGTGAGAAAATGAGGATTTAACTTTAAATGTTCTCTTTATTTCATTTATAAACCTGCCTTTTGAGCTTGTGCAAAAAAAGGGCTATTTTTCTCTTTCCAGAATTTAGGGTTTTTGTCGCAGTTTGATGATTTTATGAAACCTAAGCAATCACCTAATCTTAAGTTACAGTTTATTCTCAGTACTGCACTACCTGGCATCTTCTTGGTGACTTATTACCCTTTAACATTTTTTCATATTTTATGTTCTTTTAAATCTAGTATTTTAAAAGTAAGTTTATAAACGTTTAATTTAGGAAACAACTAACTTTATAACTAGAGATTTAATCCTTAGACGTTTGTGTGCACAAAGCTGAATTATCATAATAATATCCTACATTTTAATAAAAAGCATTCTTTTTTAACTGCTTTTTTCCTTCAGTGATCTCATTTGACTCTTAGAACAGTACCCTGTGATAAGTAGGTAGATCAGAGAGGTGAATCAGCTGTCCCCAAGGTTATACATCCACTGTGTTAACATTCAAACCTGGGTTTTCTAATTCTACATCTTGTACTCATCCTATTCGGCCATAGCTGTCTACTTTCTAAAGGGTCATGATTTTTTCATGATTACATAAAAGGTCGCGTAGCCAGTCAGTGGAATCTGGTCTTCTGAGTCTTACCACAGTGCTTTTTTTTATTATACCATGTAGTGTCTTGGAGGTACCCTTGGCCTTCAGAATGGAAATTGAAGTCACACTCATTTCTTCACTTGCCATTTCTTTTTTGAGAGTCTGTTATATGCCAGGCACTGTTCTAGAAACTTGAGACCTAAGAAAAGATGTTCAATCTCTGTATGGAGTTCTCAGGTCTATTATGGTAGAAACAGACATGCAAACAATGAACAACACAAGAGTGATTGCTGTGTGTCATGCACACACTCATACCTCTCATATGCAGAGTACAAGGAGTATACCTAAGTCTGTCAGAGGTTTCAAAGGGAGGATTTACAGAGGAGATAGAAATAAGTCTTAAACAACGAGTAGAGATTTTTGCTAGTTGTATCGTATTTGTTTATTTTTTTCAACTATGCTGGCTTCCTACTGAATATATAAAGTACATTAGTCTGTATGGAGAGTCAGGAGAGTCAGAGATTTGACCAAACCAGGTAGACAGGAACTAGATAGGAGCAGGAAAGTAATTAAATGTAAGTACCAGGAAGAAGCTCTATGTGAGGGTAGAGGACCAGGTTGGAGAGCTCTGGTAAACTAGGCAAGAAATTATGAGGCCTGAACTAGGGCAGTGAACAAGGAGAACAGAAGATAATGGAGATAGTTGAGAACCTGTAGGATTATTTTGTTGTGGAGGTTGAAGAAACAGATTGGCTAAAATGAGCCCCAGTTTTCTGGCTTAACTAGTTGTTACTAGAATCCAGATATCAAATATATCCTTCACATTTTCATGGAAGGAAATTCGTTAGTACCCAGGTTAGGGCTAGAATATGTAAATTGGATGTTTTCCCCTTAAAAATATTTTGTACTCTATTATCTTTCTAAATTAGAATACTTAAAGCATCATGTAGGAGTTCCCTGCTTTTAGATGCAATGCATTTTCCAAAGTCCACCTCTTTTGCTGGGAGACAGTGACTGTGCATACCTTTTCCTTAGCATGTTCAAGTGTTGGCAAACCCTCAAGTGAATGGGTTATAGTGGTAAGTACAGATCTTTTATTAGGCAGTGTTGGATGAGTACAGATGTTAAAATTGGACTACCTGTATTAATTACACTGTTTTTCAGAATTAGACTCTTAAATATTTTAAAATAGGTTGACTTTTTTCTGTTCTTGGAATCTTAATCTGTAGTTTGGCAAATGATAGATCAATTATGGAAACAACTCCAGTTGCTGATTCTTGTAACTAGCCTTCTACCTTAGGATATTTTAATCATAAGAAAAATATAACTGTCTCTTTATAACATAACAAAAATATAACATCTCTAAGATATGCTGTAATGGGTACAGAATGCCTCCTAATAGATGTGCTCTTGTAAATTGAAATATAAGTAAATTGTGGCAGATTAAATATTTGAAATGTTCTGGAGAAGTTAACCTCAGGAAGCCTGTTGTGAATTCTTTTATAAAACAAATGATCATTTTATAATTTACCTATCTATACCTTAACTCTTTGAGATATTGGGTTTTCTTAAAGCAAGTATCTTCATAATACCTTGTAAAATAATATGTGACATTTATATAACAGCATGCAATTTATGGCACACTTTCATTTGCCTTATCTCATTTAGTAATTTAAAAATATCCTTGACAGTAATTTGCCTTAATTTTATACATTTAGCAGAAAGCCAATATGTCTGATTTTTTTAATTATGAAGGTGATATAGCCTTATTACAGAAACTTGAAAAATGGAGGAAAGAACATCATACCAGCCTAATATAATAGCTATTATAGTATTTCCTTTTATAAATATATTTTTAAAAATAGTTTTAAAGGTAGCACACGTGAAGTTTTAATTGTATTGTTAAACTAAATACATAAGGTTGAGTGCCTTTAATTATTAAGAATCTGCTATTTCTTATATTATGAAATTTTAACATAATTGTTGATTTTTTTCAGTAATTCTGGGTGGATTTTAACCATGACTCTTGTCCTCTCGGTGATGGTATTGCTCTGGATTTGTTGTGCAACTGTCGCTACAGCTGTGGAGCAGTATGTTCCCTCTGAGGTAGGTTTAATTCTAACCCTTAGGCCGTTTGAAGACTGAGCCATATGATTTACCATTTTAAATGCATTATGTGTTTAACTAGAAAAACAAGGCCTCTCTACTAATAGAGTGAGAGAAGATTTGGTGGTTTTAATCACACAAATGGGGGTAGGCACGCACGAAAATTACAGTTTTGCAGCACAAGAATCACTGTTTCCAGTTTTCTGTGATGCTTACTACTGTGGTGACATATATGTTGGCTCGTTTGAGTAACATGTCGAGAGAACACTGGTTCTTTGAGACTGAAAAGAACCTGTTGACATCAGTTTCTAAGGTGATATATAAGAAAGAAGACTTGTAGAATCACTTAAAATTTTAAATTAATTGCCACAAATGTTAGGGAGTAATTGCTGCTTTAGAAGCAGCAAAGCTGATTTTGAGTTAATGTGTTCTGGTATCTAACCCTGAGAAAGAGGGAAACTATTGTGACTTCCTCGGTAATTAAAATTTAACTGGCCCAAGAAACATAGCTATTAAAGTAAAGGAGTTTTATTTTGGGAAAAGGCTATAATTTGATGATTCAACTTGGCTTTCAAGGAAAGAAAGTTATAAGTATAGGATAATAATGTCTGTTGACATCAAATCCAACTGAAATAAACTTTAGTTCTCTTGTGCCTCCAAAGTGCAGTAGAAAAAGAGAGAAAAGAAGAAAGGAGAGAAATTGAAGTAGAATCTAGTAATAAGTAGTTGGCATGTGTCTAGTAGAATCTAGTAATAAGTAGTTGGCATGTGCCTAGCATGGTATTTGAACAGCAGTTTTATCTTAATAGACTATAAAGATATGTTTTAATATAAGATTTACACATGAATAATGATTAAGATAATGTTATATTTCATATTTTTTTGTTAAGATGATATATGGTACAGGCAGCTAGAAACTGGGACAGGATAATGTTAATAACTAACATTTGTATAGTTCTTTAAAATTTAAAAAGTAGGGCTGGTCCAGTGGCATAGTAGTTAAGTTCGCGTGTTCTGCTTCGGCTGCCTGGGATTCGCGGGTTCAGATGCTGGGCGTGGACCTACACACCACTCATTAAGCCATTCTGTAGCAGTGTCCCACGTATAGAATAGAGGAAGATTGGCACAGATGTTAACTCAGGGCCAATCTTGCTCACCAAAAAAAAAGAAAACTTTTTTAAGTATTTTCATTTATCTTACATGTCCAGCAGTATTCAACAGCAGGTTTTATTATCCCTTTTATAGATGAGTAAACAGGCTTACAAAGTCTAGGTAACCTTCCCAGGACTGCACAGCTGTGAAATTATTGAGGCTGGACTTAAGCTCATGTCTTTTGACTCAAAACTCCTGTGTTTTTTCCTGTATACCATCTTTCCTATGGCTGATAAGGTGTTTTAAGTGGCACAAATAATAAATGTATAAAATGTTAAGGAAAGCAGAGAATATGTGCTGGGATTGTTAGATAAGGCTTTTAGATGATGAGGGTCTTGACCTGAACTTTGAAGAATGGGTTGTAAGGTATGGATTAGCAGAGAGAGGACGGTGAACAATTTTCCCAGATACAGACAAGAATAAGCTATCAGGCAGGGACTGTAAGGAACTGACCTGGTTAAAAGAACTTAAATTTGGAAATTAAACCAAATGGATAAAGCTGGACAGGATTGGGAAGAACCTTGAATTGTGGAAGTATTAAAGAATGAGTAAATTTCTATAAAACTCAACTGTTTATGATATGAGTGTACTGATGACATCCTCTTGCTACATTAGCACTTGTGTTCTTGTTTAGTTCTGATGTCCATCCATATGTTTTTTGTTGTTTTTTTTTGTGAGGAAGATCAACCCTGAGCTAACATCCATGCTAATCCTCCTCTTTTTGCTGAGGAAGACCGGCTCTGAGCTAACATCTATTGCCAATCCTCCTTTTTTTTCCCCCCCAAAGCCCCAGTAGATAGTTGTATGTCACAGTTGCACATCCTTCTAGTTGCTGTATGTGGGATGCGGCCTCAGCATGGCCGGAGAAGTGGTGCGTCGGTGTGCGCCCGGGATCCGAACCCGGGCCGCCAGTAGCGGAGTGTGCACACTTAACCGCTAAGCCACGGGGCTGGCCCTCCATCCATATTTTAATAATTTTTTTGTCCCTGATAAAGCTGAAATTACCCATCTTACATAGAATTGCCTTTGCCTCTTACTTCCTTTTGAGCTACCTAATGCACTCTAAATCCTCATGGCAATGAAGCTACAAACCTATAGTAACAAATCTTTGTTGACCCCCCATTCTGTGGCACTTCATTCCTTCCTCTTTGTATCATTAGCCCAATTCCTTCTCTTACTCCTAGGATGCCCCCTGTAAAAGAAAGATACACATAGAGATTGGCCTGGTTATTGCCAGGAAAGACTTGAATGGCTGGCCTCAGGTGGAATTTACCATGATAAACCCACCACAACTGGTTCCCAGGCCTACTGACTAATGTTGAGCACTTTCTACTAGGCAACTGTTTTAAGTGTTTTATATGAATTAGCTCATTTAGTTCTTTCACTAACTCTGTGAGATGGCTGCTATTATTATCCCCATTTTCTACATATGAAAACTGCAAGAGAGAAAGTATAATTGCCCCATTGTCCCTTACCAGTAAGAGGTAGAACTAGAATGTGGATCCAGATAGTCTGACTCCAAAGCCAGTACCCTTAAGTTTCTTTAGTTACCCTGGAATCATAAATAGGAGAGTTGATTATGTGATTCGTATCAGGAGCCTATCTTCTGTGTACCCTGTTTGACACTGGGAAGATAGACACCACTGGGACCGCATGGTTCATGTTTTTGAGCCAGGATGTTCATATTCTCTCCTATCCAAATAGTTCTTAGATGGACATTTCATAGTTTTTTCTCTCTCATCTCCTTACTTGACTTATGGAAGTGACCTCCTCTTCTGGTGTTGTTTGGACATATCAGTGCCTCTCGTTGTTTTGGTTACATCTTTTCCTCCCTCTCAGGTGACTCTTGAACTTTCTCTTCCTTTTAGATGTTATCTCTGCTGTGATAAATTTTGTTTTGATTGTACGGTTTTAATTCTGTGAGAAATTTTCTCCCCTTACTTCCAGGTACTTTGGGGTCACCTCACTGTCCACATATGTGCTTCCCAGATCCCTGTGATCATAAAGCCCAAGGCATCAATACCACACCACATGGGGAGTCCTGTTGGCGGCTGTTACATTCCCTCCAGATATCTGCCACATGGATATTACTTTCTTGCCTCTCTCTAGAATTCTTCTTCCTATTCTTAATAATCAAAATTATGGCTACACCCTCAAAGAGCCTATACTTTTCTAAGGAGATATGTTTTCTAGAAAAATGCATGGAAAACAGCCATTTGGAGTCACTGCTTTTAGGCTTTACTTTGTATGTGAAACCACACTTTGGCTAGGTAATAATGTTGTTTCAACTATATTTTTTATTATAAAAATACTATAAACTTAGTGTAGAAGTTTGTAAAGTATGTATAAAGAAGCAGAAAAAAAGTTGCTCATCCTATCATCCAGAACTGTTGTTGTATTGCCATTTTAGTGGATTTCTTTTTAGTATAAACAATTTTTAATACATATCAATGTTTTGTTTCTTGTTTAAAAATATTTCAGTATAAATACTCCTTCCCTGCTATTTTCTCCTTTGTTTACTATAAAAATAACCTAGAACTTAGCATTACAAAAATTATTCAGATTTTCTTGGCCAAAAGCCACCTATTGTAGAACTTGACTTTCATAAAGCCTTTTCATTGATTTTATTATTGGAACATAAGTTATTTATGACTCCTCTCCATAGTAACATAGCCACCTCAGTGTTGCAGGATAGTTATTGCCTTGAAACAGTAGGCAGCAGACCACATCTGAAATATGTTCAAGTAAGCAACCATCAGGATAGTCACTTCAGAACATTTTCATCACTCTGAAAAGAAAACTTGTACTCATTAGTAGTCACTCCCTATTTCCTTCCAAGCACCACCACCACCCCTAGCAATAGACAACCAATACGTGGTCTCTTGTGTCTGGCCTCTTTCACTTAGCATAATGTTTTCAAGGTTCATCCGTGTTGTAGCGTGTATCAGTATCAACAGATACTTAAACTCTTGAAGGTGCTCTTTATTCCACGTCTTTTCAAAGCACCTTTTCAATATCAAGTACTTCTGCGTGGTTCTTGCTTTATAATCTAGTCAGTTGCCCTGTCAGTAATGGCAGCACTTCAGTTTTTAGCTAATGAATTCAGAGATTTGTTGCCATATGAGTTAAGAGCAAAAATCTATCCATTTCTTAGTAAAAACTTTCCACTTCGCTTTTCTGCCTTTAGGAGGTAGACCTACATCTAAACAGACCTACTTTCAAAAGATAGTAGACATTTCCATTATACTCCAGTGAGTTTTATGACATTTGCGTTGATTCTGTTTTATGCTTTCATTCTTTTGTGTTAGTATCTTCTTGGATATAATAGTAATAATTTGAGGAGCTTTTGTATGTTTATGAAGACTTTTCTATCACTGTTCAAGTGTTTCTTCTTTGTTCTACTTATAGTCTTATAAAATAGCACGTATTTTCCAAATATGTTAAGTTAAAACATTTAGTAACAGAGAAACTTACCCCAGATCACTTGACCACTCGGTCAGAGAGCTAAGATCTCAAAGGAATTGATCATTTAAGGCATCCAACATCCAGAATCACTGTTCTTGGTATGACCACACTAACTCCGTTTAAACCTGAGCAATTATTCTTGATACTCGGTTGTTGTACTTCTAAGTATTTTAAGTTGGTACGTATGGAGACGTTTTCTTTGACCACTGGGAGCTGAATCACGTATCTGTAACACTTTGAGTGAAAGCATTCTTCATTCTTGAGGATGTTTACAGGATTTTTTTTTACAAATATTCATAGATTAAATTGTTATTTGAAGACTTACTCAGAAAGGTTCCTAATTATCCAAATTGCTGATGTGCGTTGATCTTCTCTTGCAGAAGCTGAGTATCTATGGTGACCTGGAATTTGTGAATGAACAGAAGCTGAACAGATGCCCAGCTGCTTCTCTTGTGGTTGTGAGAGCTAAAGCTGAAGAGCAGGCAGAAGCAGGGCCTCTGCCTGCAAAAGTCAGTCTTGCTCATTCAGAAATTTAAGCCTGTTGTTTTTTAAAGAAAAGTGTAATAGACATCTAAATTTCCATTCCTCATAGAGCTTTTTAAAATGGTTTCATTGGATATAGGGCTTAAAAATCACTATAAAATGCAAATAAAGTTACCCAAATCTGTAGAGACTGTATTTGCTGTAACTTTACCTGTAATTTTTTTCTAGTAATTTAAGAGATGGATATTTGGGGTTGTATTTTTATTTTACTAATATCTGTAGCTACTTTAATTATTATTTGCATTGTTTTTTGTTTGTTTCCTTTCTTAGCCAAATTCTGTGAGCTGATCATTGTTTTTCCCCACCTTCTGCCATGATGCTGTCAGTCACCTTAGTTAGCAGCTGAATGCTCAGTAGGATGTGATGCTTCTGCTGGGAAATGGCCCACAACCTGTAATTTGAAATTTAGCAGGAAATGCCCTTTATTGACACTACATTTTCAGTTGTATTGAACTGAAATCATTAAAATTTTATTTGAATAATTATGTGCTGAAATTTGAGTTAATATACTCCTGATTTTCCAGAAAAGAATTATGAAATGTTCTGTGTCTATCTATTGCTATATAATATGATAATCAGGGAACAAATTGAAGCAAAAATGATCCTCTAGAAGTGCATTTTATGTTATTTTTGCACAGGTTATAGATTTTTCGGTGGGTGTGTCTTTCCAAAGAACCATTTTTCTCTGTTAGAAAGCATACCAAGTATAAGTTAAAGATATTTTCAGAGAAGACTTTTCATTTTGACAGTAAGAATTAGACTTGTGATGCAGAATTAAGTATAGGTTTCACTTGGCAAAAACTATTGTTACTATCAGTCCTTTACCTACAATAATACAAATTTAAAAATAACAATGTTATTATACCATGAAATGTTAAATAACTTTGCCAACCAATACTTTCCTTACTTGCAGGGCGTGCTAGCCACTGCAGTAGTGCTTCTTGCCTAAGGAGTGAGTCACACACTTACGTTATAGCCTGCTCGTCAGCTTTCTCTGAATCAAAAGAAAATACAATTAACAACTAATCAAATAAGACTTTGGTCACAAAATATAGGTTTCAGTTTTTAAAATAGTTTGTCTAGGTTTGGAAGACAGCAGGTTAGAAAGTATGTGCACACATCTAGATGGGGAAGAGAGGAGACATTACTAAGCAGTTGTTGTCAAGCAGACATTGTCTCGTTCTTATTTTCTGTGAGAAAAGGTACAAAACATGAGGAATGGATTGGAGTTATCTTACAAAAAAGCCCTGTTGTCTTATTTCCCACCCATGGTACATAACGTTCCTTAACCAAGCACAGGTTGAAATGTAATGCACCCAGTGAAGCAGACCGAGGGGAGTATACAAAGTGCTGCAGGTTTGTAGGAGTCAGACGGCCCACAGTTAGGAAAGGCTTCCCTTTTAAAAACAGAACACAAAGGAATATCCAGATAAGAAGGAGCAACTGCAGAGTTGTCCTGTATTCTTCCACCTTCCCTTGGTGGTTTCTCTGCTTCCTTAATGTGGTTACCCGAGAGGTACCCTCACTCCTCTTGAAAGAACTGATCCAAGTTTAGACAAGCTTTCCCCTTTTGTTTATGAGACAGTTCCTTATATGTGGAAATAATCACTCCCAGCATTTAGTAGACACTCAAATATTTATGTCCTGCCTCTTTTTATTTTAGCATGATTAAACCAGACTGACATTACCAAAGAGTTTTACTTTAAAAAAAGAAAACAACTCCAAAAAAATGTATACAGCCCAAAAATATTTGACTTGAAAATTCCAACAAAAGCAACAAAACAGCCTCCAGGCCCCTGTCCTAAAGTGATGGTGGAGCCCTTCTTGGATGGGCCCAACTTCACTTGTTTCCATGAGACAGGTGTTGCCTGCCTTCCTACCACACAGAAAGCATTTTCTTGAGAAGCTTGTCTTGGTCCTAGGCAAGTTCTCAAGACCCCTGAGTCTCTGGTTCAAACCTCCCAGACTCCTAAAGTCCTTCTTGGTTCAGGTCCCTGGTCTAACAGACATACTAATCTAGGCAATTACAGTAGTAATCACCATAATGAATGATCTAGGCCCAACATTCCCCATCTTTTCACAAAACTTCATGGATACCTTTTATTTATGATATCTTTTTTTTGGTAAATCAGACATTACCAGATACCTGGTCTAACAGTCTTATCTCAGAAATTCCTATGTTGCATCACCAGCCAATCTGAGCTGCTGATCAGCATGTGAAACCCAGTATTTTTACTCTGAGCTGATATTCTAACCGAAAGCAAACAACTTTATCCCTTGTTATTAGTCTCTCTGCCTTTATCTTAGATAAATGTGCCATTTCCATGATGATTTTTGAAATATATAAAATAGCTCCATTATAATTTTTGTGGGCTCTTAAGTATCTTAGAACCACACATTGGGAATCATTGATCTAGAGATTTCTAGACCTTTTCTGATAAAGTTAATCAGACCTCTTCACCTTTTGAGCAATCTATAAAAATATTCTCAGCTGAATGCCCCCCCCACACACACACACCATGGCAGTGATTTTGCCAGATAGCCTACTATAGGTCTACAGTTTAACAATTCAACAGCCGCGTGAGAGCCTGAGGGCCAGGCCCTGTGCTGGGTGACAGGACTGCAGCAACAAACAAGACCCGGTGCGCCACTCTGGTTGCTCGAAGTCTAAAGAAGGAGACTGACTATTATTAATGTGATCATTGCTATGACCAGATGAGCACAGAGTACTATGGGAGTGCATAAGAGGCCCTAACTTGTGGGAGGAAGTGATATCCAAGCTTAAACCTGGAAGAAAAGGGAAAGCCAAACATAATACCGGGAGAAGTGCTCCAGGCAGTGGGGACAGTTTGCTCCAAGACCTAGAGGTGAGAGGGTGGGGAACTGCAGACTATTGAGCAGGCTGAGAGAGCATAGAGAAGCATAGCAATAGATGGAGCTGGACGGACCAGACAATAAAGGACCTGGTTAAACTTGGACTAGATCCAGAGCATGGTGGAAAGTCATAGACAGCTTTTAAGCAGGAGAGTTATGGTGTTTTAGAATGACTCACTGGCCAGCAATGTGGAGGACAGACCAGAAGGGCAAGTCCAGAAGCCATCAACGTCAGCTCTGTAGTAACCTCTAGGATCTGTTAAGTTACGTACTTATCCAGCCACATCGAAATGGGAAATTCCATCTGCTTCCCAGAGTAGTAGTTCTTTTTTTTGCCCAATAATCCTGCTTCCTTTCCTTTTACTTCATGTATATTTTTGAGCTCTTATCTATAAGGATCTCTGTTCTTCCACGTTTTGTTTGGACGGTAGGCCTGGGACTGGTCTCTGGGACCTGGACACAATCTTAGTGTTGCCAAGCAAACGAAGGCTGTGCCATGGATCCCAAGCTTCTTACCAGACTTCACGTTGGGCTAAATTTTTAAAGTATAATGCTAAGTCAACCTACACCATCCTCAGATGCTAGGTTTGCCAACCCAGCCTCTCCTAACGCAGGGCTCTTGAGCCCCTCTCACCAGGTCTCCAGTTGCTAAACACGTCACATTTGCATTTGAGTGTCATCAGGATGAGTTGCTTTATTTGTCTTTCTTTCCTTGACCACTTGTTCTGGACTAGAGTCTGGGGGTGGAGGTATGTACAGTGATGGAGATAAAAGATTGAGATAGTGGGAAATGCAGGCTTCTGTGGGAAGCTAGGTTGTACAATTAGTGTAGATTTTCCAACTCTCGCAGTAATTAAATTCTGAAGCACAGTTTATGTACCTTTTCTGAAATTCATAATTGTTGAAGTCAGCTTCATATATTTCACTATTAAGTATTCTCTTCCTGTGATCTTAATGACTTAATGTTTAGAGTAGGTGTTCTTAATCTTTTTCACACCATGGACCTTTTCGGCGATTTGGTGAAGCCTATGGACCCCTTCTCAGAATAATGTTCTCAAATGCATAAAACTAAATATGAAGGATTGCAAAGGAAACTAATTATATTAAAATACAGTTATTAAAATATTTTCAAAATTTTGTAATACAGTTATATATGTACTTTATTAACACAAAATAACAAGGTCTAGTGATGGTTCTAAAACTACTGTAATTTCAGAGTGATTTCAAATTATTACTTTGAAAAATATGCAACAACTGTCATAATATCTAAATGTGATTTCTGTTGGTGATGAAGTCACAGGTAATGCTAATACTACTGTCGACGGTTGCCTGTGTTCATAATTGAAGGAAATGCTGTATTTCAGTTAGAAGTTAGTGAAAATAAAGATTTAATTTTTTTCCCATCCAAGTTCACTGAACCCCTGGTTTAGAGGTTGTCTGATTATACTTTGTCATTTTGAGAGTAAAATATTTTTGTTTGTTCAATTCTAAATTATTTGGGCTTAGTTTACTGCCTCGTGTGCTTTTTATGCTTGAATTGTTTTGCAACGTTGGAACAGCAATAATTGAAGGCTTGGGTAGAAAGAAATCAGCGACTGATTAGAAATGAGAGGTTTCAACAAAAACTCTTGATAATGTTACCTCAGATAGACCATCACGCAGTCATCATTGGAGCCCCACGTCTGTTAATAATAATGCTTAAGTATGTAAACCTCAATAAACTTTGGATCATCTGCATTAAACAATATTATAATACTATCTTGTACAAGTGTCTACTTAGATGTTTCACAAGGGAGTTTGTCTTTTGATTCCCCAGGACGTTTGCAAAGTCACTTATAGGACTCTCCCTCTCACCTTCAACGGGTCCTCACAACATCCCTCTAGGAGAGCAGGATGGGGTTTCACGTCTCCATTTTAGAGTTGAGGAAGCACAGTCTCAGAGAGAAGAGGCGGCCAGCCAGGGCTCGCAGCATAGTGGAGAGCTAGGGGAGGAGCAATAACACTGAGGCGGGCACTGGCCTCACCCCAGGCAGGGGGAGCAGATCTCTCAGGTCCCCGGGTCAGTCTAATTGTGGTGCCCACTGGGCATTGTCCAACTCAGACTTGGGCCCTGGACTAAGAAGCCGTCCCAGCCCTCGAGCAGATCTCTGTAACTGTAAAGAAACCAAGGCATCCAGAAACGGAAGATTGGCAGCCAATCTTCCTCAAAAAAAATAAATAAAAGTTAAAAAAAAAAAGAATCACAGAGTCAAGGAATGCCAGACCTGGGCTAAGAATGGCGAATGGTCATCACATGATTCCGCTCTCCACTCTGACCCCCATGGCAGACATCACTAATCAATCACAAACCCTGAGTCCTGACATCAGAGCCCTATGTTCCAGACACCCTCTACCTATCGATTGCAGTTGGCAGTGAGATGAAAATCTAGTTAGCATCTTTAGCAGATGCCGTGGGTGCCCTGCCTGTAACCCTCAGCTGTTTCCACTTCAGGGCACATCAGCTTAGCCTGCAACTGCCAACACTGGCTTCTCTTTGCCTAAGGCAGGCCAGTGGTGCCAGGAATTAACACCCTCCAGCAATTCTCAGCCAGTGACTGGCAAGAGCTGGCAAATAGATACCCCAGTTCCTGGGGTAACTCTGAGGCGCATCTTCTGCCCTGATTCCCCGAATTCCTTGGCAGGAGAAAGTTCCATTTGCCCACAGTGAGAACGTGCTTGATAACCCGCCTCCTACTGGATCCTTCCCTTCCCTGTCTCGCTTCCTTCACTCCCCAGCCGCCATTTCCTGGGGTCACTCCCAATTAAACCTACTTACCTTCAGATCTGGTCTTGGGGTCTGATTATGGGGGTCCCCAAACTAAGACACCCCCTTCATCTAGTCTAATCATTTTATGGATGAGGGAACAGAGGTTCGGAGAAGGGGAGCCGCTTGCCCACACAGAGCCGGTGGCAGGGCCCTCATGAGAACCCTGTTCTCCCGACGTAGGGTTTAGCCCTTCCCCGTGCTGCTGCCTCCTGAGGGCTTCCCTGCTTCTGTCCACCCCAGCCCCACCCCGAGGACTCAGCAGTTTATACCCCAGGGCCCAAGAAAAGGCCGGTCGCAGGTTAGACACCCGTGGGCATCAGAGGCAGGCTGCAGAGGGACTCTCCCCGGAGCCCTCATTCCCGGAGGTGGACACCTCTCCTCCTTTGGTCCAGGGCCTCTGACCAGTCCCTTAAGCTCCCAAGGCCTCCCACTCCCCAGCAGTGGGATGAGGCTAGGGGGATGGTAGAGGGGGTTGGTCAGGTAAGCTACCTTCCCCACCCTTCCCCCATCGCAGGCACCATCTCTGGAAAAATTAAAATGCACATGGACACTTTTTTGAAGAAAATAATTTAAAATTATATTTGCTTTATAATTTTCGTGGAAAATGCATATTTTTTCCACCTAGATTACCTACTTAATTGAAGAGAAGAATATCAACGAGAAAATGACCTCTGCCTTTTAGCCACTGGAACATTAATTCTGGGTATTTCTCCCTGGATCTTCATGCAGCCCGGGGGCCTGCGATCCTCCAGTCTCATCACTGATGTGGAGGAAAAACCATGTCCTGCAGAGTGCCTGGGTTCAAACCTCACCCTCCCCGATACTGTGTGACTTGAGGGCAGTGTCTCCCTCCCTGAACCTCAGGCTCTTCGTCTGTAACCTGGGGATGAGCATTCCAACCGTGGAGTGTTGCCGTCAGACTCCGAGTGGGGAAAGGCTAGCAGGAGCAGGCCCTCTGCCCTTTCCTCTGGGAGGGGACTGCCCGCCGGGAGGGTGTGGCCAGGGGAGGCCTCCGGTCCTGGCTCCTCCAGGCTGCCCCTGGTGACCAGGCCGGAACCGCGCTGAGTTCTCTGCACCTGACCAAACCTGGGAGCTGGGAATGGAGACATGAAGAGGATCTCCCCTCAGGTGAGAGCTGCCTAGAGATGGCTCCCGACCTGGGGAGCCAACCCTGGGAAAGGAGTGCGCAGTAAGAAGGGGAGACGCTGAGGTGACTCAGCTTCCCCCTGCTGGGGGCTCCCTCCCAGGTTGTAGGGGGACCAACAGGTGAACCAGCTACACAGCTCCGGTGGCTGTGCTGGGAGGGAGGAGGGAGGCCGGGGGTGGGGGGGAGCGAGCGACATCATGGGGGGCACAAGGAGGAGCCTCCTGAGCTGGTTTGGAGGATGAATGTTTGCAAGTGGACCGTGGAGGAAAGACATTGCAGGCAGAGGGCACAGCGTGGCCAAAGGTGTGGAATGTGAAGAGGGCATGGTGAGTTTGGGGCGTCAGCGTGCTGGAGCGTGAGGGGCCAGGGTTCCACCTCGGGCTCTCAGGGACCCTTTAGAAAAACTCCTCTGTCTGACTTCCTGAGGCTGGTCCTCGCCCCACCTAAGCCCACCCCTCTCTGTGCTCTCCGGCAGGGGGATGGCAATGGCAACACTGCCGCTGGAACCAAAGCCCCCCTGGAGGGGAAGGTAGGGACTGGAGGGCCTGGGCCAGGCGGGGCCCCCTTGAGGCTGGGCCGTCGCTACAGACACAAAGAGGGCTCCCTAAGGCCCCCACTGTCCCTCCGACCTCTGCCCCATGTTGATGTCGCCGCCGGCCATGCTGACAGCCACCTGCTTGTAGAGTTGTTCATTCTCTCCATGCACAAGCATTTGTGGAGCACCAACTGTGCGCTGCCTACCTCCCAGGCGCTGCACCCCACACAGTGCCCACCTGTAACCTATCCAGGAAGGAGCTCTGGAGGCAAATCCCCGACTCCAGACGTGGGTGGGTGGGTGAGCTGGGCAGTTCTCTTTACCTCTGAGGGGTCAGGGAGGCGGGATCACACGGTTACTTAGCACCTACCACGTGCCACTGGCTCACTGTGCAGCCCGGCCCGTTGGCCTTCCCTCTCTGGACTAAAGGAGGGAAGGAACACGTTTATGAGCCTCTACGATGTGCCCCGTCTTGGCCCACATCGGCTCTGGGAGGATACAGACCCCGGGAGGTGGATACTAAAGGATCCAGCCCCTGTGTGTGCCTGCACTGTGTGGTCTCCTCTAGTCCTCAGGGCAGCTCTGAGAGGGAGTCCTGCTACAGGGCGATCACAGAGGAGGCAGCTGAGGCTAAGAGGTGGGGTAACTCGGCCAAGCTGGGCTCCCACACAGCTGGTGGGTGGGAGAGGCGGGCTTCAAGTTCAAATTGGGGTCCCTCTGGTTGCAAAGCCCCAGGGCCTCTGTTGCTCCACACTGGGGTTTGTTTACTTCCAAGTCCCAGCTCATGGTGGGCGTGGAACAAATGGCCTCCTTTCCCATCTGTCCAGGGGGAACTGGCACCTAAGGGCTTCCTGGCTTTGAAGTACAGCATCTTCACCTGGGCGTGGGCCTAGGCTCTGCCAGTTCTGCCTTGAGTCTCCCCTGTGACCCCACCTTACCCACAGCCAGTGCTGCACAAATATTTGAGGAGCGGCTGCTTGGCTGACAAGACGCCTCTCCTTGCCCAGCTTTACGCTGTCTCCCTGGTTACCTGAGTCGACCCTGTGTTTGCTGCCAACAAGGGAGCCACCGACTAGGCTGCGGGGATTTTATCCATTTGAGATCTGTGCTGCATCTCCTTCTATTGTCTCCCCTCCCAGTGCACGCCCATTCCGGGCTCCAGCCATGCCAGGCCACTTGCTGTCCCCCACCTGCCGTCTACCAGGCCTTTCTCCTCCCACACTCGACCTGGATGCCCCCTCCTTGCCCCTCCCCTCACCCGCCTGTGGAAACCTCCCTCCTCTGAGCGCCCTGGTACCTTGCTCACGCTCTCTGACCCACACTCACCACCTGGCTCTCTGAGCTGCCATGTGCAGGCACAGGTCCACCTGGCTGGCGAGTTCAGAGTAGGCAGCTCCAGAAATGCGAGTGGATTGGATGGAAATGACCCGAACTGGGGGTCTTCCCTTGTGTCCTGGATCTCTGGGTCAGAAAATTCACAAAGCACCTACTGTGTGCCTGTCTCCGGGCTGGACCCCAGGGACACAGAGACGCATCAGCCTTGCTCGTGCCCCTCCCTCTGAGACAACTGTGGCCCAGAGGACAGCAGTTGTGCCCACACTCCCCTTCCCACCTGTCCTCCTTGTCTTCTAAGTGCAACTGCGAGCTCTCTGAGGGCAAGAGCCCGAGCCGGGACTGCCGTTGTGTCCTCTAGAGCGCAGGGCACCTCCTGGGTCCTTAGCGAAGCTTTCTTTCAGTATTTCACAAGCAAGCGAAAACTAAAGGGGCAGAGAGAGGTCAAGGGGCAGGACGTCTCCTCTCACTGTTACTCCCGCAGTGCTTCTGGCACAGCTGGCACACTGTAGGTATCAGCAAACACTGACGACGCTAAAGCCCTTCTAGCACCTACTGTGTGCCAAGCACCGTTCTAAGGTTCTAGGATCACTAGCTTGACCCTCTCGACACCTCTACGGCAGATATAATTTTACAGGTATTATACCCCATTTTCCACATGAGGACACAGGCACAGAGAAGTAAAGTGACTTCTCAGTGTGGCCCGGCTGGGAGACGGGGGAGCTGGGATTCCAACCAGCATCCTGGCGGGCTCCAGAATGGACCATCGGTTGGCATCATGGAAAAGGCACTGGTTTGGGGGGCAAATAGGTGTGAACTCACATCCCAGCTCCACAAGAGGTGACCTGGACCTTTTCTTCTCTGAGCCTCAGTTTCCTCGTCTATAAAATAAAGGTTGTTTTGAAAAGTAAAAATAATGGCTATGAAGGGCCTGCTTTAGTTTCTGCCCCATGGAGGGGCTTGATGAGCAGGTGTCCATCTCTCCTTGCCTCCCAAGGAGACAGCCTCGTGGAGGGACCGGAGAGTGAGGGCGGGGGAGCGGAGACCTGGGACTCTCATCCTGACTGCCACTCGCCAGCTATTGGACCCAGGCCAGGGACGGGCCTTGGTGGGGTGGGCCCACAGGCAGAACTGAGAGCATCACGGAGGGCTTAGGAGCCCCTCCTCCAGGGAAGCCCTTCCTGCCCCAGACCCCCAGGTGGGAGGGGCCCCTTCTATGGCAGAGGAGGGGGATCCCCGGGCCCCAGCACTGCCTGCTCCATCACTGGTTTCCTGCCCCACACAGCAGGCTGCTGCTCATGCCGAGGGGCCTGTCTCTCGGCCTTCCTGCTGCTCCTGTTGGCAACTCTTGCGGCCCTGCTTGTCCTGGTCTCCATCCTTGGACGCCCACCACGCACGCCAGGTCAGGGTGGTCAAGAGAGGGTGGGTCAGACTTGCTGGGAGGGGATGGGGGGCAGAGAGAGATGGGGGATCTCTGACTGTCTGGTTTCTGCATGAAGTGACTTTTGGGCAATTCCTTAGGGTATGTGCACAGACGCGGGCATACACACTGACATATACATGTCTCTGAGCCTCCATTTGCAAATCTATAATATAAGTTATTGAGAGGACCCAGCTCTGATGTCACCTCCTCCAGGAAGCCTTCCCTGCTAACCCAGGCTGGGTTAGAAGCCTCTTCTCAAAAGCCTCTTCTCAGCCCCCACAGCCCCTATACTTCCTATTCCCCTGGCCTGGCTGTCCTGCGTGGTGCTGTCCACCTGTGTGTCCGCCTCCACCGTGGAGGACAGGGATCCGTCTGATACACCCCTGCGGCCCCTGCAAACCCCAGCACGGCCCCTGCCCTCACGGAGCTAGCAGTCCAGAGAGCGACATGGACGTTAATCAAATGAGCACATTCAGGCGAGGCTAATGGGGTCCTGAGAGTCTGGAACAGGGGCTCTGACCGGGTCTAGGGGTCAGGGTGGGCACCTTGAGAAGTGAGAGGCAAGAAGGGAAAGCAGAGCTGGTGAGTTGGGGGGCGGGCAGTAAAAGCACCCCAGGCACACGGACAGCACGTGCAGAGCCCCCGGGGGAGAAAACGGGAGAAGGAGGGACTGCGTGTGGCCAATGGGCACAGGCGGCAGGAGCAGCCAGCAGGGCCTCAAAGGCTGCCCTGCGGAGGAGGTCACCACCCAGAGTGCCCTGGGAGGGGGTTAAGCCTGGGGTGGGTGTCACCAGACCTACCTTTCTGAGAGATGGCTTGTAGCCAGGGTGTGTGTGTGTGCGCGTGTGTGTAAGGGGACAAGGCGGAGTAGGGGGTAAAATCCAGTCTTCTACGTGCCTGGGCAGGAGCAGGGGCACTGAAGGTAGATGTGAACACGTGAGGAGTCACATTCCTGTGCCTGTGTGTATGCATGTAAGTGTCTGTTTATGTGTGTCTGTGTGTCTGCGTGTGTCTGGGTGTGCGTATGTCTATGTATGCATGTACACGTGTGTGAGAGTGTGTGCATGCGTGTTCACGCCTGTGTATGTGCGAGTGCGTCAGTGTGTGTGTGTGTGTGTGTGTGTGAGAGACAATGTGAGTGTCTCTGCGAGTCGGCCCCTGGCACATTAGCTGAGGCAGTTCCAGGTGTGGAGACACGGTTCACTTGTGCACAAACGCACAGGCACAAACCCACTCCCATCTCTAACCTGCACACGCATGCACACCTGTGCACAGCTTACGGAGCCGGGGTGACCTCCCAGCTCGTCTGCCAGTTTCTCTCCTTTGATTCTTCAGGGCAGCCCTGGGGGTGGGGGTTCCACCCCGGGACGGAAGGGAAGACTCTCAGAAGGACAGACGTGTTCCGGTGGCTGCCCACTCTTCCTGGAGGGCGGGGAGGCAGCCCCGGCCTCGGGAGGGGGCAGAGCCGCAGCCTGCGCTCTGAGCTGTGCAACAGCCGGGCACACGGCTCTGAGTCGTACTTTTCTCATTTGTAAAGTGGGGCTGAGGATGACACTTCACAGCGGTGTTTGGGAAATAATAGAATAAAAATGTAACAGTGCCTCGCAGTGTGTAAAGTTGTGCCCAGACGTAAGGGATCATGGCGTGACGGGCCCCAGCCAGCCCCGATATATTGCTTCTGACAACCTAACCTGGCACCGGGAGCTGCACCACAGGAACCCCTTCGCTGACTCGCGCCCTGCCCTCAGGAGCTTCCCCGGAGACCGTCAGTGAGCTTTCAGGAAAGGAGGGAACCATGACTTACTCTGCGCATTCCATGTGCTAGGCTTGCTCACACAGAAGCTTCTACGTAATCTCCTCAATGGTCCGATGGGGTGTGCCTGGCCCCATTTTGCAGACAAGGAACCTGAGGCTCAGAGAGGTCAAGTCATCTGCCCAAGGTCACACAGCTGGCAAGCGGTAGAGCTGGGGCTTGGACCCCATCTCCGGCGCCGAGCCCAGTCTCCTCCCTGCTGTTGCAGCCTCTCAGGCCAGCTTGGGGTGGGGCTCAGGTGTGGGAACTTGGTGATGCCCTTGTGAGCAGCTCCCTTGACCCTCAGGGGTCTCCCCTGCCCGCTCAGGGGCCCAGGCCTGTGTGACGCTGATGAACAAGACGGGCTTCCTGTGCCATGACTGGCGGAGCTGCATCCCGGCCAGCGGGGTCTGTGATGGTGTCCACACCTGTGCCCACGGCGAGGACGAGGGCGAGGCCCTGTGCCGTGAGTACCTGCTCCATCCTGCCCCTGCCCCAGATGGGCCCTCTTGGGACCCTGGGGGTTGTCCCCCAGCTCCAACTCCCCCTACAGACATACTGAACCTCGAGCATCCCTGAACAAACCAGGTGCCTTCATGTCTTCAAGTCTTTGCTTATATGGCATCCTCAGCTGCGAACACCTGCCCCCACTCTGTCCCAGCCGCACGCACTTCACTGTGTGCGTCTACGTGCCCAGAGAACCCTGATCCAATCTTCATGGCAGAGTTCAAGTGTAACCTCCACCAGGAAGCCTTCCCTGACTCCCAAACTAAGTTAGGCTCCCTCCTTTGGGCTCCCACAGCCCCTGTGCTTCCCTGTGTCCCAGCCCTCATCACATTGGTTGTCACTCTCGATTGGCATGTTTGCCACCCCTGTCAGCCTGTGCTCTCCTCTGGGGCAGGCCTAGTCTGCTTGACTTTAGGGACCCAGTGCCTGGCACAGGGCACGGCTCAGAGGGGTATCTGGAATGTTTGCTGAATGAATGCTGGAATGAGTGAATGAATGAATGAATGTATGGGAAGATCTGGTCCCAGACCTGAGAGACCAGACAGTTCTCAGGAGAGAGGAGCCGTGGCTGCATGGAAGAGGCAGCTTCCGTGCAGGAGGGAGGCAGCCTGGGGTGAGTTGGAGTGGCTGGGGTGGGGGAGCCCACGGGTGGAGGGTCATTGCATCACGGACCCTCAAAGAGAGAGAAGAGATCTTAAAAGTCATCTCTTCCGTGTCCCAGCTCGTGCCCAGATCCCCTCCGTCACAAACCCGCAGCGGCCACCCAGCCTCTGCTTGCATACTCCTGGGATGGAGAGCTCACTGCAGTGAGCTTGAGGCAGCTGCTCCCGTCTCCCCCGGTGTTTCCATGGCAATGCCTCCCTCGTGCTGAGTTTAGAGCTGCCTCCAGGAGCATCCTTGATTGGTTCCAGCTCTGCCCTCTCATCGACCCTGCCCATGACCCACACTAGAATCTCTTTCCCTTGACGATGACACTGTGCGGATTTGGAGATTGTTTTCTTGCCCCCCATGAGTGTCTCCTTCCTCAGGCCACACTCGACTCCACAGTCACCCCCCTTGTGATTGGTCTTCCACACTCCACAAAACACATAATAACTGCCCATGTTCCTCTCCCTGGACAGACTCTGGAAGCATCCATGACACTTCTGACTAGCTCTGGCCAGTCTAAGGAACAAAGGCTTTCCCCTCCCCAGTCTGGGTTATACCTCTAGTGATGTGGCCTGAGTTTGTGTTAATTTTTGGTAGCCCTGTCACACTGCTGCCTAACACAGAACCCACTTTCAAGAAGGATGCTCAGACTCCATCTCACAAGGTATCTGAACCCACATCCCCTGAGTTCTGGGACCCAAGTGCGAGACTTCACGTTTATTCTTGTTGTGTTCTAGTTGGAGGAGGCTTCCTAGAGGTGAAGGGACTTGAACCTGGACTTGAAGGTGGACTTGGATAGGTGTCCAGGAGGACATTTCTGGAGGGAGGAACGTGCAAGCAGTGGTGTGGATGGGGAATGCACGAGAGCTGAGGGGGGAATGAGGAGACGAGGGGCGGCTCTCTGGGTGTCTTGCTGGGTGTACAGGGAAAGACCACTCCTCTCCCCGACTCGACATCCTCCCCAGGAGACCTTCTCCCTGTGCCCTTGCTGGGGTGGATGGGCAGTGTCCCCGAGTTTGACAACTACCAAGGTGGCCAGGACAATCCACCTCCAGATAGCCCTGAGACAGCTGTGGCCAGATGTGGACTTCTTCCTGCCTCCTTGTCGCTCTGTAGGAGATGTGCCCCAGAGTCTCCCCAGCTTCCTCGTGGCCCGCTGTGGAACCGGGCTCCTGGATCTACTCAGACCAGAAGTGTGATGGGACCAACAACTGCGGGGACTGCTCAGATGAACTGAGCCCAGGTGGGAGTCTGGGCAGAGGCTGGGCTGGGGCAGGTGGCCAGGCAGTGGCCAGAGGGCAGAGGTTGGCCAGGGAATCTGCGAGGTTCCCCATGCATCCCCTTCTTGCATCCTAAGAAGAAGTTTTCCACCCCTGCTTGAATGCCTCCAATGGTGGCGTGCTCACTGTCACTCTAGGTGGCTCTAGGTATTCTTCTGTGGTGGGGAACTCACCATCCAGGGCACAGATAGGGAGTCTGGGGCCCAGAGGTGGTCACGCAAGGAGCAAGTGCATGACCCAGCTGGGATTTGAACCTGGGTTTCCCTCACCAATCAACCTCCCAACAGGCCGGTGAGGAAAGCAGGACAGGCATCACTGACCCCAATTTATATGTGGGTAAACTGAGGCCAGAGAGGAGAAGGGACTTAATACCATGAGTGATAGGAAGGGAGCTTGGGTGTAAACCCAGGTCTCCTGACTCCAAGTCTGGAGTTCTTTCACTGCCCCAGAGCTTCCTTTCAACCTCTTCGCCAGTGTTCAATCAACAAACATGTTGGGGGCTGGGCCAAGTGCCAGGTTCTGCTGGGGGACAGTCAGGAGCCAAACATGTGTCCTACCCCCAGGACTCACATCACGCTGATGCCAAAAGGAAGTGCTGGGGACCTGGAGAGGTTTTGTGTTTTTCATTTTTGGAGGTGGGGAGGGAGTAAGAATCAAGGGAGACTTCTCTGAAGAGGCAGTATTCTACCAGGCCTGAGAGGAAGGACAGAGTCTCAACAGGCAGAGGCGGGGTGTGCAGGGAAGAATGCTGGAGGCCCAGGGTACAGGACGGAGGAGGGAAGTCTGTGAGGCACCCTCAGGCAGTCCTAAGTGGGCTGGTGTGGCTGAGTCAGGCTGGGGGAGGGACGACAGGCTAGGGAGACAATTGCTCCCATTAATATTTGAACATGGACCACGTGTCTGGCACTTGGCCTATCTTCCTTAATAACAACCTTGGGCAGATGAGGAAACTGAGGCTCAGACAGGGTGAGAGACTTGCTTGAGGTCACACAGCCTATGAGTTGTGGGATCTAGATTCTCTCTCCCGCAGGGAAATAAGGAATACAGCCAACCCATGTCAGATGGGATGGGGTTATGGTGAGCTATGGCAGGTTTCAGATCGAGGGAGTGCCCTGGTGCATGGGCATTCCAGGGCACGGCAGCTGCTCTCCTGCTGGCTCTTGTCTCCCCAGTGACCGTGTGCCCGCCCTGTGGCCCTGGGTGGTGGCACTGCCCCTCAACTGTCTTCAAGTACTGCGGCTGCGTCCCGAGGAGCCTCTGCCGGGACCATGTGCAACACTGCTCAGTCTGGTCCGACGAGTACTCCTGTCCTGGACCCTGAGTGGGTGCCCCAGGCCAGAGTGGGAGGCTGGCTGGAATGGCACTGATAACCCTTCACACGAGCATCGCATCCAAGAACACGAGGCAGGAAGGAGCCTTCAAGATCATCTAGTGGAATCTATGCACTGTCGTCTCTGAATAGGAATTGCCTCTCCTGCTTTCAAGTTGTTTAGCCTTTGCTTGAATGCTTCCAGTGACAGGGAGCTCACCACCATGTTAGGTGCTCCTAACAAAGATGAGAGGAGTCTGCTTCCACGATTTTAGGCCTGCTTCTGGGGCCACATTGAGGAAATCTGCTCATCTGCTCCTCTGCCCCTCTGCCCTAAGACAGGCTTGCAGACCCTGAATTTGTCACTCCTTGGAGAAAAGATAAGTCTGAGGCTTAAATGCCAAGCTGAGGACGTTAGTCCTTATGGCTGGCACATATGTGACGTGTATGCCACTTCTTGCCCCTCTGGTCCCTAAGGCAGATACTGGACACAGCCTAGCATTTTTTTCAACTGGGTCATCCTAGCAGCCCCACCGAGTGATCACATGAGATTGCACCTGAGATGGGGGATTTGTCGTCCTGCCAGGGGGAAGCCATCCCAGGAGGCTCTGAGCTGTGGAACAGAAGGTCTGGAGAGAGAGCAGCCCTTCTGTCCGTCCCATTCTCCACTCTCCCACTCCCCCCTCTGCCCTGTGACCAGCTGCCCAGCCAAACAGCCCAGGTTTCTCGGAGCAGGGATCGTATTTGGTCCTGGAGCCAAGTGCATGATCTGTCTCTCTGCATACCTTCCCAGTTTCACAAAACCCTGACAGGCAAGGACAGAACTCCCCATTAAACAGGTGAGGAAACTGAGGCCCATGGAGAAATGACTTGCCCAGGATCATACAGCAAAGTCAGTGCTGGAGCTGGAACTCAAACACAGCGATGGGGTCCCAACCCCGAAGACTTTCCTGCCACCTACACGATTACACCTTGGCGGGGGGCAGAGTCTCTGTGGGGCATTTAAAAAGGTGGCATGAGGGTCAGCAAGTGGCCCACCCTTATTCTGAAGAAAGCCTTGGAATCTGGCGAACAAGAGGGTTCCTGTTGAGGGAGACAGACATATTTCCCCTGGAAACTAATAAAATTGGTTTTATGTCTCAGTCTCGTGTGAGGTTTGAACTGAAAATGGGCGTCTGAGGACCAGTGAGCCCCAGTTCACTCTGCTGCGTCCATTCATTCCCTCACTGAACAGTCTCTGGGCACCTGCTCTGGGCCCAGCCGGGCCCTGGGCACCGGGAAGCAAAGAGACCTGGATCCAGCACACAGGAGTGCGGGGTCTCACCGAGGAGGCACCTCCCGCCGTGGTGGGCTGGCTGGGACGGCAGGAAATCCTGGGCGGAGGACTACAAAGGGGGGCCTTTGGAGCCAGGACACAATCACATCTCTGACCCTGTGACCTGAGGACCAGCTCCTGGGACAGGACGCTTCAGGGATCCTGCCGGAGGGACGATCCGCCCTGGGCTCCAGCATCTTTGGCCGAGCCTCTCTCCAACTGCAGCACGAGGGAGGCTCTGCGGGTGCACTCTGGGCATTGCAATTCTCACGACTGGCCCAGAGGAGCCCTCCTTCCCAGACGAGGGGCATCTGGGCGCAATCCTGGAGGGCAGGAGAGTTTCCAGGGGTCGAGGTTGGGAAGAGGGGCATGCCCGGCTGAGGAGCCATGTGAACAAAGCCGTGGGGGTGTGACAGGGGACGGCTCAGCCAGGGAATGCCCAGCAGGCCGGAGTGGCTAAAGCACCGGCGGGGGGAAGGAGGCGGGAGGAGGTGAGGGCATGCCGTGTCACACTCCATCCTAAGGATGGTGGGTGTCATCAAGCTGTGATAAGCAAGGACACATCTGGAGCTCCAATGACCTTTAACCACCACAGTCCAAGAAAGGGATGCCAGGGCTTGGACCAAGTGGGCGGAGAAGAGGGGACGGGCAGGGGCCACTTACTGGTGGAAAACATGGGCCTTAGGGCCCTACGGGGGCGGGGGTCCGGGGGAGAAGGGGGCAGGGGTCCGGGGGAGAAGAGGAAGACGGCAGAGTCCGGAGGCCTGAGAAGGAGCGCCTGGCCTTCTGCCACGGGCCATGCCTTCTCCAACAGGACACCAGTCTCCAGGGGAAGAGAGGGTTGAACTGATCCCTGAGGAGCAAGAAAGGTCCACAGGCCCTTCCAGCACTCAAGTGCCAGCATGTTCCTGACGCCCTGAGCATTGCTTGCTGGAAACAAGGTCGCTGGGGAACATGAGGTTGTGTTTGCTCATACCAGTCAGCTCGGCTGGTCCCGCAGCAGGAGAGGGCACATGGCTGTGGGGGGCGCTTAGCCATGGCAGCTGGCTGTTCTGCGCTATGTCCCAGGAGGTCTGGGAGGCTTCTAGTGGCGGTGATATCTGAGCAGGGCCACGAAGGAGCATGTGGGCAGCAGGACAGGGCAATCCAGGCTGAAGAGCTTCAAGGGCTCAGTGCAGGGAGGCGCCCGGTGACTGAGGGAGGGTGGTCAGTCCCCGGGGCTGGAGCGTGAGGAGGAGCTGCGGATTCTGGGCTCAGGGAATGAACTTGACTCTGGACTCTGCGGGGTGCTGGCAGAGATTTCAGCGGGAGGAACACACTGGCTTCCTCCTTCTGAGCAGGGGTTGCAAGAAAGGCTCTCCTCTATACATCAGGAATAAGGGCGTCACGGCCAGATTATTTTGCAAGCACGAGAGGAAAGAGTGAGATCCGGAATGTGAACACCACGTGGAAACGGTGAAGATTCCAGCAGAAAAAAGGGGAGTGCCCAGCGCTGTCTAGGGACCTTAGTGAATATTAACAGGCAATATTCAGTGAGCATTCAGTACATGCCAAGCACTGTCACAAATTTGTGTATGCCTTGTCTCTCGTGTCTCATTTTCTCTAATCCTCACAACCATTCCAGGAATCTGGTTGGTTATGCGCACTTTACAGAGGCAGAGAGAGAGGAAGTTGCTTGCCTGAGATCACACCGTATTTGAAGGTCGGATCCAGGATCAAATCTTGAGAGGCCCAAACGCAGAGCCCTCCATACTCCCTCCTTGACTTCTCACTCTTTCTCAGCCAGGACTCCCTAGAAGAGAAAGCTGGAGCCTGGGCCAGAGGCTGCAGCCTGTAAACAGGAGATGACCGGCACCAGCAGAACGGTGTTTGTTCTTTTCTTGTTTATCCTTTCAGAAAGAAGCGGATGCCATAGCAACATCCCAGACAGCACTGCATAAGCCGGTCCAGAAAGACACAGAGCCCGGGTGGCCAGCCGGGCCCCTCCCCTGGTTTACATCAGCAGAGCAGGTGATTTCACGCCACAGGCTGCAGCGAGAACCCAGGCGGCCAGCGTCAATATTTGCCATCTCCCGGCCTCCCTGGCCCCGGCTCCAAGATCAGTACTCTAAGTACCACAGGTTATTTGCTGTGCAAACGGGCAGGGATAGATGAACGGAATTTAAAGTGGCCCAGGCTTCGCCCCAGGGTTTGGACTGGAAATCTGGTCTGGTTTAACCCTCTGCCATCACTGTTTGCTGGGACTCTCCATTCATCCTTAGACGTATGGAACCACAGATGTCAGAGCGGGCGACGAGCTCAGAGCCATGACCAGCCCAGGCCATTGACAAGAGCACACTTCTTCCCAGAGAAGGAAGGGACCAGCCCCAAGGGCCCTGCCTGGTGGCTGTCACTGGGATTCTGAGGGCCACCCAGCAACTCCAGGCCAAGGTAGAAGCGATTTATCTGAGTCCTTTAAATATATATATATATATATATACATATATATATATATGTATATATATATATATTTCTTGAGGCATAATTTCTATACAATGTGGTGTACAGATCTCAAGCATATAGTTCAATGAGTTCATTTAAACAGCTTTATTGAAGTATAATTGACATACAATAAGCTTCGCATTTTTAAAATGTACGCTTTCCTAAGTTTTGACATACGTATATACCCATGAAACTATCTCAATTTAGATAGTGAACGTATCCATCACCCTGAAGTGTTTTTGCGCCCCCTGTGATTCTTCACTCCCACCCCTCCCCAACCCTCACTCCCATACTCAGGCAACTACAGATTTATTTTCTGTCAATATAGATTAGTTTGCACTTTCCTAGAATGTTACATAAGTGGAATCATATAGCGTACACTCTTTGTCTGGCTGGCTTTGTTCACTGTGAATAACTATTATGAGTGTTATCCATGTTGTAGCACGCCCAATATTCATTCTTTTTTACTGTTGAGGAGTATTCTGTTGTATGGATATACCATAATTTGTGCATTCCAGGCTGGAGATGCACTCTTCAATTATCCATTTATTTGTTAATGGATTTGGGGTTATTCCCAGTTTGGGCTATTACCAGTAAAGCTGCTATGATTGTTTATGTACAGGCCTTTGCACGGACATATGCTTTCATTTATCTTGGGGAAATACCTAGGAGTGGAATGACTGGATGTGGTAGGTGCATGTTTAAATGAAATCACCTGTTTTCCAAAGTGGCTGTACCATTTTACATTCCCACCATTGGAGCGTGAGAGTTCAGTTGCTCTGTATCCTTGCCAACACTTGGTATGGTCAGCCTTTTTAATGTTAGCTAATCTAATAGGTGTGTGGTAGCATCACATTGTGATTTTATTTTGCATCTCCGTGACGACTAACGATGTTGAGCATCTTCTCATGTGCTCATTTGCTATCCACATATCTTCCTTGGTAAAGGGTTTGTTCAAATCTTTTACTCATTTTATTTTATTAGATTGCTGGTTTTTTCGTTATTGGGTTTTGAGAGTTTTTATATACTCTGGATATATCCTTTATCAGATGTATGATTTGCAAACATTTCTCCCAGCCTGTGGTTTGTCTTTTAACAATGGCTTTTGAAGAGCATTTTTTGATTTTGATGAAATCCAAAATCAGATTTCTTTATCAGATTTCATTATCAGATTTATTCTTCTATGGATCATGCTTTTTGTATTGTATTTAAGAAATCATTACCTAACTTAAGGTCACAAGATTTTATCCTATATGTTCTTCTAGGTTTTAGGTTTTATAATTAGGTCTATGAACCATTTGAGTTAGTTTTTGTAGATGTTGCAAGGAATTACATGAATTGCTTTTCAAATGTTAAACTAGTCTTGCTTTCCTGAGATAAATCTCACTTGGTCATAATGTTTTAACCTTTTTGTTAAAAAAAATATATTGATATACTCATGGATTTGATTTGCTAAAATTTTGTTGAGAATTTTTTCATCTGTGTTCATGAGGGATATTGGCCTGCATTTTTCTTTTCTTGACAAGGTAATGTCTTTGTTAAGTTTTGGTATCAGAGTAATGCGGGCCTCATAGAATGGGCTGGGAAGTGTTCCTTCCTTTTCAGTTTTCTGGAACAATTTGTAAAGAATTGGTGTCACTTCTTTAAATGTTTGATAAAATTCACTCGTGGAGCCATTGGTTCTTGGAATTTCTTGGCGAGAAGGTTTTAAACTACAAATTCAACTTCTTTAATAGATGCATGAATATTCAGATTATCTACTTCTTTTTGGGTAAACTCTGGTACTGTCTTTAAAGGAACTTATCCATTTCTTCAAAGTTGTAGAATTTATTGGCATAAAGTTGTGTGTACTATTCCCTATTACCATTTTAACATCTGTAGAATCTCTAGTAATGCTCTCTCTCTCATTCCTGATATTAGTAATTTGTGTCTCCACTCTTTCCTGATCGGTTTAGCTAGAGGGTTGTCAATTTCACTGACATCTTCTCTCTTTCTTTCTTTGATGGTCTTCCTGGAAATATACCATTTTCTGTGTGCACTTGGGAAGAATGTGCATTCTGCTGCTGTGGGACTCTGCGAATCAGGTCTAGCTGGGTGATAGTGTTCTTCAAGTCTACTATATCCTGCTCATTTTCTGCTGGTTCTATCAATTATTGAGAGGAGGGTATTGAAATCTCTGGCTAGAATCATGGATTTGTCTATTTTTTCCTTGCAGGTTTATCAGTTTTTGATTCATGCATTTTGAAGCTCTGTTATTAGGTACATACACATTTAGGATTGTTATATCCTCTTGATGAACTGACCCATTTATCATTAGGAATTCATCCTCTTTATCTCTGGTAGTATTCTTTGCTCTGAAATCTGTCTGATATTAATTTAGCCACGTCAGTTTTTTTTTTTTTCCGTTAATGTCAGCATGGTACATTTTTCCATCCTTTTATCCTATTTGTTTCTATATTTAAAATGTGTTTCTTTTAATCAGCATATAGTTGAGTCTTGCTTTTAATCTAATCTCACAATCTCCTCTGCCTTTTAATTGGGATATTTAGACCATTTACATTACATTTAATGTGATTGTTGATATGGTTTAAGTAATCTTGCTATTTGTTTTCTATTTGCCCCGTTTGTTCTTTGTTCCCTTTTCCTTTTTTTCTGATTTCTTTTGGGTTAATCAAATATTTCTATGATTCCATTTTCTCTCCTTTGTTGGCTTATAAACTAAAACTCTTTGTTTTGATATTTTAGTGGTTGCTTTAGGGTTTATAGTATACATCTTTAATTAGCACAGTCTACCTTCAAGTGATATTATACCATTTCATATACAGTATAAGAACCTAGTAATAGTAAACTTCCATTTCTCCCCACCTGACTTCTGTGTGCAATTGTTGTTGTACGTTTTATAATACATTGCTGTTATTCTTATTTTAACAGCCAATTACCTTTAAAGAGATTTAAATAATAAGAAAGAGATGTTATCTATTTCCCCATGTAGTTATTTCCAATGCTCTTTATCTTTTTAGATGTAGATCCATATTTCCACCTGGTATTATTTTCCTTCTGCCTGAAGGACTTCCTTCAACATTTCTTGTACTGTAGATCTGTAGTGATACTGCAGATCACTGAAAGTGATAAATCCTTTCAGTACTTTAAAGAGGTTGTGCCACTGTTTGCATTGTTTCCAATGAGAAATCTACTGTCATCTTTATTTTTTTCCTCTGTATGTGAGGTGCCTTTTTTCTCTGACTGCTTTAAAGATTTT
This sequence comes from Ceratotherium simum simum, assembly GCF_057802395.1. Lineage (NCBI taxonomy): Eukaryota > Metazoa > Chordata > Mammalia > Perissodactyla > Rhinocerotidae > Ceratotherium > Ceratotherium simum. The sequence goes on from NC_141921.1 coordinate 5,274,781, forward strand.
CTTTGTCACTGCTTTTGAACAATTTATTATAATGTGGCTCTTGGCGTGGTTTTCTTCATGTTTCTTGTGCTTATGGTTTATTGAGCTTCTTGGATCTCTTTTTATCAAATCTGCAAAATATTTTACCATTAGTTCTTTAAATATTTTTTCTGCCCCCTTTCCTCTCTCTTCTCCTTCTGGATCTCCAATTGCACACAAATTAGGCTGCTTGAAGCTGCTCTGTTCATTAAAAAAAAAAATTGTTTTTTCCTCTCTGCATTTTGTTTTGATGGTTTCTATTGCTATGCTTTCAAATTCACTAATCTTTTCTTCCGCAATATTTAATCTGCCCTTAAGTCCACCAATTCATTTTTCATCTTAGACAATGTTGTTTTCACCCCTAGGAGGTTGATTGGGTCTTTTTTATGTCCTCCATGTCTCTACTTAACTCTTTCAACACATGGAACACAATTTTAGCTTTTAATGTCCCTCTCTGATGATTCTAATATCTGTGGTAGTTCTGGGTAGATTTAGATAGATTGATTTCTCTCTTCACTATGGATTATATTTTCTTGCTTCTTTTCATGCTTGATAATTTTATTTTCATGTAACAGCTTTATGAGGTATAATTTACATACCATACAATTCATCCATTTAAAATGTACAATTCAATGGTTTTCAGTATATTCTTAGAGTTTTGCAACTATCATCATAATCACTTTAAAAACATTTTTATCACCCCAAAGAGATACCCCATAACCATTAGCAATCAGTCCCCATTTCTCCCCAAACCTCCATCCCTAGGCAACCAGTAATCTACTTTGTCTATAGATTTGCCTATTCTGGGAACATTTCATATAAATGGACTTATCCAATATGTGGTCTTTTGTGACTGGTTTCCTTCACTTAACATGTTTTGAAGGTGTATCCATGTTGTAGCATGTATCAGTACTTCATTCCTTTTTATTGCTGAATAATATTCCATTGTATGGAATACCACATTTTGTTTATTAGTTCGTCAGTTGATGGACATTTGGGTTGTTTCTACCTTTTGGCTATTAGGAATAATGCTGCTGTGAACATTCATGGACATGTTTTTGTGTGGATGAATATTTTAATTTCTCTAGCAGTGGGACTGCTGGGTCATATGTTTAACCTTCTGAGAAACTGCCAGACTGTTTTTCCCAGTGGCTGTACCATTTTACATTCCCACCAGTAGTGTATGTATAAGGGTTCCAATTTTTCCACATCCTCAACAACACTTGTTACTGTCTCTTTTTTATTATAGCCATCCTAGTGAGTGTGACATGGCATCTTATTGTGGTTGTGATTTGCATTTCCCTAATAGCTAACGATGTTGAGTATGTTTTCATGTGCTTATTGGCCATTTGTATATCTTGTTTGGAGAAATGTCTATCAGATCTTTTGCCCTTTTTTAGAGTAATTTATCTTTTTATTGTTGAGTTGTAAGAGTTCTTTATATGTTCTGGATACTAGACCCTTATCAAATATATAATTTGCAAATATTTTCTCCCATTGTGTAGGTTGTCTTTCCATTTTCTTGATAGTATCCATTGAAGCATAAAAGATTTTAGTTTTGATGAAGTCTAACATCTTTTTTTTTGGTTGATTGCGCTTTTGGGGTCATATCTAAGAAGGCTTTGCCTAAATCAAGGTCAGGAAGATGTATGCCAGTATTTTCTTCTAAGAGTTTTATAGTTTTAGCCCTTACATTTAGGTCTGTAATCCATTTTTAGTTAAATTTTGTACACGGTATGAGGAAAGGGTCTAACTTTATTCTTTTGCTTGTAGATATCCAGTTGCCTGGCACCATTCATAGAAAAGACTATTCTTTCCCCATTGAATTATTTTGGGACCCTTGTCAAAAATCAATTGATTATAAATTGAGGGTTTATTTCTAGACTACCTCTGGTAATTTTTTATTGGATGCTAGACATTGTGAATTTTAATTTGCTGGGTGCTGGATATTTTTGATTTCCTGTAAATATTCTTGAGCTTTGTTCTGGGATGTGGTTAGGTTACTTTTAACAGTTTGATAGTTTAAGGTCTTGGTTTTCAGTAATTTATTTTTTTCTTTTGGTAAGGAAGATTGTCCCCGAGCTAACATCTGTGCCAATCTTCCTCTACTTTGTATGTGGGACTCCGCAACAGCATGGTTTGATGAGTGGTGTGTAGGTCCATGCCCAGGACCAAAACCCGCGAACCCCGCACCACTGAAGCAGAGTGCACAAACCTAACGACTATGCCACCAGGCTGGCCCTAAGGTCTTGGTTTTAAGATTTATTGCACAGGACCAGAGCCTTTAATCTATGCTAATTATCATCTAGGGCTGACTATTCCCTACTACTGAGCTAAGACTTTTCTGAATGACATACTTAATACCCCATGGATAATGAATGAGGTTTCCACTATTCCCGGCCCTCTGTGGCCATGAAGTACTAATTTCCTCTAATCCTTTTGAGTGGTTCTTTCTCTGGCCTGGGGTAGTTTCCTCAGGCATGTGCTGATCAATACTCTGCTGGATACTCAAGCAGCACTCTCTGCATATCTTGGCGTACTCTGTGTCTGCAGCTTTCTCCTCTCTACTACTCTGTCCTGTGAACTCTATAATTTTATTTATTTATTTTTCCCCCAAAGCCCCAGTAGATAGTTGTATGTCATAGTTGCACGTCCTTCTAGTTGCTGTATGTGGGACACAGTCTCAGCATGGCTGGAGAAGCGGTGCGTCAGTGCACGCCTGGGATCCGAACCCAGGCCGCCAGCAGCGGAGCGCACGCTCTTAACTGCTAAGCCATGAGGCCGGCCCTGTCCTGTGAACTCTAGCTGCCTTGTTTTCCCTGATCTCTAAGCTCCATCTCCTCAATGCATGGATTCTCTTAGGCTCTGCCTGGATGCCCCTGCCCTGTGCTGCAGCCCGGAATCTCTCTCCAGGCAGTAAGCTGGAGCGATCGTAGGGCTCACCTTATTTGTTTCCTGTCTCTCAGGGATCACTGTCCTTCATTGCCTGATGTCCAGTGTTTTAAAACTGTTGCTTATAGTCCGCCTGGGTTTTCGGTTGTTCCAGGCAGGAAGGCAAAGCTGGTCCTGTTATTCCACCTTGGCTACTTTCCAAATCCTTTGAGCAAGGAGGAGGGAGACACTTTGCCAGAGCTTTCCAGCCCCACCCAGGTCTGGGGGTCTATACCTGCAGATTTGTTCCACCTCATTCATCAAGAAGTCAGAGTCCAGCCATCATTATTTTGTTTTATAAGCTGGGAGACTGAGGCAGTGACTCAAGCCTCCTATTCTCCCCAGATGGGAGTGGTGGGAGTGAATGAGATTAAGGCCTGCAAAATTCTCCATTTAGCCTGCTCAATGCCGTGGGAAAAATTGGACCTGAGCGTCAATCTGAGATTACACCCTGACTTGCCCAGCAAGCCTCGTGCTGCCGAGCCTCGTTTCCATGCTGCAAAGCACACTGAGATTTGCGGAGTTGGAAGATCCTTGTTATCCTCATTCCATCATCTTCACTCAGTTTCTCAGAGGAGTCCTGGGATCTGCCACATCAGATTCTTGGGTGGGGAGTGGGGGGAGGGATGATACTTGATTAAAATGCAGGTTCCTGGGGCCAACCAACTCTCCAGATTCAGAATGGAGGGGTGGACTTCTTTTTGCAAGCTCCCCAAGTGACCCTTGGAAACTTCTGGGAACCACTGATCCAAACCTTAAGCCAGTGATTTTCTTCCCAAGAGCTACAACACTTGCTATATGCGCTATCTTGTGAAGCTGTACTATCCCTTTCTAGCCACAACCTCATGAGCATTATGTGGCATGATTTTTTCTTTCTTTTTTTTTTTGATGAGGAAGATTGGCCCTGAGCTAACATCTGTTGCCAATCTTTCTCTTTTCTTTGCTGAGGAAGATTAGCCCTGAGATGACATCTGTGCCCATCTTCCTCTATTTTGTATATGGGATGCCGCCACAGTAGGGCTTGATGACCAGTGTGTAGGCCCGCGCCTGGGATCCGAACTAGTGAACCCTGGGCCACCAAAGCAGAGCCCGTGAACTTAACCACTACACCACTGGGCCAGCCCCAGCATGATTTTTTTAAATAAAATAAATCAAAATAGTTTTTTGACCATTTCACAAAATCCCTTCAGATGACCAGAGAAACCTGATAAATGTTAGAGATTCCCAAGCCTGGAAGGGACTTTAAAGGTCATCTAATCCACGGCCCCCCAACCCTGATGTTTGGATGGTCTATGTATCAGCTTTGCCAAATAATCACCCAGCTTCTGTTTGCACACTTCTGAAGACGAGGAGCTTGCTACCTCTCTTAGTAGCTGTGAGTTTAGAAGTTTCCTTCTGCTACTGAATCGAATCTCTCTCTCTTGAATTGGTTCTGGATCCAGAAAACATATCTGTTCCCTCTGCCACAGGAAAGCCCTTCCTGTGAAAAGAGTTAACCATCTCCCCCTGAGGCCTCCCAAGCTGCACAACCCCCAGGTCATCGGCTGTTCCTCCTGGGGTCAAGGCTCAGTCTCCTAAACAAGCCTACACACAGAGCTGCACAGGGCTGCCTCCACTCACCTGTCACTTGGCTTCCTCTTGCTCTGAGTGAACCACTGTTGAGCTGGTATGGCCCTGCTTTCCTGAAGGGTAAGGACTGATGCAGCCTGGAGCCCTGGTGGCCAGAGACGGCGCTCCTTCTCTACTGGTTTGTTCTTTGTAGCACATAAGCATGGGTCATGTCTCGGTCTTTCTGACGTTCAAGCAGCCTGCTCTAGGTCAGGTTCTCTTCTGGCTAGCTTCTCAACTCCAAATCAAATTGCCTGTATCTGTCTGTCTTCTCTACCCTCTTTGCACCAAGGGGTATAGCTGAGCACCTCCACCATCTCAGAATACTCCTCTCTTGGTTTCCACAGCGGTGCACTGTTCTGCTTTCTTACTTCTTTGACCATTTCTTCTCAGTTTCCTCTTCTCTGCTTCCCTTTAAATGTTTCTGTTCCCTAGGGCTCCATCTTTAGCTATCTGCTCACTCCATTTTATCTCAGTGGTTCATAATTTGGGGGGGTGTATTTTCTCCCCTTTGAGAATGTGATGATGGCTGCTGATCCACTCCACAGCAGACGGAGTGGGGGAAAAACCCACATTTACCCAAACGCAACGTTTTGCATACAATTCCAGGTTCTTAACCTGAAGCCTGTTCTTCCTGCACGATTTCATTGCCACCCCCAGCTTCTTCCCAATCTTTTCCCCAGGCCTATAGCTCTCTTGCCTCTCAGACTAACAGATCAGCAGTCTCCTGGATAGTTCCACCTGGTTGTCCCACAGGCACCTCAGACTCTACAAACCCCAACCCGAACTCATCTGACCACTGAACTTGTTCCTTCTTCAGTGCTCCCATCTCAGTGGTTACTTATTTCAGGCTAGAAACCTTACAGTTATCTTTGACACTCCCCTCCCAAAGGTCAACCCCGAATCCTTTCAGTTCTACCACCAAGCTCCATAGCAGCATGTGTTCATATGGATACTCATCACTAAGCAGAGTTCCCGGCTCGTAACAGATGCTCGACAAACACATGTTGAGTGAATGATGATATCTCACTGCCCTCTCTGTGGCCTCCCTAAGCCTTACCTCAGGCCTCCCTTGGCTCCTCATCGGCCTTCCCCTCCCAGTTAGCTTCCACCTAGTAGCCTGAGGTGTCTTTCTAAGACACAGATCTCTGTCACCCCTGCTTTAATCCTCGCATGGCTCCCCCTGATTTTCAGAATAAAGGCCTTCTCCTAAAGTGGTCCCTGCTGACTGCTCTAGCTTCATCGCTCCCCTCTCTCCAACTCCCATCGGCTCCAGCCACCCAGAACCCCTGAGAGCCTCACATGGGGAGGTGCTGCCACTCTCTTCCACACTCCCCAGAGCCTGAAATGCCTGGCCCCTCTCTTTGATTTGCTAACTCTTACTCATCCTTCAAAACTCACTCAAGCATCATTATCTTTTAGGAAGCATCTCCTGCCTCCACAGCTCTTGGTTACCCATTTTAGCATTTCTGCACCGGGGTCCCAGAGCTCCCAAAGCATACCCGAATCACAGAACTGTTCACACTGAACTGTACTTGGGAAGTCACCGTCTGTTCCCTAGTTGAGGGCAGGGAGCCTGTCTTATCTGCTCTAACCGAGCCCACAGGAGGTGCCTAATAATTGTTTGCCACATGAGTGAAAGGAGGAATGTTTTAGTCAGAGTTCTCCAAAGAAACAGAACCAATAGTGTCTGTCTGTGTGTGTGTGTGTGTGTGTGTGTGTGTGTGTGTGTATACATACCGAGAGAAAGAGAGATTTATTCTAGGGACTTCAGTCTTTTCTCTCAGGCCTACAACTGATTGGTGAGGCTTATCCACCTTATGGAGAATAATCTGTTTTATTCAAAACCTACTGGTTTAAATGTTAATCATGCCTATAAAATACTTTCACAGTGACACCTAGACTGGTGTTTGACCACACAACTGGGCACAACAGCCTAGCCAACTTGACACATAAAATTAACCATCGTAATGAATAAAGTCCTTCTCTCTGAGCCTCAGCTTCCCAGCCTGTAAAATGAAGAGCTATGATAATGTCCCAGGATTCTACAAAGAAATCAATAATTATAATTAGAGAACATCTGGATTAGACTCTATAGTTTAAAGAACTGCACTCACCTTATATCATTTAATTCCCATACCAATCCTATCAAGCAAACTTGTTATTGTACAGTAGTCCCCACCTTATCCCCAGGGGATACGTTCTAAGACCCCCAGTAGATACATGAAACTGTGGATAGTACAGAACCCGATATATACTATGTTTTTTCCTATACATACAGACTTATGATAAAGTAAATTTATTAATTAGGCACAGTAAGAGATTAACAGCAATAACTTCTCTTTGGCATATCTGAATGGCCAGTATCACCAGTCCTGCACTTGGAGCCATTATTAAGTAAAATAAGGGTTCCCTGAACACAAGCACTGCAGTACCGTGACAGTGGATCTGATAATCGAGATGTTGCTAAGTGACTAAGGGCAGGTAGCGTATACAGCATGGATATGCTGGACAAAGGGATGATTCACATCCCAGGCAGGATGGAGTGGGCTGGTGCAAGATTTCATCACATTACTTAGAATGGTGCGCAATTTAACACTTATGACTTGTTTATTTCTGGAATTTTCCATTTAATATTTTCAGACTGTGGTTGACTACAGGTAACTGAAACCGTGGAAAGGGAAACCACGGATAAAGGGGGGACCACTGTATTATTTTTATGGACGAGGAAATTAAGGCCCAGAGAGGAGAAGAGATTTGCTGGTAAGTGACAGAACCTGGACTAGAGCCTGGGTTTTCCGACTCCTACTCTACAGCAGATCGTTCAGGGCCCAAAGAACCATCTTTGAGAGTTGATAGAGAGAGGAAGTTGTCAGGAGAGGCTGAAGCAGAAGCAGCAGGGGAAATTTTGCTACAGACACTGAGCAAGACCATGACAGCAGGATGTCAAAATTGCCTCGTCAGGCCAAGCTAGGAATTTCAGAACGTAACTTCTCTTCTCCAACCGAGAGAGGCCGGGTATGGCCAGGGCTCAACACCTGGGGTATTAAGAACTACTAACTTGGGGTTTAGGATAAATTCCAAAAAGCGAAGATGGCAAAAGACGTGTGTTAATGGTGGCCAGAAAAGCTGGGTCACTGCTCTTTACTCGCCAGAAGTCATGCGGCATTTAATGTTGCCAGAATGTTCTCTTACAAATCTATTCCAAAGCAAGGCCTTCATGTTATTCCCAGACCAAAGGTACAAAAAGACCTTCAGGACTAGAAACAGAGCAAGGCCTTCTGGGAAGACATTCTATTTATTTGACACAATATTACCTTTGTTTACTTCCAGGACTCCAGAAGTTCAAAGATAAATTTAACACTAAAAAGGCAGTGGGGTCGGGCCGGCCCCGTGGCTTGGTGGTTAAGTGAGCGCGCTCCACTGCTGGCGACCCGGGTTCGGATCCCGGGCTCGCACCGACGCGCTGCTTGTCTGGCCATGCTGAGGCCGCGTCCCACATACAGCAACTAGAAGGATGTGCAGCTATGACACACAGCTATCTACTGGGGCTTTGGGGGAAAAAATAAATAAATAAAATCTTTAAAAAAAAAAAAAAAAAAAAAGGCAGTGGGGAGAATCTCAAGACCACAAAAAAAATCTGCAAGCTGACTCTGCAAGACTTGTCAAGAAGCCAAATGTCCTAAGCACTTCCACAAATGGGAAAGCTAATTGTTTGCTCTTTCTTTAACACTCCCCGTGCTTTCTCATTCTCCTGTATTTTTCCTTTGCCTGGAGGCTTCAGTGGAGCATCCATTTCCTTGCCTTTTTCAGCATCTGGAGGCCACCTGTATTCCGGGCTCATCATCCCTTCATGGCATCACCCCAACCTCTTGTGTCCAGCATCACATTTCTTGCTATTGACTGATCCCGCTGCCTCCCTCTTAGAAGGACTCTTGTGATTACATTGGGCCCATCTGGATGATCCAGGATAATCACTCCATCTCAAGATCCTTAATTTAATCATAGCCGCAAAGTCTCTGTTACCATGTAAGGTTAACATGTTCACAGGTTCTGGGAGCTATGACCTGGACCTCTTTGGGGTCCAAAAAACAGCCTTACCGTTATTTGGCCTACTACAATGGGTAATGGGTACATGGGGGTTTGTTCTATTCTACGTTTAAATATGTTTGAATCAAAATTATGAAAGAAAACAGTCCTTTGACCCCAAGACCCCAGTAACCATCAGAATTTGGAATTTATACTCCCTTACATAGGAAAACCTCTTGAATTTTTTTCCGTACTTCTTGTCTCCACTTCCTCACCTCCTATTCTCTTTAATCTATTCCAGTTGGTTTTTTAACATTCACCTCTCCCCCCAACCCCAAGACCACAAACAACCTCCAACTTGCAAAATTCTCTCTCCTCAACCAATGTGACTTCTCAGAAGCATTAACACACTTCATCACCCCCTTCTTGTCAACACATCTTCACTTCTGGGCTTATATTATACACCCTCGTTTTATCTCCTACTTCAACACCCACTCCTCTTCTGCTTGATCTGAAGAGTGGGAAGTCCCCAGGCCCAGTCTCAGGCCCTCTTCTCTTTTCTATCTACCCAATCTCTAGGTGATCTCACGTAGTCATGGGCTCCAAAGATCACCTCTGTATTGCTGAACCTCAACTTATTATTTATATCTTCACTCCTGACCATTCCCCTGAACTCCAGACTCACATGTCCGATTGCCTACTAGTGCATCTCATTGGGCATCTCAAACTTGTCTAAAACAGAACTCCTGATTTCCACTCCCACCCCAAACCTATTCCTCTCTCGCATTTTCCCATTGTAGTAAACGACACCATTATCCACTCATTTGCTCAGGCAAAACCTTAGGACGGAGTCATCTTTGATCTTACTCCTTCTGCTCCTTTACTCCTGGACACCAAATGCATCAACATGATCTATCAGCTCTGCCTCCAAAATAGCCCCTGAATCCAACCTCTTCTCATCATCACTATTGCTCTGGTCCTAGCTGCCATCATCGCTCACCTGGACTTCTTTAATTGGACCCCCTGCTCCACTGCTGCCCCCACTATGATCCATGCTCCACACATTGGGCCCACCAAGCAGCAAGGGTTCACTCTTCAAAACAGAAATCAGATCACATGTGATTTATGCTTATCAGTGGCTTCCCGTTACACTGAAGTAAAATTCAAATTCCATGACCCACAAGGCCTAGATGATCTGCCACTTGTCTCTCTCCTGAACTCACCTTTTACCACTTATTCACTATGCACTAGCCACCTGGCCTTCACTTTTTCCTTCTGTCCCTTGAAATGTGCCAAGCATTTGCATCTAAAGTTTTTGCACTTGTTCAACTTTCCCGGAGAACTTCTGCACCCAGATGTTTGCATCATTAGCTCCTTATCATACTTTTCAGCTCAAACATCACTTCTTCAGAGAGGCCTTCTGGAACCCCCTAAATTAAAAATCTAAATTAATTCTCTCCCTCCCCCAATATCCCATTACTCTCTCCCACTTTCTTTAAAGTACTTATCATATGTGAACTTAGCTTGTTGACTTACTGTCTTATTTACTTACTTCTTGTCTGACTCACCCCACGTGAATGTCCCACTTGAATGTCAGCTCCTTAAAGGCAAATACTATCTTTTGTCTTATTCACTACTGAATCCCCAGCACCTGGTACACGTTAAATGTTCTCAAATGAATAGCTCGGCATTTTTTTGAATGAATGTACCAGCAGAAAACTAAGCCTAATGTCAGATTCTTATGTAATTCTAACAAACTAAAAGATTCCGATTCAGTAAATATGGGTAGGGTCCAGGAATTTCCATTTTAACAAATACTCCAGGAGACTCTGGGGCAAGGGTCCACAGACCACACTTTTGAGAAATACTGATTTATTCATTCTTGCAAGCATTACGGAGGTAGGCGGCCTAGTTTTAAAGAGGTAAATTAAGGATTAGCAGTATCGAGTCACTTGTCCAAAGTTCCTAATGAATCAGCAAGTGAATTCTAAGAAAAAAGAAACAAGAAACTCTAATTTAAAAATAGCTAATCCTCACATGTAGTCTGAACACACACACACAAATTACCCCATCTATTTCATGCTCATCATCAACTGACCTTCATCCCCATCATTAAAACAAAGCCTGGACTTTCCTAACTCCATTTCAATGACTACAATGAATCGTTCAGATCAAACAAGAAATATTTGTTTAAAATAATCACCAGCAAAGAAAAATGAGATCCTTGAAAGACAAAAAGGATTAAAGAAAATGAAATCTTAGCTTTAAAAGTACACTGTGTTTATAACAGAGAAGTAATCAGAAGTTGCTTTGAAGGAAGATTTGCCCTCCAAACTGATCAGAACAGGTGGGATATTTGAAAAGTAATTCCAGATGCCACTTTCTGACATAGCACTGCAACACAGCAACAATGGGGCGATCAGATTAGACTCAAGTCTGACTAACAATATATGCCAAGTTTGACAAGCAAGGCTGACTCTTTATTTGCACCAGGAATTTGGCAAGGTATGCACTGTCCATCCATTTTACAACTCAACTGTACTTCTACAAAGAAAAACGATCTACACTGAATCTGCCTTTTCCATTTTATAAATTTCAGAAATCAGAGCTTTTGATATGCTCTTGGGCAACAGGCCACCTTTTCAGAGGTAGCACCTTGCCTAGCTCTGAATTGCAAATGCAACACATATCAGATCCAAGATCTACCTTTATTAAAATTCTGGTTAAACTCCAGAGCATTTCTAAACGTCAAACCAATGTTCTTAATTCCTTGAAGTATTCTCTCTCTTCTTTTACTTGCCAGTAAGTCTTGCTTTAAGCTCACCTTTTAAGGATGGAATAAGGTCTAGAGCAGCACTGTTTAACAGAGATATAAGGCAAATCACAAATGCAAGCCACATAAATTTTCTAGTGGCCACATTAGAAAAATAAAAACAGGTGAAATTAATATTTTTAACATCAAAAGTATCATTTTAACATGTAATCAGTACTTAAAAATGGAGATATTTTCCACTTATTTTTTTGTACTTTGGTATATCTGATATCCAGTGTGTATTTTACAGCACATCTCAATTTGGACTAGCCACATTTCAAGTGTTCAATGGCCACATGTGACTAGGGGCTACCATATTCGACAGTAAAGGTCTAGGGCCTTGCTACTCAAAGTATAGTCCACAAATTAGAAGCACTGACATCATCTGGAAACTTGTTAGAAAAACACCGAATCTCAGGTGCCACTCCAGACCTACTGAATTAAAATCTGCATTTGAGCAAGATCCTCAGGTGATTTGCATGCACAATAAAGCTTGAGAAACACTGGTCCAAGGCAAGTCATTGGCCTCAGTTCCTCACCTGTCAAATACAGGTGATAATCCTCACTTTGCAGGACTATTATGAAGATTCCTGGCAGTTTACTTCATAGACTTAGTAGCTGGGATTTAAATAAATGGTAACTATTATTTAAGAAGGCAATGTAACAAAGTGGGCTTTAGTTGGACAGAAAGTATAAATTCTAGTCCTGTCACTTTAAGCTCTGTGACCTTGAACAACTCACTTGAGGCTGAGTTTTCTTAACTCTCAATTGGGGCTAATATCTACCTTCCATGGTTGTTGTGAGGACAGGGCATGGCAGATAGGAAGCATTCAATAATGGTAGCATGTATATATATATCCTAGCGGCTGGGTCACACTGGGGTAGTAACAATCATGCAAAGCTGCCTTGTTAGTTCACATGGCCTTCCACCCCAAACTGAAGTGTTATTTCCTGTGGCTCCAGTCTATATTTCACAAGCAGAACTTATGGAGAGCAAAAAGGTTTATTTGAAAAATTACTATGTATTGAAAATATACATTAGAAATTATTACATACTTCCATAGCATTCCCCTCCCCCACCACAAAAGTAGAAATATCTGCTTGCTATGCTAATACCATAGGTAAATTCAAACAAAAAGGAAAACGTCATCGGCCCCTTTTCCTCATACACTAGAGTTGGAGGGCAAAAGGTCAACTTATATCTGCCAATCAATAGGAATTTAACAAGTCCCAGTCTTCCATGGCAAGACACACGTATTTCTGCTTTGCAGACTGTGACGAGTTATTCTGTTCCTTCTCTGGCTCCTCAAGAGCTCTCTTCTTGCTCGTCTTTGACTCCTGGCTTGAGACAGGTTCACGTTTCAACAATGGCCCGTGGCAGTCTGGGGCTTTCTCTCTGTAGAACTGGAGTTTCTCAGAAGAGTTCATGTGGGTGTCTGCCAGGGGACACTTCCCTAGGGCTTCTGTTCGAGCCCGCTTCCCATCTGTAAGAGTGACAGAAGAGAACGGCGATGAGTTCACCATGCTGGCATGATAATGCCTGCCTAAATCTAGAGAGATGATCCAAGGAAACGACAAAAGCCCCAACAACTGATGTCTGGGCTAATTTTATTCCCTTTCCCATGCCCAGTAAAGTTGACAGTGGCATACGCACTAGCACAGGCTGAAGGCATGTACTCTGCCACTTCCTGGGTAAGTGACCTTGGGCAAGTGACTTAAGATTCACTTTTCTCAACTTTATAAGGATATAAAACCTATTTCATAAGAGTGATGTGAAGATAAGTTAAATAACATATAAAAAGTGCTTAGCACAATGCTTGGCACATAGAAAAAGCTCAAAAAATGTTAGCTATTACTATTCAAAATCTGGACTTGACTTTGTCTTCTAAGAGCCAAATTTGTGGCACAACTCTAGCAAATGATATCACCTTACTCTGTATTTTTTGGTATGCCCTGGATTCTTCTTATTTTGTTACCTTTTTTCCCCCCCTCACTTCAATTTCATCTAACTCTTTTTTAAAAAGTTATGGTAAGGGGCCAGCCCCGTGGCTTAGCGGTTGGGTGCATGCACTCTGCTACTGGTGGCCCGGGTTCGGATCCCGGGCGCGAATCTACGCACGGCTTCTCCAGCCATGCTGAGGTTGTGTCCCACATACAGCAACTAGAAGGATATGGAACTATGACATACAACTATCTACTAGGGCTTTGGGGGAAAAAAAAAGGAGGAGGATTGGCAATAGATGTTAGCTCAGAGCCGGTCTTCCTCAGCAAAAAAGAGGAGGATTAGCATGGAAGTTAGCTCAGGGCTGATCTTCCTCACAAAAAAAAAAAAAAGTTATGGTAAAATACCTATAACATAAATGTCCTATTTTAACCATTTTTAAGTGTATAATTCTGTGGCATTAAGTACATTCACACTGTTGTGCAAACATCACCACCATCCATCTCCAAAACTTTTCCATCTTGCAAAACTGAAACTCTGTACCCATTAAACACTAACCCTGTTACCCTCCCCCTAGTCGCTGGCAACCACCCTACTGCCTTCCGTCTCTATGAACTTGACTATTCTAGGAACCTCATGTAAGAAGAATACAGTATTTGCCTTTTTTTGACTGGCTTATTTCACTTAGCATACTGTCTTCAAGTTTCATCCATATTATAGCATGTGTCAAAATTTCCTTCCTTTTTAAGGCTGAATAATATTTCATTGTATGTAAATACTACATTTTGCTTATCCATTCACCTGCCGATGGACACTGGGTTGCTTCTACCTTTTGAATACACTTAATTCGTTTTTAATCTCTACACTCTATCTACTTTTGTACCACCACAAATCTTTTTTGGAACAAGATGGGATATAAATACATACACACATACATACATTTGATAAGCTATTTTCAAAATAAAATAAAATAAAACCATTAAAAATAATAATAATAAGCTATTTTCCTGGTGCAGGTGCTCAAAGCTAAGTGTAAACTTATACTGTATGCTATGTTGAGAGAATACAAGTTTTGGTCATCTAATTAAGTCAATTCTATCATAATTTATTGTCCCACTGAGTGAAAACGGATGAACTGCTTTAAGGGTGCAAAATAACTTAAAGGCAAAAAACTCCAAAGGAAAGGGAATTTCTCACAGAAGCGCTGAGCTGCTGCTCGAGGCTCCGAGGTTTCTCGTGGCTTCACAGCTTCCGAAGTCACACGCTCCCACTGCAGAACAATCTAAAATGTATTTGGAAAGATTTGAATCTCAACAAAACCTCCAGCCTTGAATCTCAAGCCTTCCTTGTTCCCCTTGCTCCCCTTCCATAAACACAAACCCCTGTGGTAATCCTACTTGAGGTGATCAGTGATAAGAACCAAGTCAAGTCTGGATTTTCTATTTTAATGCAGGAGTTGGTCAGACTACATACATTCAATATATGTATTTGCACAACTCAGGAAAAATCTATAGAGCTGACTCCCTGTCTATTTTCATCTCTATTCCAAGCTAGAAATAAATTGCATATCCTTAAACTAAATACTAAAATTTAAAACCTTAGTCATAATACTTTTCACACATTCCTAGACTCACTTTCATGCCTTAAAATACACTACCTGAACTCAAACTCTTGTATGTGTGTAGAATGCCCAAGTTTCCATATTCTCACACGTCACAGTCAGTTTCCATTTTTTAAAACTGTTACAAATGTATTTTTATTATAAGCTACTAAAAATTCTTTTGGAAATTTGGCTGAATACAAACTATGCATAAATAAAATAAAGGTAGATGATTATTTCACATATATCATGAATAACAAGAATTTGAATATTTCTCATTATGGTATGCAATGAAATGATCACAAAGAAAGACAAGAAAAACATTTTCAGGACACAGAGGCAGTACAATGCAGAGTTTAAGAATACAGTTCCAGAGTTAACTCCACCACTTACTAGCCAGGGCACTCCTGGCAAGTGATTTAATTTGTGAGTCTCAATTTCTTCATCTGTAAAATAGGGATTAATAACCGTACATACTCCATCAGGCTGCTGTTAGGATTAAATGAGATAACATGCATAAGCCGTTTAGCACAATGTCTGGCACATAGGAAGCACTCAATAAATTTTTGTTTGTTTGTTTATTTTATTTTTTCCCCCCCAAAGCCCCAGTGGATAGTTGTGTGTCGTAGCTGCACATCCTTCTAGTTGCTGTATGTGGGACTCGGCCTCAGGATGAACGGAGAAGTGGTGCCTCGATGCGCACCCGGGATCCGAACCCGGGCCACTAGCATCGCAGCGCGCGCACTTAACCACCAAGCCACAGGGCCGGCCCCACTCAATAAATATTACTTGTTATCCCTTCTATGATACCTTCCTGATTATGGAAAATGGGGACAAATCTAAGAGAATGCCAAGATGGAACAGCTGAGTTTGGCAACTCAGCGGGCAGTGGGGAAAATGGTGCTTCCACTAACAGAAATAAGAATGTCAGTAGGAAGAGCTGTTCAGGGAAGGGGAGGAAGAAAACGAGTCTGGTTCGGAAAAGCTGGATCTGAGGTTCCAGGCAGAGATTTATGGATGATATTTAGGAAGGGGTCCAGGGTGAGAAAGTAGTCATCCCTGCAGGGACACTTAAGGCTCTGAGAACAGTGAAGATCATGGGGAGAAGGAGGGGAGATAGAAGAGGAGAGGAGGAAATGAGGACTCAGCAAGGGCCAGAGGGAGAAGCGGGGAAGTTAGGAGAGAGCCAGAGGAAAGCCGAGAGAGAGAGAGCACGAGGCACGCCTGTTTGCATCAACGCTGCAGAGAAGCCAGGCGGAGGAAGAAGGAGAGCACGTGCCACCTTCAAGAGAACTCCTGCAGGAGAGCAGTGCGGCCAGAACCAGGTTACAAGGGACTGAGAACTGAGTAGGCAGTGAGGAGGTGGGAGAGACAAGAATAGAAAACGAGTCACCACTGTGCCGGGGTGAGGCACAGGTTAGAATGAGGGTAGCTCCAGCATATTTATACACAGAAGGAAAGCAGCCAGCAGAGGGTGAGACTGAAGTTGCAGTGGGGCAGTAGAGGGAAATAATTACTAGTAAAACATCACAGAGGAAGCTGGAGATCTTAGGAAATAGAAGTGAAAACAAAACAAAAACAATCCTAAGGGCTTATCACTGGAATACGGTGGCACAGCTGTCCCCCTTACATAGGAGGGAGGTAGAGTAAGGCTAAATAAACAGAGAAATTGTGAGACAGAGACAGGGCAGTAAGGGGACTCCTGTTAGATGGCTTCATTTTTCTGTGTCACCCACTGAGAATGAGGCAGGAGGAGAAGGGAGCCAGCCTGAAACAATTTAATAAGGGAGCAACAGGAGATGGAGGAAGCACTGCTGCCAAGCCCCAGAGGCCCTGCTGAGCTGCACGGCGTGAAGCTGCACTGGGCCCAATCAGCTCACTTTCAGGCCGGGCTGCCAGGTATTTTACTTCACCCTTCCCAAGCTCTGCAAGAGAGGTCCTGGTCTCTGCATTTTACAGATGATGAAACAGAGACTTAAAGCTGCCTGAAGTCATACAGCTATTGGGTTGTTGAGCCAGGATCCCACACCCAGGTCTCTTTGACTCCATAGCCTATCCTCTTTCTACCATGTCACCTGCTACCCAACTACATCAAGCCTTTCTTACAACCATCCCACACCTGTCCCAAGTCCACTGGATACATCTCGCATTCACCCAGGGCTACAAACTGCGTCTGGCAATGCACTGCAGTGATTACCTCAGGAGGCAACTTCTGCACCAACTTCAAAGTACTTCTGAAACACAGACTCACTGGCACCCTCCTTGCTTACCTACAGGAAGGTGACGCTACAATCAGGCAGCTGGACAGGCCCACCATCATGCAGCATGAACCAAGGAGGGATCCGGAACAAAACAGTCTGGGGGGGTCCTCTAGGCCTCCACCAAGAAACCTCGGTTTCAAGTGTCTGGAGAAAGGACCAGCCACAGGCAAGCTGGCATCTACTGGTGCTGTGCTACTTGGTCACCCTCTGACCTCCTACTTAAGTCTGTACTTTACGACGTTGAGAAAGACCATCAAGATGAGAGTCAAAGTTCAGCCAAGAAGTTGAAAATGGGAAGGCTCAGTGACAGACAGACAAAAAAACATTTCTTCACTAAGTTTCTGGTAAGAAATTTGCCCAAAAAAGGGGAAGAGGCAGATTTGACTCCTTATCAGTGTGACTTATTCTCTTTCCAGTATATACACATTGCTAAGAGAATCTGACAGCTTTTTTGTGTAGCAAGCCAGAATTCACTTATTTTCTGAGTCATTTATAAGAAGGCATTTTCTCCTAGGTCCAATAAAGACAAAGCACAATCTAGTGACAGAAGCATGAGATTTAACGACCGGCATCTAGCACCTTTCCTTTAGTAGCTGGGTCAGTTATAGACCATCAGCGTCTCTGATTTGACATAACAGGACAATTCAGCCAAGGAATACCATGAGGATTAACATACTGAATAAGACGTTTGAAATTAAAATGAAAAGCCATATTAACTGTAGGGGAGAAAAATCTGCATTACCTGGTCAGCCCAGCCCTCTGTCTTGCAGTTACTGTGATCAAATTCCTTCAAAGGCACTTTAGAGTGAACAAGGCCTATGTGGGTCTGCAGCTTGTGTTTGATGGCTTTGATGTCCTAGTGAGGGAACAACAGAACAGGAACACACACCTCTGGTCAATTCTTACTTGTTTTTTTTTTTTTTAGACAGTTTATTTTATTTTATTTATTTATTTATTTTTAATTTTTTTGTGAGGAAGATCAGCCCTGAGCTAACATCCGATGCTGATCCTCCTCTTTTTTGCCAAGAAAGATTGGCCCTGGGCTAACATCCATGCCCATCTTTCTCTACTTTATATGCAACGCTGCCACAGCATGGCGCGACAAGCGGTGCGTCAGTGCGCGACCGGGATCCGAATCCACAGACCCCAGACCGCCGAAGCGGACTGCGTGCACTTAACTGCTTGCGCCACTGGGCTGCCCCAATTCTTACTTGTTTTCAGTAGCAAATAAACACTACTATAAATATCAGCCCTTTCTAAACACCAATTAGCAGAAGTAAAATATCCAACTGTGAGTTTGGAAAAGTAAGAGAAGGGAGCAAAAGTCTTACCTTGATCCCCGTCCCAGAGATATCTAAGCAGTTTAGTTTTCTAAAAGAAAAGAGGTATCCAATTCCTGCATCTGTGATCTCAGGGTTACCTGGATGACAAAAACATAGGTAATATTCCGTTACAGCATAACTATTGCTAAAATGCCAACGATAAGGTCAGAAAAAAAAAACCAAACAATGATAAAGTATAAAACATTGAGTGAGCACACTTTTCAGGGTAAATTAAATATATGGATCTTATCTTTATCCTATCTGCAATATGGAGGAGCCACACTAGATAATCCTTAAGATCCTTTATAGCTCTAACTTTCTAGGAGCTGGAGGTTAGCAGAAAAATAAATGAACCAGGTGGGTTTTAATTTGGAACCATACAAAAACAGCATATATAAATGTATTAAAATGGTACATCAGACTTTGTTCACAGCCATTTCACCTCCAAAGTAAAAAAGATTTATTTTAAAAAAATTTTCAAAGGTATTAGACACAGAGACTATTACCACTCTTACTAACTTGCATTTTTTTCAGAATCTTTTCTTACATATTCCCTTCTCACATCAGAGTACTACATTTAGCACTGAGTCCGCAAGGCTGTGAGCCCAGGGCCTGGCACACTGCAGATGCTCAAAAAATGTGCTGAATGAATACACTTCCCTGGGAGGGAAGACATCTGTTATTACCTTCATTTTACAGAAACTAAAAGCAAGGTTCAGAGAGGTTAAATAATTTACCAAGGGCACACAGCTGCTAACAAAAGTAGCAGAGCAAGGAGTGTCCTCTGACCACAAAATCTGCTCTTTCTATTCTTTTGACACTCTACCATTCTGTCACATATTCAATGGATGCTCAGTTAAATCATAAATGATCTCTATCAGCTTTCTACCACTGGAGTCAATATCTGGTTAATCCTGAGTAAGTTATCACAATTGTGGTGTCATCCAGATTTTCATCAAGCAAATATTGATTCAAAAAAGACCTAGCTGACACACATTACAGATCAGAAATGCAAAGAAAGTAAAGATGAGCCACATGTCCTTTCTATATGCTATGAATATGATGAAAGGCTGCCCTGCGTGCACATAGTGAGTGGCATGGATGAATCTGTAAGAGCTTTTCCTACCCTGAAGAGGTGGCAGCACACCAGGAAAGGTATCTGGCCAGGGGTCAAGAGCCTGGCTACAGTCCTGCTCTGCTACTAACTTATCATGGCACCTAGGAAAGTCCCCTCACTTTTATCACCTCTAACATGAAAAAGAACTAGATGATTTCTAATGCCATTCTTCCAACATTAATAATCTATAATTTCTAATAAAACTTACAAGATAAGTCTAATAATGTTAGATTTTCCAGGCCTCTTTTCATCACTCGAACTGGTGCTGTCATTTTCCGCACCCCGGCATCAGATAAACAATTATCCTTCAGGTGGAGTTGAGTTACACTAGGGAAACAAAGTCCATAAATAATTACTTAAACAGAGTTTGAGAAAGTGTAGGTATGAGAACATGCTTTCATAAATTTCATTAAAAAATACAAAATATCCTGGACCTCCTGCTATTTCACACTCAATACACTTAACAGACTTAAAGATCTTTTGGTGCTATTTCAGTTACTAAGTGAGGGTTAACTTAGCAATCAGAGTCTCATGTAGTACTCATCTCAGATGGCAGAGGGCACTAACGGTATACGGTCGAATGAGGTAAACGGACTTCATGAAGGGGATAAACATACCTCGCTTAACACAAAAGCTGCATTCCTGACAAATCCTGTTGAAAACCAAAAACACTAAATATGTCAGGAAGGTCTGCTAAAGAACTCTTAGGAGATTCTTTTTGCAAAGCAAACAATCTTTTAACTAGCTTTATAAATCTAGATTTTTCAGACTGGGTTTTTAAGGATATCCATAACCCAATCCATAGAGCTAACCTGAAACTGGTGTATTAATGTGCTTCACTGTCCCACAGACAACAAGAAACATGAACCTTTACTAACCTCACACAAAAATACCTCTGGACGGGGCTGTGGGTAGGTGTCCCAGAGGCAGGCCCCAGGTAGTGGGTTAGACTCAGGCCTGTAATGCTGTTGTCATTCTGGGTGTTAACGAAACCACAATGGAATCCATCTGGCCTTCTCTCTGTTGGCCAGACTGGGTAACCTGAGATCAGTCGGACTATTTGCAAATGGTATGAACTTGGCAATTTCTTTCAATTATGGTTCTTGGAAAGGATTTATTTGACTGTCTTTAATAGTGCGCTTTTTAAATAACTTATAGTTCATTGATAGTTAAAATTGAAAATGATAATGATTGTAGAAAATTGTATAACTTCTCATCTTTTGTCAGAATCAACTAGGACTGAACAAATAAAGGACAAAATCATTTTTCAATCTAAGTAGCTTCGAGTACTTCATGTTGAAATAAAGCCTATTTAGAAAAATGAACCAACTGACTTACCTTCCTAAGAATTGTCCAATTATACTGCTTGTACCAAGTAAACGGAGATATTTTCAGTTTTAGGAAAAATATTACCAAATAAACACAGGATTGGGAAGTAATTAGCATTCTTCAAGATGATCCCATTGGATCATCCTTTAAAAAACTAATAAAAGAATTCATCTACAAGTGGTGGCAAGGCAATACCTAGACAGGGCCTCATTGGTGAGATGTTCTAGAAGTTCATGTTCATCTCCAAGCTTGCAACAGGAAAGATCCAGGCAGGTCAGCTCCCGGAAAGACTTAATCTCCTCAAGTTTTTCTGAAATCACCAGATATCTGTGGGGCGGGGAGAGCAATCAACAGCTTTTCCTTTCCTTCTTTTATAACATCACCATTTGTAGTTTTGTGTTAGTCAACATTGCATCAGGACAAGGTACTATGTAATATGCAGACTTCACTGATCACCATGTGGGCACAGGTTGAATTTTTTAATTAGTAAATGCCTTGAAAAGTCTTTTTACATGAAGGTGGAATGAAAACTTTAAATAAATAAATAAAATATATGAGCAAAAGAAAGTCATAAGAGAAAACCTCTGCTCTGTTAGCAGACAGACAGACCTTGGTGTTGGTGTTGGGACCTTACTGGAGAATTTCCAAACTTTAGAATACTCCATCATTCTTTTAAGGTTGTTTTTTATCTAACGCTCAATAGCTAATGGTCTGACAACTGGAACAGGGCCAAGAACTCTGGGTTCTAATCTTCACACCACCAAGAACATACCAATAGATATCTGGCAGATCACTTCTTTTCTACTCAAACACAGGCTTGAGTAGCTGCCCACCCCACTATGCCTCTGTTATCCTGCGAACTTTACTCTGCAAGTATGGGCAGCATGACTACCACAGGGACTCGCTCTAATCCAGACAGTTAAGACCAACAACATGTGAGCATGCACAATTTAATTACTCTGGAGCACCTTGCCAAACTGTTATCAGGAAGCATCAGAGAGGCCTCTGGAGAGGAAAAGGAGATTAAAAAGGCATTCCACAGCCCAGGCTACGGCCTCCACCCTGCTTCCTAGTTGTTCATCTATTTCAGATGACGTCACTGAGAAAAAATGAAAAGGGATTAGGTGCGACAGGAAACAGAGAGGAGAGGATCCTAAGAGAACAGGGAAATGGACTTGTGGCAAGAGCATGCCTTTCCCATCCACTTTCCTCATGGATGTCTAGCAGTTTCCACCGCAAGATGGTATGGTAGGATCAGTGGGGTTACACCTAAAAGTGTTCACATCTCTCTTCTGTCAGCAGGATCATAATTACCAAAAACGGTATGGAATAATCTGAGAGCAAGAGGGGAGTTAGATCTCTTTTCTTTCTACTTTCAACCAAAATAAGATGTACTGAACCTGATCGCCGGCCTGACTGCTAGGTACAGATGGCCTGGGGCACTGATACCTCCTCTAAGCTGCCTGGTGACCAAGCTCAGCTGGGTACACAAATGAGCCTTATTTACTCAGACTATTTTAATTGCTGTTTTCCATCTTCCAATCACAGAGTTGAAGGGTTAATGGGGATTTGGGGGATTACCGGCAATCAGAGAAAGGAAAACACACATCCTTTGATCAATTAACCAAAAGATTTTTAGTAATTCTGAAACAAGGGTTATCTGTCAAGGACATAACAATGTGTAACATGATTAACAACACTACAAACATCAAGGCTGAGAAACCAACATGCAAAGCCACAGATACTACTAGATGCTTATCCAGGACATAACCAAAGCTCTAGTCTTGCTCACACTAGTCTTCCACTTTGCCCCTTAGAGAGTTCAGAACAGTGTAGTGGAGAACCAACAGAAGGAGTACTGACATATTTTAGTGTCAGACAGACCTGAGTTTGGATTCTAACAACCTTAATTACTCATGTGATTGTGAGAAAGTTACTTAACCTCTCTGAGCCTCAACTTCTCCAGCTAGAAAATGGGGTTGATGATTACTTCTTTTCAGGATTAAGAAAATTAGAAACAATATTCCAGAAGTACGTAGCATCTTATAGGCCCTCATTAAATGGTAACTATTACAATTACTTCAGTTATACAGGGTGATATTTTAAGGAAAACATACTTGCCTCCCTGCGACCACCAGTGGGATTAGAAATCACTGGAGTTTCAACACAGGGAAGAGATAGTTTTGTAGGATTGGAAGCCAGTTACAAAGACACTGGCTTCTCCTTCTGGCAGGCAGCTTTGTGACCCAACCTCAAGACAGCAAGTGCCCGCACCTACTCAATTATCTTATTTTCAATTATCTTCTCAAGCTCTTTCCCTCTGATCTGAACACTTCTGTGCTGGTAAAACCTTTGCTGCTGCAGCTTCAGCCCTGGATTGCAAATGCAAACCCAAATGTCCTACCCTCTTCCTATTTTGCACTGGGGATTCAAAAGGAGAAGTTTTTGATCACAATTGAAAATCTTACTCTTGTTTCTGAATAAGACAGCACAGTGTGGAACTGTCGCAATAAAATATTAGCCAAAAGATTATGTTAAAATGTTTCTTATATTTTTCTGATTATAAAAGTAATACACGTGCCCTGGAGAAAAAATTAAGAAAATATAGAAAATTATAAAGAAAATTAAAACCAATTTCAATTCCACTATCTAGATTACATTTCAGTGTGTTTTTCTTTTATCTTTCTATATATGCAATACATATAAAAACTGCTATTTTTTTAAACAAAATTGGGATCATATATGCAATTTTAATTTTAATTTTTTCACTTATTATATAATGAACATTTCTCCATATCATTTTACATGATCTTTGAATATTATCTTAACAGTTATATATTTCATCATATGAATGTACCATAATTTGCTTAACTGATTTCTTATTGTCGGATATTCAGCTTTCCGGTTTTCACTACCACAAACAGTACTATAAGGAACAGCCTTACGTAAAAATATTTGTTCCCCTACCTGATTATTACACTAGAAATTAGAATAGATTTTTAATCAATGGAATTAATGGGCAAATAAATGGTATGGATGTTTTTAAGGCTCCTGATACATATTGCCACACAGCTTTCCAGAAACGCTACACTAATTTATGTGCTCATCAAACATGAATGAAAGTGCTATTCTCATCCAATCTGACCACCGGAACAGTACGCAGACATCATAAACGGATAAAAGGATTTTCACTATCATGAGAAATCCTTAAGCTATAAATGATCAGGTGGGTGAAAAAAACAGAATACAAGTTGTAGATAGAGTATATTCCCAAATGCATAAAGATATATATTTGAAAATGGTTACCATGAATAGTGGGATTACGAATTGAATATTACAGTTTTATGTATTTCCCAAATAGTATGTATTCTCTTTATAAAATAATTCTAAAACAAGGTATATATCATAATTCTATTTTTCATTGTTCTAATTTTTCTACAATGAACATAAATAACTTGGAATAAAAAATGAACGAGTAAAATGTACTTTAAATGTATGAACTACAGTGAAATATTGCTTGGCTTTTTCATTTAGGCGAGGTAATGTTTTTCTTTCCCCTGGCAGCAGCCCTAGGCCGAGCCATGCCTGAGAGGTTCCATAAGGTGCCTTCTCGGTTCCTGAGACCTTGGCTCTGTTCTTGTCTGCGTGTATTTTACATCTTGTCTTTATAAAGAATAATATTTGGCCTGAGTTAAAACTATTAATTCTATGAGCCGATTAAATAAAGACTGCTTCTTTTCTATTTTTTTTAAGTATATGAGCTTAGCTTATGCTTTCTAGTATGACTTTCTCCTTTTTTCTTCCATACTCTTTGTTTAGCCTTGTTTTAATGGTCAGATTGATTGTGCATCTTAATAGTAAGCTACCTTTCACATTTTCTAATCACAAAAAAGTTCATATAGTGGTATACCATACAGTTATTTAAAAAAGCTACAGGTATTCATGGTAAATGATTTTCAAAATATGTGAAGAAAGCAAGGTGCATAAGAATGTAAGCAGTGTGCTGCCATTTGTATAACAAAGGGGAGAGCTATACATGCATGTGTACGTACAGAACATCTCTGGAATGATATAGAAGACACTGATAACAGTAGTTGTCCCTGGGAAGAGGCAATAGGAGATGAGATGGGAGGGAAGCTTATGTTTCACTTTACACCTTTTTGCGTTTGTGTTTGAATTCTTTCCATGTCCTTTTTTCCTAAGTTTTTTAATTAATAGATGCTTTGAAAGTCATTTTACATGATGGTGGAATAAAAACTCTAAATAAATCAACAAAAGTCTATGAGCAAAGTTAAGTCACAATAGAAAACATCTGCTCTGTTAGAAAACAGGTAGACCTTGGTGTGGGTTTTGTGACCTTATTTGAAAATTTCCAAACTTTAAGATACTTACAATTTTAATCACTCATTCTTTTATCTAATGCTCAATATCCAGGGTCTGAAAACTGGAACAGGGCCAAGAACTCTGGTTACTAAACTTCACATCCCCAAGAGCATACCCGGAGATATCTGGCAGATCACGTCTTGTTTTTCTATTTTCTCTTACCAGGAAAGTTGGTAGAAGAGTATTTTCTATCTAATGGAGGAACTATGGCAGTCAACTAATCCTTGTAAAGTGTTTTCAAAATAAAGCTAAGTGTTGTCTGGGAGGGGGAGGGGGTTAGAAAGACAGTGATTCCTCTCAAAATGGCCCATCAATTTGTGTTTGGAAGTTCTAAATTGAAGTGCTATTTGATGGGAGAAGCCCCCAAGCCCACTAAGCCCCAGCACTTGACAGTATTAACACACCCAATAAAATACCCAATATCCTAATCTGAACACCCACCTGTTTCGCAAACACAGGGAGCAAAGCACCAGACTTCCATAGGCCTCAGTGAATTTCTGTAAAGCCCTCAGCCCCGCACCTGGCTCTGTGAACTTCTGTCTGGCTTCAGCAGCAGAGAACAGCTTTTCAGCAATCTGCTCAGGAAAGCCAATGAGGGAATCAATGTGATCAACATTGTCGGAGATGAAGCCCAAGACAAGGCTGAAGAGAGATTTGGCGGAGTACCGAAGATTCCCCTCCCGGGTGTACGTGAAGATGAAATGATCAGTCTTCTCTTTCTGTGCAGTATCATCTTCCCTGTTCATGCAAAGCTCCACAGAAAAGCCTTTGGGAAACAGTCTGAAAGGCCTTGGCTTCTGCAGGCTACTCCCGACGCCATCCAAGGCCAGATTGACCATGTGCAGCTGCCCATTTTCTCGCACATAGATGGGCCCTGGGTCCAGGTGATTTTCTGAGTTGAGGTAGTAAGACATTGTCTTGGGTGTGACTGTAAAGGTAAGGTGCAAGGAAAGCAAATCCAATTAAAATGCCATTTGTAACATGTAACTTCATCTTGCTGTGCCCAGAGCTTTACGAGCCTACCTGGCAGGCCCTGTGGCTGGTTTGGGGAAACGAAGCTTACAAGTCGCCTATGAACTCTGGCACTGCAGGTTGCCTCTATTGCCTCTACCTGGAACGCCCTTTCCTACCCTCCTGTTTCTCTTGTCTATCTGGTAAACTCCTATCCACCTTTCAAAAGCCAGCTCGAATCTCATTTCTAAAATTCACTCTGAGGAAGTTATCACAGAAGCAGACAGAGAGTCATCCACAAGGAAAGTTGTGGCAGCATAGTCAATATTTGCAAAACAGTTCGAAACAACCTAAATGTCCAACAACAGGAATGTATTAAATAAATTATGATACATCCATACCATGGAATATTATGCAGCCTTTAAAATCGTAGAGTTTTTGTTGATTCATAAGTTACAAATGGTACGTATGGAATTAACTATTTGTTTTTTTGGTTTTTTTTTGGTGAGGAAGACTGGCCCTTAGCTAACATCTGTTGCCAATCTTCCTCTTTTTGCTGAGGAAGATTAGCCCTGAACTAACAGCTGTGCCCATCCTCCTCTATTTTGCATATCGGATGCTGCCACAGCATGGCTTGATAAGTGGTATGTAGGTCGGTGCCTGGGATCCGAATCCACGAACCCTGGGCTGCTGAAGCAGAGCACGTGAACTTAACCACTACGCCACCTGGCCAGCCACTATTTCTGTTTTTCAAACATGTTTATGCACAGAACAAAGACTAGAAATTAATAACTCCCTTGGCACCTTCCACACACTTCTTTGTTGCACTTGGCTCACTGTTCCACTACTGATTTGTTTCTGGGCTTGTGTTCTGCTGGTTTGAACTCCTTGAGAGGGTCATGTTAATTCATCCAGACTCCCTAACAAAGTGCTCTGGCATGTAATAAGCCCTGAGCAGATATCTGTGGAACTAAAGTTTACTCATTTGCTAAACATTACATAGACCACAAGCAACCAGGTTTTTTGCATCTACAAATAAAGACCTCCATCACAAGAGCTAAATAAAAGTTATTCTAGCCCTTGGAAGCATCACATCTATTAAGGCTCTATTAGGGGACTTCTAAGGTAAGGAAAAATATCAAAAACAGTTGGGTATGTATGCAATCATGTGGGCAACATTTTGTGCCCAAGTACTAATTGAAATAAATACTTGTTTTCCTGAGGAACTGTGAGATTTCAAAATACATGAGAAATTGAAATGAGTATTTCAAATTATTTATGAAATTAAAGTACCCGAAAGTATTTATCATTTCCACAACAATTTAAAGGGAAGAGAGACGTAAACTTTAATATAATACAGGTCAAAAAGCTGCCATTATCTCTAAAAGACTCTGACTGACTTTTGGAGTGAAGTAACCCAGCTTCTTCTGCATCAGTGCAGGGCTAGGACACGGCTCTGATGCCACTTAAAAGCGTCAGCAAACAATCAAGTCAGTGATCAAAGATGCCGTCTCTGGAGATCAAACAGTGATCCTGTTTGCAGGCATCAGTACCATCCACATTTCTCCCGAGGATAATTGTGTGTGTAAAAGCACATCCGAAAGGAGGGCCCTGCCTAGCCAAGTGCCTCACCTTTCCTGCTCATCTCCTTATGCCCCACTCTCTGGCCAGGCCACAGCACCAGGTAAGCTGGCTGTGCTTTCTTGCCCCACTTGGCCCTCGCCCATTCTGCTCCCTTTGGCTGGGATACCCTTCTCTGCTTCCCTGACCTGCCTAATTTCTACTCACCATTTACACTCAGCTCAACCACCAGCCTTCTCCTGGAAAACCTTCCCTAACCCCTGCACCAGTGCATGCCTGTCTGGTTTTCCCAGAGCACCAGTGTCTCCTTCTATGCAGCACTTAGCACCATGTACTATGTCTGCTCACTTGCTAATGTTCCCAGAGCTGGGAGCTCTTTGAAGGTAAGGCACTTATTTGATTTGTCTCTCTTTCCCAGGCCCAACACAGCACCTAGTAGTGAGTAAGCCCTCAAAAGGTATTTGTTGAACCAAATGAGAGGAAGGGTGAGACCTCAAAGGGACAGACAGAGCTCTGAGCTGCAGGGACTGCTGATACTGTTGCTAGGAGCCAGCTCCTCTTCCAGGCAACAGCTGCAGGCTCCTCCCCCACTTGCCAGACCCTTCTGCAGGTGGCAGAAGCAAAGCAGATGATGGGAGTATATTGTTACTGGTACTACCAGGGGGGAAAAAAAAATCTAGAAACTAGAAAAAAAAATTCCTGTCACAGTGCCAGCTCTTACAACCCATAGTCTTGCCAGTATTCAGTGCCTGCTGCTAAAGAGATGCCTCACTTACTCTAAGCTCTTCTTCCAGTAGCAGTAAGCATCTGGCCCCTTCAACCTCAGACTTTAATCCTGACGAAGAGATAAAGCGGATCTCCTTCGGTCTTTATCCCTGTGATTGGACATTCAGAGCCCTACCCTACCTGTAGATCAGAAAGCAGACACCAGGCATGGCCCTAAAAAGGAATGACTTAATTTTAATAGTAGAAAGGCAAATTCCATGGAAGATAACATATTATAACGGATCAGCACACTACAAGCTCCCTGACAATGAAACAGGGTCTGCCCATCTGTATTACCCCTAACCTTCACCCCTAAAAATGCCTTCCACAAACTTGGCAGTAAAATGGACAAATGGATGAATGGATGACTACTGCTGCTAAAAATCAGAAAAGTCTGATTCCATCCAGCAGAGGGCAGAAGCAGATCGGGACAAGAGTAAGGATGCTAACCCAAGCTGCCCCAAATCCTGGCAGCTTCTGCTTCCATGGATCACTGTCAAAAAACGGCACAGTTCTGGCTATATTTTACCTTTAAATTACTCATCAAATGCTAGTTCTCTTTCTTAACGATGAAAAAAGTCCAAAATTTCCTGAAGAGTAAATCCACATCATCTGTCCAGAAGCCCCAGGCCTCTCTGTTCTTCAACTGTGGTACTTAAGGAACTGACTCTGGTTCAGGGAATCTTGGTGACCTTTGATTTCTACTAAATCTATGCATCTTGCATTCTCCCAATAAGGAGTTTCCTGAGAGTTTGCGAGGTACTATAAAACGATCTAACAATTAAATTAAAGTTTAAGCCTTCCAAGGTTAAGAACCATAAAGACAAGAGAATTCCACACAAAGCTTCTGTACTTGGCTTTGCTTGTGCCCGGCTGATTACAGGGTGGTCTATTATAAACGGGCCCCTTCAGGAGACAGGGCCTGTTCTAAACCATGGCAAAACCGCACACAAACTGGAAAATTAAAGTAATTAGTATCTGCAAGAATAACAATGTCCAATGTAGACCTGCATTAGCTATATTTTCTATCAGATCGACAGAGTAACAGGGGCATTCTGATAAGTCTCCCAGCCCCCTACAGAGAGACAGTTTTGTAATCCATACAACATCACAGAAAAATACCACAATAGTGCATGTTCTAGTAGTTGGTCATCACAAAGGAGCCAAAGTTACCACGAAGCAAGTCATTTGAATAACACGCAAGATAAAATAATTGATAACTAAATATGACAGCTTTTTAGACCTTGAAGCCAGTTTACCAAGCAAAAAGCATGACTATTCCAGTCAAGTGGACTGAGGGGAGTGAGGAAGGGAGGCAACAGGATTAAAACTGTGAGCTGAGTCTATGGCTATCTAATTTGAAGAAAGAGAGAAGAAAATGCCTGACTTTAGTAGATAAAGAAAGTTAACAATCCCAGAATAATAAATCACAGTAATGATTACGATGATAATGAGAACGGGTGTGATAGCTACATTTATTAAGCACCTACCAGTTGCCAAGCACTGTGCTAGGTACTATATAAAATGATCTCACGTAACCCTCAACAATCCCATGAGGCCGGGATTGCCACTGAACAGATGAAGGGGCTCAGAGAAGTAAAGCAACTTATTTAAGGAACAGAGCTAGTAAGTGGCAGAGCCAGAATTCAATCTCAAGGCTGTATTCCTCCAAAGCTCAAGCTCTTTCCACCGCGTGATGCCGTCTCTCAACAATAAAAATATGACATCAGCCTTCAGGATAAAACAAAGATGTTAAAAATTAATCTCACCCACCTGTTTGATCCTTCTGGAATTCACGGGTTCAAGCTAGGGGGACAGGGAGGAGATAAAAAAGCAATGGCCATCTGAGGAAAGAGTTGGCAGGAACAGAGCCAGGACAGAGCTACACCGAGGCCTCCCCTCTTCCCTCTGCCAGGGCAGAAATTACCCACATCCACACACCAGGAAAGCATCTGTCAACCCATGGCCTTCATCCCAAGGCTGCAGACACCCTTGGTTTATTTGGAAATGCAGTATTCTTGAGAAAATTTCTAACATAATAACCTGAACAGAAACTAGCTCCAAACCACCCATAACCAACCAACAATCTTACCTTCACTGCTCTGTGTCACCACCATTATTCAATTTTCAACTCCTCTCCTTATTTTTTCCCTATAGCTTATACTTTCCTACCTGCCTTCTCACCCATACCCTCTCCTCCCCTGAGCTCCAGAGGGTCACACCACAGCCAGCTCCCTACTTCCCTCCAGGAACATGCCAATCTCTCCTACATCTTGACTCTTTTACAGTTTTTCTCCCCTCTAACTCTAGAGTTTCTCACACAAAATTCAATCCCCACACCAAAAATCCTAACCCCCCCCACTCCCAGCTCCCCTGCCCCCGCATCTAAACCCTTCCAATCCTTCCATGATCCTGAAATGTGGCTGCCTGTAGCCTAGACCCAATCCCACCTCCACCTGCCTCTCCGCCCTTCCCCACACCATTCCACCCCAGCCCACTCTAACCCCCAGCACTCTTCCTCTGTCCTTCACCGTGTTCTTCCCTTCCTCCCACTCTCTGGGATTCCCTCTCCTGGGACCCCAATCTCTCCACCTCCTTCCTTGTTTTCTGCCCTCAACCTTCAAGCCCCCCTTCCTTCACCCCTCACCATGCCCAACTTCACAATCCACAGCCCCAACTTCTTTCTTCCCTGCTCCCAAGACCCCACCCCTTCTATTCTAATCCAAGACCCTTTCCCCCTTCCCCAGTACTGCAGTTCTCCATCTCGCTCTAAATTCCCACGCATGCCCCTCCCCAAGGCCACCCCAGCTAATCCTGCTCCCTTCTCCCACCCCGGCCCGGAACCCCAATTCTCATACGGCCCCAGCACCCCGACCCCACCCTTAAACCCATCTCTCACACCCCTGTCTCCTCATCCTCACACCCCTCACCCAACCACACCCCGACCCCGTCCCTCCAGCTCTTCCCCTCCCCCACCCCGCCCCTCCCTCACACCCCGCCCCCACTCGCAGCCCCGGGCTCCGCGAGCGGCTCAGCCCGCGGCCGCCACCTACCTGTGCCCCTGCCCGGGGCAGCGAGTGGCAGCTCCTCGGTGGCGGCTCCCTCCTCCCGCGGCGTGGCTGAGGGGGAAGCGGCTGGGCGCCCCGGGCACAAAGCTGGGGAGGGTGGGACGGAGAGAGGGTGGGAGGAGGGAGGGGGCTGGGGGCGACCTGGCGCCCTGGGACCGCGGGGCGGCGGGGTGGGGGGAAGGCTGGGCAGCAGAGACGCGCGTGCGCGGGACCCGGCATGAGGGGCGGGGCCGGGCCTGGAGGCGGGGTCGGGCCAGGGCAGGCGGCCGGAGGGCTGGGTTCTCGGAGAAGTGGGGCTGCGCGGACGTACTTGCGCGAGGGCGGGTCCTGTGGGTCTTGCAGGCCCCAGGGATCGACCCCCCTGGGGCTGGGAGGTAGAGCATGTTCAGTAACTAGCTTGTCGAAAGGCGCTTGGGCGGGGCTGCACAGCTCAGCCCGCGAAGTGGAGCACGGGGGCGTGGCGTGGGGCGGGGCCTGAGGGCGGGGTGGAGCGAAGAGCCGGCGCCGGGAAACTCTGAGGTGGCCGGGAGGGGGCGGGGCGGGGCTGAGGGCCGGGGCGAGCTGCGCGGAGTGGGGCGGGGCCTGCGGTTGAATTGGAGCGCAGAGCCTGGAGTAGAGTTGTGCGCGCGCCGGGGAACTCCGTGGTGGCCGGGGGGCGGGGGGCGGAGCCTGCGGGCAGGGTGGAGCGAAGAGCCGGGAACGGAGATGTGCGCGCGCCGGGCGCCTCTGAGGAGGCCGTGACGGGAGAGGGGAGGGGGCGGTCCTGAGGGCGGGGAGGGGCGGAAGGGAGATTCCGAGGCCCGACTGTCCGTGCGCCTGGAGCTAACCGGAGGCCCAGGCGAGCGGGGCGGCGCGGCGGGCTAGGCCGGCACCGGGGGAGGTGGGAGCCCGGCTGGACGAGGCCGACGGAGGGGGGAGCTGGTGGAGAGGGGAGCGAGCGAGAGCGGAGGGAGCTTGTGAGGGGACGCACGGAGCGGAGGCGGCCGGCGGGAGGGCGCTGAGGGGCGGCTCATGAGGGGACCGGGGTGGGGCAAATCTGACGCAGGTCTGTTCTCTCTCCTTACACGCTAGTGCCAGTCCACAAACTTTTTTGAGGCCTGAAATAATGTTTTGACCCCAAAAAGGGAAAGACAGTTGCAAATCGAAATTAATAAATCTACTAAAATGTAACCTATCAACTGCAACGGAACCCATATAGTTATGAATTATATTTAACGTAGGATGCGGGTTCATTTCGCATGTTTTATATGATTTCGGGCTGGACGCCCGGAAGTATGGGTGTTCAGAGTCCTCGCAGGTCTTCACACGGCCTTGGACCGAGGAGGCGGCTTTGGGATGGAGGTGAGGAGGTAGTGTCAGGGCTGGTTTGCTTTTCAAGTGATACCGAGCATAGGCCCTGGCCCCTGGGAGGCGGAGGATGGCTGTTTTCTAATTTACACAGAGGGATAATGTTAGGGGAAAGGGTCTTAGAGTTGGAGAACCAAGGGGCTGGTTAGGGAGAAAGTGAACTGAGGACTTAGCCCGGAGCGGTTTTCGGAAAGAAGCCTAGAAAGGGCATGTGAACTGGAGGTGAATGGATGGCTAAGTGGCCCTGGGTTTAGAGGACAGGATAAGGCATCAGGGGAGTCCAGGGTCAGGGATCTTTAAAAATGCAAAGGATAGCACCCTAGAGTGCACCCCCTGTGATGAGCTGAGGCCCTGAGGGAATACATGAGTATTTAGAGTGAGGCATCCCAGGGTGGGGGCTTAGACTGCATCCCCAAACCTGCATTTTGAAGTTGTGGAAGGCACTGTGTCTGCTGAGTTGCTCCATGGGTTTCTTTGGGGTTACTTTGCCTGTTTCTCACTAACCACAACAAAGGAACCTTAACGAGAACCCAACTTCTGCTATTTTCTTACTTGCTGTTTAAATAATTCCACCCAACACGGGAAATAGGAGGGATATTGATGGATATAGGAGGCATGAAATGAATTTTGTGTTAAAGTACATGTTTGTTTCCGGCAGACAACTTAGATGATAAGAGTATGAGAAGAAAAGAACTGAACATTTGGAGAGTACACGCTCTTCCTTATTCATATACTACCTATCAATGCTAGATACTGTTCCCTAAAATATAACTCTTTTTTAAAGCAAGTTCTTTCCCTAAGTCTCCAGCTCCCACATTTGCACCCCCCAAATAGGTTACTACAGAGTTGTTCCGCCTCTGCACTATTCACATTTCGGGCCATATAATTATTTGTTGTGGGGGACTGTTCTGTGCATGGTGGGATATTTAGCAGCATCACAAAATGCGCACTAGATGCCAATAGCACCCCACCCACCCCCCATGTCGTAACAGCCAAAGTGTCTCTAAACACTGTTAAACGTCCCCTGGGGGTCAAAATCAGCCCCAGTCCAGTTGAAAACCACTGGACTACAAGATAAAACCCATTGTCTTTAACTTGGCTTTTAAGATCCTTCATTATCTGTTCCCAATCTCTCTTTCCTAGAATTTGATTCAGTCTAAAAAAACCATGAATGCAGGAATCCTTTGTTTAGTTTCCTCCACAGATTATCACCTAGTCTTCTTGGACGCTTTCAGAGATGGAAATGATGATTTTAAATACATAAAATACATAAAAACATCTATGATGTCTTCCTGCTTAAAATTCATATTTGTTGAGTCCACTTCTCCCTCTTTGAGTTGTAAAAGAAAAATTTTAATCCTTTTTCCATTTGTGAACACTTATGATATTAAAAATTGTAATCACATTTCTCTCATCTCTCTCTTGAAACGTTTCAGCCCTTGTTCTTTCAACTTTCTCCATGTATCATAGTTTATAGATCTTCATGAACTTTTTGCTTTCCACTGAACAATAGCAAGCCTGACAATGTCCTACTTAAAATATACCACCCAGAGCTGTACACAGTATTCTGGATATAGATCACAGTATTAGCACATAACATATTATGTTATTAGTTGCATGCTTGTCCATCTTCCTTGACTCTGAGCTTTCAGGCAAGAACCAAGTCTTAGTCACTATCTTTGTCTTGGGTTGTAGTCACCTTTGCATTACTAGCACAGTGCATGGCCCTTAGTTGGTGTTCAAAAATTTTGATGGAATGTAGTTTCTCTTTAACTCTATTAATATAATCTAAGATCACATTTCTTTACCTTTGGGGGCAGATACAGTACACTCTTGCCTTATAGTGGCTTTGTAATGAACCAAACTTATACGTTTTACACATCTTGATCAAGGGTCAGCAAACTTTTTCTGTAAAGGGCCAGATAATAAATATTTTAGGCTTTACGAGACTTATAGTCTCTGTCACAGCTACTCGACTCTGTCACTGTACACAAAAGTAGCCATAGACAATGTATAAATGAATGAGCATGGCCATGTTCCAGTAAACTATTCATGCTCACTGAAGTGTGAATTTCATATAATTTTCATGTGTCACAAAATATTATTTCAATTTTAAAAAATATTTAAAAATAAAAAGCATTCGTAGCTCATGGGCCATACAAAAAGAGGTGGCAGGCTAGATTAGGCTTGCAGGCAGTAATTTGCCAATTCCAATCTTGACCAATCCTCGTGTGATTGATTTTTAAGTCTGAGTATAAGCCTTTACTGTTATCCTTATTAAATATCTTATTCATTGCAGCCCATCTTTCTAGCTTGCTCAGATCTTTTTGTCTGCTAATTCTGTCATTTGGCATATTAGCTGACATCCCAGCTTTGTGTCATCTGCAAAATTGATAAGCATACTTTTCCATGCTTAATTAAAAATGCTGAATGGGCTAAGAATAGAGGTCTTCCCCAGTTGGTTTTGTTCCATTAATCATCATTCTTTGAGTATAGCCATTCAGAGAGTTAAAAATATCTATGCAAAGTACTGCCTGTCACCCAATCCACATTTCTCCATCTGGGCCACAGGGTATCTTGAGAAGCTTTATCTGAAGTTTTGTGGAAATGTTTAGAACATGTCCCTAATTGGTCGTAACTCTATCAAACGAAAGAAATGTATAGGTTTGGTATAACTTTTGTGAACTAATGTTACTGCTGCTTCCTATTTTACTATTTTCTTGTTTACTCTTTCAAGGCCATCATTTTAACAATGAAATTTAATAATTTTAGAATTTTGTTGAGAATTAACATCCAAGTTCATCACTGTGTATTTCTAGGCATTCACCATCTTTCTTCTCTTCAAACTAAGGGTTAACAATGTTTATCCAATACCAGTTCTCTGGTATCTATAGTATTAAAAGCAAGAAAAAAGGCACAAATAAAAAATATTGGAATATATGCCTTTTTTCTTAACCAATCTTACTACAGTTTTAACACTATCATGTTAGATTTTTAAATTACAATAAAAAATGAACTTTATGCCAATAAATATAAAAACTGAGAAGAAATGGATAATTTTATACAAAATATAAATTTCAAAATTAACTCAAAAAGTGTAGAAAACCTGAAAAGAACCATTGAACTTGAAATAGTCAAAAAAGTCTACTTCTAAACACTTTACCAGGCTTACAGGATCAAATAACCCCTATCTTATACAAAATGTACCAACAACTAGAAAAAAGAGGGGAAGCTCTCCAATTCTTTATGTTGGGAGTACAATCTTGATTTCAAAACCAGATATGGACTGAATAACAAAGGAAAATTATAGGCCAATCTCACTTAGAAATATATCTGCAAAAATTCTAAATAAAATATTAGCAAACTGAATCCAACTATGGATAAAAATAGAAATACACCTTGGCCACATAGAGTTTATGCTGGGAACTAGGGATACTATAACATTAGAAAATCTTGATTTAATTTATCACATTATCAACCTGTAGAAAAATCTATACAATCATGTTAGTAAATGTGATAAGAGCATTTGATAAAATTCAATGCTTATTCATGCTTAGAAAAAAACTAGAAAGAGAAGGGAATTTCTATAATCCAGTGAACTGTAAAACCTTCAGTGAGCATCACATTTAATGG
The DNA here is from genome assembly GCF_057802395.1 of Ceratotherium simum simum. Classification (NCBI taxonomy): domain Eukaryota; kingdom Metazoa; phylum Chordata; class Mammalia; order Perissodactyla; family Rhinocerotidae; genus Ceratotherium; species Ceratotherium simum. The sequence continues at coordinate 5,311,478 of NC_141921.1, forward strand.
TGAAATGTTAGAAATATTCCTTGTATGGTAAAGAAGAAGATTTTTTAAAATAATGTTATTTTTTAAAAGATCCCTTTTGCAATAGCAATAGAAACCATAAGGCATCTAAGAGTAAATCTTACAAAAGAGGTGAAGCTGTGTTTGAAGGAAACTATAAAACAATTTCGAGACTTAAAAGAAGTCTTAAATAAATGAAGAGATATGTCAGATCCATTCATATGAAGACTCATTGTCATAAACACGGTATTCTCTCCAAATTAATCTATAAATGGAATTGAATTGCAATCAACATCTCAAAAATTTTTTTTTCTGTAACTTAACAAAACTGTTTTCTTAAAGTCGAGGTACAAAAGCATAGAACCAAACCAATTTTGAAAATCAAATAGAGGAATTTACCTTACCAGATGTTGAGACTTATTATATCTTATTCTATCTTTTTACTCAATCTATCCTTATATTTAGAGTGTGTCTTTTGAAAAGAGTATCTAATTGGTTTTTTGTCTGATAATTTAGTGTTCCGTTTCTTAACATTTAATGGAATAATTGATGTATTTGTGCTTAAAACTATCTTTAATTGATGTATTTGTGCTTAAAACTATCTTCTTGCCATTTATTTTCTATTTGTCTTTATTCTTTTTTTCCTTCCTTTTGGCTTTCTTTCAGATTAATCAAGTATTTTTATGGTATTCCATTTTTTCTTCTCTGTTGGCATTCTTCCTATAACTCTGTTTTATGGTTTTTAGTGATGACTTATTCTAATCCTAGGATTATAACATGCATCCTTAACATCCTAGTCTACTTTGAATTAATATCGTATCAGTCATGTTCATTGTAAGAACTTTACAAAAGTACTTTACAAAAAGTACAGTCTCATTTACCCTCCTCTTGCCTTTTGTATAATTACTGTACTTATTACTTCTACATCCTTTAAATCCATACCATTCATTGCTATTTTTTCTTTAAATAGTCAATACTCTTATAAAGAAATTTTTAAAATATTACTTTATGTTAGCAATATATTTACTATTTCCAGTGCTCTTCATTCCTTTCAACAGATCCAGGATTCAACGTGGAATCATTTCCGTTAGCCTGAAGAACTTCCTTTAATGTTTTTTGGAGTGTGGGTCTACTTGTAACAAATACTTGCTGGTTTTGTTTGCCTGAAAAATGTCTTTATTTTGCTTTCACTTTCAAAGAATATTTTTGCTGGATATAGCATTCTATATTTTGTCTTTTAGCACTTTGAAAATGTCATTCCATTGTCTTTTGGCTTCCATTGTTTCTGATGAGAAGTCAATTTTGATTCTTGTTCTCTTAAATGCAATGTGTTTTTGCTTTGACTGATTTTAATTTTTAATCTTTTCTTTAATTTTCAGTAATTGACTAAGATGTGCCTCAGTAGGATCATCTTTGTATTTATCCAACTAAGGGTTATAAGCTTCTTGGCACTGTGGGTTTATGTCTTTCACAGATTTTGGAAAAATTTCAGCCATATCTCTTCAAATTTTTCTTCTACACTATTCTCTTTCTCCTCTCCTTCCAGAACTCCAACTACATGTGTTTCAGAATAGTTTGGTATTGTTTTCTGGGTATCTGGTGCTCTGTTATGTTCATATTTTTTTACTCTCTGTTTCATTTTGGATCATTTCTACTGACGTATCTTTAAGTTCACTGACCCTTTCTTTGTTGGATCCAGTCTGATGTTAAACCCATCTAATGAATTCTTTATTTTAGATTTTGTCTTTTTCAGTTATAGAATTTCCATTTTATTCTTTTTTAGAGTTTCCATTTCTCTGCTAAAACTCTTGTTCACCTATTTTGTCCATTTTTCTCAGTAAATTCTCTAACAGATTTATGGTGGTTATCTTTATTTCTTTCTGCTAATTCCAGCACCTGGGTCATTTATAGATCTGCTTCAAGTGACTTTGTATGTTGGATGTCGTGTGTAAAAAAAAAAATAGACACTGAAGTAGATAACGTTTTTTTCCCAAAGAGATCATACCATTTTCTTTGTCTAGTAGCTAGGATAAGGGGAAAATCACTTTAGTCCAGCTAGGGATTGTTCTGGCATTGGACTGAGTTATAGTTTTATTTAAGTAGTTTTGGTTTACCTCTGATTGCAGACATTTGGGAGTAAAATCATTACCCTCCTTCATTAGGGCTTTGGAATCTAGGTACTCCAGATCACAGAAATCTTTCTTTGTTTTTCAGTTCACACCCAGTTTCCTGTGAAGCTCCACTTAGAGGCTGATTTATTTGATCTTGAGTTGAGCTGGCTGGGGGCTAGGTTGTAGCTTTACTTAGTTGCATTTGAACGCTGCTACATACGACAACATAGATAAATCTCAAAAACATAATGATGAGTGAAAAAAGCCAGATACATATAAGTACAAACTGTATGATTTCATATATATATATGTGTGTATATATAGTTCAGGCAAAATTTATAGCATTAGAAATAAGGACCATGCTTACCTTTGGGAGGGAGGGAGGGGTAGTGATTGGGAGGGGGCATAAGGAAGGCTTCTCAAGTACTGGTAATGTTCCATTTCATTATCTGGGTGGTGGTTACCTGAGTGTGTTTACTTTGTGAAAATTTATTGCACTATATACTTATGATTTGTGTCCTTTTCTGTATGTATGTTATAGTTCAATGACAAAAAAGAAAGTATGTGGTGGGGGTGAAGGGAACTCTTACACAAAAAGACAAACTTCAAGAGAAAAATCAAGCCACAGAGTAGGAAGATATATTTGTAACACGTGTAACAAGGGATTTGTATCCAGAATATGTTATTTTAAAACTTCCTACAAATCAGAAAGAAAAGGACAAAAAAAAAGCAACCGAATAGAAATATGAGCAAAGGTTAAGAAAAAGCAAAGAACAGAAGAGACCTGAATGTCCCATAAACGTATGAAACAGTATTCAACCTCACTAGTAATGGAAATACAAATTGAAACCTCATTGAGATACCATTTCATACCAATGAGACTGGCTAAAGCCAAAGTGTCTAACAATACCAAGTTGGTGAGAATATGAGGAAGCAGAAACTCTCATACATTGTTGATGGTAATGTAAATTGTTATAATTTAGAGACCAAGTTGATCAATTAATGACTTGAAGATACACTGATTCCAACTTTTTGTAATTTTACTTCTATAAAGAAAGACTCTTTTATTATAAAGACTTTCTCCCACATGTGCATAGGGATATGTACACAAGGATATATATCGCAAATTTGTTTATGATAGCAAAATAATTGGAAAACTGACCTAAATATCCATCATTAGAGAAATGGGGAAATACCTTAGAGCAGTTAAAATGAATAAAGTAGATTTACATGTATCAACATGATAAAATCTTGAAAACAATATTGAATGAAAAAAGCAAGTAGCCAAAAGATATATACACTGTGAAACCGTCTAAGTTTTGAAATAACAGTAGTATTATGTATGGATACATATATGGTAAAAGTACAAAAATATAGTCAGGAGGGATATTCACCCACTTCAGGATAGCTCTTCCCTCTGGGCAAGGAAGAAAATGGGGCCAGTGAGGGGCTGCTTATTTCTGGACAAAAAAAAAAAGTAGATATGGCAAAATGTTAACATTTATTAAATCTGGGCAGTGGGTACTAAGTTGTTTAATATATGTAATATTCTCTGTACTTTGTTGTTTATTTGAAATACTTTCATTTTTTAAAAAGTTAGACTGGGATCAGGGTATGAAGGGTATCAGAAGCCTTCCTCCCTTTTCCAAACACTCTTTCTGTTTTAATTCTCTGTAGATACATCTTTCCCAGTCACTTTGTTATCTGTATATATTGGTTTGTGCCCTATCACGACCAGACCAAGGAGGAGGGTGAGTGAGATCTGATAGAATCTTCTCATCTTCCATCTGTCTTACTCTCCAGGGTCCATAGTAGAGCTCAACGATATCTTTTCAGGAAACTTTTATTAAACTTAAAATATTTCCATACAACAGAAATGTCTTTAAGTCCATGACCCAAGTGACTGATTTAGAATTTAAAAATAAGTAAAATGTTTTCTTTTCTCTCATTTTACATTCCTACTCAAAAAAATAATAGTGATGATAAGGTGTCTTTTAAGATGTCAATAACACTGCTGCTTCATTTGATAAGTGTATAGATAAACAGTCACAAAGCATCTGTTTTTATGCTCCAGATTTTTTTAATTTCAGAAATATAACAATATAAAAAATTTAAAAAAAATTACCCACCAGTTCATGTCACTTTAGCTTGTTAACTCTTTCCATATAATTATCGAGAGCTTTTAATTTTAGAAGCAGAAAAATGACATCAGAATAGTCAGGGACTTGTTTTGTAGAGTAGTAGAAATAGTCATATCTTACAGATTATCCCTGGGAGAGGTCAGAAGTTTACTTATGTAAATAAACATGTTAGAGTCCCTCCCACTTGTTGAATAGCTTGGTTGTTAAGCTGTGTGCTAGGCAACAGGCTTTCTCTTTTTTTCCTCAGATAAAGTTCAGAGAATCGAGAAGTTGCTTTTTGTTTTATTTGCAGGTTAAACACTCTAAGATGAGAAAAGTTGATCTCTGTTTGAGCTCTGAAGGGGCTGAAGTGATTTTAGCTACATCAAGTGATGAAAAACACCCACCTGAAAATATGATTGATGGGTAAGAGTTACTGTTCTTTCTTCCTGAAAGTCTTGATATTAGGTCAGTGAACCCCTTGAGCACTGGAACTATGTGTTTTACAACAACTAGCACTGTTAAACATTGTTTAATACATGTTTAGTGAACTTGTATCCACCTGTGGTACCATTCCTGGAATTAATTCAGTTGTGTTTATTTAGGTTTATGATCCTTTTCTTTATAATTCCTAAACTGACCTTTTCATACAAATGGTTTTTTAAGAAGTGGTTTAACAGGGCAAAACTTCAAAGAACCACCACCTTATTTTATGGAAGTGTGTATTTTAATATCTGGTTATGGTTTTATTGCAAGTTTTTCTTAGTAAATAGGAAGTTACAATGTTTATATTCCTATCTGCTACCTATTTCCTTACTGGTCTAAGCAACATCTTTGCTAAACTGAGTGTTTCACTTCCTGCTATTCACCTGCGTTGTTTGGTTCTCAGCTTCTGGATATCATTCCAATGTCCACTCTTCACTGTGCTAGAGCTTATTCTAGGTAGAGATAAATATCATTCTCAGACTTTTAAATTCCAAGAAAAAGTAGTTAATGAGAGAACTCCTTTTTTAATAGTTCTGGCTATTTTATTACTCTCTTGAGTTCTCTTTCTTGGTATCTGTACAATGTCCAGAGTTTGACTCATAGAATCATATAATTTTAGAGCTGGAAGGACTTACTAGTTCATCTTATCTAAACCTTTCATTTTAGACTTGTGGTAAGAGAGGTCTAAAGAGGTCAAGTACTAGTTTTAACTCCTGAAGGCAGAGCTAGTTGTAACAGATCTTGTGGTTCTTTGTGTTCTATTGTGAAGCCCATGGATATGGATAAAATTCTAGCAACTCGACCTCTTCCTTTAAGCCTAGCTGTTATCCTCTCTGACATCTGTCTCTTTCCCCTCAGGTAGAATGAGTTCACCTTTTTGTTGGACTCCAGTAGAATTTGTTGTATACCTCTATTACCTTATTTATTCCTTTCTTGTGTTATTTATGTTTAATGTTCATCTCCTCTCTTAAATGTGAATTCCTAGAAGTCAGAGACTATGACTTGTTCATCTTTGACTCCACAGTGTCTTAAAATATTTGCTGAGTAGTTTAGTGAATTAGACCATCAAATATTAGTCAAACTCAACTAATATTGGAAAGTAGCTGAGTATTTATACACACACACACATACATACGTATGTATATGTTACTTTACATTTGCATAGGGCTTTATAGTTTCATAGATGTTATGTCATTTGGCCCTCACCATAAGCTTGGGTAATAAGAGTCAAAAAAAAAATTTTTAACCTCATTGTAAAGATGAGGAAAAGGATGCTCAGAGGCAAAATGACTTCTCAAAATCACACAGATAATCAAGTGGCAGAATCAAGACTAACCCTCATGTCTCCTAACTTCTAGTTTGGGGTTCTGTGTACTATACTATGATAACTCAAACTTAAGATTTGAATCAAAAACTTAATATCTGTTTTTTGCCTGTGCCTCTTAAAGCTTATTAGTTTTTTACTTCCTGAAATTCAGATAATAGTTATTTATCCCACTCTACCTTGGAGTAGAGAAATTAATGTGGGAACTGCTATGAGGATATGCAGACCTATAAAGACTTACCTAAGTTGTTTGCCAGAAATAGAGATCTTTCCAAAGATGAGACTATATTAATGAATGATTAAGGATGTGATATTTTTTAGGTTAGACAAAACCTTTAGCACAGAAAACTATATGGAATAAAAGTAGTCACTGACCTGATAACTGAACAGAACACATCAGAGACTTTTAGTTTGTATGTATTTCCAACAAATACAATTAGACTTTATATGGTAGATATTAAAAATTGTTCTCTGCTCATAAGTTGGTTTATCTAAATGGAAGTAACCATAGAATTATTTCGAGACAATAGTGCTATAAATTTGCCCCTACTGGACAGTGCTCCCAACTCTCAATTTCTTCAGAAAGAAGAGTTCAAGAAAGTGATTATATTTCTACTTGCCCTTGACTCTACTTTTCCCCTCTGGTATTCAATATGTCAATGAAAAAAGAAGAAAAAAGTTCTACATTAGAAAAAAAATGAGTTAAGAGAAAAAGTAGGAGAGAGAGAGAATTAGTCCTTTTGACATAATGTAGAAGAATACTAGATTTACAGTAAATTCCTGGGTAAGTGAACAATATGTGTTACCTTGGGCTAACCACAGTTTCCTGGTGTGAATGATGGGAAAAATACCACATTCCTTGACTACCTCAGAATTGTGAAAAAAATCACGAGATAATAGATGTTAAACAGTTGTTAGCTATAAAGTCTTATTTAAAAGAAAACTACTATTTTGGTGACTGTTATACATAATTATGAGGATTCACTTATATGTCATTTTTAAATCCAGATACATCTTCATGTACTATTTGATATTGTTGGTCATGTTCATTAAAAGCACTCAAGAAAAAATATAGGGAAATTAAAAGCCCTATATTTATTTATTTTTTTGAGGTTTAAAAATATAAATATATATATATATATATATATATATATATTTGTGTGTGTATGTGAGGAAGATCAGCCCTGAGCTAACATCCATGCTAATCTTCCTCTTTTTGCTGAGGAAGACTGGCTCTGAGCTAACATCTATTGCCAATCCTCCTCCTTTTTTTTTTTTTCCCCAAAGCCCCAGTAGATAGTTGTATGTCACAGTTGCACATCCTTCTAGTTGCTGTATGTGGGACGCAGCCTCAGGATGGCTGGAGAAGCGGTGGGTCGGTGCGCGCCCGGGATCCGAACTCTGGGCCGCCAGTAGCAGAGCGCGCACACTTAACCGCTAAGCCATGGGGCCGGCCCCTATATATATATTTTTAAATTTTTGTTTATTGCAGTAACATTGGTTTATAACATTGTATGAATTTCAGGTGTACATCATTATACTTCTATTTCTGCATAGATTACATCGCGTTCACCACCCAAATACTAATTACAACCCATCACCACACACCTGTGCCGAATTATCTCTTTCGCCCTCCTCCCTCCCCCCTTCCCCTCTGGTAACCACCAATCCAATCTCTGTCTCTATGTTTGTTTGTTGTTGTTATTATCTACTACTTAATGAGTGAGATCATACGGTATTTGACCTTCTCCCTCTGACTTATTTCACTCTGCATGATACCCTCAATGTCCATCCATGTTGTCACAAATGGCTGGATTTCATCATTTCTTATGGCTGAGTAGTATTCCATTGTGTATATATACCACATCTTTATCCATTCGCCCCTTGATGGGCACTTAGGTTGCTTCCAAGTCTTGGTAAAAGCCCTATATTTATATTTATTTAATATATTTATTTAAATAAATAAAATTTAAAACCATATACATTTATTAAAATAAACTTTATTTAAATAAATAAAAATTAAGTTTATTTTAATTAATTATTAAAATTATTTAAATAAATTTAAAACCATATAAATATAAATAAAAAATAAATTGTGAAATATTAAGCATTGTATTAAAAAAACATAATTGTGAGTTAGAAAACCTGGCTTCTTTTTGTTTTCTTTTTTTGACAGCTTTATTGACATATTATTCATATACCATACAATTCACTCATTTAAAGTGTACAAGTCAGTTGCTTCCAGCATAGTCACAGAGTTATGCAACCATCTTCACAATCAATTTTAGAACATTTCAGACAATTTTAGAACACCCCAAAAAGAAACCTCACAACCCATTGTAGTCACCCTATATTCCCCCTCTCCCCACTAGCCCTAGGCACCTACTAATCTACTTTCTGTCTCTATAGATTTGCCTATTCAGACATTTCATATAAATGAAATCATACATATGTGGTCTTTTGTGAATGCTTCTTTCATTTACATGTTTTCAAGGTTCATCCATGTTGTAGCACATATCAGTACTTCATTCCTTTTTATCGTCAAATAATAGTCCATTGTATGGACATAGCACATTTTTTTAATCCATTTATCAGCTGATGGATATCTGGGTTATTTCTACTTTTTGGCTGAATTTTCCCCCAATCTTATTTAAAAATGCCACCCTATAGATCGAAGAAATTCAGCAAACCCAAAGCAGGATAAATACAAAGATAACCATATTGTAGTCTGCTGAAAAACAAAGATAAAGAAAAAAAAATTTAAACAACTGGAGGAAAAAATACATTAAATATAGGGGAACGGTAGTACCAATGACAGCTGACTTTGCATCACAAGCAGTAGAAACCAGGTGACAATGGAACAAGATCTTTAAAATACTGGAAAAAGAGAAATTAAAAAAAAAAAAACTCTGTCAACCCAGAATCCTGTATTTAGCTAAAATTATTCTTCAAAAATGAGGATAGAATAAAGACATTTTATTCATCAAAAGTAGACCTGCATCACAGGACATGCCAAAGGAAGTTCTGCAGGTTGAAGTGATATAATACTAGATGGAAATTCAAACCTATAGGAAGAAATTAAAATGGTTATGCATTGGAAATGGTAAATATTTGGGTAAATATAAAAAACTATCTTTTTTTCTTTCAATTTTTTTGAAAGACAACTGACCGCTTAATGGAAAAAATACATTTTACTGTGGGATTTATTACATATGTATATGTAATAAGTCTTATATATGTAGATATAAAATATATGAAAAACAATGGCACAAAAGTGGAGTTCAATGTAAATTGACTGTCATGAGGTTCTTATAACCTTAACAGCACCCATCAAAAAAAAAGAGGTATATCTGAAATACCAATGGAGGAATTAAATGGAATTTTAATTTTTGTAACTCATTCTAAAGTAGACAGGAAAGAAGAAATAGAACAAGAGTAAAATAGATGGGAGGGACAAATAGAAAATGAATAGCAAAATGTTAGACTTAAACCCAACCATATCAATAATTATATTAAATGCCAATAGGCTAAACACTTCAATTAAATGGCAGAGATTGTCAGACTGGGTAAAAATGTAAGACCCAAGTATATGCTGTCTGTAAGAGATGTGCTTTAAATATAAAGTCATGAGTAGGTTGAAAATAAAAGGATGAAAAATATGCATCCTATAAACAGTAAGCATAAGAAAGTGGCTGAGGCTATATTCATGCCAGATAATGTAGAATATAAGATAAGGAGTATTACCAGAGATAAAGGGGACATTTTATAATGTGAGAAGTTCGATTCATCAGGAAGAGGGAAAAATCCTAAATGTATGTGGACCTAATAATAGATTTTCAAAATACATAAAGCAAAAACTGAAAAAAAAAAAGGGAGAAATAGACAAATCCACAATCATAGTTGGAGATTTTAACACCTTTCTTTCAGTAATGATAGAGAAGCTAGACAAAAAATCGGTAAAGATATAGACGACCCACACAACACTGTCAGTCACCTTGACTTAATTGACGTTTATAGGACACTATAATCAACAATGGCACATGGATCAAGTGTACATTTAACATTCACTGAAATGTGCTGGACCATAAAATAAATCTCAATAAATTTCAGAATATTAAAATCTTAGGGAATATGTTCTCAAAAAAAAGGTAATTATGTGAGATGATGGATGCATTAACCAACTTTATTGTGGTCATCATTTTGCAATATATATGTGTATCAAGTCATCATGCTGTACATCTTAAACTTACACAATGTTATATGTCAATTATATCGCAATAAAGCTGGAGAAATAAAGAATGTGTTCTTTGAGCACTATGTAATTAAATTAGAAATAACAAAAAGACATCTAGAAAAATACCCCCAAAACTTAGAAATCAAACATGACACTTCTAAATAACCCATGAATCAAAGAAGAAATCACAAGGGATATTAGAAAATATTTCTTTTTTTTTTTTTTTGTGAGGAAGATCAGCCCTGAGCTAACATTCATGCCAATCCTCCTCTTTTTGCTGAGGAAGACTGGCCCTGAGCTAACATCCTTGCCCATCTTCCTCCACTTTATGTGGGACGCCGCCACAGCATAGTCTGACAAGTGGTGTGTCGGTGCACGCCTGGGATCCGAACCCGGGCTGCCAGCAGTGGAGCTCACGCACTTAACTGCTACGCCGCAGGGCCGGCCCCTGGAATATTTCTAACTGAATAATAATGAAAACTCAATATATCCACATTTATGGGATGCAGCTAAAGCAATGCTTCCAGGGAAAGTTATAGCATAAATACTTACATTAAAAAGAAGAATGTTTTAAAACCAATAATTAAATTTCTACCTTAGGAGGCTAGATAAAGAAGAGCAAATTATACCCAAAGAAAGCAGAAGAAAGTAAATAATAAAAGTAAGAACAGAAATCAATGAAATAGAAAATAGACAATTGGAAAAAATTAACAAAGCCAAAGTTGATTATCTGAAAGGATTAGTAAAAGTTATAAACCTCTAGAAAGATTGACCAAGAAGAAATAAAGAAAATACAAATTACCTGTACCAGCAATGAAAGAAACAGTATCACTACAGATTCTAAAAGACAAATAAGTCAATAGCAAGGACAAATTTAGGATATCGAAGCATCATTTTGTACACCTGAAACTAATATAATGTTATATGTCAATTATACCTCAATTAAAAAAATTTTTTTTAAAAAGAACAAATTTAGGCTAATAAATTGGACAGATTCCTTGAAAAACTAAACATATAAAAATGACGAAAGATGAAATAGAAAATCTGAATAGCAATATGTCTATTATAGAAATTAAATTTTATCAAATATTTAGAGAAAAAATAGCAATCTTTCAAAAATAGAGGAGGAAACATTTCTCAGATAGTTTTATGAGAACCATATAACCCTGATACCAGGACCTGACAAAAATATTACAAGAAAGGGATATCAAAGACCAATATCCTTTATAAACATAGACACAAAAATCCTTATAAATTGAATCCAGCAAATGGAGTTTATCCTCGAAATGCAAGGTTAGCATATTTACCACATAATCATAGGAATACAAGGTTGAGTGTAATTCACGTTACCAGAAAAATAGAGAAAAATCGTATAATCATCCCCATAGATGCCGAAAAAGCATTTGACAAAAATCAACATCCATTCGTGGTAACAATTCTCAGCAAACTAAGAAGAGAAGGGAACTTCCTCAATCTGATAAAGACATCTACTAAAAACATTTAGCTTAATGGTGAAATAATAAATACTTTCACCCTAAGATTGGAAACAAAGCAAGAATGTTTGCTCTCACCGTTTCTATTCAGCCTTTTTCTGGAGGTCTTAGCCAATGCAATAAGGCAAGAAAAGACATAAAAAGCATAAAGATTAGAAAGAGAGTAAAATTGTCTTTGTACACAGATTATATGAATGTTTCATAGAAAACCCTAAGGAATCTACAAAAAAAACTACTAGAGCTAATAAGTGAATTTATCAAGATTGATATACAAAAATCAATTGTATTACTATATACTAGCAGGAAACAGTTGGAAAATGAAATTTTAAAAAATTCCATTTACAATAGCAGTCAAAACATAAAAGAGTTAAGAATAAACAACAAGATATGCAAGATCTTTACACTGAAAACTATAAAATATTGCTGAGAAAAATTAAAGAACTAAATAAAAGATATATTACATTCGTGATTGGAAAACTCAATATTGTTAAGATGGCAATTTTTCCCTAAAATGACCTATAGGTTCAGTACAATGTTAATCAAAATCTCAATGGACTTTTAAATAGAAATTAACAAGTTGATTCTGAAATGTATATGGAAATGCAATGACCTAGTCTAGTCAAAATAATCTTGAAAAAGATTGGGGTTGGCCCAGTGGTATAGTGGTTAAGTTCATGCACTCCACTTCGGTGGCCTGGAGTTCGTGGGTTTGGATCCCGGGCGTGGACCTACACCTAATTCGTCAAGTCATGCTGTGGCGGCATCCCACATACAAAATAGAGGAAGACTGGCACAGATGTTAGCTCAGGGACAATCTTCCTCAGCAAAAAAAAAAGTACGTACCTTTGTGACAGTGGGTTAAGCAATGATTTCTTAGGACATAAAAATCACTGATCATAAAAGAAAAAGTAATAAAACCGAACTTCACCAAAAATAAAACTTCTACTTATTGAAAGACACAATTAAAAATGAAAAGGCAAACTATAGACTGGGAGAAAATATTCACAGTACATGTATCTCACAAAGGACAAATATATGGTGAAAATACAATCAGTTTAATAAAAAATGAGAAAATACTTAACAGAAGAAAATATATGAATGGCCATAAAGCACATGAAAAAAGTGCTTAGAATCATTTGTTATCAGGGAAGTGCAAATTAATACCATTGTAGGACACCGTTTCACATCCCCTAGAATGGCTAAAATTAAAAAGACTGACAACAGCAAATGTTGGCAAGGGTGTGGAGCAACTAGAACTCTCTTACATTGCTGGTAGGAATGTAAAATGGTACAACCACTTTGGAAATCTGATAGTTTCTTTTAAAGTTAAACATACCTCTACCCTATGACCCAGCCACCCCACTTCTAGTAATTACCCAAGAGAAATGAAAGTATGTCCACAAAAACACTTGTACAAGAATGTGTGTAGCAGCTTCATTCATAATAGTGAAAAACTGGAAGCAATCCAAATATCCAATAAAAATATAAAAAAAAAATGAATGAACAAATTGTGGCATAGTCTATGGCCATAGAAATCAGAGCAGTAGTTGCCTAAGGGAAGTAGGAATTGTCTGGAAGGAAAGAGAAGGAAAGTTTCTGGAGTGCTGGAAATATTCTGTATCTTGGTTGAGGTATTGGTTGCCCTGGGATATTGGTTACATAAACATATACACTTGTCAAAACTCATTGAATTGTACACTGTTGGTAAATTTTACCTCCCAAAAAGGAAGAGCTTATGTAGTTAAAATAGAAATGATTATTTCTGTAGTCAATACTATATATCTTATATACATATTTAATTTTATATATATAACAAAATTGAGTGCAAGTTTTAATTTTTTTTCAACACACATCTATTGTGCACTAACTATGGGTCAACATTGTGATAGTTGCTGGGGTATAAAGATGAGTAAGAGAAAGTGGCTGGACTCAAAGAGCTCAGCATCTTAAGCAGGAGCCATAAACACATAAGAGATCAGTGCCAATGTGAAAATGGATGCTGCGTGAGAGGCAAGTGCAAAGGAGGGAGGAATGATTCTGGTTTGTTGGGGTTGGAGAGATGGGACCAAAAAGTGAATAAACTTATGTAAGGGAAGAAAGGCTTTTAGATCAAGAGAACCTCATGAACTAAGGCACAGGAGCAGGAGCATGAGCATGCATGATGTGTTTGCAGAATTTTAATTGGCCCAATGTGACTACAGTTATGAGACATGATATCCTGATGGGAGACTATATATTTTAATGATGGGACCAGACTGTACAGGGTCGTAAAATGCCACACTAAGGAATTTTGATTTATAGGTCATAAGGGACCACAGAAACGTTTTAGACAAAAGTAACATCAATTCTTTGTTTCTGTGTTTTTAAAAATATATCTGGTAGTAGTCAGGAAGAATTATTCAAGTTGGGGAGAGATTAGAGGCAGAGTGAACAGTGAGGGAGGGATTGCAAGAATCCAGGGGTCGTTTATTTTTTTTAAATACTTATTCATTAGAATTTTGTGGTTAAACATTTTTATTTGGCTATTCCTTTCTCTTTTTCTTGAAAATTTACAATAGGAATCCAGAAACATTTTGGACCACCACAGGAATGTTTCCCCAAGAATTCATTATTTGTTTTCACAAACAAGTAAGGATTGAAAGGCTTGTAATCCAAAGTTACTTTGGTAAGCAAATCATATATTAATTTTCATCTTCTTTTAATTTTTCCATAGGCATAGGGCACGTATGTAAACTTTTGACAAAACACTAATTTTTCTTTGCAGCATGGAGCTAGTTTTATTGCTGGGGTGGGAGAGTGGGGAGTATGGGTTAACTGCCTTGAGCACAGTTAGCCTCTCTGAAACGGCAAATTTGAAACCCTTCCAAAGCACATAATAATTTTCATGCAATCTATTATGTGAAAGTCTTTGGCAAAAGACCCTATTATGAACATAAGAAGCCAGCTTGCCAGAACACTAGATTCCTTGACATATTTATTCCAAATTCATTTAGCTTGGGGTTCTCTGTCACATTCTTTCTGAAAATCTGATAACCCTGGCTATTTGCATTGGATAATTTTGATTCTTCTATTAATAATGGCATTTTCTGGGGACCGGCCAGGTGGTGCAAGCGGTTAAGTGCGCGCACTCTGCTGCGGCGGCCCGGGGTTCACTGGTTCGGATCCCGGGCACGCACCGACGCACTGCTTGTCAAGCCATACTGTGGCGGTGTCCCATATAAAGTAGAGGAGGATGGGCACGGATGTTAGCTCAGGGCCAGTCTTCCTCAGAAGGAAGAAGAGGATTGGCATCAGATGTTAGCTCAGGGCTGATCTTCCTCACAAAAAATAAAAAAAAATAATGGCCTTTTCTGAGGGATTTAGGAGGAGAGTCTCCCGTTGGAACATCATTCTAATCCTGTCTTATGTTTATTTAAGGATAAAGTGTATCAGACAAAATCATAATAGGGAACAGAGTACATCCTAGATGATTCAAATGAAGAGACTTTATTGATGGGACTACTTACAAAATTATCTTCTGGGTTAAGGGAACAAGCCAGGGAAGATGAGATACCTAGAAACTGGCTACAGCAGTAAGCCATTACCACCCCTGGAACAAGGGAAGGAAACAGTATCACTGGGGCCCAGTGAGAGCTGGAGCCTGTGGATAAGGACCTGCCCGGCAGGAGCTGTAATCACGAAGGGACATAGCCACTGTCAAAGATGTGGCACTGAAGCAGGAAGGAAGTGGAGAAAAAACAACTTCATCTCACTTCCCCACTGCCCTCCAGTTTCCTCCCAGTGCCTGCTATTGGCCAAATCCGACCAGTAGCCAAAGGAGTCCAGGTGATGCAGTCCACAGGGGTCTTCCCCACAAGGGCACAGAACAGAGAAGGGGAAGAACGGATGTGGGTCACGGGAGCTAGGTTAGGGGTAATGGAGAAAAACCAGTGCGGAAGGAAGATGACTGCATTCCTGTTAAGTCTCTCTTCTGTCATTCATCGTAGAGGCTCTGGAGTCAGGCAGACCTCAAGTTTGAATTCCAGTTCTGGCACTTGCCAGCACTATATCGTTGAACACTTTGTGTGACTCCTCTAAGTTGCCTGATTTCTCTAAGCCTGTTTCCTCATCAGTAAAGTAGGTTAATAATACTTTTCTCATAAGATTGTAGTCAAGAGTGAATGAATAAATATACCTGACTTATAGTAGTCTCTTCATAAAGGTTTATGACCAAGACCAGTAATAGTATTATTATTATTAATACCAGTATACAAAAAAAAAAAATCTGGATGATGCCAAATTCAAAAAGGCTCTACCAGCTCTGTGTTGTATGCTTACAAGTATTTTTAAAATTACAGTGACACAGTCTGCATTGCATCAAAGGAACTTATGGAAAAACAGAGTGAGAGTGATTTTCACAACATACTGTTCCTGATCCCAGTACTTTGTACATCCCACCAATGTCTGACAGTCTCAGACAGAGAAAAAAAGGAACATAGGGGCAGCAACATAGAATCAGGTAGATAATTAACATTTTATTTATTTTATTGACAACGTCAGTGCGGACCTTGAGGATTGAAAAGAGCACATCTAAAGAGCCAGTCGATTTTGAGCAGTGGATTGAAAGAGGTATGTGTTTGTTTCACCAGCATTGTTCTGAGTATGAGGGAGTAGAAAATTGTCCTTTGACTCTGTAATTCCAATCGGGCTGCATTTTGGTGAAAAAAAATGACCTGAACGATTCTTATGACCTATTTAGAGCCTAGAAAAACCCAGGTTTGAATACAAGACTGCTTCTTCACTTACTGGTTATGTAACTGTTAACATGTTACTTAATTTTTCTGAGTTTCAGAATCCTTATCTGAAAAATAGAGATGATATCTACCATTTAAGGTTTCTGTGAACATAGTGTCTGGCGTATGGTAGGCAAACAATAAATATTAGTTTCTTGTCTTTCCTTACTTCCTGGTTAATGGTACAATTTACATGCCATCAGCAGAATTGGTAGCCTTAGTTAAACGCAGCATATTGCCTTCATGTATCTATCTCCTTTCCTTCCCAAAATACCATGAAAATAATAGTAAAGGAGTAAAGAGAGGCATAAACCTACAAGGACAAAAATTAAAAATAAACAAAAAACCAGGAGATGCAAGCAGATGTGAAAGATCAATATATATTATGGAAGAGTGGACATCCATGGAGGAGAAGTAGCTTCAGTAGCTGAATGGAGTATGTTATAACCTAAGTGCCTGCCAAGGAGAATATCAGTGAGGAGCAAGCCAATTTTCCCAAGAGAACCCCAGAAAGGGCTAGAACTTAAAGACAAAAGGTGCCATGGAAAGTGTGAGTGAGACATGGACCTGACAACAAGGGTGATTAGTTGAATATCTGTATTCAGAGTGGTTGGACCCTAGGTACCCTCCCCTACCCGACAAAGCTAGGTGACCACTCCTTCCTCCCACAAACCACCCACAAGGGATGACTAGGAGCATTGAATGTTGGGGCTCAGAACTCAGGGAAACCAGGCATAGTAGAGAGAGTGAGTGAGACATGGAGTTGAAAATGGGATTTAAGTGGAAGCCTGCATATTGAATGATTGAGAACTCCTCCTGTGCCCTGCTATTTATAACAGCAACCAAGAATATAGTCCCAGCCAGGATATTGGAGGACTCATCTTTGGAGAAACTGAATGCCCCCAGAAAAAAGATCTATGGATATTGAGAAAGGCTAGCTCATTCTTGGTCACCCTATCAAAGTCTACTAGTCAGTGAGCCTGGCTCATGACCACTGTTTTCAAATGATTTTTCATAAGTAACAAAAGACAGCCAAAGATCACCAGACATTTGATGAAGACCTCAAACCCTGAATATAATCGAGCCTTTAGCTCTAATTTACGATCTATAGGAAATATAGAGGATAGAGGAACAAATTAAATGAAACCATGAGGAGGCAAGATAAAATGCGGAACATTATACAGATAACTGACCTACTCTCTTCAATAAGTCAATGACATGGAAAAAAATATGTGTGTGGGAGAGAAAGCAGCTCAAGATTAAAAGAGACAGTTCTGATTTGAATAAATCAACTACAAAAAGACATTTTGGGGGACAATGGGGAAATTTGAATATGGACTGGGTACTACAGTCATGTGTTGCTTAACAACGGGGATACGTTCTGAGAAATGCGTCGTTAGGCAATTTTGTCGTTATCTGAACACCACAGAGTGTACTTAGACAAACCTGGATGGTATAGCCTACTACACACCTAGGCTATATGGTACTAATCTTATGGCACCACCATCATATATGAGGTCTGTCATTGTCCAAAATGTCGTTATGCAGTACGTGACTATATACGATATTAAAGCATTATTTTTTTTTTTTAAAGATTTTATTTATTTATTTTTCCCCCCAAAGCCCCAGTAGATAGTTGTATGTCATAGTTGCACATCCTTCTAGTTGCTGTATGTGGGACGCGGCCTCAGCATGGCTGGAGAAGTGGTGTGTCGGTGCGCGCCCGGGATCTGAACCCGGGCCGCCAGCAGCGGAGTGCACGCACCTAACCGCCAAGCCACGGGGCTGGCCCTAAAGCATTATTTTTAATGTTAGTATGGTAATGGTATTGTGGTTATGTAAGAAAATATTCTTGTTACTTAGAGATGGATAATCAGATATTTAGAAATAAAATGTCGTGATGTCTTAGACTTGCTTTAAAATAGTTTAGCAAAAAAATTAGATAAATCAAGTATGGTGAAATGTTAGTAATTGTAAAAGATGATGGGTATATATAGGAGTCATGTTCTGTCTTCTTTTACATAAGTTTGAAATTTTCCAATTTTTCATAATTAAAAATATCTAAGTAAAGGAAAAAAAAGAGGTTATTATTAACTCCTGGTCAGGGAGGAGTTATATAAGAAAGAAAATGTGATCATAATTTATTACTTATTTCAGCAGCAAATAACATTTATATAGATAATAATGTAACCATCAAGTATTGATTTCAAAATTGAGAGGATGGCAAGAGGAGGAGGAAGAGGATATTGGTCTCTGAGACCTAAGTTTTCACCTCCTGTAATATAAAATCAGTAAAAATTGATAAATCAAGAGGAAGAATATAAACATATTATAATTCCCAGAGAAACAGCTTTGAAAACATTTACCTCTGGGGAGCAGGACTGGAGGAGCAAGGAGGAGTCAAGCAGGGGATTACTACTTTTCATTACCTCAGAGAAAGGTTAGGAAACAGAAAGAAAGTCATACATAATCTTACTTCCCAGAGACTCCCCTTTTTGTACTACACGCCTTTTTAAAATTGTGTACACTAACTATTTTGATATGAATAAAATTAATTTCTAAATAATGTCAATGTTTATTATTATATCAATTAAATATTTCATGGTTATGATTAACTCATAATCAAATAAATTAATCTGTCCTAAAAAAAGTAAAAGTTTTCTAAAGTTGGATACCAGAAAAGATCAATTCATGAACAGCTTAGCATAATTCAGCATCATAGTGAACATTCACAGAGAGGACTGAGGTCTAGTCATTACCCATGGAACTGTGAGATGGCTCCTTTCAGGCCTGCAATTACTGTTAGTAGTGTAATCCTTAAAAGGGATTTTCACATTTTATAAATTCCTTTATATTCCTTTACTGTAATTTACATTTGCATTTCCTTTTGTTTATACTCATTAGAGATATTTTATAGCTTATGAATAGTTTATCTTTCATACCTTTTATATCAGATATCTCTATTTTTACATTGAATTTTAACCCCAAAACACTGGTAAATCTGGTCTAACTATAGTTGGCCAGATATCATGTTTTGCTAAACATAAATTTCAGTGGCTCACTTCAAGTATTTTGAGCCCTAACTCATTTTTGTTAAATTTGTGTTTCAGATCTAGTACACACAGAAGGTCAACTTCAAAGTGAAGAAATTATGGTAAGTAAATATACTTCTTAGAGATAAATATTATCTGTAGTCAGCACAATGTATTTAAATTTTAAACCTATCTCTATAGTTATAAAGTTAATAAATACCCTTATGATATAGGTCTGTACCTAATCAACCAATAGAGAAGGTTATTCTCAATAATATTAATCTAAATGTAGCATTCATAAGTTAGGCTCTTATCTATCATAGACAGAATGACAGCCAGGACAAAACAGAATTCACTTATTTGTTTTTGTTTTATTTTGTACATTCATTGATTCTAAATATTTACTTGCTTTGCTTTCTTCCATTTGATTCTGTAGGCCTTTTAGAATAGGAATCAAAAAAGGTTGAGATGCCAAAATTGGATGTTAATGTAAGCATGAAAGGACAAGGGAGATTCAGATGAGGGGAACTGGAGCATAGGATCAGCAACAAACAAGCCAAAGAGAGATGAGGTAGAAAGAGAACCGACATTTTTCGACAACATTCCGTTGGGCTTTGCTTGTCAAGTGGAATGAATGGCCGTTGATGAGGAAGCTGCTGCCTCATCAGGAGTTTCTCTGTTCCTGCTGGTTGGTCAGGCCCTGGTTTTAGACAAACGCAAAAAAGTGAAACAACTAAATGTGTGTTTTTTCAGGTGGTAGTGTTTGTTTAATTAAAGTTTCTCTAAATGAGGCTTAAAGTGGTACCTTGTCCGTTAAATTTCCTTCTTTACAACTAGCTGGGAGCTGCTATGAAATCAGTATTTCAAAAGATTCTGTAGGAAGTTTTTGAGCCCTATTAATTCTCTTCTCTACCACCCAAATGTGCCCGATGATTGGGAAGGCCAGTGTTGGTGGCGGGGGGCAGAAAAATGATTGATTAGACTGAATTTTATCTTCCTGTTTTTCTCATCTTCACCCATGGGTTACGATTAGTAAGTCTCTGCTCAGCATTTTGTTTCAGGACTCACTGTGGATCAGGGAGGGTCGCAGCATTATAGAACATCTGGAAAACAGTAAGGGGAGGTGGGAGGCTGAAAATCATCCATAATTTTATTACCCTGCCTCAACAGCTTTTACTATACCTGCTTTCTCCTAGTTGTCGACCATAGGCATCACATAGTTGTAACAGTAATGATGAACAATTTTGTATCATTTTTTTAACTCAATATTATATACAGGCTTTGTAATTATAATTTTAAGATTAAATGTATGTAAATAGGCAAATGCTAACTAATTTCCTTTTTCCTCCTTCTGTCATTAAAAGTAATACTACAAGGGACATCTTATGCATGTTCCTGCTACCATGATCTTCACCTTTTAAATTATTTTCTAAGATTAAATTTCAAGGAATGGAATTACTGGGTCCAACGATATAGACATATTTATAGCTTTTTTTATATATTGCCAAATTGCTTTCCAGAGAAATTATATAAATATAAAAGTATAGTAATGTTTCAGGATACATTTCAGTATATTCTAAGGCATCATTAACCAAAGGAAATCTCTTATCATGAAAAATACTTTAGAAAGACACTTGTAAATTTGATGAGAAATGTACAGTTGCAGTCTTTAGCTCCAGCTGCTATTTTTCATCAAACCAAGGCTGATATTCAGCTGATACACACTAGAACAATGTACTGTTATATGCGGCTGACTTTTCTTCTGAATATTATCCTATATATTGTTATATATTTAGAATATTACTCTTGAATCGAATGCTTTCTTCTGCTAACTGCTTGTTTAACAGTTAACTAGAATTTCTAAAAGCATCCGTATTGATTTTTCCCCTACAGGGACGTGATGGCCATGCCACTTACTTGAGATTCATTATTATATCAGCCTTTGATCATTTTGCATCTGTACATAGCATTTCTGCAGAGGGAATAGCACTCTCAAATCTTTCTTAGTAATTATAACAAGATGTCTTGCATGATTTTTTAACAATATATTTATTTAAATGTGAAGTTGTCATTTATATACTTTATTAAAGGGATTTGTATCAATCTGTTTCAGTTTTTATTTATTTTCTCTTCAACTTTTTGTGCAAAGGGATTTGGTTTCATCAGTCACCAGTGATGGCCATCATGGAGGATATAAGAGAGCTCTTGCTTCGATGTATAGCTTCATCAAGGAAGTGACTATACATAAAAACTTAACTGATAATACATTGTGTTCCCACAGCATCTAACATGGTGCCCTTCAGATCTCAGTGCATTACAGATCTCAGTGCATTAATATTTTAATTTATTGATTGATTGATGCAAAGGGCTAAGTGAGCAGTAGAGACAGTAAACAGGGCATAAGTTCAGAAAAGAGAAAGTACTTATGGGAAGGTTTCATTGAGGTCATGGAATTTGAACTGGACCCTGTAGGACAAATCATTTTATTTTCTTAAATTTTATTTTGTCCTGATTTGAAAGCCTCAGAGAAGAGTTAGGAAATATATAATCTTACTTCCCAGAGACAACCATTATTGATATTATTTGATGTTCTTTTATATTTTGGGGAGGTAAGGAACAGGAATGGGACAGATTGGGGGAAAATAAGACTTCTCTGAATATACTTTATTATATAGCTTGACTTTGCAAACATAAATAACTAATTTAGCCAAAATTAAAAGGAAAAAGCATTTCCAAAATATTGAAAACAAACAGAAATGGATGAACCTAACAGAAATGGATCAACCACAAGTTGATAAACACACAGGAAAAAATGACGTTAGAACATCATATTTTGTCTATGCTTTCTTTATTAGTTTCTTAGGACTGCTGTAATAAACTACCACAAACTTGGTGGCTTAAAACAATAGTAATTTATTCTCTCAAAGTTCTGGAGGCTAGAAGTCAGAAATCAAGGTATTAGCAGGGTTTGTTCCTAATGGAGTTTCTGAGAGAGAATCTGTTCCATGCCTTTCCCTTAGCTTCTGGTGTTGCTGGCAATCCTTTGCATTCCTTGGCTTCTGGCACCATAGATCCAATCTCCTCCATCATCACGTGGCATTCTCTCTGTCATCTCACCATCTTCCTTCTGTGCATATCTGTTCCTGTGTATCTTTTCCTCTCCTTATAAGGACATCAGTCTTTGAATTAAGGGCCCACCCTACTCCAGTATAACCTCATCTTAACTATTTACATCTGCAATGACCCTATTTCCAAGTAAGGTCACATTCACAGGTACTAGGGGTTAGGATTTGAACATATCTTTTTGGAAACACAATTCAACCCACAAACCAGTCTTAGTGAAATATATTTGTGATAGTTAATTTTATGTATCATATTGACTGGGTCACAATGCCCAGATATTTGCTCAAACATTATTCTAGATGTTTCTGTGCAGATTTTTTTTGGATGAGATTAACATTTAAATCAGAGGGCTTTGAGTAAATCAGAGGGCTTTGAGTAAAGCAGATTGTAATTCCATAATGTGAGTGGGCCTCATCCCATCACTTGAACATCTTAGAACAAAGACTAACCTCCTCTGAGCAAGAAGGAATTCTGCCACCAGATGGCCTTTGGACTTGTACTGCAACACTGGCTCTTCTCTGGGTCTGAGGCCTGCTGGCTGACCCTACAGATTTTGGATTTGCCAGCCTTCGTAATCACATGAGCCAATTCCTTAAAAATCAATGTCTCTCGCTGTATATATGTATACTGTTCCTTAGAGCAGTAACATGCTGTACATGGTTTGTAGACTAGGAGATAGGCTATACCATAGAGCCTAGGTGTGTATTAGTCTATACCATCTAGGTTTGTGTAAGTACACTTTAATGATGTTTGCACAACAACGAAATTGCCTAACAATGCATTTCTAAGAACGTATCCCTATTGTTAAGTGATGCATGACTGGTGTCTATATGTATCTCTATGTGAATATATATGCTGTCTGTATTAGTTTCTTAGGGCTGCTGTAATAAAGTACCACAAACTTGGTGGCTTAAAACAATAGAAATTTATTCTCTCAAAGTTCTGGAGGCTGGGAGTCAGAAATCAGCATAGACTCTCTCTCTCTCTCTCTCTCTATATATATATACACACACACACAGTGTACACATGGTACACTTAGGCTACACTAAATTTAGGAAAAAATATTTTTCTTTCTTCAATAATAAATTAACATTAGCTTACTGTAACTTTTTTACTTTATAAACTTTTTAATTTTTTAACTTCTTGACTCTTGTAATAACACTTAGCTTAAAACACACATTGTACAAATACACAAAATATTTTCTTTCTTTATATCCTTATTCTATAAGCTTTTTCCTATTTGTAAACTATTTTTTTTTTTTTTTTTTTTACTTTGAAACTTTTTTGTTAAAAACTAAGACACAAACACACACCATAGCCGAGGCCTACACAGGGTCGGGATCATCAATATCACCATCTTCCACCTCCACGTCTTGTCCCATTGGAAGGTCTTCAGGGTCAATAATACACATGGTGCTGTCATCTCCTATGATAACAATACTTTCTTCTGGAATATCTCCTGAAGGACCTGCCTGACGCTCTTCTTAAGAAGTTGTCACTCTTTTCAGAAATATGTCCATGGTAGTTTGCTTGGTTTGTTTCTTTTTTTCATCATATATCTGCTTGTAAGCAGATAATGCACCATGAACATTCCTTTCTATTAATGAAAACCTTTTGGTGTTGGGGTCCATATTTTCTTTCTTTATTTTTTTTGTTTGTTTTTGCTGAGGAAGATTAGCCCTGAGCTAACATCTGTTGCCAGTCTTCCTTGTTTTGTTTTGTTTTGCTTTGCTTTAGGAAGCTTCGCCCTGAGCTAACGTCTATGCCAATCTTCCTCTACTTTATATGTGGGTCTCCACCACAGCATGGCTGACGAGTGGTGTAGGTCCCTGCCCAGGATCTGAACCTGGAACCTGGGCTGCCGAAGCAGAACGCACCAAACTTAACCACTACACCACAGGGCCAGCCCAAGGGCTCCATATTTTCAAACTTTTTAAGGAGCTTGTTGAGGTCTGCAAAAGCTTCTGCTAAACCCTTCACTGTGCGTTTTCTTGGGGGTTCTTCTTTCTCTTCTCTTGCAATTTCCTTTTCTCTTGCCTCTTCTTCAGCTGTGCATTCCTGTTCAGTTCCCACAACTCCTCATTAGTGAATTCCTTAGGAACCACCTCTAGGAGCTCCTCAGTGTCACCTTTATTCACATCAAGGTTAAAATTGTTTGCCATCTCAACCACAGCCTTGATTTTTGCAACTTCTTCATCCTTGGCAAATCCTTTGAAGTCATGGACAAACTTCTTGAGTGTCTTCTTCCAGATGCCATTCATACACTCTTTGGTGATATCACCCCAAGCCCAAGCAAGGTTCTTGATGCAGTCATAGATGTTGTAATCCTTCCAGAATTGCATCAGTGTCTTCTCAGTGTCTTCTTGAGTCGTAGCAATAGCCTGGGGACAGGTCCTCCTCAGGTAGTAGGCCTTAAAAGCTGCTATAACTCTCTGATCCATTGGTTGGATCAAAGAGGTGGTGTTTGGAGGGAGAAACACTGCTGTGATGTTGGGATGAAGATCACCAATAAAAGGAGGATCTCCAGGAGCATTATCAACATAAGCAAAATCTTGAAAGGTATGTTATTCTCCAAACAGTACTTCCCCATTTTGCTGGCACAACAATTCAGGAGGAGGGCATCTTGGGAGAGGAGCTGGGTCATCCTTGGCTTCTCATTGCTCCTGTAGTACACTGGCACTGTGTGCTTATTGATATGCTTGAAGGCCCTGGGGTTCTCACTGTGCCAGATCACAAAGGGCTTCAATTTGTAGCCTGCAACACTGCCCCCAAACAAGGCTGTTATCCTGTTATTAAAAGCCTTGAAACCTGGCATTGACTTGGCTTCCTTATGGATGAAAGTCCTTTCAGGCATGTGTTTCCCAAATAGGGAAGTTTCATCCACATTGAATATTTGCTCTGGCAAGTAATTTTCCTCCACAATCACCTTATCTAGAGTGTCCAGAAATTCTTCAGCTGCCTTCACATCAGCGCTTGCAGACTCACCACTTACTTTCATGTTGTTTAATGAATAATAATTCTTGAATCGTTTAAACCACCCAGAGATAGCAGTAAATTCAACATTGTAGTTGGGTCCAGCCTTTTCTTTCAACATCACAAACAAACTTTTTGCTTTGGCTGTGATCATCATGGTGCTGAGAGGGCTACGCTTCTGTGTCTGGTCTTCAATCCAGGTCATTAGAAGTTTCTCCATGTCTGATATAGGCCGTCTCAAATTCTTGTTACTCTTGTCACCTTCAATGAAGCAGATCCTTTAACAGCTTCTGTCACTTTCTTCTTGTTCTTCAAGATCATAGCTATGGTGGAATAGGACATGCCTGACTGGTGAGCAATAACCATCACTGATTTTCCACCTTTGTAGTCCTTCATCACTTTTAGTTTTGTTTCCAGGTCAGTCACTCAACGTAGCCTCTTACTGACAACATTAGCAGTGGATTTTATATGCTTAGGGGCCATGATTAACAAAAAACACAAGATTTAATCAAGCACAAGAGAAAATGATGCGATCAAGAGACACAGTAAATAGACTGCTGCCAGCGTAACACAGCATACTGTTTTACAGTAAACTTTTTTTAATAAGTAGAAAGAATACACTCTAAAATAACAATAAAGAGTATAATATAGTAAATACATAAACTAGTAACATAGTCATTTGTTATCATTATCAAGTATTATGTACGGTACATAATTGTGCTATATTTTTATATGACTGGCAGCACAGTAGGTTTGTTTACACCAGCATCACCAGAAACACGTGAGTAATGTGTTGTGCTATGATGTTATGATGGCTATGATGTCACTAGGCGATAGGAATTTTTCAGCTCCATTATAATGTTATGGGACCACCATCGTATATGCAGTGCATCATTGACCAAAACGTTATGTGGCGCATGACTGTATACACACACACACACACACACACACACACCCGTATACATGCACACATCCTATTGGTTCTGTGTCTGTGGAGAACCCTAACTAATGCAGGTTTTTCGGTAAAGACAAGTAGAGCTGCAAGGAAATCTTAGACTTCATTTAGTTAATTATTGTTGGTAATATTATACTTTATTTTGCTACTTTTTACAATATCCTATATATTGTAGGATAATGCAAATAATATGATAATATGGTTAGGAATCAAGATTATAATTTAAAAGAGATATGTGTGATATCAAAGAAATTAAGTAAATTTCTTATGGTTTAATTTTAATTGAAAATACCAGTATAAACTCCCTCTCTTTCTCAAGAATACACATTTCTTCATTTGTCCACTGAAAAGGCCTAGAAGCAATGACATCCAAATAGCAGTGAGCACACTGAGTACCCAGATTGTGGTCTCTAAATACCTTTCCCCGTAATTGGAGCCAAGGCTCTTTGGAGGAATGGCTGATTTCAAATCTGGGACAAGAAATAACACAAGACAAGCCTGGGACATTTTGTTATGCCAGAAAGTAAAGACAGATGGGGGGTCATATTAAAAGAATACAGAAGCCAACATGAAGGCACTCTTGTTGGCCAAAGATGGGGTAATTTGAGCAGAAAATAAAATAACATCTGCAGTTGATTGAAACACCTTTAATATATTTCAAAAATGAATTCATATTGATATAAGAAAGAGAAAATAAAAGAAAAAAACAAACAAAACCCTCATTGAACTCCATGGGAAGTAACTGGGGCAAAATTTCTTTGAAAATTTGTATTTAAAAAAATTATTAGACAACTATTGTGTACAAACTGTATTTGAGGGTTACTAAATAACCCTAGTAGATAAGAGAAAGTTCTTTGTAGAAGAATTCCTGCTAATAAATGTGGAAGGTATAATAGAATTAGAAAATCATTATTAATTTAGGTGAAATTCAAAACTGATATGGGCAGCAATCATTAGTGGATGAAACTTTTGTGTTTTTTTTTTTGGTGAGGAAGATGGGTCCTGAGCTAACATCTGTTGCCAATCTTCCTCTTTTTGCTTGAGGAAGATTGTCCCTGAGCTAACATCTGTGCCAGTCTTCCTTCATTTTGCATGTGTGATGCTGCCACAGCATGGGTGGTGAGTGGTGCCTAGGTCCACGCCTGGGATCCGAACTCGAAAATCCCAGGCCGCAGAAGTGGAGCGCGTGAACTTAACCACTATGCCACCAGGCCAGCCCCAGATGAAAGCTTAATTGAAAGATTGGTAGGGAACTTTGTAATGAAGGGATCAGGCTGTTATCACCTGAATCTACTAATTTACTAAAAGTAGATTAACCAGTATATCAAGTTTTGCTCTGTTACAGACCACCCCAAAAAGTACTGTCTTCAAACAACAGTTCCATTTGCTCACAATTCTGTGGATCTGCTGGCATTTTTTTCCAGTTTGTGCCTGCTTGGCTGATCTCTGTGGTGAGCTGGCAACTCAGCTGAGGTTTAGATAGTTTAGAGTGACTTCACTCATGTGTCTTATGGCTTGCAGGTTGGTTAGTCTAGGTGGTCTCAGCTGGGACTGTTCTCTGCTCTAATTGGTTTCTCATCCTTCAGTAGGTGCTATAGCCCAGGCTTCTTCACATGGTGGTCTCAGCATTCTAAAAAGCAGGAAGAGAGAGACAGCCCCAATGTGCAAACATTTTTTGAGCCTCTGCTTGCATCATATTTGCTATTTTCCTGTTTCCCAAATCATGTTGTATAGCCAAGTCCAGAGTCAGGACAAGAAGGGTCTACCCAAGGGCATGGATACGAGGAGGTGTGACCAAATGGGGGGGGTGGAGGGGCGGTGGCTATTACTGCTGCAATCTACTACAATTAAACACCGTATGCCTCCTGATGTGACACGCTATGAAGTGCACAGACAAACCTGTGAAGTGCTCTTGCCAAAATTACTGGGCCTGTATCTAATCAAGTCCTAGAGTTAACTTTCATTTTCTGGAAATTCAAGGGATAGAGGAACAAGTAAAATGACACCACAAGGAAGGAAATAGACTCGTAGCCATTAATGCAACTCACTGAATGCCCAGATCTGTGCCTTCCCTGTACATGGTAAGATCTACTTCCTGGCCTTCTTTGCTTGGGTAGGTCCATGTGACCAGTTTTGGCCAATGAGATGAAGGGTAATTAACTTCTAGGCTGAGCATTTAATTACCTGCATGAGACCCTTCAAAGCTCTTTTATTTCTCGGACACAATGACCAGCAATGGTATTCTACACAGTAACTACTTCATCAGTCTAGGTCTGGGATTGAGACTGAGGATAACAGGTAGCAGAGCTCCCAGTCAATCGGAGATGGACACATAGGAGAAATAAAGCTTCATTGTCTTAAGCCAATGAGATTTTGGAGTTGCTAGTTACCACAGTGTAACCTGCACTATCCTGACTGATAGACAGACAAATCTAGAATGTGGCTCATCCTATAAGACGAGTGACCTGATTTCTTCAACAAGTCAGTGGCATGAAAAATGTTAAGATGTTCTGCTCTAGATCCAAAGAGATATAAGAGCCCCAAAAACCACATGCCACGTGTAGATCTTATTTGGGTGCTGATTTGAGCAAACCAACTGAAAAAAAGACATTTTTAAGATAATTGGGGAAATCTGCTATGGACTGAGTGTTATTTTTCATTTTACTAGGTGGGATACTGGCATTAAGCTTATGTAAGAAAATACGTCTGGGTGAAATGACATGATATCTGGAACTTGCTTTAAATGACTTAAGCAGATTTTTTTTTAAGGAAAAAATGTTAGTTGGAGCAAACGTGGCAATAAATTGTTGGATCTGGATGATGGCTATATGGGGCTTCATTGTACTAGTCTCTCTGCTTCTACGTATGCTTGAAATTCTTCATAATAGAAAAATAAAAATAAATAATGTGACTGAGGGCATCTTTGTGCATCAATCCTTGCCTGCCCCTCAGATGATTTCCTTAGAAGAGATTCTCAGAGGGGAATTAGTCATTCCTCAGAAGGGAATGACTCAGTCAGTCAAAGTGATGAACAGTTTTAAGGCTCTTGATACTTCCTGATAAATTGCTTACCAAGATCTGTTGCACAGATTTGCTCTTGGAAAGGTAGATTTTAGATAAATGGAGGAGACTAGGAAAGGTATTCCAAGAGCACTGTGGGTGTGATCGAAGAGGTGAGGGTGAGTACTCTTCATAAAGCACATTTGGGGACTGATGAATATGTAAGTCTGACAAGGCCAGAGAATAAGACTAAAGCCGTGCGTTACAGCCAGATCGCAGAGAGCCTCTGAGCTTTCAGACATGTTCCTGTTACGCTGGACCCATTTCAGGTTTTTGAGAAGGAAGGTGACTTAAAGCAATTGTGTTCATGTTCAATAAAATGAAATGCTGAGGATTTCCTTTTTGCTAACTTCCTAAACTGAAATGTCAATAATTCTTTGTGTAAGAAAGACTGTGTTAAGGCTTACAGATTGCTAGAAGAGGTCTCCAGAGGTTATCTGAGTGATCTTTTTGGCACAGGTCTCGTAAATTATCTCTAAGTCTTTTTTCTCTGTTTCTGTCTTCTGTGGGTGCAGAGGACAAGTTTTCAGTGTAGTACTTGTAATACCACTTTATGATATTTGAAAACAGCATCCTTTAACCTTCATTTTCCTACGCTTTAAAAACTTATTTTCACCTGATAAAACCACTCCAAGTTTCAAGCAATAGATATCATAACATGGCTGTATCTTTTTTTTTCCACTGCTGAACCCCGTCATCTAAGTCTCATTTGTCTCAAGTTGGCTTCTTCTGTCCCCTTCATCTGACCTCTTCTCCACCTGCCCACTAACTCCTGACTGCCGCTGTGCTGTGTGCGCTGTGTGATCCAAACCGTTGGGTTTGCTGTTTCCTCTGCCTGGAGGGCTCTTTCCTTAGGTATCTGTACAGCTAGCTTCATCATTTACTCCAGATCCTGACCCAAAAGCTCCTTCTCTGAGAGGCCCTCCCTGGCCTCTGTATCTAAAATTTTAGCGTCTCCCTGCCCTCGCCACCAGCCCCCCACTCCCAGCCCTCCCACCCTGCCCATGTGTTTTGAGAGGTTCGGTGGATTCGATCGGAGACGTAAAGAAACTTTCCAACCCAGACGAGTGGACTGAATGTATGCTTTATTATATAGGGAAGGGTAAGGGCAAAGGCAGCAAACAGATCCAAATAGGTCAAATAACAAGAGGGAAAAACATCAGGTCGATCGAAAAGGGAAACATCAGATCGACCGAGATAGAAGCAGATCCGAATAGGTCAAATAACAAGAGGGAAAAACATCAGATCGATCAAAAAGGGAAACATCAGACCGAGCGAAGGGAAATGACATCAGATTAATAGAAAAGAGAAACATCAGATTGACTGAAAAGAGAAAACATCAGATCGGGTACTCACAACATCTATGCCCTTACACCAGGGAGAGTCCCTTCAACTGACACGGTTAGGCAGGAGTTCCGATCGACAGAGGTCCTTGGCAAGGCGTCCCCGCAACAGGCGAGACTCTCACCCAAGCAGAATTGTGAGTTGCTTTTATGCATGTTTTTACTTAGAGACCGTCTCTATGGGAACATTTGATATTTTTCCTTCTCGCTGTTATCACGTGTGTACGTGCACTGTAACTCCCAGTACTTATCTCCGACTGACACAGATGGCTGGTCTGTGTCTGTCCTTGACATCCCAGGAGTTTTACAACCTAAATAATTGCAGCTAGCATTGTGGGAGAAGGGCCAGTTCCCACCACAAGCAGCTGCTCTGCATTTTTTTAGTGTGGCTGGTTTCCTAGGGTCACCAAGCAGACAAATATGGCGATACTTATGTTAAGTCACCATGGGATTAGGCGACTGAGGTAGCCTCCTGTGTCCTGTGCTTCAGGGGTTCTTATACTTGACTCCTCTTTTCTCACTACCATTACATTTCAACTTAGACTTGTTCCTTTAATGATATCCCAAGCATCCTATGAAAGATGAGGCTCTGCAGCCTCTTTTCAAGTGTGAGTGTCTCAACTGATTGAATTGCCCTCAGCTCCCACATCCGTTTTGGGACAGCCCTGCTTATCACAATCTATTTTTGCTCTGTTTATCATTTATATTGTGTTCTTTGTCTCACTCCCTCACTAGAATGTAAGTTCCGAGGGCAGGGAGTCGTGTTGCTTTTGTTCATGACTATATCCTCAGGGCTTAGAACAGGGCCTGGCACATAGTAGACTTTCAATCAATATTTGTTGACTGAATAAATGAACATTGTTCATTTATTTGCGTGTCTGTATCTCTTTATACTGTAAAATCTTTGAGGAGCTTTTAATAAAGCTAGGTAATAATCTATACATTTTTGGATCACTTACTGTGGGCAAGTGCCTATCACAGTGCCTTCCATAAAGTGAAACAATCAATCAGTATTTATTGAAAGGGTCAGATTAAAAAAAGTAAAAACCTTACCTTAAAAAATGATTTTTCAGGGCCTGCCTGGTGGCACAAGCAGTGAAGTGCCCATGCTCCACTGCAGCGGCCCGGGGTTCGCCGATTTGGATCCCAGGCGCACACCGACGCACAGCTTGGCAAGCCATGCTATGGCGGCGTCCCATATAAAGTGGAGGAAGATGGGCACGGATGTTAGCCCAGGGCCAGTCTTCCTCAGCAAAAAAAGAGGAGGATTGGCAGATGTTAGCACAGGGCTGATCTCCTCAAACACACACACAAAAAATGATTTTTCAGGGGCCAGCCCGGTGGCGTAGTAGTTAAGTTCGTGCATTCTGCTTTGGCAGCCCGGGGTTCGCATGTTCGGATCCCAGGTGCAGACCCACATACCGCTCATCAACCCATGCTGTGGCAGTGTCCCACATACAAAATAGAGGAAGATTGGCAACAGATGTTAGCTCAGGCTAATCTTCTTCACCAAAAAAATAAATAACTTTTCAACGATCCACTCAAACAAGGCAGAGAAATATTATACAAATGAAAATTAGATATTTTTTAAAGCATTGCAGTTGTGAGTCTTGTCTCAGGAATGCCCCTCTGTGGGAGGCATCATTTGGGGGCTTCATCTTCTAGGTGATGTTCCAGCAACCCTTCATAGCTAGACCCTGATAGCAAGTCTTCGAAAAAATAGTATGTGGCAGAGTGCATCAAAGTTTTAAACATGCATATAACCTTTGACACAGAAATTCCATTTCTAGGAGTCTGTTCTAATGAAATAATCAGATAAGTGACAAATGGACAAAGATTTACAGCAATGCTGTTTATAAGATGGGAAACTGGAAACAACTATGCATCCATAGAAAGTATGATATATACAGACATCATATATCATACTTTATAATGGGATATAAATCATATACGCATATAGAATGGATACTGCTGGTTAAAGATGGTAGAGTAAAGGGATTTTCACTCCAACCTCTTTCTCAAAAGTAATTGTTCACAACAAAAATGTTAAAAAAAGAAAGAAAAGAAATTTATGTTCAAGGAAATAGTTACAACTTCTAACTGGGCAGTATACTTGCTAAATACTGTGAAATTAGGATTTGGTGAAGGAGGAAGCTGAGAACTGACATGCTCTCCCAGAGCAAGAGACCTTCTTAAACATGTCACAGTTAGGAAAGGCTTGTCCAACAATCTCTTGATTAGATTGAAGGGATCTCAGTCTGCAGGCACCTCAGGAGGATGGAGGATGTCCCCATAGGGCTCAGGTTAATAACTTGAAATGGCAGGGGAGATGGATCTGAAGAAGAGACAAGGCGAGATACGCTAGAGGAGACTGCTGGAGGTACAGCGTGGGGAAGGAGGGGGCTTAGCTCAGGCTGCCGTAACTAAATACCATAGACTGAGTGGCTTAGACAGACATTTATTTCCTCACAGTTCTGGAGGCTGAATGTCCAAGGTCAGGGGGCCAGCGTGGTTGGTGTCCGGTGAGACCTCTCCTCCTGGCCTGTAGGTGGCCACTATCTTGTTGTGAGCTCACAGGACCTCTTTTCAGTGCATATGGGGGGAGGGAGCGGGAGAGCCAGTTCTCTGGTGTTTCTTCTTATAAGGACACTAATCTTCTGTATCAGGGCCCTACCCTTGTGAACTCATTTAACCTTAATTAGCTCCATATAGGCCCTATCTCCAAATACAGTCACACTGGGGCCTAGGGCTTCAACATACGAATTTTGGGGGATACAGACACAATCCAATCCACAGCAAGTGGTGAGAAGGCAACCAAAGCAAAGAGAGTGTGACTGAAGGGGATTTCTAGGAGCCCCATTGCAAAGGAAGTAATAAACTTAATAAGAGGGCATTCAAGACAACTAATCTAAATGAAAGTTGCAGATTGCCCCAGCTTACTCCTCATCCTTCTACACTGTGTCTCAGCAAATAACAAGCATTAAAGAAGAGTAATCAGAAAAGACCCAGAAGGTACTGCTTTAGGTCAGGTTCTCTAGAAACATAGTCTGAGACAGGAATCATTGTAAGAGTGATTTTATTGAGGGAGAGCTCTCAGGAAGCAGGATAGGGCAGGGGAGAAAGGTAATCAAAGATATGGCTTCAGCTGAAGTCTAGCCTCAACCTGACCCTGAAGGGAGTTCTGGAGCATGAATGGCACCAGAGAGGTATACTCCCCCACCTTGAGGCAAAGGACCAGGCCTTTACACTCCCCAATCCATCAATCAGTGGCCATTGGCCACCCTCAGGGGAACATAACCTCTCAGGCAGTTTTGGGTAATGTAGCTCCTGTCATTTAGGGCAATTCTCAGGAGAAGGGGCATCTGTGAGACATTAGCAGCCAACACTCACAGCAGTGGGCAGATGGGTGCACTGGCTTGGTAAAAGGGATCTGGGCAGAGCACCAATAACATCCAGTATAGCAGTGGTTCTCAAAGCGTGGTTCCTGGAACAGCAGCATCAGCCTCATCTGAGAACCTGTTAGAAATGCAAATTCCCTAGCCCAACCCCAGATCTATTGAATCAGAAACTCTAGGGGTGGGACCCATGAATCTGTGTTTTAACAAGCCTTCCAGGTGATTTTGACGTTTGCCAAAGTTTGAGAACCACTGTACCATAGGGAACTATGCCTAGAAATTAAAACAAAAGGATGGAGGGGAAAAAACAGAAAAATAAGGCAGATACCAAACATTTGTTGCAAAAGAAATTACACAAAGAACACATCAAGAATTGAGACCCATTGTTATCTCTCAAAAAGACAAAAACTGCTCAAAGGAGAGAGGCAACGATTTAAAGAAAAAATTATAAGACAGAGGTGAAAAGTAAGCTGGCAGAGCTAAGAAATGGAAGAGAAAAACACAACTGTTTGGTGAAAGCCACGTAAGAGACAAAAGGATGATGATGATGATGGTAATAGTAGCAATCAGTGTTCAATTAGGAAAACTGAAATCACTCTAGATATATATTTAAAGCAGAGAGGGAAATAATGCAGGGAATCTGTTACAAAGTTTTGAAAAGGCTGGGAAGACAAGCAGGAGAGGGGATGTAACCCAGAGCTGGAGCCCATGAGCCACACTCAGTGTTGATCCGCGGCGGCGCTATCACTGCCTCTGAAGAGAAGCCAGTCCATCACCATGGCAGGTGATACCAAAGCCGCTACAGTGTGCAGTCACCTGCAGTCACACAGCCAGAAGTGGAAAAATGGCTTCTCCCTT
The DNA here is from genome assembly GCF_057802395.1 of Ceratotherium simum simum. Taxonomy (NCBI): domain Eukaryota; kingdom Metazoa; phylum Chordata; class Mammalia; order Perissodactyla; family Rhinocerotidae; genus Ceratotherium; species Ceratotherium simum. The sequence goes on from NC_141921.1 coordinate 5,346,754, forward strand.
TCACTCCCCTTCCAGTCTCCCACCAGTGCTTCCTGTTGGCAGAACCTAACCAGAGAGCAGCTGACAAGGGAGTCTGGGAAATGCAGTTTTCAGGCTTCCAGCTCCCTGGAATCCAGAGGTAGGAAGAGTGGGAATGGGTGAGAACCAACAAACTATATCTGACACAATCATAAACCCAATTTAAGAAGAATCAGGGTCAGAGAGCTTGAGAAAAATCACAAAATGGAATCGAAAAGAACAAAGTTTTAAAAAATAGTTATAGAGAAGATAATTATGGAAGAAAAGGAGATAAAGCATACTCATAATTATAATTTTTTCTGAGTAATAAATATAAATGCATATATAAATATAATATAAATATAAAAATAAATGCAACAGAAAGATATTCAAGGCAACAGAAGAAAATGTCCCTGAAATTAAAAAAAAAAAAAAAATTAAATCTTAGGACCAAAAGAGGATATTGTATTTGCCTTAGTCCATTTGGGCTACTATAACAAAAAATACCCTAGACCAAGTGGCTTATAGACAACAGAAATTTATTTCTTACAATTCTAGAGGCTGAAAGTCCAAGACGAGGGTGTCAGCAAGGCCAGGTGAGGGCCCTCTTCCAGGTCACAGACTTCTTGTATCCTCACTGGCGGAAGGGAGCAAGCTAGCTCTGTGGGGTCTCTTTTGTAAGAGCACTAATCCCATTCATGAGGGCTCCACCCTTATGACCTAAGCACCTCCCACAGGCCCCACCTCCTAATACCATCATGCTGGGCTTCAGGATTTATTTTTTTATTCTTTTATAATTTTATTTATTTTTTTCCCCCTAAGCCCCAGTAGATAGTTGTATGTCATAGCTGCACATCCTTCTAGTTCCTGGATGTGGGACGTGGCCTCAGCATGGCTGGAGAAGTGGTGCATCGGTGCGCGCCCGGGATCCGAACCCCGGGCCGCCAGCAGCGGAGCACGTGCGCTTAACCGCTAAGCCACGGGGCCGGCCCTGGACTTCAGGATTTAGAATTGAATTTTGAATATGAATTTTAGGGGGACACAAACATTCAGACTACAGCAGTATTCCAGGAAATTTTGATAGAGAATAATCAACATTGGAATATGTCTTTGTGAAGTCACTGAACTTCAAACATAAAGAAAGAATCTGGGCCGGCCCCATGGCTTAGCAGTTAAGTGCACGCGCTCTGCTCCTGGCGGCCCGGGTTCGAATCTCGGGCGTGCACCGACGCACAGCTTCTCCAGCCATGCTGAGGCCGCGTCCCACATACAGCAACTAGAAGGCTGTGCAACTAGGACATACAACTATCTACTGGTGCTTTGGGGGAAAATAAATTAATTAATTAATTAAAAAAAAAAAAAAAAGAAAGAATCTGACGGGTTTCCAGGCAGAATAAAATCGATTCAAGGGCCAGGGGAAATAAATTAGGCTAGCCTCAGACTTCTCCTCTCATAACCACTAGAGAACAGTGGAGCAATGTCCACAAATGTCTGAGGTAAAGAGACTGAAACAGGGCCGGCCCCGTGGCTTAGCGGTTGGGTGCACGTGCTACGCTGCTGGCGGCCCGGGTTCGGATCCCGGGTGCTCACTGACGTACCGCTTCTCCAGCCATGCTGAGGCCGCGTCCCACATACAGCAACTAGAAGGATATGCAGCTATGACATACAACTATCTACTGGGGCTTTGGGGGAAAAAATAAATAAATAAATAAAATTATAAGAGACTGAAACACAAGAATCTGAAACCCAGCCAGGTATCCCTCAGGCTTGAAGACAACAGACTGGCAGTTGCAAGCATGTAAGACTTCAGAGAATACACAACTGATGTGCTCTTCTTGAAATGATGTAATCTAAATGGCAGATTAGGTATTCTGGAATCCTTCCTCAGTCAAACATCTAACAATGCTGGATAAAATATTTTAACACACCTTTTTAAATTAATGGCTGAGTTTCCCAGAAATAAAATAGTCTGTGGCCAGGAACAAATTGAGAGCCCCACTCTAGGGAGGTGTGCAAGGATTAAAGACAGTGGGCTGCTCGGGGGGCATCTGCCAACTCCCAGTATTCCAAGCTGTGGTTTCCTAGGCCTCCCTAGTTTTCCAGGCACATAGGCAATGTCTTGCGTCTGCCAGAATCGGGTGTAGGCTCAGAGCCCCCACATAAAGCCAGGTACCACAAAGGGCATCATTGTCAGAGAACAAGCAAACTAGGGGAGAAACCTTCCCAGTGAAAGCAGACAGACATGGTGTGATGATGTATTTCCTTCAAATCAATTGATGTCCTGAATGCAAACTGTACTTGGAGCTGGACAGGACACATTAATAAGCTTCTTTTGCTTACTAGTACTCTACAATGTTAGCCAAGCAGGATGGGTTCATTCTGGGTATCCAGCCCCAGACAAGTCACCTTCAAAGAGAAAAGCCCTTTCTCCATCATGAATTAGAATTGGGTCCAAACCTCTTGCAGTCCCCTGCACATGTTCTTTTTTCCACCTTTGCATGTAGTTTTCTCCACTTAAATGCCCTTCTCCCTTCCCATGTTCTCCAGGTCCCCATCCCAAATTATAGAAGGACTGGGCGTCCTTGAAGACGCAGCCCAAATGCTACCACCTCCACAAAGCTTTCCCAGATCCACCCAGCTCCGAGGGATTGCTCCCTCCTCTGTGCTCTCTGAGCACTTAGTCTTCTCCTCAGCTCTAACCCATCGTATTCCACCCTGAATTACGGTCATCACAGTGTGTGTCTGGCCCCCCAGGAGGTTAAGCTGCTGGAGGACAAGAGCTGGACCTTGTCCATCTTTGCGTCATTCCGCACCTAGAAAATAACCCGTGCTTAATTAGTCTGAAGCATTACATTGAAGAGAATTGAACTGAAATGCCTGAGGTCTATTTTATCATTCTGAAAACTCCTCAGTTCAGCTTCTATTATTTGTTGAAAACTGGAAGGTTTCTGTGCATTTATAGACATGAATTGAAGGAATTTCTGAGAAGTGATTCAGAAGAGCGTGGCCTTATATGCTCTCTCCTTTTGTGGAACTTAGTACTTAGGAAGGACAGTGCCCAGCTGTGCTTTAGTTCCCCCATTTTCACAGCTACCCATTCTCAGTGGGATCTCACAAACTCGTGCCAGTTATTGGTCAGTTGCTTTGGCAGGATGAAGAGTTTTTATTGTGTTCCTACCATCCTTTTTCCCATCCTCCACCCTCTAAAAAGGGGGCCCAAAGAGGCAGTTGTGGGACAATAAAGATGATGATAATAATAATAATAGCCAACATTTCCGTGTTCTTTTCTCCAAGCCAGGCACAGTTCCAAGTGCTTTATTCATGAATCCTCTATGGGGTAGGCACTGCTCATATCCCATTTTGTAGTTCAAGATACCAGTGTAGCTTAGCCAAAGTCACACAGCTAGCAGGGAGCAGAGCCAGGACTCTGGCCTTGAAGTTAGAGATGGGGTTGGAATCTTGGCTTGTCACTTACTAGTTCTAAGACGTTCCACAAGTTACTTAACTCTGAGCCTCGATTTCCTCGTCTATAAAACAGCTGATGATAATCTCCTCTTTGAGATATATAGTGATTAAATGACATATATCTGAAAGTGCCTGTGCCTGGTAGGTGATTAATGATAACTATTTTTAAAAGAGTAAAATAGCAACATTAATAAAATTAACATTGTAGCAACTAAGGCAGAGTCAAGACAATGGGTTTTCATGTTAGAAAAATGTCTCCCAGGTCCATTCTTTTATGTCACATTGTGAAGGTTGTTTGATTCCAATGTGAAAAATTCTCTAGCAAGAGTTCTCAAGACAAGACCACATTTGACACATGACACATAGAGGCTGAGCGTTCTTCCCACTAAATGAGGTCCTTCCAGCATGCGATATTTTTGCTGATCAGATTACATTGGGATAAAATAAAAGATAGCACAGGCTGACACAAATTGGAAAAGAAAATGTAAAGATCACGCTGAAGCCATCTAAAATAGCCCGATATATTTTAATCATTCTGTATTAGCTTGCTGCATCTTAAAACATTTTTTCAAATCAAGTCACAGCTGTGTGCACTTTAGGCTGTGGCCGTCATAAACAAATATGAAAAGAAGCAGAGTTAAAAAAGATGAATACCAATAGTTATCCATTAGTCTGATGTAATCTAACACAAATGACCATTAAGAGACTTGCAAAGAAATCAGAGAATCAGAACTTCAAATATGAGTTTCTGCACAACTGAATGACAGCTCTGCGGTGACTCTTGTCTAGTTTGGTCAAAGTTATTATGCTTTGGGGAAGCAAGTGCTCCCTGCAAGTGACTCTGTTGATAAGCGAAGATAGTGGAAGATTCCAGGACACAGAGAGCCAGATTTCTATGAAATATATTCAAAGACGGTCAAGTGAGTACCCTCTTCTTCTATGGTACAATTGGAGATAAGTTACCCTGGAAACTCACTGCTCACCACCGCCACCGCCGCCTGGTTTCCATCTTTTGGCAAGGAGAGGATTACCACCTTTACTGTCTCCTCCCAATCTTACTCCCACCTCTTCCGATTCTTTATCTTTCTCTAAACACCTGGAGTTCTCCCAATGCCTGGTTCTAAAAACCAACTTAGTGTCTTAAATTACCAATCCATAAATGGAAAATTTGGTGAAATGAATTTACCTAATATAAGGGATGCCATGTCTAACCACGCGGTATCAGAGTGGCTGAAGAGAGACACCACACCTCAGAAGTGTGCCACAGAGTGCAACTGCTCTCACGCTGAGACGTCCCGCAGTGAACGTGGTCCCCACAGTGGGGGCAGCGTGGAGTTGTGCATTCTTTAGCAATCGGCTGACTTGCTGCTTCATGTTCTGATTATAACAGTTGCCTCTGATTGAGGGCTGCGGCCTGCACTCCCCAGCTGAGAGCTGTTTGCTTAGATCAGAAAAATCTGAGCTGGTGATTCAGCTGGGGACACAGGTCAAGAGGTAAAAGCCAGCTGTGCTGGAGGGAGAGCCGAGCCTTGAAGAGCCCTCCTGCGGGTCACCTGGAACTGGGGGATCTTTCCAGATTAACTGTGGAGCTTTTCCAGAACAGCACGGACTTCCTCTGGATGGTAGTTCCAAGGGCCAGGTTTACCCTGCAAGAGAAATGAATCGGCAGTCCCAGACTTCCGCCGTGCAGGAATGCGTGGGTCTGGAGCTTAGCTGAGAGAGCTGGGCTAGTGACGTCCGTGTGGGACTCGACAGGGTGTGTAGTCGAGGGCACGTGCAACCAGAGGTGGCTGAGATCGCCCAGGGAGAGGGTGCGGAGGGGCACCAACCTTTAATGGGAAGACTGGACAGAGAAGTCGGAGGAAAACCAGAGGGAGTGAAGCGAATCATTTCAAAAGGAGGAAGGGGTCTATACAAATAAGCTTTGCTTCCCTAATCAGACCTTCAGACTGGCCTTATCTTCTCCACACACACATCAAGTTCTGCCCACCCTACATGAGAACCACCTCTGCCTCTCCAGTCCCACTGCTCTAGTTCAGCCCTCTTCACCCCCTACTTAGGCAGCTGCCATACCTACCGACTATCCTCAGTCCTCGGTCTCTGCTCCTCCAGTCCATTCTTCACCCAGTAGCCAGCAATCTTTCTAAAGTAAGGATCTGATCATGCCTCTCCCCTGCTCAAAACTCTTCAATGGCTCTCCTTTGCCCTAAGATGAAGGCCAAACTCCACGGTCTAGACTGAGACCCCTGTAACCCAAATGCCCTCGATTCTCCATTTGCTCCCTGCCCCAACATGCCCCAGTGCCTGTGCCCACCCCCTTCCCGATATTTGCAATGATTTTCACCCACCATGCTCGCAGGACTGGCTCCTTATCCTTTAAGGCCCAAGGACTGTCACCTCCTCTGAAAAGCCTACTGTTCCCCAGGGGTCAGAAAACTTAGCCTGAGAGTTAAATCTGTCCTGATGCCTCACAGCCTTCCGTTTACATATCGTCTAAGCTGTTTTTGTGCTACAGCAGCAGAACCGAATCATTGCAACAGGGATCACTTGGCCCACAAAGTCGAGAATATTTACTATCTGGCCCTTTACAGAGAAGGTTTGCTGATCCCTGCTCTGGAACCTCACGGCGCCTGGGACACTGTGACACTTCATTTGTGTCTTCCTCGTCCTCCAGTGTGTGAGCACCTCGCAGTAAGGTATGGGCCATTTTTAATTCATTGTTGTGTTTCCAGTACTTGCCCAAGGCCTGACCCACGGCAGGGACTCAGCGCCCAGCTTACCCCAGTCATGCCATCTTAGTAACATGTCGCGGGGAGAGGAAAGGAAGAAGGACCTGAATCTTTGTGCTGTGACCCTTGGCACCCCGGGGATTCATCTGCAAGTTGTCGCTTGTCTCATCTGCATGAGTGGGGCCAGCCTGACCCGCGGGCAGAGGAGCAGCCACATGGTCGGGCTTCACGTGCTCCTCAAGGCTGGAAATCCCTTCGGCAGCTATAAAACTTAGTTTCTGCCCTCTCAGGGGAGGCCAACAGTGCCCAAGGGGTCAGAGGCTGTGCTTCCCTCCCTCACCCCGGCCGGGCTGGAAGCCATGAGGGGGACACAGTTACCAGAAAGGAAGCCTGGATTCAATTCCTGCCTGGAATTCCTGCTGCAGCATTTCCAGCTCCAACCCCAGGGCCCACTGTCTTCCCACCGCCTACACCCGCCTCCAGGTTCAGGCCTGCCTCAGAGGTTAGCAGCTCTGGACTCACCCACTCGCGGCCCATCCCATTCAGAGGATTTAGAATTGAAATTAGAGCCTTGTGCAGTGTGACCTTGGGCAAGTCAGTTTCCTTCTCTGAGCATTGTTTATGAAACGGAAACAACGTTCTCTCTCAGCTTCAAACTAAACCAGGGCTGGGCCAGTCTTCTGGGTTCAGAAGGCAGCAGGAAGGCTGCGGCTCCAGTCCCCGTGCTGGGGACGTTCCTGTGCGTTATTTCATGCCCTGTGAGGTGGGGGCCCACATCTCCATTTTGCAGAAGAGGAAACTGAAGCTCCAAGAGGGGAAAGGACTTGCCCATGCTCACGTGGCTGGTAAATGGCTGGGCAGCGATTTGAATCCAGGTCAGCCTGATACAAAGCCCTCTCTTGGCCCTCCCTGGGCCCCCTGCCCCGCGTCACCACCTTGTAGAGGATCCTGCCCTCCCGGAGCACATAGAGCCTCTCGGGCAGTGCCGCGTAGAGCTGGCTGCTCTGGTTCTTCATCGTGTCCACCACCACCGGGCACTGGGGGCTCCTGTCCAGCAGCAGGCGGGCTGCCCGCAGGCGGTCCTGGAGATGCCGGTGATTCCTGATGACCACGTTGTTCTTAAAAGCCCAGCCATCTACAAGAGAAACGCCGGGCAGCGGGCCCCATAGGCATGACACACTCTTCCTGAGGACTAAACACCCCCCACTTTTGAGGGAGGGTCCCAGAGAGAGGAACCCTCGGCCATGATTTGGCCCAGTTTCCTGTTATGGGTGAAAGCACAAGACCACGTAGGGAGTTAGTGACTGATCGAGAGCTGAAGCTCAGGGCTTCTGAGTCCCAGACCTCAGCTCTTCAGCGTGAGCAAGTCCGATGGACCAGTGCTTCTCCATCTTTAATGTGTGTATGACTCAGTCGGGGACCTTGTTAAAGGAAGATTCTAATTCAGTCTGTCTAGGGTCGCGCTGAGGGTCTAGCTAGCTCCCAGGGTGCCAAGGCTGCGGGTGCCTGGACCACACTTTGAGAAGCAAGGGTCTAGAGCGCTGGTTCTCTGAGTGTGCACTGCCCAGACCAGCAGTGTCAGCCTCACCTGGGAGTTTGTTAGTAACTCCTAGACTGACCAGGAGTGGGGCTCAGCAATCTCTTTAACAGCCTTCCAGAGGATTCTAACACATGCTGAAGTTTGAGAACTACTGCTCTCGAGTCTAGACAATTTCCCTCTTCTAATTATTCTCCACCAGTGTCCTTTCCAATATGCAAATCTGACACGTCACTCTCCTGCTTAGACTTTTTGATGGATCCCTATCGCCCTCAGGATAAGTCCCAAGCCCCTCTGTGTGGCCCACCCGGTCCTCGGTGACCTGGCCGATCTCTCCAGCCGGCCAGCTGAAAGACTTGGGATTCCTTGACCCACTCACCCCAAGCTGTCTCTCAAGTCTGCCCTTTTCATCACAGTTCCTGCCTCCCCCTGAGGTGTGGGTAGAGCAGGACCTTCTCTCTCCTTGGTTTGGATACAGTGACTTCTGCTCCTGCAGCTGATGTGTTAGCTCTGCTGACAGCCTCATGATAAGCCGCTCGGGTGAGCTTATAGCCAAGGACATCTGCTAGCCTGGTGATGATCCTTGTTTTCACCCCCTCCTAAGCCTCCTGATCTTACTACCTTCCAACTCATTGTCCCAAAATCTCTGAGAATGATTCCTAAGACAAAGTTTGATATTTTTTCTCTGCTTAAAAACCAATTACAGGACCAACTCCTTAGCATAGCATTTAATGATCTCTATCATCTCTCCCGACCTACATTTCCAGTCACGGCTGCCAGTCCTTCCACTTCTAGCCAAATTGGACTCCTCCCCAAGTGATGCTGACGTCTCCCTGCCCTGTCTCCTTACCGTCTCTTCCACATTGCAATCCTACCTGTCCTTTCAAGGCTCAGCTCTAATGCAGGGCTTCTCAACACTGGCACCACCGACCTTTGGTCTAGGTCATTCTTTGTTGTGGGACGTCCTGTGTGTTGCAGGATGTTGAGCAGCATCTCTGGCCTCTACCCACTAGATGTCAGAGCACCCCCCTACCTTCAATTTGTCACAACCAAAAAAGTCTCCAGACATTGCCAAATGTCCCCTGGGGGACAAAATCACCCTCAGCTGAGAACCACTGTTCTAACACCCTCTCCTCCAGGAAGCCCTCCCTGCGACACTCAGCTGTGTGATATTGGGCAAGCGCCTTAAATCTCTTTAACTTCTCAGTTTTATCATCTGCTAAATGGGATTAATAGAACCTACATTGCAGATGGCTGTGAGGCGTAAAGGAGATAACTGTACGGAATTCCCAGTACTCTGCCTGCTTCATAGTAGCTGCTCGAAAAATATTGGTTTATTTTGCCTGACTGCCCCAAAATAACAGGTAGGAAAGAACCCAGTTTTTATTCTATACCTCGGTTTTCTACTACTTTGCTCTGGAGATATCCCCTGTCCCCCGGCCCCAAAACCAAACCCATTTAAGGCTGTTTCACTGTAAATGGAAGGGGATTTTCAATTGGCCTCATGGGAAGGTGCCCTTCTGCCTCCTAACAGGAGGTGGTATTCGTTAGCTAACGGGTCCACAGGTTGAAAAAATAACCATAAACTGCTACTGGCCTTGCCCTCCTACTTGGCCCATTTCTGGGGAGCCTGGAACCCGGACAACGTGGTCATGGGTTCCTTCGGAAGCTACCCGGCCTGTGCTTACAACCATAGTGGCCTCCCGGGTAGTATGGGTTGCTTAAGTCTATCAGCAGGATTGGCTCCAGCTCCTCAGCGCTTCACACTCCTCTGCTCAGGACCCTTTCCCTAAAAGAACCAGCTCTCAGGAGAAATGCAGACCAAGATAGGAGTGCCTGGCCACAGTTTAAAGTATTTATCGGGGCTGGCCCGGTGGCATAGCAGTTAAGTGCGCGCGCTCTGCTTCAGCAGGCTGGGATTCGCGGGTTCGGATCCCAGGCACACCGATACACTGCTTGTCAAGCCATGCTGTGGCGGTGTCCCATATAAAGTAGAGGAAGATGGGCACAGATGTTAGCTCAGGGCTAATCTTCCTCACACACAAAAAAACAAAGTATTTATTGCCTGCCCCAAGACATCAGAAATGTGTATGACAGTGACCCCAAGCGTGACCCCCAGCATGTATTTGTGTCATGTTTGGGCAGTCAGTCTTGTCCACCCACTAGCTCCCTGGAGCTTCCTCCTATGGAGGCCGGGCGGGGGTTCTCATCCCCCTGAGAATGTGGAGGCCTGGACAGGAGCAGTGACTGGCTGCCCAACTCCATCTATGAGTTCCTTAGCGGCAGGATCTGTGTGTATCTTTCATCCCTGTGTCCCTAGGCCCAGCGTGGGCTGGGCACATAGCAGGCCCACATTACATACCGTTGAGTGATTCTGTGAGGTCGGTGTTGTCACCCCATCTCAGTGGCGCAGAAGCAGGCATGGAAGGTAAGTTGCCTGAGGTCACGTGGCCAACCTCATGCCATGAAATTAGGACTCACACTCAGGTCTGAAACTCTAAAGTCTGTCCTTCCCACCACACCTCGAGCCTCCCCATATTTACCTGGACAAACATGTGATGTGTGGGAAAAAGGAAGCCAACTGATTTGGGCTACAGACCCCAGACCTCCTAGGATTGATGGACACTAGCTCTGTGCACTTTAATTCTGGGGTTCAGGCTATACCCACCTCTGTCTGATTGACAGAAACAAGTACCCTGGGGAAGGAGGTGGGGAGGAGGAAGAAATGCCTGAACCAGGAGTGACAAAGCAGAGGCAAGAAACAGGTCTTTGTCAGGACGGGGGCAGCAAGCCTTCCCTCGGTGGCTTGAGGTGGACAGCCCATTGTTCTGGAAAGGGTTAAACCTGCTGGGCCTGATTCCAGGAGAAATGGGTCAGGAGACAGGTTTCAGGACCAGGGACAATTTCTGTGATGATCTGACCCCTCTTGTGACAGTTTTCAACTTGTTCTTTTATTTTTAAATTAAAGCTGGGTCCTCTAGGATCGTGTTTCTCCTAGTGTGGTCCCTGGACCAGCAGCCTCAACACACCTGGGGAGCTGGTTGGAAACGCCAAATCTTAGGCCCGTTTGCAGCCCTGCTGAGCCAGACTCTGCATCTTAATAGGATCCCCAGGTGATCGAAGTTCACAGTAAAGTTTGACAGGTGCTGCCCAGGACAGTTAAATCAGCTGTGGCTGAGCTTCAGCTGTCAGCTGTGCTGACATCAAGGCATGGTTTCTTCTCAGCCATGGAGACCACAGACACCTGTAGGTGTTTTAAATTTTATTATGGGAATTTTCAAATATACATAAAGGTAGAGAAAACAGTATAATGAACCTCTGTGTACCTATTACCCTATGCTAATATTTTAAATTGTCCCAAAGTCTTAATGAGGACAGAAGCTTCCAGTTAAATGAACACAGTATTAAGTTGAAAGCAGTTCTCAGACCTTTGGGTGCATAAATCAAGATGCTCTGGGCCTGAGTGGGGCCTTGGAACATGCATGTCAACAAGCACTGACTTGAGGGATCGAGGGACCACACCGCGAAAAGCACTGCTGGACCAACTTTGCTGGTAATTCATTAATAGCACTCTCTACAATTACAACACATGGATAAGCCAGCAAGGGTAACACTAGCCTGAACAATCCCTCATTCACCCAATTTTACTGCGTTCTGACTCTGTGACATGGACTCTGCCGGGGCGGGGTGACAGAGATGAATCTTGTGGGGAGATGGGTGAGTAAATGATACGCCTTCCACTCAGCCACACGAGCCTTCTTCAGTCTCTGGGTTGAGAGTTGGGCCAAACTCATGTGTTCAATCCCCATGAAAATCAGGGCGATAGGGTGTCTGACTTTTTTAAAGTCTGAGGGGCTTAGACCAAGCTGGGAAAGTTTCAGGAAGGGATATGTCTGTCCATTGTAAGGAAAGCCTTTCTCCCAAACAACAAAGGAACAAGATTTCCCGTGAAGTAATGAAGATGGGTGACCACCTGTTGGGGCTGAAGAAAGGACCCCGGCCCCAGGTAAAAGCTGCCTAGAGCAGCGGTTCTCAAAGTGTTGTCCCCAGACCAACAGCGTCAGGATCACAATCACAGAGCTTGTTAGAAATGCAAATTCTCAGGCCCCATCCTAGGTTTAACTCAAGAACTCTGGGATAGGGTCCAGCAGTCTGTTTTAACAAGCACTCCAGGCGCTTCTGATGCTCACTAAAGCTTGGGAACCACTGACGGAGATGAGCCGCAACGTCCCTTTGAGCTTGGCGAGTCTTAGGGTGGATTTCACCAATAGCTACATAGCAGTCATTTCACTTGTGACATTTCAGGCCTAAATTCCTTGTAGTTGTGCTCATATCAGCTCCTCTCCCTTGACTTCCCTATTTGTCCACTCACAATGTTAGATGCTCTCCCAGCCAGACCCGGTCACTCCAGGCTACCCGCTCGGGGTGCCTGGCTGACAAGCACAGCCGGTGGAGTTAGTGAGTGGTGGCGAAACCTCACAGGGACTGGGAGATGGTAGGTGGTCCGAGAATAGCGACTGTTTCCCTCTCTCCTCCCCTTCCTCCCCCACCCCCACCTTGAGATGGGCTTGGAGGAGAGGGGAGAGAAGGGAGAGGGTGGGAAGAGATAGAGGCAGGGCATCCTTCTTTACCTGATGCGTGTGCTTCTTCTATGTAGATGATGAGAAAATCCGCGATGGAAGTAAAGTCTTCAATAAGTCTCTTGAATTGGTCAAATTTGAAAAGAAACGAAGGTCAGGTACAACTTCCGAAATTCAGCACCAATGGCCTGTTGCCTAAAACAGAAATGGAACCACCATCAACCAATAATCTACACACAGCATTTTCAAGCACCATCTCCACTCCTGCATTCAATTCGATTACCTTTATTTCTCCTCTAAGATGGATCCAGGCACAGGGTGGGGCTGAAGCCTAGGGAGCATGGCTTAGCAGAGGCTGGAGCTGGTTTACTCGAAAATGAGGAGATTTAATCAGGTGGTTTCAGTGGACCACTTGCAGTGGCTGGATGGTAGTTAAACAATAATAAGGAGAGTCCCTTTCACGCAGTTTATAAGGTAGGCAGGCCTCCATTCTCTCACGTGATGTGGTTAGTATGTTGCAAAGTAGGTCATTTTTCTCCTGGTTTATAGACTTGCTCCAGGTCACACAGCAGGTCAGTGGTGGGGTTCAAATTAACACTCTAGCTTCTCGACTCTCAGGAACCTGAAGTGCTTCCTCATCCACAAATGGACATAATAATAACACTTACTTTATAGGATTGTTACAAGGATTGAAGAAGATAGTACAGATAAGGGCTTCGAATGGTGCCTGGCCTGTGGTAGGTGCTCGATAAATGTCAGCTGTTGTTATCAGCTCTTCTCTCCTCCCTGAGCTACGAGGTGGGGGCAGTGGAGGGGACTCCACAAAGGGGAGTGAAGTGGGGAGCAGGACTGGCTGCATAGTTTGCTGGGCCCAGTGCAAAATGAAAATGCAGGGCCCCTTGTTCAAAAAGTGGGAAAAAAATTGCCATTAAATATCTGAAAATACAAAGATTTTTCTTCTGCAGTCTCTCTCTTGTCCTGGCATGGTGCTTTTTAGTTGCTGTTTAATGTTACCCACCCCTGGGCAAGGGGATATTCATCTGCTGAACACAGACCATCACAGTCACCCAGGAGCAGCAAAACTCAGTGCCCATGTGTATGCGTGCCTGTGGCCGCTGGCTACCCGCTGTCCTCTCCCTCCAGCCACCAGACCAGCACACCATGCCCCGGCCAGGAGCACCAAAACTGAGCCAGACACTTCCCCTTCCCGCCTGTCCACCACCCCAACCCACAGGATATTACAGCCTCCATGCAGGGACGTGCTAGGCTCCTTGATGGGGTGGGGGGGTGCGCAAGCGGCTTCTCCCACAAAGTCACCCCCAGTCGCTTGCCCAATTGCCCCGTGGTGCTGTCAGCCCAGGATGGGGACGGCCGCCTCCACGCCCTGTCGTGAAACGCTGCAGGATGCCCACACCTGACCCCGACCTTTCCCGCGTCTGTGTCCAGGCCCTCTCCGGGGCCAGAAGGTGGCAGCGGTCACTGGCGGGAGCAGGAAGGAGGCTGGACGAGCCCAGCATGAAGGGTGGAAGAACCAGCCTTGGAGGACTTGTCCCAGGGGAGCAGGGAGGCTGTGGGAGGCAGGATCCTGTGTGAGCCAAGGCTCCAAGTCCCCGGGGCATGTTCCATTGTCTCATCAGGCTTTGCTTACAAAATGCAAATCCAAAGGTGAAATTATTAAAGATTCCAAGACAGCAGAGCATTAAACCCCAAGAAAGGGTCCTTCTGAATGTGGGGCTGCCAGCACCGTGTGGTTACCTACGGCCAGAGCTGACACCGTTGAGCCCTTCCCTCACATCTGTTAGAGCACGGCAGGCCCTGCACCGTGACATGGCCTGTTAAGTGTCTGTATCTCCCAGGCTGCTCACTGCCCCTTGAGGGCAGGGCCTGTTCCTCCATCCTCATAGCCTCAACGTTGAGCACACTCTCATTCCATCTACAAACATTTACTCAGCACTTAGAATGTGCAAGGCTCTCTGCCCACACTGCGGATTCAGCAGAGAGCAAGACCAGTAGGTCTCTGCCTGCATGCAGTTTGAGGTCTTTTTAACGGGGAGACAGGCAAAAAACAAGTAAACACCTGAATGAGGTAATTTCAAGTTGTGAGAAGTGTTATGAAAGAGACTATCAAGGAGTGCCCCCGTTTAAACTGGTGGGTCAAGGAAGGCCTCTGAGGGGGTACCATTGAACCTGAGAAGTGAAGAGTAGGGATGAGCCAGCCATGGGCAAAGGGAGGAGAAGGCATTCCAGACAAAGGGAATTGACGTACAAAGGCCCTGAGAGGGACAGAACTTGGTGTGTTCAAGGACATGAAGGCCACCATGACTGGAGCCATTATATAGTAATGTAATGTACCGAGAGCTGTGGTTAGAGAGGTGGGCGTGGGCTACCTATGAGAGCGGGTAGGCTCTCCCAAGCCTTGGAAAGGAAGCTGGATTTTATTCTAGGAACAATGGGATGTCGTGGAGATATAAAGCAAGGATAGTGGATACTTGTTGCAATTTTGGCTGCTCGGCTCTTAATCCTCCTTCCTACTTGGAATTCCCTATTCTGTGTACTATTCATGGGAGACTGTGCCCAGCCTTGCTCTAAGAAAGACAGAGGGGCCACATCTGTTCTCTGCCGCCAGTAGCTAGGGCACAAGCAGTGACTCAGGCTGAGCTGATTGGACCCTCCCACATAGATCTTTGATTCTGCAGTCACTGAGATGGTAGAATTCACCCACAGCCCAGTGGTAGTGCCCCCCGTCAGGGATGGTGGAGTTCTACAGTGGTGAGGGGTTTCCATGACAACCACCGTAACAGCAGCATCCAGGCCCAACTGTTGATGCTAAAAGACGGTTCAGGCACAGTGATTTAGCTGCAATTGATTCTGGGGAGCCTACAACGTCTTTCCAATATGTTCCTTGCTATATGTATGTGTGTGTGTGACTAAGAAAACCAGAGTGAGTTTCTGTTGCTTGCAAGCCAGAACCCTGACTGCTACAGCAGCCTGTGAAATGAAAAATGATCAGATTTACACTTGAAGATGACTCTGGCTACTCTATAAAGAAAGGACTGAAGGTGAGGATGGAAGTGGGGAAGGAGCAGTTAGGGGGTGTTGGGGAAATCCACGTGAGAGAGAACGGGAGCCTGGGCTGGTGTGGGGCAGTGGAGAAGGGGAAACGGTGGAATTGGCAGGACTTGACGGATGGGGAGCAGAGGGCATCTTAACTTGCTTGTGGTTTATTTGGTTAGTTATTTCCTCATCTTGTTCTGCAAAGGATTTGAAGCAGCTTACACGTGTAGTCATGCATCGCTTTACAATGGGGATACGGTCTGAGAAATGCGTTGTTAGGTGATTTCGTCGTTGTGTGAACATCACAGAGTGTACTTACACAAACCTAGATGGTATAAGCCTACTACACACCCAGGCTACAGGGTACTAATTTTACGGGACCACTGTTGTATATGCAGTCCATTGTTGATCGAAACGTCCTTATGTGGCGCATGACTGTAATAAAATATTAAACAGAAATTTTAAAAAAATCTTGCCCCTCTAGGAGGCATAGAACAGGAGGGAAAAATGGAACACAAATAAACAGCCCTAAGCTTCCATGCATTTGGTATAACTGAGCTAATATTTGGCTCTGAGTTTCCAGGTGGCCAAGTAAAAGGAAAAACATAATTGGTTATAAATTCCTGAGTTTTCAGTAGGTGAGGAAAAGTAGGCCAGGTTCTCTGGAGACACAAAGCTCTCCTTGTCCTTGGCTCACAGATCTCCTCACAGGAGACCCTAGGAGGCATTGGCTGGGCCTCCGTCACTGCTGGTTCACTGCACAGTGAGTCCTTACCCATGCAACAGGGTTGCCCAGGCCTCAGCAGGGAAGGATCAGAGGCCAGCCATGGCCAACTGGCCAGCCATTGGCCTCCAATGACCCCAGGGAGTCTCCCTTCAGATAAGAACCCAAGAGACTTAAGGTCAGGACCAGCACTAAATATTAGCTGTTTGGAGTTTTGTTTTTAATTGGATAAAAAATGTCAATGCCCACTGATTAGGACCCTGGAAAAAACAGAGCCATTTGTTTACATAATTATTTGTAGTGTGGCTGGGCACAGTGGTCAGTATTGAGGGCAAAGTTTAAACTTAGTTCCCTGCTTTGTTGGTAGCAGAGAGAGGAAGGATGGGTGCAAACGAGGTGACTGTGCTGAGGATTGGCACCCTGCCCGTGTCCACAGGCCATGGTGCAGAGAACACCGTTTCCAGAATGTCAGGCGAGGACGGTGAAGCCCAACTTGTCTGTATAAATGGGAAAACGGCTCTGTCGTAGTGCTGGACTCGAACCCACCATCGTGACCCCCAAGCCAGTAAATTGACCCCCCATTCCAGGCTCTCTCAGCAGAGAAAGCCCGTTTATAGTTACTAGATGACACCTCTTAAATACACTTGCAGCGATTTTAGAAGATTTAAATAGGGGCTGAAATAAAGTCAGTTTCAGATTAACTGCCAGGTACCCAGAAAATAAATCATCCAGACTTGCCTTCTGCTGCGATGTGCCAGTTAATCAATGTTTTGCTCTGCATGTTTGTCCAAGAGTGTGTGTATGTTGTGTGTATACATTTGTATGCACATGCAGAGGGTAGGAGGTGGCTGAGAATTTCTCTGAGCCCCTGTTGTCTAATCCAACAACAGAAGGTACACTATCTGAGAGTCAGAAACCTCGAGGTCTAGTTCTGACTCTACAAAAACTCTGTGTGACTCTGAGCCAGTCATTTATCTGTCTGGGCCTTTGCATCTGAAAAATGAAAGAGTTGCTTTAGATTATCTGTAAAGAGTCTGTCAAACCTTCCAGTCTGTGGCTCTAAAGTGAGTCCAGATAGATACCTTAAGCATAAACAGAGCTTTTTAGTGGTCTGGTGGGTTTCCAGAACAGTTACAGGAAGTCTTTCTAATAAGCAGAACTGATCATGTTAACTCCCTGCCTAAATCCTTCTGGAACTCACCCATACCTTAAGGATAAAGTCTACCCTCTTCGGTAAAATACATGAGGTCCCCCAAGCTCTGGCCCCTGACGGTACCTCCAGCCTCATCCTCACTCCTTCATGCCTCCCATAGCCCACTTCTGCCAAACTGACCGATGCTCCTCTGTGTCTCGGACCTCTGCTGCTCCTCCCCTCTGCCCTGCTCTGCTCCCCACTCCCCTCCTCCTCACCCACCCCAAGGCTTCAGTCCCTAGACAATCAGCTCACCATCCTCTTCTCCAGGAAGACTTCCGCTGACCACCTCCCTGCCCCAGCCCACTTCTTCCAGAACCCTCTAGTTCCCTCTCCCACTACTTCATTTCCCTCTCTGAGTTATGAGATCTTCCAGGGCAGAGGCCAGTTGTGTTGATTGCTGGATCACCTATACCCATTATTTCAGGGACTCTGGGTCCATGTGCTGAAAGCCAACTCTGTTTTATAAACAGAGTTTTCTTTTGTCTCAGTCTTTTTGTCTCTCTCAGTCTCCTTCCGTCGCCATTCTCTCTCAGGTACAACAGCAGGGAGCAGAGACAAATAGAACATCGTTAAAATGTAAACTGGCCCACTGAAAGTAAACAGTTAAAAGAAGCAAGTAAATTCTGTGAATTGCCCATGAAGCAAGTTGGCTTTCATGGAACTGATCGCCAGATAATTGATGGTCAGCAAAGTGGCCTGGTTCCATCACAGTGCTTGGCTCGTAGTAGAAGCACAATAAAACAGAGCTGTTATTCTCATTGGTCTTCTATCAGTGGTCACTTAGTGAATGTTTTTTGAGCAAACAGAGGTCATTTGTGCACTGTGGTTTAAAATCATGAGCAAAAACCTCTTACCTTTCCCTCCATTTGAAATACTTTTCCCTTTTCTCTTCTCAAGCTACAAAAAGTCTTAACTCATTCCTCAAGGCCTCGTTCCAAAGCCACCTCCTCCAGGAAACTTTCCAAGCCCTGTGGGTAGAGGCATCCCTTTCCAGCCTTCCCCACCTCACGGAACTGTACGGACTGTTTATTACATCAGTCTGTTGTGTAGAAGCATAAGCCGCTTGAGTGAAGGAGCAAGCTCTTCCCTCACCCTGAGTCCTGGCGTCTTGCTGAGGGCCTGGCGCACAGCAGGTGCTCATGGCATTGTTGAGGTGCATTAGAAAAGCAAGAAGCCCTGATTCTGGGTCTGCCTTGGTCCCTCACCGGCTCTGTTACCTTGGCTCTCAGTGTTCTCCATTTCCCTTCTAAAATGAGAGGATTGGATTAGGTCAACGTTTCCCAAAGGGAACCAATAAGATGATGATAGGCATTTCCTTGAGTGGAGAGTGGGGAGTTGTGTGTGTGTGTGTTAGGAAAATTCATCAGTGCTGTGTTGAAGTCTTTTCAAGTTTTGTTTGTTTGTTTTTAAGCTTCAGGACTGCTGGGAGACTTTTATATGTTCACATGCACTATGAATTTCCAGGAGGGTATAGTGTGCAGGGTTTTCCAAACTACTTTGAGCAGGGAACTCTATGTACTAAAGCATATCTATGGGATTTGGGTTCCAAAGAACACACTTTGAAAAATGCTCGATTAGCCGACTGCCTCAGGGACCTCCTCTACTCCAGCTGCTTGTCTAGACCCTGGGAATTCAGAGATGAATCAGGCAGCCCTGTCGTGAGGCTCCCCACCAGGCAGGAAGAAAACACATGTGCTTAGCCAGCCAGATGCTAGATAGGAAGAATCAGGGTCCTGGGAGAGGTGCAGACAGAGAGGCACGAGTCCAGAAGGGAGAGAAAGCGTGCCTAGCTGTAGGGATCTGAGATGGCTTCATGGAGGGGGAGGCAGGAGAGCAGGACTCTGATGAGGAGGGCGATTTTCAGTGTCAGCAATGGAGGGGAAGTGCCAACAACACCAGCGAAGGCAGAGAAGGGAAAGTACGAGGGACAGACAAGGCCCAACCGTTCGTCTTGGAGGCAATGAGCCTGAGGGGAAGCTTGCAGGTGAAATTGGGAAGAAAAGCTGGAATCTGCCCGGGGAGGACCTTGAGCTCCAGACCGAGCCCAGGCTTCATCCCGAATGCAGACAGAGGCTGCCAAAGGTTGGTGAGCTGGGGTGTCGATTGGCCAGGGATGTGCATGTGGGAGGGGAATCTGGCAGCCATTCACCAGGTGGGTGGGAAGAGAGGGCAACAGGGGGAGGAGGAAGTCCTGGCAGGAAGAACAGCTGTGAGGACAGAAAGAGAAAACTGATCTGACAGGTCTTTAGACCCTAAATCGCTAGAACTCATTTGCCTGGAATAGAGAGATGTCAACCCATATTTACTGAGCAACTACCCTGAGCCAGCAGCAGCCATGGGGGCCCAGCAGTGGGCTAGAGCGATGGTCTCCACCTGCGCAGAGCTGCAGGCCAGTGACAGCGACAGACGTTAATCAAACGCCCGGACATAACCACAAACCAGGACAGATGTGATAAAGAAAAGTTGAGGGTGTTAAGTGTACAAGAGGGAGTAACGCAGTCTGGGGGAGTTGGGGTTGGCTTGTCACAGGAAGCATCACTGAGCAGAAGTCTGAAGGAGGATCAGGGGTTGACCAGGCAGAGAGGGGATGGAGCGCGTCCCAGGCAGAGCGACTGCGCAGTAGGAGCCGTGCTGAAGGAGCGGAGGCCAATGTGGCTGGCTGGTGGTTTGAGTGCTGGGAAGGCGGTGATCCCTCTCAGAAAAACAGAATCCAGGAGAAGCCCTGATTTCAGGAAGTGGGAAGAGGACAAGAAGCCAAAAACGGAGCAGCTGGAGCAGCAGAAGAATAATTCAGGACTTCCAGCCCACCTCCCTATTCCCTTGGGGCACCCCCTTTCCAAGCACCCCTCAAGCTGGCGTCAGCCTCCTGACCTTGCATGAAGTCCCAGATGTTGCACCTCTGTCCTGAGAGGCGGACCACGGGGCTGTTTGGGGCCAGACCCCCTCGCTTAGTCGTGTCCTCTAGTCGCTGCCAGTGGACCTTCAGGATGAACCGGAAATACTGGGTGCTGTAGAGGGTCGGGGCCCAGTTGTCATAGGAGAAGTGGGGGTTCTTCTGGTTCATGGCCACGATGTGCTTCTTGACTCTCTCAGGAAAGAGTATCAGTAGCACTTTGCCCACAGCCACTTGCAGAGCCACCTGCAGGAGCACCCAGAGCCTCCTCAGCCACAGCCCGGCCCAGGGCAGCCCCATGTTGCACAGCCAGAGCTGTTCTGAGGCGGACGGGCAGAGAGGTCACAGCCAGGTGACACTGGGCGGAGCTGAACAAAGGTGCAGGGTGGGAGTAGCCACTCCGGGTCAGGAGGAAGGGGCCAGGACAGAAGGTGTTTGCCTTCCTGTCAATGGGATGGAAAATTCCAAACCAGGTGCTCAAAGGTCTGTTCTAATTATTATTGTTTCTGATTCTTTGCCTTAACCTTTGAGAGATTCTTAGACTGGGAGAACTCAGATCTTAAATTCTCCCTCTGATAAATTTTTAAAAACAAATACTCAAAACGATTACACTTACAGGGATTCTGTGGCCCTTAAGAAAGTCTCTGTTGCAAGTGAGTAAGCTCTAACGTTAATCATTCTTTTAATAATGTAAATTGTTCTTTTACTAATGAAAGACGTGTCATCCCGCCCCCCCCAACACACACACACAGCTTCTAGCTCATGGTTGAGTGTTTCTGGAGGCACAGCCCTCCCCAGAGGACTTGGCTCTGGAGGCTCCCCAGGCAGAGACAGAGCTGGGGCCATCCCCAGGGAAATCTGGGCCTGCGACTCCCCTTAGCACTAGACTACCACACTCTCTCTGCTCTCAGTGGGGTGGTGGCCTAGAGTGGGGTAGAACAAGTAGACAGAAAATTATCCTTCAATGTATAAGGGCAGAGATGGAGGATGGGTGGGGCACCTGGAGAAGGGACAGCTGGATGGCTCATTGTGCTTAGAGAGGTCAAGAGGACTTCTCCAAGGAAGTGATGTCTATGCTGAAACCAGAAAGACAGAACAGCAAGCAACAAACCAGGCAAGTGCTGGTGGAAGGAATCCCATGTCCAAAGGCCTACAAGCCCGACTGAAGGGCCTACAAGCCGAAACTGAAAAAAGAGTCACAGAAGCGCAGAGCTGGGAAGGGTTTCAGAAAACATCTGAAACCACTTTCTTTTTTAAGCAAGGAAACTGAGACCCAGAGAGGGGAAGTGGCCTGAGGCCAGTCCTGCTGTTAACTAATCTCTGAGGAGTGCATTCACAAAGCTTTCAGTTTACCCTCCCTGAGGCATTTACACGCCGGTCTGTTAGGGCAGAGGGAAGGATGACTTGAGAGCTGGCTGTCACCCCCAAAAAGCTTTCAGTGTTAACCTCTAGCTCACTAACTTTATATAGAGAAGGAAAAAACAGCTCCAAAAGGGCTGGCCGGGTGGTATAGTGGTTACATTTGCGCTCTGTGCTTCAGTGGCCCAGGGTTTGCAGGTTCAGATCCTAGCACAGACCTACACACTGCTTATCAAGCCATGCTGTGGTGGGCATCCCACGTATAAAGTACAGGAAGATGGGCACAGAGGTTAGCCCAGGGCCACTCTTCCTCAGCCAAAAAAAAAAAGAGGATTGGCAACAGATGTTAGCTCAGGGCTAATCTTCCTCACCAAAAAAACCCAGAAAAACACAGCTCCAAGATATTCTGTTTCTGAACATCTTACTGTAAATGCCACGTGCTGTGCCCACCAAGTCCAGCACATGCCTCTTCAAGCAGTGATAACCCGTGTACAGAGCATTTTGCCGTGTACAAAGCAATCCTACATCCCTGGTATCACTTGTTTTTGTTGTTGTTGTTGTTGGTTTGTTTCAAATAGACTTTTTTTTTTTTTTTTTTTTGAGCAGTTTTAGGTTCACAGCAAAATTACGGAGAAAGTACAGGGAGTTCCCATATACCCCCTGCCCCCACACATGCACAGCCTCCCCCAGTATTCACATCCCACAGAGTGGTACATTTGTTACAAGTGATGAACCTATATTAACAAATCATTATCACCCGACATCCACAGCTTACATTAGAGTTCACTCTTGGTGTTGTACTGTCTATGGGTTTTGAAAAATCTATAATAATATATATCCACCATTATAGTATCATTAAGAAAAGTTTTGCTGCCTTAAGATCCTCTGTGATCCTCCAATTCATCCCTCCCTCTCCCCTAACCCCTGGCAGCCATTAATTTTTTTACTATCTCCATGATTTTGCCTTTCCCAGAATGTCATATAGATGGAATCATACGGTATGTAGCCTTTTCAGTTGGGCTTCTTTCACTTAGTAATATGCATCTAAGAAACCTCCATATCTTTTCATGACTTGATAGTTCATTTCTTTTTAGCACTGAATAATATGCTGTTGTCTGGATATACCACAGTTTATTAATCTGTTCATCTACTGAAGGACATCTTGGTTGCTTCCAAGTTTTGGCAATTATGAATAAAGCTGCTGCTACAGACTGAATGTGTCCCCCCAGAATTCGTGTGTTCAAATTTAATTCCCAGTGTGATGGTATTTGGAGGTGGGGCCTTTGTGAGGTGATTAGGTAACTAGGGTGTAGCCCTCATGAATGGGATTAGTGCCCTTATGAGAGAGACACCAGAGAGCTCCCTTGCCCCTTCTACCATGTGAGGACACAACAAGAAGAAGATGGCTGTCTGGAACCAGAAAGTAGGCCCTCACTAGACACCGAATCTGCTGGCACCTTGCTCTTGGACTTCCCAGCCTTCAAAACCGTGAGAGTGCCAGCCCTGACGGCCTAGTGGTTAAAGTTCAGTGTGCTCTGCTTCGGAAGCCTGGGTTCGGTTCCCGGTCGTGGAAACACACCACCCATCTGTCAGTTGCCATCCTGTGGCAGCAGCTCACATAGAAGAACTAGAATGACTAACAACTAGGATATACAACCATGCACTGGGGCTTTGGGGAGGACAAACAAAAAGAGGAAGATTGGCAACAGATTTTAGCTCACGGCAAATCTTTCCCTGAAAAAAAAAAGACAGTGATCGGGGGTCACATTTCAAAGGTCATGATATGCAAGACTGGGCAAAAGAACATGATGTTGAATGGAGGATCCATCTCCCCCATAACCCATAAGCAACAGGTTTAATGGAAAACAGAAATGGAATATTAAGGCAGCAGATCAAATTTCTAACAGGTAAAACCATTTTGGCCGGGTGGACTAAAGTACTGTCCCAGGCTTTAATACATTTGAATGATCAACCAGTAGGACCTATTGCCCCATATGCCAGCCTGGGGACCCCTCCCGAGACACCCAACACCACAAAGGTATGGAAGTCTCAGGAAATAGCCACTGCCCCGACTCTGACCATGGATCAACATGCTATACTGCTGAGAACACCAAGCCTCAGCACGCCTGAAAAGGAATTATCTCCTGGAACTTGCGATGGGACTTCCCCCCAGGATGAGTGAGTTACTTTGCACCCCTGGGTGGTGGGGACTGCTCAGTCTCCACTGGGATCCCATTGTCCTGCTGCAAGGTGGACCTGTTGAAATGCACTATATCTGGAATGGAATACACCATTGAAAGAGGGTAGAAGGTGGGGGTCCTGGTCTGGCATTTCCCATCCCCAGTCCATCTCCTCATGGCCGACAGTGATGCCTTCCCTGGCCAACATGTCTGGTATGCACAACCAGGTCAAATACCTAAAGCAGCAGCCAAATTAACATCTAAGGACCAGGCCACAAGTGTAATTCTTATAGAAGGAGATGACCTTCCCATACAAGTTCCCGTTAAATATTTGTCTTTTTGACCTTAGACATCTGCTTCTCCTGTGCTGTCTGGTCACGGGATGGGCACCTGATGGAATACCTTTCTATATAGGCCCACTCGTATGCCCAACAACAAAATCAACCCAACTGTTGGGTAGGTGGGCAGCTGCCCCTCTCTAGCTCGTCAGGATTGCACTGGTGGGTGCAATCCAGGGAGGGGATTGGAAGGCCATAAAGCGGTACATTAAGGAAGAGCAAGGTAGGACTAGTACTCTTAATTCATCTGATATTACCAATACTGATTCAGAAACCTGGCCTGTGGCACACCCTGTCAATAACACTGGGCATGGGATTCATTTTCTGTCAAACTACATAGACAGCCCATAAAACTGCTGACCAGAAGGGTCCTAAAAATACCACCATTGGAGCCACAGGTGGCTATGCTTAGATTTGGGCTGGATTTATGTGGCTTATCCTGGGGTTATAGACATTTGAGTACCTGGGCACTCCCATGGTGGGAATAGAAAAATCACTCTCAACAGAACCAACCCAACTGCGCTGGGAATAGGGGATGGATATCACTGGAACTGTGCAGGCATTCTGTCACATTAAAGGATAGTGACTGGGGACGGCCCCATGGCATAGCGGTTAAGTGTGCGTGCTCTGCTGCTGGCAGCCCGGGTTCAGATCCCAGGCATGCATTGAGGCGCCACTTGTCAGGCCATGCTGTGGCGGTGTACCATATAAAGTGGAGGAAGATGGGCACAGATGTTAGCCCAGGGGCAGTCTTCCTCAGCAAAAAGAGGAGGATTGGCATGGATGTTAGCTCAGGGCTGATCTTCCTCACAAAAAATTAAAAAAAAAAAAAAAAAAAGGATAGTGACTGGTTTGGTACTGACTGGTCATGCCACACAGATATTTATTGGGTGCCTCTGAATGGGACCCAGTGGTGTGTAGCACAAATCTTTGGCCATGGCTTCCACCTGGGTGGTTGGGCAGCTGTACCCTGGGTTTTCCCTGGGCACAGAGGAGAATCTGCCCCATGGTAATAATTGCCAACCTTTCTTTCCTCAAGGCCGGGTGGGCATGTTCTGTTTTCCACTGTTTGATCATTTGGCTGCCATCTTTGTTCCCTCTGTTGGCCTGGAGAACATCATACCGCACATAGAAGCTCTTACTAAACTCACCCAGCAAGCCTTAAATGATAGCCAACAAAGCCTATCCTTACTGAACCCTGAAATGTCTCTAATGAGGAAAGCTGTCCTCCAAAATAGGATGGCCTTGGACATTATTACTGCCTTGCAAGGAGGCACTGGTGCCATTATCCAAATAGAATCCTGCGTATTAGTACCTGATGAGTCTGTTAATGTATCATCTTATTAAGTCACATGAGGACACGAGTGAATTCCCTGAGTGATTTGACCTCCAGCCTAGGGGAGTTAATAAATCAGTGGTTCAGACCATGGGCCTCTTGGTGAAAAAAATTGTCACTGATTTTGGGAATCATCGTCTTAATCTGTATTTTTTCTTGCATGTGCCTATACTGTTGCTGTGGCATCTGCCTATAGTGCAGCCAGATAGCCACCAAAGAACCACCATTATGGTGGTGGTGAAACCCCTTGCTGACTGCTTAGGGCATATTGTGGAAGAGGGGGCATATGAGATTGTAAGAGAAAGTCACGAGGGGTGGAATGTTGGAGGACGTCATTGGGAGGGCGTGACTGCCAGTTGACCCACGAGCTGGACCTGGGCAATCAGAGGCTCCTCGCCCTCTCCCCTGTCCTTGGAATGTGCATTCCACTTGTCTTTCCTGTGTTAGAAGCTGCCCAAAGATGCAGCCTTGAGATAGTAATATGTTATTGACACTTATCTGGATGGTATACATGACTGAACCTAGCTAGGGCCTCTATATAAACTTTTAAGATTCTGTTGGGCGGGTGCAGAGATCTACTCACCTTATAGCCACCCAAGACAAGCCTCGTAAGTTCTCTTGCTTATTAAAACTGTCACCTACCAATCTAGAATGGCTTGCCTCTTTCTTTGGTCTTTCCTTGCCCTCCATGTAAGGGGGCCAGTCTGCAAACCAACAGGGGATATCTTTGCCTTGTTCTTGATCTTAGCAAGAGAGTTTCTAGTTTTTCACCTTGAGTATGATGTAGGCTGTAAGTCTTTTGTAGATGTTCTTTATCAAGTTGAGGAAGTTCCCCCTCTGTTCCTAGTTTGCTGAAAGTTTTTTTTTTTTTAATAATTTTATTTATTTATTTTTCCCCCAAAGCCCCAGTAGATAGTTGTATGTCATAGCTGCACATCCTAGTTGCCGTATGTGGGACGCGGCCTCAGCATGGCTGGAGAAGCGGTGCGTCGGTGCGCGCCCGGGATCCGAACCCGGGCCGCCAGCAGCGGAGTGCACGCACTTAACCGCTAAGCCACGGGGCTGGCCCTGCTGAAAGTTTTTTATCATTAATGTGTGTTGGATTTTATCAAAGGCTTTTTCTGCACATATTGATATGATCATGTGATTTTTCTTTTTTAGCCTGTTGATGTAATAGATTACATTAATTGATTTTTGAGTATTGAACTAGCCTTATATATCTGGAAAAAATTCCACTTGATTTATGGTGTATCATTCTTTTTATACATCATGGATTCAATCTGCTAATATTTTGTTGAGGATTTTTTCATTTATATTCATGGGAGATATTGGTTTGTAATTTTCTTTTCTTGTATTATCTTTGTCTGGTTTTGGTATTGAGGTAATGCTAGCTTCATAAAATAAGTTAGGAAGTATTCCCTCTGCTTCTAATTTCTGGACAAGATTGTAGAGAATTGGTATAATTTCTTCCTTAAATGTTTGGAAGAATTCACCAGTGAATCCATCTGGACCTGGTGCTTTTTCTATTTCAGAAGGTTATTAATTATTGATTCAATTTCTTTAATAAATATAGGCCTATTCAGATTATTTATTTCTTCTGGTATGAGTTTTCACAGATTGTGTTTTTCAAAGAATTGGTCTATTTCATCTAGGTTATCACATGTGTGGGTATATAGCTGTTTATAGTATACCTATATTATCCTTTTTATGTCCGTGGGACCTGTAGTGATAGCCCCTATTTCATTTCTGACACTAGAAATTTGTGTCTTCTCTCTTTTTTTCTTAGCCTGGCTAGAGGTTTATCAATTTTATTGATCTTTTCAAAGAACCAGCTTTCAGTTTCATTGATTTTCTCTATTGATTTCCTGTTTTCAATTTCATTGATTTCTACTCTAATTTTTATTATTTATGTTCTTTTGCTTACTTTGGATTTATTTTTTCTTCTTTTTCTAGTTTCCTAAGGTGGATTCTTAGACTATTTATTTTATTTTATTTTATTATTATTTTTGTGTGTGAGGAAGATTAGCCCTGAGCTAACATCCATGCCAATCCTCCTCTTTTTTTTTTTTTTTTTGCTGAGGAAGATTGGCCCTGAGCTAACATCCATGCCCATCTTCCTCTACTTTATATGGGACGCCACCACAGCATGGCTTGACAAGTGGTACGTCGGTGCGCACCCGAGATCCGAACCTGTGAACCCTGGGCCATCGAAGCAGAGTGTGCACACTTAACCGCTTGCGCCACCAGGCCGGCCCATCCCTATAACTCTTCATCTTGTAAAACTGAAACTATACCCATTAAACAATAACTCTCTATTTCCTCCAGCTCCTGGCAACCACCATTATATTTTCTGTCTTTATGAATTTGACTACTCTAAGTACCTCGTATAAGTGGAATCGTACAATATTTGTCTTTTTGTGACTGGCTTGTTTCACTTAGCATAATGTCCTTAAGCTTCATCCATGTTGTAGCATGTTGCAGAATTTCCTTCCTTTTAAAGGCTGAATAATACTCCATTGTATGTATATAACACATTTTGTTTATCCATTCATCCATCTATGGACACTTGCGTTCCTTCCATATTTTAGCTATTGTGAATAGTGCTGCTATGAACACGAGTGTACAAACATCTGAGACCTTGCTTTCAATTCTTTTGGGTATATACCCAGAAGTGGAAGTGCTGGATCCCATGGTAATTCCATTTTTAATTTTTTTAGGAACTGCCATACTGTTTTCCACAGAGGCTGCAACATTTTACATTCCTCTCAACAGTGCACAAGAGTTTCAATTTCTCCACATCCTCACCAACACTTTGTTATTTTCTGGCTTTTTTTTGTGAAGAAGATCAGCCCTGAGCTAACATCCATGCCAATCCTCCTCTTTTTTTTTGCTGAGGAAGACTGGTCCTGAGCTAACATCTGTGCCCATCTTCCTCCACTTTATGTGGGACGCCGCCACAGCATAGCCTGACAAGCAGTGCGTCGGTGCGCGCCTGGGATAGGAATCTGGGCCGCCAGCAGTGGAGCACACGCACTTAACCAGTATGCCACTGGGCGCCCCCCCTTTTTTTTTTTCCTATAGTAGCCATCCCTATGAGTATAAGATGGTGCACATATTAACTTTTAAAATTTTAATAGTTATATATTTATTTCAATTTGTGTTGCATATAAAAAGCAAACCAGAACTATGATTTCATAGATATTATCACTTAGGATAAGACCAAAGCAGATAGTCTAGTGGTGAGCTGTCTGCAGAGCAGAGTTGATGCAGCAAGCCTGAGACCACTATCCTTAGAAAGGCCTGCTAGTGAGGTTGGCCCTTGGCTAGTGCCTGGGAACTTGGATTTTGGAAGGGTTTCCACCATGAATAAGAGTGGTGCACTGTGCCTGAATTGTTGGTGAAAATAATGTTGTTTATGCTGAACACCTGTTTTCCTTCTGGGACTCTGGAATTTAGGTGTGTGCTGGACAGAGGATGACTATGTGACCAGCCCCCAATAAAAACCTTGAGCAGGGGCCGGCCTGGTGGTGTAGTGGTTAAGTTCGTGCGCTCCACTTCTGGCAGCCTGGGGTTTGCAGGTTCAGATCCCAGGCACAGACCTACGCACTGCTCATCAAGCCACACTGTGCCAGGCGTCCCACATATAAAGTAGAGGAAGATGGGCATGGATGTTAGCCTAGGGCCAATCTCCCTTACCAAAAAAGAGGAAGACTGGCAACAGGTGTTAGGTCAGGGCTAATCTTCCTCACACACACAAAAAACCTTGAGTAGTCTCTGAGGGGCTTCTCTGGTAAACAATATTTCACAAATGTTGTCACAACTCATCTCTAGAAGAGTTAAGTGTGTTCTGTGTGACTCCACTGGGAGACAACTCTTGGAAGCTTGTGCCTGGTTTTCTCTGGCCCCATGGGCCTTTTCCCTCTGCCGATTCTGTTTTTTACCCTTCCAGTGTTAAAGCACAGCCATAAGTATAACTAATTATACTGCTAAGTTATATGTGACGTTCTCTGAGTCCTCCTACAAATCACTGAACCTTGGGGTGGATCTCTGATACACCATCTTACACAGGTCTGCCTATAAGTGTTTCAAACCTCCAGTAGTTCTGTTATTCTCAGCAATACATCAACCATCACTTCAGAAGCTGACAATTGTTTAGAATGCAAAGTAGGTACAAATATGTATAATTAAAACCCAGAAAGTGGTTAAATATGTTTTGCCCTTCCTTTCCAATTGCAAATATGTGTCGGGAGTTGGGATTCTTGGTGCTACAATATCAAAACCAAAATATAGAATCATTTTATTATTCTAGAAACCAATCCTTACCTTAAATGAAGAGACAATGAGTTTAACGTGTCTTCATTACTGATTGATCATGAACTGTTCCATTGTTCTCATTGAAAAACTTTTGGGGTATATATTTGTATAAATCAATTAGTTATTACTTTTATATTTTATTGTTTATTTTCTTAATTTTTAACACTTTGATTTTCATTGTATTTATTATTATAACTACATTCCATCAATGGCAAGAGATCATGGTTTTCCGTTACATGGAGTTGATAATAAAGTTTCTCTTTAAAATAAATATATTTAAGTTTAAAAGTGAGCTCACAAAACCATAAAAAGAAAAAAGGAAAACGGGGATAGTTGGCAAAATTGCGATACGTGAATATGGGTGATGGTATACAGGATTTCATTATATTGTCATTTATTTTTTGTGCATGCTTGGAAATTTGAATAATAGAAAAGTTAGTTGAAAATTTCATTTCTGGCAGTATGTCAGACTTTTGCTCACAAAACAATTCATTTTTCAATGAAATAAATCTTTTAATGTACTACTTTCATAAGAGATATGGAAAAATCTCCAAACATCCACACATAGGTGTACACACACATATAAATCATATCATTGGGTAAAACCAAAATAGGGAACTGGGCAAGTACAAGAGATAGAGCAGCCTTGAGGGAAAATGCCAATATCAGCTCTGTGATTGTGACAGTAAGCCCTGAACAAGCTGTAGAGTAGGGGCGCTGATTCTGAGGTTCCTGCATTAAGACAGAGATTCCCGGACTGACATGAAAGTGGTCCCATATCAGCAGTGACTCCTGGCTTCTGAAGAGGCAATAGTAACTCCTCTCTGAAAAGGTATTCCCTGTATCTTGGCATCAAAAATGACCATGTACATTTGAAAAAAGAGCCAAATAGAACTTTTAGAAAATAAATCCATAATTGTTGAATTAAAGACTCAGGGAATAAGTTAAATAGATTAGTAACCACTGAAAAAAGAATTAATAGACTAGAAAGATATATGAAGAAATTACCTAGAATGCCATACAAATCAAAGATTCTGAAAAATATGAAAAAATGTTATTTGAAAACATGATAGAGGGCCGGCCCCGTGGCTTAGCGGTTAAGTTTGCGCGCTCCGCTACTGGCGGCCCCGGTTCGGATCGTGGGCGTGCACTGACGCACCGCTTCTCTGGCCATGCTGAGGCCGCGTCCCACATACAGCAACTAGAAGGATGTGCAACTATGACATACAGCTATCTACTGGGGCTTTGGGGAGAAAAAGGGAGAAAAAAAAAGGAAGAGGATTGGCAATAGATGTTAGCTCAGAGCTGGTCTTCCTCAGCAAAAAGAGGAGGATTAGCATGGATGTTAGCTCAGGGCTGATCTTCCTCACACACACACAAAAAAACATGATAGAGAAGTTAAGCAATTCAGAGCTAGATTTTGAAAAAAGAAATTAGTAGACAGTTTTAGTGAAGCTGTAGAACACAGAAAACAAGATTTTTTAATTTTTTTGCAAGCATTTTATTGGAAGGAGCAAGGCACATTGGATGGGAGACAGGAGAAGTAAACACAGGGACAAAGAAGATCTTAAAAGAAGCAGGCGTGAGGGGATGGAAAATGGGTGAAAGCAAGCAAGAAAGAAAAAAAGAAGTTAGAGGAAAGAAACAATTGCCTACAAAGAAATGACAAATATATTGACAGCAACCTTGAGTCAGGTTTCCTAGAAGCAGAGCCTGAGACATGATCCTTCTGCAAGTGATTTATTGAGGGAGTGCTCTCAGGAGGGACCAGTAAGGAAGGGAGGAAAGCAGGACAGAGCAAGGGAAGAAGCTAAGTAAAATGTGGTTTCAGGTGACATCTGGTCTTGCCCTGATCCTATGAGGAAGCTCTGGATCATGAATGGAACCACTGAGTTCTACCAATTTAAGGCAAAGTGGGGTCAACCATTTGTATACCTTTAACAGTCGGTTATTGGCTGCAGGTATAACCACCAGGCATTTCCAGGCAAAGCAGCATTCTTCTGCTGAGGGTAATTCTCCAGAGAAAGAGAGGGCTCTGAGCCATTAGTAGCCAACACTACCCACAACACCAGGTGGTAACAAAAATCTGGGTGGGGAACCAACAACACCTACAACAGCAGAGTTCTTTTTTTTTTTTTTTGTGAGGAAGGTCAGCCCTGAGCTAACATCCATGCCAATCCTCCTCTTTTTTTGCTGAGGAAGACCGGCTCTGGGCTAACATCCGTGCCCATCTTCCTCCACTTTATATGGGATGCTGCCACAGCATGGCCTGGTAAGCGGCGCGTTGGTGCCCGCCCGGGATCCGAACCCGAGCCGCCAGCAGCAGAGCGCGCACTTAACCGCTAAGCCATGGGGCCGGCCCCAACGGCAGAGTTCTCAGCAGCAACAATGGAAATCAGAAGGCAGTAGAATAATATCTTCAAAATATCAAGGAAAAAAATAACTGGCAATCTAGAACTGTTTGCCAAGCCCAATCGCCTTTCAAGAATGGGGGTAAAATAAAGTATTTCTGAATAAACAAAAACTGAGTTTACTATCACGGACCTCATTAAAATTATTTCTGAAGTTTTCAGGAAGAAGGAAAATGCTCCCGGGAGAAATGTCTAAAATGCAAGCAGAAATGGTAGCAATGCAACTGGTAAATACATAGGTAAATCTAAATAAATATTGTCTGAATAGAATAATAATGAGGGTCGAAATAAGCTGTTGGACATCATCCCCCCAATAGTGAGTGATTTAGAGAAAAATATTATAGTTCCCAACAGGAGGGAGACGCCTGAAAACACCTCAGAAGCCAATGTGGTTGATCAGTCTGTCAAATTCGTGTAAATATTGTGATAACTTCCTGGGCGACAGAAGCTGAGCAGGTCTTGGAGTGGGGGTAGGATAGGGTGGACAAGAGGAGAGGACGGTTGGGCACTGGGGGCTGGAGAGAGTGGACTACCATGTTTTCTGTGTGTCCTTCTCTGTCCTCTACATTTCACTGGGAGACCATTTCACTCCCTCTTATCACTAAAAAAACCCCATTAGCCAGCCCATCACTACTTCTTGAACCCACTCAGAGTGGGGCATGGTTAACTCAGATTCAGGCAGAGGAGCCAGCCTTAAGTGGTCCCACTTCCCCCATCTCCCTCCCTCCCTCCAAGGACTAGGTGGTTACAGCTAAAGAAAACAGGGTTTTGAAAATAAGCAGTGCCAGGATGGTGATCTAGAGCATAATACCAGCAGCTGCCTCCACTCCTGGGTAGCTCTCTATGCCTTTCTCTCCCAGTTCTCCACATAGAACAGGGTTTTAGGCTCTCCTCTCAGGTATTCACCATTTATTCATACTAGGACATGGAATAAAACCCCCAGAGGGTAAGAGTTCATTCAGAAAATTGAGACCTGGGGCCAGCCCCGGTGGCACAGTGGTTAAGTTCGGGCACTCTGCTTCCGCTGCCCGGGCTTCACAGGTTCGGATTGTGGGCACGGACCTATTCACTGCTCATCAAGCCGTGCTGAGGTGGCGTCCCACAGAGAAGAACTAGAAGGACCTATAACTAGGATATACAACTATGTACTGGGGGCTTTGGGGAGGAAAAAGGAAAAAAGATGAAGATTGGCAACAGATGTTAGCTCAGGGCCAATCTTCCTCAAAAAAAAAAGAAGGAAAAATGAGACTGTCTTAAGAGTGCAGCTACAATAAGAGAAAAGCATCCAAGTGAACAACATATATCAAATGAAGCAGAATTCCAGATAGAACAAGAATTTTAAATTATCATATTAGATATTCCTCAAAGAAATGAAGAGAAAACCAAAATGAGATACTAGTATATGCCCAGTAGAATAGCTACAATAAAAAGACTGACAATACCAAGTGTTGGTGAAGATATGGACAAACTGGAACCCTGTACATTGCTGGTGGGAAAGTATAATGCTAAGACCACTTTGGAAAACAGTTTGGCAGTTTCTTAAAAAGTTAAATATATATTTACCATGTGACCCAGCAATCCACTGCCAAGTATCTTTCCAAAAGAAATGAAAATACATGTCTACACAAAGTCTTCACATGAATGTTCATAGAAGCGTTATTGATAATAAAAAAACGGAAACAATCCAAATGCCCATCAACTGGTGAATGGATAAACAAAATGTGGTCTATCCATATAACAAAATACTATTTGGCAATAAAAAAGAATGAAGTACTGATACATGCTATAACATGGACAAATCTCAAAATCATTGAGGTAATTGAACGATGCAAGACATAAAATGGTACGTATTCTATAGAGACAGAAAGCAGATCCATAGTTGCCTGGGTCAGGAGGATTCAGTGCAAACGGGCATGAGAGAACTTTTTAGGGTGGTGGGAATATTCTAAAACTGGATTGTTATGGCGGTTGCACAACTATATAAGTTTACTAAAAATCATTGAACCATATACTTACAATGGGTGAATTTTATAGTATGTAAATCATACCTGAATAAAGCTGTTGGAAAGAAAAGCAGAGAGGATACTACAAAGGCAAGCAGAAACAAGAAGTCATGCAAAAGAATCAGCTGGAGGTATTTGGTATGAAAAATACAACTGTTGAAATAAAGAATTTAATAGATAAGGTGAGCAGAAAAAATACAGATAAGAATAAATAAGTGGGTGGAAAATCAGGTCATGGTATTATCCAGAAGGCACCAGGAAGTGATGAAGCTATAGGTATATCACATAAATATATATATGAAAGATGGTAGATAAAGAAGTATGAACAGCAGTCTATGGTAAATTGTATTTCTCTGCTAAATATCCCATTTCTCTTCCTGTGGTGCTCCTCCCTGCAGGAGGATTATACATCCCCACCATGTTGATCTCAGGAGTGCCCATGTGACCTATTTTGACCAAAAATAAGTAGACAAAAGTGATGTGCCTCACATCAGAGCAGAAGCTTTAAGAGCCAGCACAGGGGTCACCATGTCTCTTTTTCTCTCCCACATTTCCCTCTGCCATGTTCCCTCAGCCATATTTTAGATAGAGGCTGCTCCATTAGCCTGGGTCCTTATGGTGGTGTGAAAATGCACCACTCAGGTCTCCTGCTGCAGAGAGCATAATTAACTGATGGCTCCAGCTGCTACCCCTCTGGATCCACCAGTATGTTTCTGCTGAGGCCATGCTTTCCGTGGGCTGCTCTCAACCAATGACTGAGCTTGGCAGGGCACTAATTCAGGCCCATTCTGGTGCAACACAGGACTCCACCAATGGGTGACTTTGGCTGAAGGACTCATCAACAGCCTGGCAGCTCTGGTAGGCAGAGACTCTTCCTCTCCAATCCTCCTTCCTTCCCTCTCTCCTTCCACGTGTCAGACCTGCATCATGGTTGAAGGTTCTTCCCACCTTCTCCAGCCCTCTCCTCTAATAAATCTCAAATACAGTCCTGTCTTGGTGGCTGTTTTTGGCCGATCCAAACTAATTCAGCCCTGGAGTGAAGACAATGTGGGGCAGAGCAGCAGCCAGCTAGGATGGAGTCATAGTATGAGTGAGATATAACCTTTGTTAATGTAAGTCACTGAGATTTGGGGTGGGGAGGAATATTCTGTTATTGCAGCATGACCCAGCCTATCCTGAGTGACTCACAGTCCCAGGAGGAAAACAAATATAAAGAAAAAATATTTTGATGAACTAATGACTAAAAACCTCTATAACTAGAGAAATATGTAAGACCTCAGATTGAAAGAAAGATTAAAAAAAAAAACACCTAATCACATTATAGTGAGATTTAAGAACATCGGTGACAAACAGAAATTTCTATAAATGTCCAGAGAGAAAAAGCAGATATCACATAATATTGAAGGAAAGGAACAAAGTTGGAGGACTGACACTACCCAACTTCAGGACTTACTATAAAGCTATAGTAACCAAGACATTGTGGTACCGGCAAAGGAATAGACAAATACATCAATGGAACCGAATAGAGAGCCCAGAAATAGACCCACACAAATATAGTCAACTGATCTTTGACAAAAGAGCAAAGGAGACAAGACAGTGTCTTCAACAAATGGTGCTGGAACAACTGTACATCTACATGCAAAAAAATGAAGCTAGGCACAGACCTTACACCTTTCATAAAAGTTAAAGTGGATTACAGACCTAAACGTAAAACACAAAACTATAAAACTCCCAGAAGATAACATAGGAGAAAACCTAGATGACTGTGTTTGGTGATGACTTTTCAGATACAACACCGAAGGTACGATCCATGAAAGAAAGAATTGATAAGCTACATTTCATTAAAATTAAAAACTTCTGCCCTGCAAAAGACACTGTCAAGAGAATGAGAAGACAAGCCACAAACTGGAAGAAGATATTTGCAAAAGACACATCTGATGAAGGACCAAAATATACAAAAAACTCAAAACTCAAGAAGAAAACAAACTACCTGATTACAAAATAGGCTGAAAACCTTAACAGACACCTTAACAAAGAAGACATATGGGTGGCAAATAAGTATATAAAACGATGTTCCACATCGTATTTCATTAGAGAATTGCTAATTAAAACAATGAGATACCACTACACATCTATTAGAGTGGCCAAAATCCAGAACACTGACAATCCCAAAAGCTGGTGAGGATGTGGCCTAATAGGAACTCTCATTCTTTGCTGGCGGAAATGTAAAACGGTACAGCCACTTTGGAAGACAGTGTGGCAATTTCCTAAAAAAGCAAAATATACTCTTACCATACGATCCAGCAATCATGCTCCTTGGACGACCAAAGGAATTGAAAATTCATGTCCACACAAAAACCTGCAGATGGATGCTTATACAGTAGCTGCTTTATTCACAATTACTAAAACTTGGAAGCAACCAAGATGTCCTTCAGTAGGTGAATGAATAAATAAACTGTGGTACATCCAGGCAATGGAATATTATTCAGTGTTAAAGAGAAATGAGCTGGCAAGCCATGAAAAGACATGAAAGAACCTTAAATGCATATTACTAAGTGAAAGAAGCCAATCTGAGAAGGCTACACATTGTATGATTCCAACTATCTGTATTCTGGAAAAGGCAAAACTATAGAGATAGTAAAAACATCAACAATTTCCCAGGGGTTGGCAGGGGGAGGGATGAATAGGAGGAATACAGATTTGTGTGTGTGTGTGTGTGAGAGAAAGATCAGCCCTGAGCTAACACCGTTGCCAATCCTCCTCTTTTTGCTGAGGAAGATTGGCTCTGGGCTAACCTCCGTGCCCATCTTCCTCTACTTTATATGGGACGCTGTCACAGCATGGCTTGATGAGCAGTGTGTAGGTCTGCACCCGGGATCCTAACCTGTGAACCCCAGGCCACCAAAGCAGAGCGTGCAAACTTAACTGCTATGCGACTGGGCCGGCCCCGGGAACACAGATTTTTGAGGCACTGAAAGTACTCTGTATGATACTATAATGGTGGATACATGTCTTTATACATTTCTCCAAACCCATAGAATATGCAACACCAAGAGTGAACCCTAATGTAAACTAGGGACTTTAGGTGATTATGATGTGTCAATGTGGGTTTATTAATTGTAACAAATGAATCATTCTAGTGGATGTTGATAATGGAGGAGGCTATGCATGTGTGGGGCCAGAGGGCACATGGGAAATCTTTGTACCTTCCCCTCAATTTTGCTATGAACCTAAAACTTTTCTAAAAAA
Source organism: Ceratotherium simum simum (assembly GCF_057802395.1). Classification (NCBI taxonomy): domain Eukaryota; kingdom Metazoa; phylum Chordata; class Mammalia; order Perissodactyla; family Rhinocerotidae; genus Ceratotherium; species Ceratotherium simum. The sequence continues at coordinate 5,384,118 of NC_141921.1, forward strand.
ATAAAGTCTTAAAAAATAAAATATAATAAAATAAACAGGTCCCACCTAGAAAAAGAAAAGCAGATGTCTACAAAAGAATTTTAAAAAATGACAAGAAACATTGAAGCCAAGAAGAAAATGGAATAATATTTTTAAAGTGTCGAAGGAAAATATCTTCCTTAAAGGAAAATGAGTGAATTTCATGTTCAGTTAAATTAATATTTAAATATGAGGGTAAAATAAATTTGAGATATTATGAGGCACGTATAGCATCAGGAGGCTTACCACACAGAGACCCATTTTGAAAATATTATTGGAAGGAGTTCTTCAGCAAGAAGAGAAATGAAACCAGGAAAATGCCATGAGCTATGGGAGGTAAGAGTGAATAAATATGTTTGTAAAGTTTACCATTGTCTAAATAAGCAAGTACCAGAACAAACAATGTATATAATAACAATATAGAATTAAAATTCTAGACAATTCTGACCTGGTACAGATAGGCAGTGGAGAGGAAGAACAGACTGAGGTGAGAATGCACTAAGGTATTTTCTTCTTCAACGGGGCAGTGTGTGTGTGTGTGTGTGTGTGTATGTATATATATATATATATATATATATATATATATATATATATATATATATATAATAAGCTTAAGAAGCTGATAGGAAAAAAGAAATAAGATTAGTTAAAAGCAACAACCAAAAAAAATAATAAAATGGATATATAACTTTGAACTAGCAGGTAAAAAGATTAATCTAGCTAATGAAAAATAGGAAAGGAGATATAAAGAAGTCATGGAATATAATTAAGGAGAAAGGATGACTGAAGTGTCTAAATATGAAAGTAATTGCATTAAATATAAATGAGTTAGAACCACTTCTAGAATGGTAGAGGATCTCTGAAAATCCACTCCTTCATAAAAGCAATGAAAACACTGGCAAAAATCATCAAATTGAACGTTTTCAGAGTTTTGTAAATTAACCAAAGAAAGGTTTACAACAATCTGAGAAGTGTCTATTCAAGAGAAAGCTGAAATCTTGGTAAGAACAGTGAGCTTTGTGGTGTTTTAATTCACTCTACTCCCATTCCCCTCTCCCAGCTCTGTAGTGGCCTCAAAAAACAACAGCCCAGCCACCATGGTTACTGTGAAAATTAGCAATCTAGTAGACACTGGAGGAGGCAGAATGGGTTTGGAGCTCTTCAAAAAATCCCATTCCCCAGAGAACTGTCCTCATTTGACTTGTCTAACATCTCCCTCTGAAAGCTCCCTTCTCAGGTCTTGGTTTCATTTGACCTGACTCAGAGCTCACTCTACAGAAACAGGGCATTTGTTAAACAGTTAGTGGCAACTGTTTAACACTGCAGTTGCCTGAGATGGTGTTGCAAGTTTGGGGTAACAAGAGGCTGACCAAAAAATTTAAAAAGAAAAAACTGCAGAATGAGATGTCCATTGGAGGCTTTAAAAACTTCAACATATTCCTGGGACTCTAAAGGCTGTGTGCATGTGTGGAGCTGTAGGCATACACAGGAGAGACCCAGGAAGGCCCTGATCTCTAACCTCCGACTGACCTTGAGGCTCTGCACAAGCAGGAAGTGAAGGCTAAGATAGACTTGTCAGCTGCCTGGCTGAGTGTTGGAGGCATGAGCCAACATTCACACAGAGCCCCTCAGCAAAGTCTGAGGGACTTATTAGTTCCAGGCAGTTAAGGGACTCTGTCCAATTGTTAGCTGACCACTAAACAACAAAGCAGAGACTTAAGTAGCCACACACGACAAAGAATACAGATTTTACAGTATTAGTTCAGAAAAGTCACCATATGATCCAGCAGTTCTAGTCCTGTGTATACCCAAAAGAAATTAAAACATATGTTCAAAAAAACTTGTACATAAATGTTCATAGCAGTATTATTCACAATAGCCAGTCGATAAGTGCAAACAACCTAAATTCCATCAACTGGTGTATGGATAAACAAATTGTAGTATATCCACACAATGGAAAACTATTAAGCAATAAAAAGGAATCAGTACTGATACATGCTATGATGTGGTTAAATCTTGAAAACATTATGCTAGGTGAAAAAAGCTAGTCTTAAAAAGCTACATATTGTATGATTCCATTTATATGAAATGTCCAGAGTAGACAAATGTATAAAGACGGAAAGTAGATTAGTGGTTGTGGGGGTGGGGGGAAATGAGGAATGACTGCTAATGGATACAAGGTTTCTTTTTGGGGTGATGAAAGTATTCAAAAATTAGATAATGAATGTACAACTCCATGAATGTACTAATAACTACTGAATTGTACATCATCACTAAATTAGAAATCAATGACAAAACAATAGCTAAAAAAATCCCTTATGCCTTGAAACTATAAAATATACTATCAAATAAGACTTGAGTTGAAGTAGAAATCACATGAGAAATTACAGAATATTTAGAATTGAATAACAATGAAAGCACAATGTGGGTTATAGCTTAAATAATACTAAGAATAAAACATATAACTTTGAATGCTTTTTTTATAAAACAAGAAAGAATGAAAAAATGAACTAAACATTCAAATGAATAACTATAAAAGAACAATAGAGAAAGCCCAAGAAAAAAGGAAATAATAAAGATAAGGAAAGAAATTAGAGGAGAGGAGGGGACTGGAGAGCTAGAAGGAAAAAGAAAAAATGGACCCAAAAACTGTTCCTTGAAATGATTAGTAAGATAGACAAATTTTTAACAAGATCTGATCAAGAAAAAGTCTCAAATGTTAGCAAGAACAGATGCAATATTTTAAAAATAAAATAATATTTGAATGACGATATGTCAGTAAATTTGAAAACTTAGATGACAAATTTCTGAAAAATATAAAGAATACTGAAATTGGTGCAAAAAGAAACAGATATGTGAAGAGGCCAGTGCCAATTTAAAAATTGAAACTCTAATCAGATATCTTCCCCACAAAAAAAACCCTAGCCTCACATAATTTTACAAAAGAGTTGTACCAAACTTTCAAGGGACTGATAATGCCTGCCTTATACAAGATTTCCAGAAAATATAAAAAGAGGGAATGCTTCTCAACACATTTTATAGAGCTATATGACCTTAATCTGAAAGCTAGATAAGGACTGTACAAGAAAAGAAAAGTATAGGTCCATTTCACCAAACATAAATCTAAAAATTCCCAGAATTCTCAATAAAACTTTAGCTAATGAAATGCAACATGATTAAGGATGGTTTAGCAATTTACCATTTGTATTCCAGGTCCCCAGACCACTCTCTGCTTCAATGATTTGTTAGAAGGACTCACAAAATTCAGAAAAGCTGTTATACTCATGGTTACAGTTTATTACAGTGAAAAGCTACAGAATAAATCAACAGATGAAAAAAGGGGCATAGGGCAGGATCCAGGAAAGACCGAGAGTAAGCTACCAGTTGTCCTCTCCCAGTGGAGTTTACAGACAGTGCTTCCTTCTCCAGTAAGAATGTGTGACAAAATTCGTGGAGTATTACCAACCAGGGATGCTCATGCAGCATTGGTGTCCAGAGTTTTTATTGGTGGTTGATCACATGGGCATGGCTGACAGTTTCCTGTGGCTGACCTTCAGTCTCCAGAGGTTAAACTGATACCACATGGCCTAAAGTTCCCACCGTAAATCACATTGTTAGCATAAACTATCTGGTGTGGCCCAAGGCCTCAGTTCAACAAGGACTCTCTTAATAGGTAGGATATTCCAAGGGCTTGGAGGGTATCTTCCAGGAGCCAGGTGAGGGCCAAATTTTTATTTGAAATATGCAGGATTTGGACAACTCAGATCTGCTGAATTAATCTTTTACTGCACACCATTTTAATGGACTAAAGTAGAAAAGTCACATGATTTCCCATTAAATCTAGAAAAGGTATCTGAGGGCCGGCCCCGTGGCTTAGTGGTTAAGTGCCTGCGCTCCGATGCAGGCGGCCCAGGTTCGGATCCCGGGCGTGCACAGACACACTGCTTCTCCGGCCATGCTGAGGCCACGTCCCACATACAGCAACTAGAAGAATGTGCAACTATGACATACAACTATCTACTGGGGCTTTGGGGGAAAAATAAATAAATAAATAAAATTATTAAAAAAAAAAGAAAAGGTATCTGATACAATTCAACAACTATATTTAAAAAAAGAAAATCTCTAAGAAATCTAGGAATAAAAAGGAGTTTCATTAACTGGAAAAATGATATATATGTATATCAAAACCCATAATAAACTCAGTGGAGAAATTAACCCTAGCCAATATAATAAGTCAAGAAAGAAAAAGTGTCATAAGATGGAAAGGGATTGTGCTAAACTCATTATATGCAGATATGATAAACTACAATGAAAATCCATCTGAATCACAGATAAACTGCTCTAATTAATATGAGTTCAGCAAAGTGACAGGTTATAAGATCACCTTATAAAAATCAGGAGTTTTTTTCGAATACCAGTCATAACCAACCAAAAATGTAATAGACAAGTTACCATTCACAATTATAATGGAAACCACAAAGATCTAAGAATTAACCTAACATAGATTGCACAAGGTCTTTATTTCAAAAATATAAACACTCAGGGCTGGTCCTGAGGCCTAGTGGTTAAGTTTGGTGTGTTCTGCTTTGGTGGCCCAGGTTTGCAGGTTCGGATCCCGGGGGGTGGACGTACACCACTCGTCAGTCATGCTGTGGCAGCGTCCCACATACAAAATAGAGGAAGACTGGCACGGATGTTTGCTCAGGGCGAATCTTCCTCAGCAAAAAGAAAAATATATATATATATAAACACTCAATTGAAGGATATAAAGGAAAATTTGAATCATGGGAAAAACATATCAGGAGTGGGATGTCTATTTAAAGATGTCAAGTATCCCCAAGTTAATCTGTAAATCTATAAATTCAATATTCTTCCAAATAAAATTCCAACACAAAAATTTAACAAAAATATCTCAAAGTTATATGGAAGAATACAGACTCATAAAAAGCTAAGAAAATTTTACAAAATAAGAACACAAGAAAATAAAACAAAGCCAGAGTAACTTAAAAAATAGTATGGTAATGGTACAGAGACAGAAGGAAAAAAAAGATGATCTAACTATCTATCTATCCGAACTGATAGATGTTATAGAGATGACACCACAGATTGGTGGTGAAAAGATGAATTAGTGGGAAAATCATGGAGAAAATATATTCAAAAGTAAACTCCAGAGGGACTAAAGACCTAAAAATTGAAAAAGTAAAACCATAAAACTAATGGAAGAAAATACTAGAGAATAACTTTGTCAACATGGAGCTTTTAAAATAAGACCTGAAAAGCACAAATGAGAAAGGAAAAAATTGATGGATTTGACTAAATCAAAATTAAGAATTTTTGTGGGGAAAAAAAGGACACTATAGGGCTGGCCCAGTGGCGTAGTGGTTTAGTTCACGTGCTCCGCTCCAGTGACCCGGAGTTCACAGGTTCAGATCCCGGGTAAGGACCCACACACTGCTTATCAAGCCATGCTGTGGCAGCATCCTACGTATGAAATAGAGGAAGATTGGCACAGATGTTAGCTCAAGGCTAATCTTCCTCACCAAAAAAACCCACAAAAAAACAAAAAAGGACATTATAGACAGAGTTAACCAACAAATGCAGATTGGGATATGATATTTGCAAAGCCAAGACATTAACCTTTTGTCAATTTTTGTTCAAAGGTACTACATAAATAATATGGTGTAGTTGCAGGTAGTTCTCAGGTATGGCAGAAATCACGGTGGTGGTCCTGGATGGCTGAGATCCGGAGAGCACTGGGCTCCCTCAAGCCTCTCTGTTTGTCCCCCTAGCCAGAGAAGGAGGAGTAATGTGGACTTTGATGAGAGACCTGGGCCTGAACATAAATGTTTAACCACTGGTTCTCTGGGGGTAAAAAAGCCTATATCCATACTTAAGTTTATTATAAATTTTACTGATATTAAGGATGTGCAGTAAATAATTTACAAATAACAATAAAATATACAGTATTCCTTATTGCAAATTCCATATAGCCAATTGATTCTCACAGAATGCTTTCACTGATTTTTGCCAAACTCTTATTTCTGTAGCCCACCTATGTTTGGAATTGACGAACAGGATAGTTTGGACATGAATGTTGGCTAACATTTTCCATTAAGGGGAAAATGAAAAGGAAAAAGATTAAGACGTACGTCAGAATTTCACTCATTCGTTCATGATATGAGGAACTTGTTTTCAGATACTTGAATTCTGCCTCAATTTTTTGTGGTACTCACAATATTACTACTACAAATACAACACACACTTTTATATTTAATCTTCACTTTAACATTTTCTCCATCACTTTTTTTTAATAATTTTATTTATTTATTTATGTTTTCCCCCAAAGCCCAGGTAGATAGTTGTATGTCATAGCTACACATCCTTCTAGTTGTTGTATGTGGGACGTGGCCTCAGCATGGCTGGAGAAGCGGTGCGTCGGTATGCGCCCGGGATCCGAACCTGGGCCGCCAGCAGCGGAGCGTGCGCACTTAACTGCTAAGCCCCGGGGCTGGCCCTCCATCACTTTTTAAAATCTAGATCAGAGGTTGGCAAACTGTGCCTTATGGGCCAAATCTGGCCCCCTGACTATTTTTATAAATAAAGCCTTATTGGAACACAGCCTGTTTGTTCATTTATACTTTTGCCTACGTCTGCCTTTGTGCGACAACTGCAGAGTTGAGTAATTGCAACAGACTGTGTGCACAAAGCTGAAAATATTTACTATTCTGGCCTTTATAGAAAAAGATTGCCAGCACTGATCTAGACAATTAACATAACAATAAATCAACCCCAGACATGTAGCATTTGCCAATTTCTGTGATGTAAATAATTCCCTCATTGCTGATTTTAAGCTACCAATGTACTGTTACTATGTATGCAGAGTTGGGAAGAGATGCTCAGAAGCACACTGTATGTGTAAAATAGACATAACCTCAAGAGCCCAGATAATAGCAAAATGTAGAGAAATATTTAGTGATGTTTTGCATATTATCATCTCTATTGTTCATATAATTTTTTATCGTTAATATAATTTAATTGTAAGTTTATATAATTTAATTTTTAATAATGGCTGGGTTTAATAACTGGCTCACAGAATTCCTGAAAATTTAGCAACCAGCTCTCATGAGTTGGTTCAGCACACTCCAGCATGCTCCAGCACACCACTGAACTCCACCTGCTGTACCACCAAGGCCCAACCACTTCACCTCTCCACCAGAGGGGGCATCCAACAGGGTGCTGGCCAAGCTGAGGGAAAGGGCCCCAGCCCATGTCCTTCACCTTGTCTCCCAGGCACCTCTACCTATTGGGTATCTGAGACTGTCCACTCAGTTTTCAAAGTCTTTGACGTCTCTTGCTTTGTCTTTTAAAATATATGTAGTTTGCTTACAAATTTTTATAACCAAATTTTAGCGGGGGGTTGGGGAGAACATATATGACTTTTGTGTCCTGTTTGTTGCAAGATAGCTCTGGACTGCCCTGAGCAATGTGCAGGCAGCCCATTCCAGTTCTCCCTCACCCACACATTGGCTTCAAAGAATCTTAGTCCATCTTGTCCGCAAAAATAAAACAGCTAGTTATTTTACCAGCAAAATGGGTTTATTCAGAATAACAGAGGAATTGCAACTCACACAAGCAAGCTGTAGCAAAAGCCACAGGCAAGTTCAGCAAAGGAGAGGAATGTTACTTCATAGAGAAAAGGAGGAGGTTGGGAGGGGTTGTTATGAAGGAAAGTCCATTGGAGGAAAGTGCTAGTTCAGAGGGATAAGGGTTTCCCATTGGCTGGGCTTGTTGTTGGGCAAGGAGATTCTTCCTGTTGTAGTCTGTTATTGACACCTTCCTGTTGGGGTCTGTAATTGCCTGAGGGCTCCCCCTTCTGGCCTCCCCACTCCATTTTAAATGAGGTTTACTTTTTTCTTTTTCACACCCTTAATACCAGGCACATAAAAAAAGGAAAAGAGGACTATTTGTTAGAGATTCCAAAAGAAAAAGATTAAAGTGGTACCAACTGCTCATCCCTCATCTGTGACCCCTGGAGCCAGGGTGAGATGCCCCCACAGCGCCAGCAGCCTTCTCCTTGGGATGGGTGTCTCTCATGGGGTGCTGGAGACGCTTTCTGGAGCATGGCTCAGCTGTGTGGTTGCCAGCTCTCCTCTCCGAGGAAAGCCAGGGGACTCAGTCAGGATCACACGCAGCCTCTAACCAAGGCTCATACTTTTCAGAGTGTCCTCTCCAACCCCCATCCCTGTTCATCAGAGCAAGACTTGGTCCCTCAAGGGAAGGTTCCCTTCCCCCCTCATTCTTCCCCCATTCTAAGAGAGTGGTTCTCTCTCTCATCGGTTCATTTCCCCCTCAGAGCAGTAGACGTCTGCTTAGCATCATTGGCTGGGCTCACTTCCCTTACCATACTTGGGCAGACAAGTTAAGGAAATCTGAGCAATTGAGCTCAGAGTTTTTCAGATTTGACACCATTGACATTTTGGACTAGATAATTCTCTGTTGTGGGGGGCTATCCTGTGCATTGTAGGATGTTTAGAAGCACCTTGGCCAGTAGCACCCCACATGTCTCAACAATCAAAAATGTCTTCAGACATTGCCAAATATTCCCTGAGTGCAAAATAGCTCCCGGCTGAGAATCACTGTTTTAGTTAAACCAGGACAGTTATCTTTGATTCTGTCTCATTCTGAGCCAAAATTTAAATATCATTATAACTAATATCAATATAACTTTTACTTCTGTTTCCAAGCGAAGAAATACATAGTCTAGGTGTCATCACCTCCCCCCCGGCACACACTTACCACTAGCAATGGAGTTCTTGTTGCCATCTGACTGGTGAGCAGCCTAGTTCCAGAATTCTACCTTGAGGGCTGCTTTCTGGGGCCACTCTTGGTACCAATATGCCTTAGTGTGGGTTCCTCATCTGAGTCCTTTGTTAGCAAGTGTGAGTCCAAAGACCAGGAGTGAAGGACAGGGATTGTAAAGCAGAGAAGGAAGGACAGCCATTGCAAGGATGCGTTATCAATTGGCCACTTGCAAAGTCACGTGGTTGCTTGACCCTGCAAGAGAGTTTGAAAGCTATATGAAATATGTGAGGAGAGTCTATCTGAGGGGAAAGAGAGAAGCATGTATTCATCAGTTGTTGACTCCGTTGGTCACAGATTTAACCACTGCCCGCCCCAGCACTTCTGGGTTGCACCTGTCCTGGTGCTGAGTGGCGCCAGCAGTCCCATGACCCCATGATATCCAGACGCAGCCCCGATGCAGAGGGTGAGAAGCCTGAAGCACGAGCTGTAAGTGAAGCTCACTTAGGTTATACCTGCTGAAGCTGGAATAAGATCGGTGGTGGGGAAAGAAGCAGCAGGCGAGGCCAAGAGAGTCTGAAATGGGGCATAAGAGGTGTTTGAAACACTTGCACACCTGAATTTGCGCACTGAGATTCAGTCCTGGTACATATTCATCCAAAGTACCATGCACGTATTCTAAGCATCAGCTTTCTCTTTAGAATGAGGACAATCACCTCAAGCTGTCAGGATTGTTCTGAAAACTAGAGATCCTGCATGCATAAAACCTGATCATGATGGCAGTTCGATAAATACACTGTGTGCATGTATATTATTATTATTATTATTAGTCAGATTATTATTATTAGTCAGATGTAAAGTCTTTCCGATTGACCACAAGGGCCCAGTGTGGCGAGGCCAGTGACCAGTTCCACCTTGTGTGAGAGGTGAATTTGGCTTCTGCTGCTCAGACAGCCAGAACTTGTTCACTCTACAATTAGCTTTCAGTGAGCAACATCGCGTGCTTGGCCTTGGGCTGGGCACTGGGGACCCAGAGACCAGAATCATTGCTGATCCTTGCCCTGAAAGCACTCACAGGCTGGCAAAGATGGGCAAACAATAACAATTGACGCGGGACTATGGGAGCAAAGAAGTCCTGGGAGGCGACGGCAGGCTTTCCTAGGAGAGGAAATGCCACCCAACTCTCAGGGCTGTGCAGGCGTCAACCAGGCAAAGGCTGGAGGCAGGGCAGAGTTCCTCACCAGGGCCACCCGGTGCAACTCCACCGTGTTTACTGGGCGGGCCCCTGCCGTTGAAGGTGGCGGTCCGACGCCCTGGGGGACACCGGGGTGAGTGAGGCCAACCCCTACCGCCCCCCACCCCCCAACAAGGGGCATAAGGCAGACGGTCGCGGGAGTGAAGGGACAAATCACCACTTGCCGGGGGTGTCCACATGAACAGACGTCATCCTGCCTCGATCATTCATTCACAAACTCAGGAAGTAATGGACTCATTCACTCCCTCACCGGTTAATTAAATTTTTATGGCCAAAAGGAACGCGGGGGATTGATGACTTTTTTCTTTTGACAATCATCCTTTGTTACACTATTTTATATTTCAATAAGAAAAGAGGTATAAACAAACAGAAAGAAAACCCCGCACTCTTGAGAATTCTCTGCGCTCCCCACCCCCCGCCCCGCCCTCGGTGGAGGCGAGCGGAGAGGGACCCTCTCAGCCCCGGGCCTCTCCGCCGGGCTGCGCCTGTCCCTTTAAGAGCCCGAGCCCCGCCCTCGGGAGGGGCGGCGGAGGGAGCGGGCTCTGGAGGCCGCCGCCCGCTGAGGTCTCCGGAGGCCGCCGCCCGCTGAGGTCTCCGGAAGCTTCGTCTCCCGGCGCGGCTGTCTCTTTAAGGAGGCGGGGCTCTGCCCGGAGGAGGCGGGGGAGGGGGGCTCCCGCCCCCGGATCTCCGGCTTCCGGCGCCTCGGCAGGACCGGAACCTGCGCGTAGCACCTGAGGCCCGAGCCTTCCCGGGCCGGTTGGACGCCGAGCCCTCCGAGGTGAGGCGGCCGGGTCTGCGGGGCTGGCCCGGGACTAGAGGGCCTGGGACCTCCTGCCCGCCCGGGCCGCGGCGGCCCAGCTCCTCCCGCTGGAACACTGCCCAGCTCCTCCCCTACAGCACTGCCTGTGCTGCCTGGGCGGCTCTTCCCCAGACCTTTTTGGGCTCAGGGTGCCCCGGGTTGCGGGGTCGCCATCACCCCAGCGCCTACTAATTGCTTGGCTGTGCACTAAGCACCTTACACTCCCCGTCTCATTTAATGGCCCCCAACACCGTGTGCGTAGGTGCCATTATGAACCCGTTTTACAGATGAGGAAACTGAGGCCCCGAGAAGCCCACAGTCTCACAACGAGAAGCAGCAGAATCGGTAATCAAACCCAGGTCTGTCTGACCCCAGAGCCTGTGCCCGTAACCGCTGGCTGGGCTGGACTGCCTTTGCTCTTCACTGCCCTCACAGCCTCCTCTCTCAAACCCCAGCCCGCCTTCCTCATCCCTCCATCTCCAGGCAGCACCTGGTCCCTAAACACATGATGGGTGAAATTGGATGGAACTTTTGGACCCTCCCCAATTAGTTTCTTTGTATACCAGTTTTAATAATATCTGATGCTAAATGGTTATCTTTACATAAACCTAGCAAATCCCACTGAAACAGGAGGCAAGGGACAGCAGTCCCATTTCTAAAGCTGAAATAAGATGTGTTAGCAGATATTTTATTCTGGTGTCCTATTAAGTTTTTTTATTTTTCCCTTTCAGATCTCTGCAAATTTCCTTCGTAGTAACTGGGAGAAGGCCCGCTGGCTGGATGGCAGCTGTGGACGACCTGCAGTTTGAAGGTACATCAGCTGGGTGCCCACCCTTGTCCCTATGATCAGTATTTGTACAGGCACAGCAACAGATTTCCGTTGCTCTACTGGGACATCCATTAAAGAAGATTATTTCAAACATCTTGGTAAAGGAATGTTGACCACACCCAGGTTTTCTTGTTTGTCCACACCAGCTGTTCTTTTCTGCCCAATAGCTCTTCAGATTGGTAACGTCGTAAATTTAGTACAGTGATTACAGAAAAAATATATGGAATTTCTGCTTTAGTTCAACAGACATTTATTGAGCACCTACTTTGTACGTAGAACCGTACGAGATAGAGAAGAGAAAAGATAAAGGAGAAGTTTCTATACTGCTGGAGTAGATGAAAGTGTAAAAAAATAACTGTGATGAAATGTGATCGGATCATCCCTTCGTTGAATCGATAAGCATCTCTTGAGTGTGCCCATGAAACAGGCGGTTATCTAGTTATCAGGGATGGAAGAGTGAAGAAACAGGCAGGTTCTTCCCTTATGAAGCTGTCAGTCTAGTGAGGGGGACATTCATTTGTTAAGTGATTATTTAAACATATGCCTACAAACTCTGAAAGTGCTGGAGGAAAAGTTTACAACTCGTGACCCAGAGCCTGACGAATGCCTCCTTGTCTTGTAAACACTTGCGTAGCGCTTACTATGTGGCAGGCATTGTTCTAAGGGCTTTACAAATGTTAACTCGTTTGATCCTTATGTCATCTTTATGAAACAGTTATTTTATTCTCCCTATTTTACCAGTGAGGAAACTCAGAAAAATTAAGGCACAGAAAAATTAAGTAATTTGCCTGAAGGTCACATAGTTAGTAAGTGGTAAAGCAGAGTTTGAAGCCAGGCAGCTCACATTCACAACCTTGCTCTCTCACTACGATCTGAGGAGGAGAAATGATGTTTCAAGAGAAATCTATTTCATCAGCAAATACCGTCAGCTGCATCTTCACAATCCGTCCAGCGTCTGACCCACTTCTCACCACCTCTCCCACACCCCGCCGTGCTCAGTCACCGTCACCTCTTGTCTGGATTAATGCCCTCACCTTCCGTCTGGTCTTCTGCTTCCTCCTTTACCCCCTACAGTCGGTCTTCTGCAGCCAGAGGAGTCCTTTAAAACTAAGTCAGATCACGTCATTCTGTGCTGAGGAGGCCCTACGTGATCCAGCCTCCACTGCCTCTGATTTCGTCTCCCGCTACTCTTGCCCTTTTCCTGTCTGCCCTACCCACACGGTCATGTTCCTTCTAGACAGTAAGTACAGTCACGGATTGGGGCTTTTGTGCCATCTTTCTCTTTGGGACAGTCTTACTCCAGATAGCCACATGGCTTGTTCCCTCGCTCAGTTCAGATCTCACTTCATTAGAGAGGCCTTCCTTGGCCATCCTACCTGAGAACAGTGCGAGAAAGTTCAAGCATAGAGAACAGCCCATGCAAAGTACCTGAGGAGGGAGGAAGTTTGATTTTTTCCCCAAGGAATTGAAAGAAGGCCAGTATACCAGAGTGCAGATGGTGAGGGAAGCAGGTGACATCAAACCACAAGGTGACATTTGAGAGGAGGCAGGAGCCAGATCACACAGGACTTTTTTATAAACCATGTTAAGGACTTGGCTCTTTAGAAAAGAACACAGGACACTGTGGGGGTCATGGAAAGCTTCCCCAAGGAAGAGTGGTAGTGTTAGATGAGAAAGTGGAGATCAGGACCCTTCAGGTGAAGACACTGTGTCAGGAAAGGAACAGCGGCAAAACGTAGCATAGGATGTGCCAGGTTGTAGAAGCAGATAATGATGGTAGCAGGAACAAGAAACCCACCAGTCTTGCCCTCAAGGAGCTGAGATGGACAAGAATGACTAATACAGCACACACTGTGGGAATAGTCGTCCTGTGAGAGGTACACACGTCCTACATTCCTATCTGCGCTGTCTGCTGTTGCTCAAACACGGGACACGTTTTCCGTCTTCTGGGTCTTATTCATCCCATTCCCTTTGCATGAGATGCCATCCTTCTCATACGGCAGCTTCTCCAAGAAGGCTTTCCCAGTCCCATCAACTGGATGGTTATCATCCTCCCTTGAATCTCTTTGGCCTTTGTGCCTCTGAAGTGACACTCTCTGTTCCTCCTGGCATGCCCTCCCCCTGGTAAACTACTGCTTTTGAAATATGAGACTTAAGTATATCTTCCTTGGTCTGATTCCCTCAGGCAAAGTTGTGACCATCTTTTTAAGTGTCAGTGCCCTGTCAAGTCAAAGGATAGCTATAACAATATTTATTGTTATCGCATATCGTCCTCAAAATCTCTCTGTAAGGTAGGTATTATCTACCTTTTTGTAGCTGAAGAAGCAGAGACTCAGAGATACGGTGTAATTTGCCCAAGGTCGTGGAGCATTAGTCTCAACCTAAACAAAGGACCGTCTCCCTCCAGAGGCCACGCTGCTTTAACAGCCAGGACACTGGAGACTGAAGCTTGAGTAATTGTTACCTGTCAGCCACCTAATTAATTGTAGTTACTTTAGTTTTCTCCACAAAACTGTTTGCAGAGCTGAAAGGCTGTAAGGTGGGCTCAGTTATCCAAGAGCCCATCCCACTGCCAGGCGTAGGATTTGTGCCACACTGGCAGTGTTATCGTGGCGCCCTGCTGGTATCCTCCTCAGTCCTGCCAAATTCCCAAGCTGCCCTGAGTTTTATTCAAGAGCAGCTAAATAGAGTTTGTTAGGATGCCCAGAGACAGGAGGCCTCAGTCATTGCTGGCGGACCTGAACAGTGAGGTTCTTTTGGAAAGCAGTTACAGTATGGCTCAAGGGCCTTGAAAATGGTCTGCACCCTTTGACCTGGCGGTCGCACTGAAAGGTGTTCACCCTAGGGCTGTAACCCAGAAGGCTTTGTCTAGATGGGCACTCTTCACTGTGTTATTTGTACTAATGAAAAGTTGGAAACATCCCAAACATCCACTAACAGTGGGATAATTGTGTTAACTTATGGTGTCTCTCTCCTGCTCTCTCCACCTCCCAGCTGATGGAATATTGTGTAGCCACATAAATGATCATTGTAAGGACTGATATAATATGAAAAAATCGTTTTTATATTTTATATACTTTTATATAATCCCCGGTAGACAAAGCAAGATACAAAATTGTTTTCATAGTATTATCAGATCCGAAATCAGTACTTGGCCTGTTATTTTTGTTGTTGTTAGTGCCCTCGAGTTGATTTCAACTCCTGGCGCCCCTGTGCACGGCAGAGTGGAACGCTGCCTGGTCTTTTTGCGCCATCCTCTCACCTTCCAGCACTATATCAGTCAATGCTCCACTGCTATGCGTAGGGTTTTTGTGGCCAATTTTTTGGCAGTGGGTGGCCAGGTCCTTCTTCCTAGTCTGGCTTAGTCTGGAAGCTCTGCTGAAACCTCTTCACCATGGGTGACCCTGCTGGTATTTGAAATACTGGTGGCAGAGCTTTCAGCATCAGAGCAACGTGCAGCTGCCACAGTATGACAGCTGACAGATGCGTGGTGTGGTTCCTGACTGGGAAATGAACCCCGGGCTGCAGCAGTGAGAGCGCCGAATCTCAATGGCATATTATAGGCACGGAGTAAATATTTGTTGAATGAGTGAATGATCCTCATTGGCATGAATCTTACTACATAGAGAAAAGGAAATATACCCAAAGTTAATGGTGTTTGCCTTTATGTGGTGGGACCAAGAGTGACTTTTTTTCTATGGTTTCTACTTTCGTTTAAGTCCCCATATTTTCTGTAGTGATTACATAGAACTTATTGGAAAAAATAACTTCCATTAAAATTTTTTGAACTTGAATCAAAGACGAGAAGTTTGGTTACTTACAACGGGCCAGGCACTCTGCTAAGGACTTTACTTAGGTGATAGTCTTACCTTTCCCCAAATTCTTTAAATATTGTTCTCCCCATTGTATAGATGAGAACACTGAGGCTTATAGAGATTAAGTTGCTTATTCAGACTCCTATTGTTAGTAAATAGCTGAGCTAGGACTAAAATCCAGGTCCAACTTCAAATCTTGCTGTCTTCATAAACATTTTTCTACGTCAGCTTGATTTCTGGATGAGATGTTTTTCAGAGCCTTCTGCCATTTGTATTACGGTCTATAGGAAAGCTGAGGTTAGAACAGCTTGTCTTTAAACTAAAGAGATGGAATTCCCAGGGTGGGTAAGGTCTCTGAGGCCCTTGTGCTCTAACTGGTTTCAGAATTTGGTGATGTAGCCGCTTCTCTAGCAGCAAACCCAGATGCCACCACGGTCAGCATCGAGGATCCTGGTGAAACCCCAAAACATCAGCCAGGACCCCCAAGAGGCTCAGGGAGAGAAGAGGATGATGAGTTACTGGGAAACGATGACTCTGACAAAACTGAGGTTTGAACTTGTCTTTGAAATTTTTTTTCTTTTAATTTTTAAAAAACTTGTTTATGCATTTATTCATTGTCTCCTGTGTGCCAGGTAGAGTGCCAAGCAGTGGCAACACGAAGGTAAATCACACGTGCCTTGGGGGAGAAACAGGTGAACAGACCATTGTTGCCCATGGGAAGCACGCGGGTGGAGGGGAGTTCTGGCTGTGGGAGCAGAGAGAAGGGGCTTACAGAAGGCTTCCTGGAGGTCGTGACACTTCAGCTGAGTCTTGATGAAAGAATAGGAGATAACCACAGGAAGAAGGCGGGGAAGGGTGATCGAGGCAAAGGGAACAGTTTCAGCAGAGTCACAGAGGCGTGAAAGAACATGGCACCGACAGCACACCTCCCATCTTCATGTACACGGGGAGCAAAATCGAGGTGAAGACAGGACTGAGGCTACACAGATAGGCCAGGACTCAACCCAGTGAATGTGAATTGTATTCCGAAATCTATTGGGAGGTATTGAAAGATTTTAAACAGTATGGCCAGATATGTTTAAAGATATTTAAAATACGGTCGGGCCGGCCCCATGGCTTGGTGGTTAAGTGCGCGCGCTCCGATGCTGGTGGCCCGGGTTCGGATCCCGGGCGCGCACCGAGGCACCACTTCTCCGTCCATCCTGGGGCCGAGTCCCACATACAGCAACTAGAAGGATGTGCAGCTGTGACATACAACTATCTACTGGGGCTTTGGGGGGAAAAAATAAATAAATAAAATCTTTAAAAAAATAAATAAAATACGGTGGCCGTGTGGAGTTTAAGTTGGAGGGAGCTGGACTGGATGCCAGAAGACCAGGTAGGGGACTGTTGAAGTGGCCCAGGCTAGAAGTGATGAAGCCTGGCATAGATGGTGGAGGATGGGCTCAGTAGGACTTGATGGAAAAGGGGTGAGGGAGAGAGGGAGGAATCTGGGGAGACTTCTAGGTTTCTGCATCTGATTGGATGGTGAATATCAGAGCTATTTTTGATCACAGAGATTTATTTCCATGTACACCATTGGTGTTTTCCAGAAAAATGATATTTCTAGTAATATTTTATAAGTGGAATCATGACTGTAATGCACTAGACGAGTACCCAGTTTGTAGCAGTGTGATCACAGCCTTATTAAGAGTGGAGTTCTTGGGGCCCGCCCAGTGGCGCAAGTGGTTAAGTGCACATGCTCTGCTGCGGCGGCCCGGGGTTCGCCGGTTCAGATCCCTGGCGCGCATCCCGTGTGCGCACCGATGCACCGCTTGTCAAGCCATGCTGTGGCCGCGTCCCATATAAAGTGGAGGAAGGTGGGCATGGATGTTAGCCCAGGGCCAGTCTTCCTCAGCAAAAAAAAAAGAGGAGGATTGGCAGATGTTAGCTCAGGGCCGATCTTCCTCACAAAAAAAAAAAAAGGGGGGTGGAGTTCTTGGGTGCCAGGGGCTCTTTTTTGAACTCCATGAAATATCAAAATAGGTACCAGAGTTTATGCTAAATTAAATACCATTGTACTAGATATTGTGGCAAGAGCTCAGACTTAGGAGCCTGAGTTTGAGTCCTGCTCTGGCCAGTAGTAATAGCTATGTAGTCTTGGGTAGGGTGCTGTAACTTCCCTAAGCCTGCATTTCCTCATCTGAAATATAAGAAACTAGTATGTTGACTGTTGTCATCATTATCATCACAATAGCTGATATTTGTTCAGTGTTTAATACCTGCCAGACACTATTTAAAGTTCCTTACTTGGATCATCTCATTCCATCCTCAGAACGACCCTACACGTGAGGAACTATTGTTATCCTGACTTTACAAATGGGAAACCTGAGGCATAGAGTTCAACTAATCTGCCCCAGGACGCACAGCTGGTGGGGAGCAGATGGAGCTTTGAACGGAGGCCGTCTGAGTCTAGAGCCTGTGCTCCCCTCTCTGCTAGAGTTAGTTTAAGTGCTTATTAAACATGTTGGGACCCTCAGGACACAGGAGTGATTTTTAATAAAGCTGAGTGTATTAATTAGTCAGAGTTCTCCAGAGAAATAGAACAATAGGATGTGTACATAGAGAGGAAGAGGTTTGTTTTAAAAAATTGGTTCATGGAATTGTGGATGCTTGGCGAGTCCAAAATCTGATGGAGGAGGCTGGCAGGCTGGAGACTCAGAAAAGAGTTGGAGTTTGAGTCCAAAGGCATTCTGTTGTAGAACCAGGAAGAGCTGATGTGGCAGATGAAGCTGAAGGCAGTCTGCTGGAGAAGTCCATCTTACTCAGGGAGGTTGGCCTTTTGTTCTCTTCAGGCCTTCACCTGATTGGCCATGGCCCACCCACATTATGGAGGGCAATCTGCTCTACTCAAAAAGTCCACCAATTTAAATGTAAAGCTCATCCAAACAAAAACACCCTCCCAGAAACCTCCAGAATAACGCTTGACCAAATATCTGGGCACTGTGGCTCCAACAAGTTGACACATAAAATTAACCATCACGCTGAGCAACAGCAGACATCAAAAGTTTAAGAAGAAATATATGGAGAGAAAAATATTAAAATTGAAAACACTGTATCCCTTATCTTAATTGCATCTGGGAATTGGGAAGAGGTTACCGATATTCTGTGATAGTGACAGAATTCCTTGGC
Source organism: Ceratotherium simum simum (assembly GCF_057802395.1). Taxonomy (NCBI): domain Eukaryota; kingdom Metazoa; phylum Chordata; class Mammalia; order Perissodactyla; family Rhinocerotidae; genus Ceratotherium; species Ceratotherium simum. Next base: position 5,402,804 of record NC_141921.1, read on the forward strand.
CTAGCTTATGGAACATGGGTCTCTGGGGTTCAATGCCTTGTAATATTGGAGTTGGAAAGAGTCTTCAGTTTCCTCTATTTCAGCTTCCCTCTCAAGATGTTAATGCTGTCCATGGAATGTCAGAAAGATGACACTTGAATACCTCCGGGAGCTGGCTGTTCATTACCATGTAAAACAGCCACCGCCACTGTTGGACAGCTTTAATTGTGAAAAATGTCTCCTTTATGGTGAACAAAATTATCTGCCCACAGCACCTTCCTTTGTCCTGCAGAGCTCCTCGCAGTCCGTCTGTACCTTTGCTGTGTGACTCTCCTTCAGATATCTGAAGACGGCAGTTACGGTTCCTGGCACGGGGCCTGCGCTCTGCTGTCAAATAGCTCTGCTGTTGGGAGAGCTGTGGCCCTCCTCATGTGCCTCTTCTAAATTGGAATTTTGGTTTTTTGTCAGAGCAGTATATTTTAAATTTTTAGTACTTTAGAGTGAATCAGTATATCAGATTTTGAGCATTCAGGTGGTGATAGTAGTAAGGACCTTGCAGGGGTGGGGAAGGAAAAGATAATTACATTGACTGCCTTCTGTATGTATGTTTCTGTGTGTGTATTTATATGCATATATATGTTATTATACATAATACATATGATATATAATTAATCTAATCCTGTAATCCTATGAGGTAAATCTTGTTAGCTGTACTTTTTAGATAAGAGAAGGCAGACTCAGAAGAATCTAGTGATTTGATGAAGCAGCCCTCTAGTGGAGGGACCGGGATTTGAAACCTTTCGATGTGACTTCAAAACTGAGGCTTGTTTAATATCAGGCTGAGAGTTGGGCGTGGCTATTGCAAAGTGGATGATGCAAAAGAGCTTGGTCTTTCCTACATCTTGATTTTCCATTAGAGCAGCTCCTCCTCTGTCTGTGTAGCTGGAATAAGGATGTTACTTCTGTGTTCATTATGTTTTATTTTACCTCTGACAGTTACTTGCTGGACAGAAGAAAAGCTCCCCCTTCTGGACATTTGAATACTATCAGACATTCTTTGATGTAGACACTTATCAGGTTTGTAAACCAGTTTCACTTTCCATTTTATATGTAACGGAGACTTGTTTCTTTTGTGGTTAAACAATCAAATAATGTGAAAGACTTTGTGTACTGGATATGGTCTTCAAAACTAAAGAGTTTTAACATTTGAAAATACCATTATCATAAAAGCTCTAATAACTGAGTTTCAATTTCCAGTAGTTGAATTTATTAAACTTTAAGAAGAAGTCATCAGTAGACTGACTACTCTGCTGTTTTCCAGGTCTTTGACAGAATCAAAGGGTCCCTTTTGCCAATACCAGGGAAGAACTTCGTGAGGTTGTACGTCCGCAGCAATCCGGACCTCTATGGTAGGTGTGGTGCCGTTTTGATTCTTTGCTTTGGAACAGCTGAACTCAGTGAGTGTGCGGGTTGCCTGCAGGGTTAGAGAAGTGCACAGTTCGCAGGGCATGCCATGTTCTGTTTCACTCTTCTGAGCTTTGGTAGCAAGCTTTGCAAAGAATTTTGGAGAAAATGCAATTATACATTATATTAATGCCATGATTACAGGTAATAGTATGTCCTTTGAAAGTCTTCAGAGGACATTATGGACTTGAAACAAATTAAGTCACTTTGTCTAAGAGGAAATTGTTGACTTTAATTTTAGAGGATTTGGCGGTGTGGGTGAGCGTGGAAAAGGTACTCTCACACTTATTCATTGATGTGCTGAGCTCCAGCTCTGCCCGCAGACGGGCTGGCATTCCTCAGGATTCAGTGAGCATCACTGGAAGTCTGTAAGAGGGGTGGGCCAGGGCATGACATGACTATCATCCCCGACCTCCCTGCTATCTGAGAGAAGGTCAGAGGTCCTGAAGGAAAGGGCTCCAACAACAGCAGCTTTTGCTTGAGTGAGACGCCATTAGAGGGTTTGAGCAGAGCAGTGACATACTCCAAGTCAGCTTTTCATAAACAGTGATAAAGTGTTGTCAGGAATGTGGAGCAGTGGGAACTTTTATGTATCTGGTGGGTGTGTAACTGGTACACGATTGGAGCAGTTGGAAGATGCTTATACCCTGCAACTTAGTGGGTCCACTCCTAGACATACATTCTTAGAGAAACTGACATACATAAAAGAGACTTAGAGAAGAATGTTGTTTACTGCAGCAGCATTGCTTGTCATAGCAAATATTTAGAAACGACCAAAGTGTTCGTCACAGGAAAATGCATAAGTAAATTGTCGTGTATTCATCCATGGAATTCTGTAGTTTTAAAAATGAATGAGATCTATAAGCATCAACATGGATAAATCTCAGAACAATGGTAAATGAAAAAATGCATGTTGTAAAAGGATACGAATGGTATGACACCATTAGAAAGATTTGAAAAAGTGGCATGATGAGTACACCAGTGTTTGTTTTATCATTCTTTGTGCTTTTCTGTGTGTGAGAAATATTTCATAATATAAAAATGTGTAATACAAACTAAATTAAGGCTCCCTCCCACCCCACCCCGTAATAAGAGTGGGAATTTGGCAGGAAGAGGAAGAGAGAAGGCACCGTGAAGCAGCGTGGCAGGCCCTGGGATGAGTAGGTGGTTGTGTGTCTCTGGCACCCCAGCTTCCCGTGTGCCTGCGTGCGCCAGAGGCAGCAACTGTGTCATGCGCATCATCGTGTCCCCAGCACCTAGCCCGGGGCCTAGAGGACAGTGGGTTCTTAGTAAACAACGGCCAATAGGATATGGTAGTCTCTGCTTTCTAGTTATAGCTACTATAATATTTTGGCCACTTGTGGTCGTATGCTTGGATGGTCTCAGCCCGTTGGCGACACATGGGCAGTCTTGTTCATTTGTTCAACAAAGCTTTGGGGGATGTTTTATGGTTTTTGGTTGTAGGATTTTTTTTTTTGTCTTTTTTGTTTGTTTGTTTGTTATATCTTTTGTATGCTAGGCACTCAGAATAATACAGTGAACAAGGCATAGTCCTTGGCTGTAGGAGGGAGCTTGCAGGCTGGTGGGTCAACAGCCGTGTGTGGAAAGCCGATGTTGGTGACTCTCTGGAGCATCCCGGTCGAGTGCTTGTGCTTCCTTCCCCACCTTCAGGAACCAGCTTGGCTTTGAAAAGTGCTAACCCATTTCTGTGAGCCATCTCCCCCAACACAATAATTTTCTTAATTTTGTGGTATGTCAAGGTGCCTGCAGTTATCCCAAAAGGTATTGCAAAATGTTAGTGACATTCAAAAAGAAATTAATAAAATTTATTAAAATCTGTCAATTTAAAAATTATATTTGTTGAATAGTACTTTTTCTAGATGGGGAAAAACAAGGATGGTGTTCATGAAATCAAGTGAAATGATGAAAGGGATTTGCAAAGCATGGTGTACTCATCCACTCAGTGGAGGATTTTATAATCACTAAAAAAGAATAAGCTGATTTTTATGAATAGCTATGGTAGAATCTCCAGGATATATTAAGGTGAAAATATATATGTGTGTTATCATTTGTATAAAACGTGCGCACACACTCACAAATACGCATCTGCTCATGTGTATAGAACTCTCTGGCAGGATTCACCAGGAACTGGTTACAGTGGTGAGCCCTGAGGAGGGAAATGCACAGCTAGAGAATGGAGAGAGAAGGAAGTTTACTTTTCTTTATATTTCCTTTTGTACCTTCTGAACACTGAACTATGTACATGTATTACTTTCTCATTAAAAAAAATAAAGAAGGGGCCGGCCTGGTGGCCTAGTGGTTAGGTTTGCATGCTCTGATTTGGCGGCCCAGGGTTCGCAGGTTAGGATCACGGGCACGGACCTACTCACTGCTTATCAAGCCATGCTGTGGTGGCGTCCCACATGTAAAGTAGAGGAAGATGGGCACAGATGTTGGCCCAGGGCCAATCTTCCTCAGCAAAAAGAGGAGGATTGGCAACAGATGTTAGCTCAGGGCTAATCTTCCTTGCCAAAAAAAAAAGGGAGAGAAAAGAAAACCTTAAATATACACACACCCCCTTCCCACCCCCCATGGTGAATTATAGATTAAATTAACTCTTTCCTAAAATGTTCTGCTTGCCCTGCTGTTCCATTTAGACTGCAGAAGGACCTGTCTGACTTAAGTTATTTTTCTCTGGCATTAACATTTCACACTTAGATAAAGGAAGTAACCTTTGCTTCCTGTATCCTGATAGAGAAGGTTTAACAAAATATCCATGAATTTTTTTGGATGATCCTTCAATATAACAAACTATAAACAAATCAGTGTCTTTATTCACCTAATCATGGAATATGTTTTGGCCTTTGTATTCCAATCCCCCATCTTTAAGGCAGCTAATTACTGAGTTGTATGTTTGACCTTTTAAAAAAGAAAATTTCCACTAAACGAGTATTGATTACCTCTGAAATTCATTTTCCCTTGCTTACATGAATAGGGCAAGGGAGATAAGGAATTATGCTATAAGAGTCTAAGGGATGGTGCTTCATTTTCTGGTTTCCTTTGCAGGCCCGTTTTGGATCTGTGCCACTTTGGTCTTTGCCATAGCGATTAGTGGGAACCTTTCCAACTTCTTAATCCATCTGGGACAGAAGACATACCATTATGTGCCCGAATTCCGAAAAGGTTGGTGAGTAGCTTGTACATTGGAATGCTGTCAGTTTGTAACCATGAGTTCCTTTTACCCATTGAGCTCTCAGCACCCTGTCTCTAGGTGCTGCAGCCCCTGCTTTCTGTATTCAAGGGTTCGAACGTACCTACTGTCTTGAAATTTACCACCCATCTATATAAATCCACATATTCTTTTTTTTTATTGTGGTAATTTTTTAACCTTTTTTTTGTGTGTGTGTAAGGAAGATCAGCCCTGAGCTAACACCTGATGCCAATCCTCCTCTTCTTTTTTTTTTTGGCTGAGGAAGACTGGCCCTGAGCTAACATCCATGCCCATCTTCCTCTGTTTTATATGGGACGCCACCACAGCATGGCTTGACAAGTGGTGCGTTGGTGCGTGCCTGGGATCTGCACCTGTGAACCTGGCGCTGCTGCAGCGGAGTGCATGCACTTAACTACTTGCGCCACCAGGCTGGCCCCCTTAACCATTTTTAAGTGTACGATTCAGTGGCGTTAAGTACATGCACAATATTGGGAATCCATATAATCTTTTGGAAAACTGTAAGGCGAGGCCAAATAGCAATTGGAATTTATCCAAAGAAAAATGTACAAAATAAGCAAAAAGCCGTGTGCATGAAAGTCTCAATTGTAACATTATTCATGTTATCCAAATGTTGGAGACAATAGGGGCATTGTTATTCGAGTCATAATAACTCAACTAGCTGGGTCTGTAGCCACTAATTATGAAGCACTTACAGCAATGTGGAAAACCGATCATCCAAACTTATGCCAGTGCTGTTAGCAACTTTGTTAAGGAGAGGTCTGCAAATGGTCAGGGCCTAGAAGGGAAAATGCAGAAATGAATGTGTCCTAGTGATGGGCTTGTGGATGACATTCTTGTTTTAAAACTTTATTTCTAAAAAAGAAAAGGGACTTGCAGATGACAGCCACCCCAAAATGAGAAAGTTTGGCTTTGTAGGAGATTGACCTATGCCACTTTCTGAGTTCTCTCCTTCCCTCCCTCCCCGGCTGCCTGCTCTCCTGTCGAGAGGCTGTGCGTAGACTGTACAGGAGCGTGGGTCCTGGAACAGGCCGCTGGCTGCAGGTTCCAGCCCCACCACTCACGGGCTCCTACCTTGTTGGGCAAGTTATGTCATCTCTCTTGGCTTCAGATTCCTTATCAGTGAAATGGGAATAATAATACCTACATTATAGGGCTGTCATAAGAATAAAGAGTTGATACATGTAAAGAGGTTAGAGTAGTGCCTTGTATAAAAAAGTGTTCAGTAAAGATCAACTATTGCTATTTATAGATATACGTAAATGTGTGTCTATAGAGATAAGGATTTTCCTCTGTGTGTGGGTCCATGTATCCTTCCTTCTTTTCCTCCCCTCTACCTGCCATGCCCATTTTCCCTTCTTTTCTTTCCTTGTCCATCATGGAGTCAGACCTGGATTCACTGCCAACTCCATTTATCAAATGACCTTGGTTTGAGTGTAACTCAATAAATGTTACCCATGAGATATTGACCCTGCCTTCAAGTAGCTCAATGGTTAAGTAAAGAAAGACAGATAAATGAATATTGCTGTAGATGGTGGGTGTTAATTTCTGTATGAGAGGTATGTATAAGTATACTGACAGAGAAGAAGGAGTGAATCACCCTGCCTGAAGGTCTGTAAGCTCAGGAGGGTCTTTATCTGTTCTTATCCTCTTTGGCTGAGCATCCCAGTATCAGGCAGTACATACATGGGATGTATGTACCAGTAAAATAGCCATTGGCCGTATCAATAGACATTTTTCCATTTTTATGTAAAGAGTGTAAGTCTCACTTCCAGGGTCAAATCCTGCTTCTGCCTCTTAGCTTCTCTGATCCTGTTTATTCATCTCTAAAATGAAGATATAGATTATATGAAATAATGTATTTACATATCAGTTAGCAATATAAAAAGCTAATTCCTAATTGAGCATTTATTAATCGGTGTTCTAAGTATACCAGATTTTACTCCTTTAATTCTCCTAATAATCTTATAAGGTAGTATAGTATTATTATTCCTGCTTTACGGAGGAGGAGACTGAGACAGGAAGGTTAATAACTCACCAACCAGGGTTGCTTAGCTCTAAGTGGCAGAGCTAGGAGCAGAGACTGTGCAGTCTGCATGCAGAGTCTGTGCCCTCGACTGTTACACAATGTTACCTCTCAATAAAGCACTCAATGTAATGGACACCCAGTGGGTAGCTGTAACCATAGTGGTAATTCCCTTCCCTTTCCTTTGGTTATCCAAGAAAAAGGCAATATGTCAGCAGAATTACATTTGGCTTGATGAAGGAGTTCCCAACATGAAAAAACTGCTCTGGGAGCTAAAAATGTTTTGGACAATCACATGTCTTAACCAGAGTCTGACTGTAATTGCTAGGGGTACCTTTGTTCTTGCCAAGAGCGTTAAGTGAATTACCTGCTGGTTTTCGTGTAGAAAGGGCTGGTGCCATGGGCTTAGCCACGCTTTATGATCCTCCACTCCAGAAGAGGGAAAATGAATCCCCTAGGGCGTGCTGCTGCTGGAGGAGGAGGAGCAGGGAGCTGCAGTAATATACTGAGCACTGCTGTTCTGAGGAGCCACTACATAGCGTTTCCACCGCAGAGACAGAATTATTTAAAGAAGAAAGTGAAACTAGACAATTTTTCAAGCAACTCGTCAATGAGCTTGAACTCCCTATTTCAGAGACAGAAGGAACTCTAAATCGCATGCAGAGCAAGTTAATCTGTACCCAGGGCATTGTAATAAATTTGCTGAAGAAATCACTGTCAGCTCTCATTATACTAGGAAAGAGGACGTATTCTTGAAGGGGATAGTTGGCTTTTGTTTGATTGAAATGCTCAGTGTATTTAAACACTGGTGGTGTGGCCCTCTGAAGTATTTCAGTTGCATAATTCAGTTGTTTAATAATACTAGTTGGTAGTTATTAAACAAATTGTAAAAACCATATGAGAGACTACTAGTCATCGCCACAAACACAGATGCTCGTGGTTCATCCCTTCAGTACATTTATAGAGTGCCTACTGTGTGTCGGGTACCGTGCCAGGCTCAGGGGTCATCAAGGTCAGCAAGACACGACCCCGTGGTCCAGACAAGTAGACAGGCATGTTATGAGATAAGTCCAGTAAGGTACTAAAGTGCTCTGATAGTACTTTAAAGGCATGGTGGGGATGAAAACTTGTGTCCTGTCCCCCTCAGTGTCCATAGCAGCCACAGTCATCTACGCCTATGCCTGGCTGGTTCCTCTCGCACTCTGGGGTTTCCTCATGTGGAGAAACAGCAAAGTTATGAACATCGTTTCCTACTCATTTTTGGAGATTGTGTGTGTCTACGGATATTCACTCTTCATTTATATCCCCACAGCAGTAAGTACCATACTTATTCTCAGCGACGCCTTGTTCTTGGGTGACAGTTCAACCAGCATCATTATTTCTAGCCTAACAGTGATGTGTGCCTGAAAAATACCTTTTGGATTTAGAAGTTCCGTAGGAGTCGGGGCTGAGGAGCCACGTGCCTTCCCTGGCTCTCGAGCCCTTCATTGTGAGAGCATTCCCCTCAGTCTGCATGCTGTTCATGTTTCTCCAGGCTGTACTCAGAAACCAGGGTGGGGGGGGGCCCAGCTGCTGCTTAGCTCAGGGCTTTTATAAACGTATGTGCCTGGAATGAACAAAGGCCTCCCTGAAAGGCCTCCAGAGAAACCCTGCCCTCCCTCCTTTTCTTTCAGATACTGTGGATTATCCCCCAGAAAGCTGTTCGTTGGATTCTAGTCGTGATTGCCCTGGGTGTCTCAGGCTCTGTCTTGGCAATGACGTTTTGGCCAGCTGTTCGTGAGGATAACCGGCGCGTCGCGTTGGCCACAATTGTGACAATTGTGTTGCTGCACATGCTGCTTTCTGTGGGCTGCTTGGTATGGTCTCATTCCTGTGTTCCTCTGGTATGCTTTAGATGCAAATGCTAAGAGACCTCAAACTGTTAGACATAATGGTTCTTTTAAAACTGGCCTCATGAAATAAACATTTTTAATAGACTCTCCTAGATGCGAAGTGGTAAAGTTACGAGAATTTGATTGTAATCTCTGGCTTTACCTAATTTCTGAAATTTGGTTAATTTGAATTTTGGTGTCTAACCAGAGGCAGTGGGGGCGGATGAGTGTCTGTGAATAGGTTGGTGAGCGGGATGCGGGGAGTTCTGCCTTTGGATGCCTTTGCTGGTTTTCTGCACATCCCTAGAAAGAGTTTGGAAATTTAAAATTTCATAGGTGGAAAGCTTGAGGATGAAGTCAAATATAGGAAAAGGGAGTTATTTTTGAGGTGAATATTTAAAACAGTTTTTGAGTTCATGTGTTGAGGTGTCTTTTTAGGGAGAGCATGTGCTTTTGAGTCAGACAGGCCCAGATTGAAGACAAGCTCTGTCACTCCCTGGCTCTGTGAGCTTGGGCGTGGTACCTAACTTCTCTGAATCTGAGTGTCTTAATCGGTAACATGGGTATAATATTTCCTGCCATATATGATTGTTCTGAGGATAAAATAAAGTAATACATATAAAGCACTTAACATAGAACTTGTCCCATAAATGCCCGTAAATTTGGTGCCTTTCCTTTGATCCTAAGGAGACATGGTTTTATATCTTCTGTACACATTATGCACAAAAATTGCTGTCCGTGGCCTTAACAAGGCCTGCACAGGTTTTAGAAAAAACCCTGAGTCTAAGAATGTTAAGGTCACTGATGAAGAAAGGGACACACCCATGGGAAGATGCCCACATAGCACATGTCCAGACCTGTGGTCAAGTTTTGCAGTTGTGGGAGTAAATATTTCCTTGACCCTATTTGATCTTTAATATTTTTGTGTAGACAACCATGCTCTTGTTAAGCACATTAGTAAGATCCCGATCCTTTATCACTGAACAAGTCTCATAAAAAGTGCCAGGTTCTGAAACACAGACCTGGTTTACATGCACTTTACTTGTGCCTAAACTTTAAACTCTTGAGACAGAGGACTGTTGCTTTGACTCATGGCAGAGCAACACTATTAATTTCTGGCACTTGGAACCTCTGGGCTGATCCCTTGAAATGCTGCTCTGACCCTTCTGTGACCCTCCCATCTGCTGGAGAAGAATGTCGTTTCCGTTGTAAGTGACTCACTGTAACGCTCTCACTGGCATCTTCCCGTCCCTCCCCTGAGTCTCGTTCCCATTGTATACCTAGCTGAGGAGTTGGTGAGGAGGAGGCAGGAGAAAAGGCGTTGCCTTGTTCAGTTCTCCAAAGAATAGAGGGGGGCAGGGCACATGGGACAATGGAGCAGGGGAGTGTTGTTGTTGTTGTTACTATTATTATTTAGAACCTATTTCCTTGGGTACCTCTGGCAGGATCTTTTACCTCCTTTCCCTGTTACTCCCTTTTGGGGTAAATGACGCTGAAGTTAGGATTTACCTGCCCACCTTGCTACTCAGGAGCTTTCTGAAAGAGAGCATTATAATGGAGTAGAAAGAACACTGGCCTGGGGGCCGCCCAGCACTGTGAGCCCAGGCAGGTCCTTAACTCTCAGAGCCTTGGTTTCTTCATCAGTCAGGGAGATTCATGTTTTCGTGGGCTTTTATGAGACTCAATGAGATGGCTGTGAAGGCCCTTCTTATACTGTGAAGGGTGTTTCAGATGTAAAGAAGTGACTAAAAGAGGCTTGTGTCCTCAGAAGCTGCCAGGGCCACTCTGCTGCTTATTCTCCCCGAGTGCCCCAGGAAGAGGGGTCCGCGGTCACAGGACTCTAAGGACAGCGCCCTTTCAGTGCTGCCCCTCGCTGGCGTTCTCACATCTGTCTCCTGAACTTCTCGCCCGCTATATGCCTGGTTGAGAAGTTGGAGGAGAGAAGGAGGCAGGAGAAAAGGTACTACCCCGTTCAGTTCTCAGGGCCTCAGAGGAGCAGGGCAGAGTGGACGGTGGAGCAGGGGGGTCATTGCCGGTGTAGGACCTCTTCTTGGAGGGGAGGCGCAGTTTTCTCCTCCTCGAGGAAGGGGACCATTCCATGATTGGGGTTGAGCCAGGGGCCCGCTGGGCCTGGGGTTTTGTTCTCCACGCTGGAGGTCGCCTCCTCCTTTGCCTTCTGGAGGAGACGTGCCCTGCAGGATGGCGGAAGCAGGGGCTAGGAGGCGGGGTCTAGTCCCAGCTCCGTCACTCCCTGCTTTAGTTATTTCCCCTCTCTGGATCCCCACCTTCTCACTTAGAAAAAGGAGCTGTAGTGACATCTTTACTGTTGTAAGGATTGACTGATATGTGCAACATGAAAAATATGACACGCTGTACAAACGGAAGACATTACTATTATTGGAAGGGCAGGGAGAGGAATTAGCAGGGGAGTTAGTTGAGCTGAGGGGCACTGGCTGAACCAGACAGCCTGGCTGCCTCACTCTCCCCTGGGGAACACAGGTGGGTGTTTTTGCCTTAGTGCAGCGAAGCATATGACAGCCCTACACCTGCTGAGGGCCCTCAGCACTCACCCCTGTACCTGATCTCTAAGTTGGCACGGGAACACACACACCAGAGGTTGCGTCCTCGGCTGGTGTGTTTGAAGATGTACAAGCCTGTGTTTGAGGTGGTCACTGCTGACAGCAGAGGGACCTATGCCCTAACTTTCTGCCAGGTGACACTCCTGCCTCTACTCCTAGACAGCCTGCTGATTGATCCTGAGGCCCCACAGTGCTAGATCTGGGCTGGGCATAGAGTAGTGCCGAGTTGCAGGCTGCCTTGGAGAACAGAAGAACATAGACTTTGGAGCCAGACACATAGTTGTGTGGCCTTGGGAAAATTTATATCTCTTTGAGCCTCAGCTTGCTCACCTTTAAAATGGGGATAAAATAGCCTCTTACAGGGTTATCAAGTAGGTTAACCATCAGATACGTGCCTAGCACACAGTGGGCACTCCCCAGTGATAACTGTATTATTATTAAGTATTCGTGGAATTAATGAATCATAGAATTATAACTCAGCCTTAGAGTTTTTCCAATCTTTTTGTTTTACAGATAATACTGAGGCCCACACAGGGGTAGACGACTTGTCCAAGTCACAGTGCAGTTACTAGGAGAGCCAGGTGTAGAACCTGGGCCTCTGGCTCATTCCATCTGATGAGGGTTCCTCCAGTAGCCTGGCAGAAAGGCGTTGTTCCTGCATCCTAGGGGCTTCGTGGCTCAGTGCACCTGCGAGATAACTGGAGGGGACCCTGTCCCCACTGTAAGTTAGGGACTGTTCTTTCCCTGCCTCAGAAAACAGCTGCTGGAAGGGGCCCTGGAGAGGAAGGCTTTTAAAACTAATCGAGTTGCTCTGAGAACGTGACCAGCTAGAGGGAGTCTGCAGCTGGAAACTCTCTGAGAGGGCCTGTTGACGAGTTACCATGGACTGGGAGGATGTTGGGGTAGCTCTAGTGTGTCGTGTTGGTGCCCCACTCCTGGCTGATAGAGAGCAGAGCTGGTGAAATGGTTCTTGACTTTGTGGCTTTTTATCTTCTTCTTCTTCTTTTTTTTTTTTTTTGTGAGGAGGATTAGCCCTGAGCTAACATCTGTTGCCAATCCTCCTCTTTTTGCTGAGGAAGATTGGTCGTGGTCTAACATCTGTGCCCATCTTCCTCTACTTTATGTGTAGGACACCTGCCACAGCATGGCTTGATAAGCGGTGCATAGGTCCGCGCCCGGGATCCGAACCTGCGAACCCCAGGCTGCCAAAGCAGAGCACGTGAACTTAACCGCTGCGCCACAGGGCCGGCCCTTCTTTTTACCTTCCTGATGCCGTGACTCCAGGGGGAGTCATGAGTGAGCAGTCGTCTTGACTTATTAATGGACTCACCTTTCCTTTGAGCAACCAGCGTTCAAGGCTAGTGAGACTGGTATTTTCCTGGGTTGAAGTTAGGATTCTCAGACCTCGAAACAAGCGGGAAGATCCTCCTTGGTGTTTTCCCTCTTCCACCTCCTTCTGATTTTTGACAGTTAAATTGTAGATGGTGAGAGGAAGCGCTTATCAAACCTTTCATTTCCAAGGTGAAGAATTATGAGATAAGGCCTGCCTAGCACTTTCTCTTACAGGTCTTTACAGGGAGCCAGCTGGTTCAGCAGCACTCTGTCTTGATTGTGTTCAGTAAGTCCTGATTGTTTACGTGGCGTGCCAGGCCCTGTGCAAGCGCTGTGACATGGAGACGAGGAGGATGCGCTCTTTGGGGAGAGTCCGTCGAGTGTGGTGATCAGGAGCTTGAGCTGTGGACTCAGCAAGACCTGGCTCTGCGTCCTGCTCCGCCACCCGTTAGCCATGTGACCTGGTCCAACGACAGCCTCTCTGAGCCTCAGGGTCTTCATCTGTCAAATGAGGATAATAGTAATGACCTCACAGGGTTGTTATGAAGAGTAAGTCATATGTAGTAAGTACTCAATGAATAGCAGCGAAATTTAACAAGGCATTCACAGCCGAGTAAGTGAGACGGACAGAAACAGAGATAGTCGTAGTTCAGAGTGATGACCAGTGTGGTAGGGGACACGTAGGGGCCACGAGGGCCCAGAAGGACTATTAGCGTGGAGTCTAGGACACTCCCTGGACCACTGTTTTTTTAACTCCCCTCATGGGTCTCGTTTTCCTGCAGGCCTACTTTTTTGATGCACCAGAGATGGACCATCTCCCAACAACCACAGTTGCTCCAAACCAAACAGCCAAGTCCAGCTAAAAAGGAAAGTAAGAAATGATACTTTTATCTTCTTGATGTGTGGTACAGTGAAGTGGGCAGGTGCATCAAGAGCAGAGAGGGCCAGACCCTTTGTTCTGTCTGCACAGTTTAGTGGAGTGTGTGTGCACGTGTGTCTGTGTTTGTGTTTCCCTCTTGTTGAAGGCTTCAGTTGTGAAATCCACCTGATCTGGCTTTAGAGATCTGGGCAACATGAGCTCTTAGACTCTTCTGTAAGAGGAGGTCCTACCTTGTGGTCCCAACATCCCCTCTCCTCTACTCCCTGTCCCCTTCCCAGCAACACAATATGGGTTTGTTCCATTTGATTACAGTCCTGGTGGTTTTCTCCAGTGTCTCTGTGACTTCTCAGGCTGGCCTCAGACCCCTGAGTGTGACCTCTCTTGAATTATTCATGGGGTTCTCCAAAGCTTACAAATTCTCATGCCTGGTTTGTTCCCAGGGCCTCTTGGATGAGTCCAATGTCAGTGGTTAGTTCACTGGGTCAGAGTACAGGAAAAAGACCTGGTTCCTCCATGGCTTGTTCCATTCCTCCCTGTTACACCTCCACAGTATGTCAAGGCTGCAGCCGTGCTGAACGTCTTGCCGTTGCTGAAACACGTCACGCCTTTGCACTTGCTGTTCCAGTTGTCTGAATGTTCCTTCCTTTCCAACAGTCATCACTTACCTTGTCATCCCATTACACCTTGTATTATACATCACTCTAATGGTGCTTGAAACACTAATCGTTCACTGTCTGTGTGTCCATCTGCCTGTCCATTCGTTCACTTGTTTATTCATTCATTAGTCCTCTGTGTACTGGTGTGTCCCCCCATTAGACTCAGCTCCATTTGAACAAGGAATGGGTGTTACTCTGCATCTTCATTGCCCACCACATGACCTGGTATACAGTGGGTGCTCAGTAAATATTTGTGGAATGAATGAATGAAGCCACACTCTGCACATGATCTCCCTGTGGGCCAAGAACTTTGACTCGGACCTTTCTGCCCATGCTGCTGTCTCCCAGAGCAACAGGGTGTGGTGCAAAGACCAGGGCCTTTAGAGTCAAATAGAATTAAAATTAAATCCTGGCCCTGCCGTGTACTAGCAGTGTGCCTAGGGCAAGGGCTTACTCTCTCTCAGCCTCAGCTAACTTAACTATGAACTAAGGATGATACAGCCTATACTGTAAGATTGTAGTGAAGATTAGAGATCCTCTTATAAAAGTTCCTGGCCCGTGGTTAAGGTGCTCAGTAATAGAACCAAAGCTCCTCCCCTCTGAGAGTGGGTCAGTAATTTGTGTTGAAACTTGGTGGTTCTCACTGACTTTACCTTGACCCTTTATTTCCTTTTTGTAAAACAAATGGAGATTTTCCCTCTTAGTTGAGGAATTTAGGTTGCAGTCCCTGAGAGCTGACAAAATGTGATTGGCCAAACAATGGCCCCTCCGGTGGCCTTGTTGGTAAGATAGTCACCCTGCCCAGTGGAATGAGTAGGGAAGTATTGTAAATGTCACAGCCCGCCTTTCCCCCTTCATCCCTTTACGTGGGTATGCAATGTTAGAATCAAGAAGTCAGAGCCCTTGGAGAGAGCATGGGCTTCGCTCCTCTTTTTACAATAAAGAAGCTGGCTGATGTGTATATCACATCCCATTTTACAAAACGTTTTCTGGATCACTCTCATTGGCCACTCTTACCAGCCTTGTTGACCCCACTGTATAGATGAGGAAGCTGGGCTTATAAGTCTGAGTTGACTAAGATCACCTACCTCTTAGAGGCAGAGCTGAGACTCAAACCCAGGTGTTGGGGAGCCAATTCCTGAGGTTTTTCCACTTTCCCACTTTTGAGACTGATGTTCTTTTTTTTCTTGTGAGGAAGATTAGCCCTAAGCTAACATCTGTTGCCAGTCCTCCTCTTTTTGCTGAGGAAGATTGGCTCTGGGCTAACATCCCATGCCCACCTTCCTCTGCTTTATATGAGATGCTGCCACAGCATGGCTTGACAAGCGGTGCATATGTCCCCCCCCGGGATCTGAACCTGCGAACCCCGGGCCACCGAAGCAGAGTGCGCAAACTTAATCACTTCGCCACCAGGCCAGCCCCCAGGCTGATGTTCTTTTTACCACCAAAATTTGCAGGTTCCCCCTGCTGGCCTTTGGCCTTCTTTTGGAGCCCACATTTGCTGGTCTAGACATGCTTTTGTTCAGAGGTCTCCACACTTGTTTGATTGCACACCTGTCAATTAAGCATTTGAGGACTATATTAATTATCTATCGCTGCCTGACAACGTTACCACAAACTTAGCAGCTTAAACAACACGCAGTTATTACCTCACAGTTTCTGTGGGTCAGGAGTCTGGGATCGCTTAGCTTGGTTCTCTCCTTCGGGTTCTCTCACAAGGCTGCACTCAGTGTTGGCCTGGGCTGGGGTCCCCTCTGAAAGCTGGACTGGGGAAAGATCTTCTTCCAAGCTCACATGGTTGTTGGCAGGATTCACTTCCCTGGGGCCTGTTAGACTGAGGACCTCCTTGATGACTGTCAGCTGGAGGCTGCCCTCAGTTCCTTGCCACATAGGCCTCTCCATATGGTGGCTTACTTCATTGAGGCCATACATGAGGATAATCAACAGAAAGTCTGTTAGGAAGATGGAAGTTATAGTCTATGTAACGTGATCATGGAAATGACACCTATCACCTTTTGATTAGAAGCAAGTCACAAGTCTTGCCCACATTCAAGGGAAGGGGATTACGCACGGGCATGAATGCCTGGAGACGGGGATCATTGGAGGCCATTTTTTGTTTTATTTTATTTTAAGGCTCTATTAAGGTGTAATTGACAAATAAAATTGTAAGATATTTAAAATATATATCGTGATGGTTTGATACATATATACATTGTGTGGAGGCCATTTTAGAATCTGTCTGCCACAAGCACACACCCGTAGTGATATGTATATATTGGAAGTGTTTACATACACCATTGTCAATCCATATAATAACTATTAAAGCTTAATTCCTTATATTTTGATGAAAAATAAATATTAATAGAAGTTCTAATATTTTCCTTCCGCTATCTTAGTGGATTGGTTTTGGAGCTTACTGCCTTGGGATGAGCATGTGGTAGCTTGTTTGTATTATGGTGTAATTGTCTACATGCTTGTTCAGCTCGTCCAGCAGATGGATTCCATTGACTGCTAGCAGAGAAGGCCCTAGGGCATGGTGGGTCTCTTCCTTGATTGCGGTCTGTGGGGGAGGGACTGAGTCTTATTTGACTCGGACTCCCTGGTGCTTGGTCTGATGCCCGCCTGGCACAGACAGAGCGAGTGCTCAGTTAATGTTGGGTGGGGTGGAGGTGACCCTTTATAGGATGAAGGCAAAAGTCAGGAGGTGGGCTTTTACCAGAGGTGCCTTGGCTCGCTGAGTCCTGGATCATCATTTAGTCTCTCACTCAATGTTTATTTGAGGCTACTCTCTGGCCTCTGTGGGCCAGGCACTGGGACCTAGACAGTCAGGTACAGTCTGCCTCAAGGAGCCTTGGTCCATGGGCAAAACGGCTAAACAGATAATGACCATGCTGTGTGAGAAGCACCACAGCCAAGCTGTGGATTGATGAGCACTGTGGGAGAACAGAAGCAGTGACTCCTGTGGCCTGGGGGGAAGGCTTCACACAGAGGGGCTCATTTGATCCAGGTCCTGAAGGTTGAGCAGAAGCAATCAGTTACCTGTTTTTCTGAAAAGAGGAGTCAGCTTCCCTTGGCTTTTGGGAAGGCAAAGACATAGGCTGTTGATTGGGACACAGTGATGCCATGTGGGCTCACATCACTGAGAACAAGAAAATCTGAGCCCAGCAGGAGGCGACAGAGGTAGAGAACACAATGGCAACAGTTACCTGAGTCTCTGCCTTGGCCCAGAATACCCCACATCAACCTGGTGAGGGGCTCTCAGCCTGTTTCCTGAGCTGGGACTTCAGTTCTTTCGTTATATTGTGGTTATGAAGGCTCCAAACCAAGTGTCCCAGGCGCTGTAAACCTTCAGAGAGTCAGAAGCTGGGGTCTGAGGAGAGTCTGACCCTTGGGGCCCTTGCTGAATTCCCATCCTGATTTACACAGATGTGACACTGCCGTGCTTTGCTCACATCTATAAACTTGGGTGTCAGCGCTTCCATTTGGGTGTCAAGTCTCCAAATGAGATAGTGGTGAACAGTTTCTTTGGAGCCTCCCTGGCAGAAGCATCAATTGCTTTGCCAACGAGAGGGGCCATCCAGAGCCCCAGACACTGCAGATTTATAAGCTGGCTGTGCCTTCTCCTGTAGTCTCCAGACTCCCAGCTTTCACTGAAAAAAAAAATGGCTTCTGATCTCACAGATAACCTTCCTCATGTAAATCTGCACATTGGTGGGCTTAACCTGGAATGGATTGCTGGGAGGGCATTAACCCCCTCTCTCCCTGGAACCTCAGGATCATAAGGGAGCCTCCAGTTACTTGTAATCAGGGAAGCTACCCCTACATAAGTCTTTGAGATATTATAAAAAATACCTGGGTTTCTTTTTTTTTTTTTTTTTTTGTGAGCTAACATCCATGCCAGTCCTCCTCTTTTTGCTGAGGAAGACCAGCCCTGAGCTAACATCTATTGCCAATCCTCCTCCTTTTTTTTTTTTTTACCCCCAAAGCCCCAGTAGATAGTTGTATGTCATAGTTGCACATGCTTCTAGTTGCTGTATGTGGGACGTGGCCTCGGCATGGCCAGAGAAGCGGTG